>NC_134103.1:69925138-70605138 GCF_000715075.1 Nicotiana tabacum | reverse complement strand
AATAATAATAATAATAATAATAATAATAATAATAATAATAATAATAATAATAATAATAATAATAATAATAATAATAATAATAATAATAATAATAATAATAATAATAATAATAATAATAATAATAATAATAATAATAATAATAATAATAATAATAATAATAATAATAATAATAATAATAATAATAATAATAATAATAATAATAATAATAATAATAATAATAATAATAATAATAATAATAATAATAATAATAATAATAATAATAATAATAATAATAATAATAATAATAATAATAATAATAATAATAATAATAATAATAATAATAATAATAATAATAATAATAATAATAATAATAATAAATCAGAGAAAAAATAGGCAAATTTAATATTTAATGTGCTAAATATCAAGTAGAAATTAAGACACACAAGTCAAATAAGCATGTAGCAATTATAGCATGAATTCAAGACATAATATTCGACAAGGAATATGAGAGAGATAATTAATATAATAATTAATTCATGATTAAAAGTAATTTATGATTTTCAGATAAATATGCAAACAATCAATTTGACGACGTATAGACACTCGTCACCTCACCTATACGTCGTTACACATGAAATTCATATAATATACAGTTCAAGGGTTCTATTCTCTCAAGTCAAGGTTAACCACGATACTTATCTTGTTTTGCAATTTCAAGCGATCACTCGACCACAACTTTTCCTTTCGAATTAGTCTCTAACCCAATCAAACCTATCAAATTATGGGCCAATAATTCAACTGGAGCTTTAGAAATTATTCATAATTCGAAAGAGACTTAATTTAAGTCATTTTCGGAAAAAGTCAACCAAAAGTCAATATGGGACCCACTTTTCGGAACCTACGAAAAATCACAGAATCCGGACACCCGTTCTGATATGAGTTCAACCATACTAAAATTATCGAATTCCAACATCGGGTTGTCTTTCAAATCCTAAAGTTTCGTTTTTGGAAAGTTTTTACAAAAATTTTAATTTCTTCCATCTAAATCCGAAATAAACGATGAATATAGACATGGATTTATGAAATATAATCACTTTCAGCTATAGAATACTTACCTAAGTCGAAGTCATGAAAACCCCCTTTGGAATCGCCCAAATCCGAGACTCAAAACTCAAAAATGAGTAAAAATGGCAAACTCCCGATTTTAAGTATTCTGTCCAGCATTTTCGCATTTGCGGACATTATTTTCACATATGCGGGATCGCATTTGCGATGGCAGGTTACCAGGCCAGTGGCCGCACCTGCGCAAGGAGTGTCGCACCTGCGACATCGCATAAGCGATGAGCTAACCGCAGAAGCGGTCCTCCCTTCGCAGAAGCGATTGCACATCTGCGCAACATTATTTCGTAGAAGAGGAGCATCATTCCAGTGCTCAGGTCGCAGAAGCGACAAATTCCACGCATAAGTGGGGGCACACCTGCGCTCCAAAAATCGCAGGTGCGAAACACTAGAACCAAACCTGCAAATGTTTACCAAAATGGTCTGAAACATATCCGAAACTCACCCGATCCACTTTGGACCTCGCCCGAATATTCCAATATATCCCGTAACATAATATGGACTTACTCGGGGTCTCAAATCACGTCGAATAACATCGATATTACTTTTCACTTTACAAACTTTTCACTTTACAAAAATCGTGCCGAAACGTAAATGAATCCGGAATGATTTCAAATTTGGCGCACAAGTCATAAATGACATAACGAAGCTATTCCAACTCTCGGAATCTCAATCCAAGTCCGATATCGATAAAGTCAAATTCACGGTCAAACTTTGGAATCTTTAAGCTTTCAAACTTCTAATTTTCAATAAATGGCGATAACTCAAGTTAGGGACCTCTAAATTAAATTTCGGGCATACGCCCAAGTCCCAAATTACGATACGGACCTACCGAAACTGTCAAAACACTGATCCGGGCCGGTTTGCTCAAAATATTGACCAAAGTCAACTTAAATGAGTTTTAAAGCTCTATTTTATATTTTAATTATTTTTTCACATAAAAACTATCCGAAAAAATTTATGAACTGCGCACGCAAGTCGAGGAATGCCGAAAAACTACGCACGCAAGTCGAGGAATACCAGAAAAAAAATAATATATATTATATATTATATATTATATAACGGTCAATTAAAAACTTAAATGTACTGACCGCAATTTCCGACTGAAGTCGGTCAGAAAATTTTAATTAAGGCTGCCACAGACGGGTTTCTTCCCCATTTCTCTCTCTTCTCTTTCTCTTATTCTTTCTTCCATAGCTTTTAACCCTTCCCAAATCCCACCCAAAATCAACTCATAACTCCATTCTCACCCAAAATCAAACCCCCCACTTCGTCTCTCCCCGTTCTCCGTTGGTCCTACCCCTGCCGTGCCACCACTAGTCCTCCGCCACCACTGCCACGCCACCCACTGCCGCGCCACTCCCAAAATCATACCCCCTCTTCGCTCTTTGAAGGTTAGTTATCTATATTTGTTAATTTTAGCTATTTAATTTGTTTCAATTGTATAAACTAGGGTTTACAATTTGGGATTCTGGAATTATTTCAATTGATTTATAATTCTTTAGATTTAGGGTTTACGCTTATTAATATTTTTAATGATATCATGCAAGGTACTTGGCTTAGCTAATTTAGAAGATACTATGTTAGAAGGTGGTTATGCTTTTGCTTAGCTAATTTGTTTTTTCAATTTTATTGATCATGATTTATGTCTTATTAAACTATGATTTAGGGTTTATTAAATTATGATGTAGGATTTATTAATTATGATTAATAGTAAGTGAGTTAGTCTAATTGAATGGCTTAACTAATTCAATATTCTAGCGAGTCTAATTTTGTTTAATGGTAGAGTTAAAATAATATTGTAATCAAATTAATATGCACTCAAATTATTTAAATGTTGTACTTTGTAACTAAAGTTTATTATGTAACCTAATTCTATAAATTAATTTGAATAGTCAATTAATATAACATGTAATTTATTTGTTCTTTGTGTAGAAGGAATATCGTAGTTGGATGTATAATAGGAATTATCCTAATCGTCAATTTTTAAGGGAGGAATTTATACAAGGGATTAAGGAACTTATTAGACATGCAAATGTCACTTGAACCGTTTCGGATTGGAGGGATGATTATGTAACGACCCGATCCGTCATTTTAATTTCTAGATCCCCGTTCCCCTAAATAAGACTCCCCGTATGTGCTTTTACTATTTTATGACTTGCGGGGATCGTTAGTTCGGGTTTGGAAGGGTTCGGATTGAAATCGGAACACTTAGTTCCTTAATATTGACTTTAAAAGGTTAAGTTTGACTTGGGTCAACATTTTTAGTAAACAACCTCAGAACCGGAATTTTAAGGTACCAATAGGTTCGTATGATAATTTTGGACTTGGGCATATATTCAGATCGATTTTTGGATGACCCGGGAGTGTTTCGGCGCATAAAGTTGAAAGTTGGCGCATTGAAGGTTTTAAAGTTCTTTAAATTTGGTTTGGAGTAGGTTTTGGAGTTATCGAGGTCCGTTTGGGATTTCGAGCGCGGGAATAGTTCCATATGGTGATTTAAGACTTGAACGCAAAATTTGGTGTCATTCCGAGCAGTTTAAGTATGATTCGGCGCGTTCAGATTGGAAGAATTTGAAGTTCATAAGTTGATTCTATTTGGTTTTAGGTTATGATCCTTAGTTTTGATGTTGTTTTTCACATTCCGAGAGTGCGAGTAAGTCTGTTTTATGTTTACAAACTTTTTGGTATGTTTGGTCGAGGCCTCGGGGTCCCGTACAGGATTTGGAAGGTCGATAGAGCTCGATTTCTCCTTAGAGAAGGGCTGCTGGTGCCTGTCATCTGGTGCGTTCGCACTTGCAGTGGGAATGGCCGCATGAGTGATGTCTAGCTTGCAAAAGCAAAAAGATGAGGGGGATCGGAGCATCCACAGAAGTGAAGCTTCTTCTGCAGAAGCGGACTCGCTTCTACGATATAGGGATCGCACATGCGGAGGAGCCATTGTGGGCAAGGGTCGCAGGTGTGATACGCGAGCCGCAGAAGAGGGCTCGCAGGTGCGGCACTTTACCGCAGGTGAGCCCAGTGTTGGGATTGGTGCTTTCCGCAGAAGTGGAACTTTGTCCGCAGAAGCGGCGCCGTAGAAGCGAAAATGTTGTAGGCAGTAAGGTCTTTTAATGTCGGGACTTAGGCCGTTTTTTACTCATTTCTCTATATTCTTGGGAGTTTTTGGAGCTTCTTAGAGAGGGGTTATCACCTAGCTATTGAAGGTATGTAATTTCTATCTAATGTAAGTTAAATATATAGATTATGGGTATATTTTAACATGTAAAATTGTAAAAATTATGGGTTTAGTTAAAAAACCTAGGTTTTGATAAAAATGGGATTTAACCAAAAAATGATTATGGAATTGGGTGAAAATTATATATTTGAGTTCGTGAGGTTATGGATAACAATTATCTTCGAAAATTTTCGGAATCTGGGCACGTGGACCCTGGGGTAAATTTTAGGAATCTTTCAATTGGGGTTGGGTAATTACTCTAATAGTTAAATTATGAACTTTTGAACATGTTTTGATTATTTTATATAATATTTGACTAGTTTCGGATTGTTCGGCACTGAATTGAGGCTTTAGAACGAATTTGAGGACCGGGAAATGAGCTTTAAGATGAGGTAAGTTACTTGCCTAACCTTGTAAGAGGGAATCTACCCCATAGGTGATTTAAATTACTAATTGCTTCTAATTGTGGGGACTACGTGTGCACGAGGTGATGAGAGTCCGTGTGTAGCTACTAATTATGCTTATGTCCGGTACTTTAGGACCCAATATCATGAAATACTTGTGATGTTTGCACCTTACTTGTTAATTAAAGTGCCTAAATTATATTGAAACTTGTTAAAAAAATTGTAAGAGACCGAATTTCACTTACTTGAGTTTTGGTGGGTTACTTGACCATTAATAGAAATTTTTCTTCTTTGTGTATTAGCGTTGTAATAGATTTTAAATCGGGTGTTCATAAAGTATCCTCTTTTCTTGTAGAGCGAGTCGATCGCCTCAACAGTAGAATAGATGCATCTATGGTTCGTGCCGCTTAAACCTCGACAGTATATACATTATTCTGGATCGGGCCGTACGACCTCGACATAAATCATACGTAATAATACTCGGAGCTTGATATTATTTTTACGGCTTGAGGGGTTATAAGTATTAATGATAGAATTTGATCTGGAATTTACGATTAGTGAAATAATTATGTATTTACTGCTTGTTATTGAGTTATTATTATTGTTTATATAACCCATGCTTATTTAGAATTTATGTATTTTATTGTTAACCCATAGTAAATGTCAAAGTTGACCCCTCGTCACTACTTCTTCGAGGTTAGACTAGAGACTTACTAGGAACATATTGTTTATGTACTCACACTACACTTCTGCACTAACCGTGCATGATCTGAGGCAGTGCATCTGGCAGTCATACCAGCGCGTACCCCCGTTACCCCGAGGCCTAGTGATAAGCTGCTTCTTGAGCCATTTTGCAGCACCTAGAGTCTCTCTTTTGTATCTATTTTCTGTCTACTTTATTTCAGACAATAGTTAAAGTTTTGTATATTTTACTAGTTGCTCATACACTTGTGATACTAGAACATGGCACACATACTAGTAGACTTTATGGTTTTGGAGTATTTATGTCACTATATTTGCCCACTTAGTTACCTTTGTTTTATTTTATTAAATTTTCTACCCCTTAATCTCTTAATAAATGGAATTTAATTACTTGGAAACTTATTAAAAGAGTAATCACAAGGTCAGTTCACTGTTGGCTTGCCTAGCAGCGACATTGGGCGCCATCACGACGTATGAGCATGCCCAATAGAGTCTTGCGGATTGGTGCAGAGTCATCCGTACTTATCTTCGATAGGCTATAGGGTGTTAGGAAACTACTCTTTCTTCATCTCCTATCGTGCAATTAATGTTGTGCTAAGTATCTTTCTCTTATTCTCTCATAGATGGTGAGAACGCACGCGATAGATGTACCTAATCATAGAAGAGTTGCTCCCCTGTTGCTAGAGGCCGAGGGAGGGTTCCAACCCGTAGTCGAGAATGAGGACGTCCCAGAGTTGCTCTAACTATGCCACCAGCGGATCCAGTAGAGGATCCTATTATTGAAGAGTAGGGCGAGGTAACTGCAGCGGAGCCATCCCTAGCGGATTTCATGTCCTCGCCAGGATTTCAGGAGGTCATGGGCCGTATGCTGCGGTTCATGGATTCTATGACTTAGACTGGTTTATTTCCAGTGGACCCAGCCACATCTCAGGCGGGAGAGGGAGTACAGACCCCTATTGCTCAAGCTCCAGGGCGTGCAACTGCCGTGTATCAGACCTCGGGCACACTACCCGTGGGTGGAGCCCAGCCAGTTATAGCAGCTATACCTGAGCCTATGCTAGCTGTGGTCGGTGAGCCACAGAAGCTATTGGATAGATGGACCAGGCTTCATCCTCCTATCTTAGGAGGTGAGTGGCATGAGGACCCCAAGGACTTTATTGAATGGTGCAGGGACAGACTGCACAACATGAGGATATTGGAGTCCCATGGGGTGGACTTTACCACCTTTTAGTTAGAGGGCAAGGCCCATAGATGGTGGCAGTCCTATCTTCTCGGAAGACCAGCAGGTTCTCCTCCCATGACTTGGGACCAGTTCACACGCCTCTTCCTGGATAGATATATTCCACCCTCTCAAAGGGAAGAGTTGCGGTTTCAGTTCTAGCAGCTCTGGTAGGGTCAAATGTCGGTGACTGACTATGAGGTGAGTTCTCTAAGTTATCTCGTCATGCACTTATGATACTTCCTACTGATACAGAGAGAGAGTGAAGAGGTTTGTTGCAGGTTTTCACTCTGGTATCTAGGCCACTATGGTCCGAGAGGTTGAGATGGAGACTTTGTATGAGCTAGTTGTGAAGATAGCTCGGAGGATCGAGGGTGTTCGTCAGTGGAGCCGAGAGCAGGTGATGAGGGATAAGTGGTTTCGCTATTCGAGTGGATTCAATGGTGCCCCGGCTCGGGGCAAAGGTCAGTTCGTGAGGGGTCAGTCTAGCAGGCCCACATATCCAGCACCGATGCCTCCTCAGGGTGCTCCAGTGCGGCCCTATTTTAGCGCCATGTCAGAGATTTCATACCGTCCACCAACTATTTAGGGTCCGTCCAGTGGGTATTCAGGCCATCAGGGTTTGACTTCAGGTCAGCAGTCCGTCATACCGAGAAGTTATTTTGAGTGTGGGAATCTTGGTCATGTGAGGAGATTCTGCCCTAATCTTCAGGGCAAGGCAGTGCAGTAGGTCCAACAGCCTATGATTATAGCACCAGCTGCCGCATCAGCCGTCCGGCCGCCCAGAGGTGGAGGGCAGGTGGGTAGGGGCCGTCCTAGAGGTGGATGCCAGGAGGGTGGAGGCCAGTCAGGTGGTGCCAGTTGAACAAGGTTACCATTAAGAATAACTACCTATTGCCACATATTGATGATTTGTTTGACCAATTACAGGGTGCCAGGGTGTTCTCTAAGATCGACTTGAGATCAGGGTACCATCAGTTGAAGATTCAAGATGCGGATGTTCCAAAGACGGCTTTTCGGACTAGATATGGCCATTATGAGTTTCTAGTGATGTCTTTCGGTTTGACTAATGCCCCGATGACATTTATGGATTTGATGAATCGGGTGTTCCGGCTATATATTGATTCGTTTGTAATTGTATTCATTGATGACATTTTTATCTACTCGTGTAGCATGGAGGAGCACGAGAAGTATTTGAGATTGGTGTTTAGACATTGCGGGAATAGAAGCTATATGCTAAGTTCTCCAAGTTTGAGTTCTGTTTAGATTCTATGTCATTCTTGGGACATGTTATATTAGGCGAGGGTATTAAGGTAGATCACAAGAAGATCGATGCAGTTCAAAGTTGGCCTCGTCCTACCACGGTGACTGATAAGTTGGTATTTTACCCACTTATCTCTTCTTGATACTTAGGCTTTTGTATGATTTTGTTGAGAAACTAAGGCATTTTTTGAGGTTTATTGGCATATTTTAGGTATCAAGTGATTTAGAAGTGATGGTGAAGAAACCAAGTGAAAACGAGTCAAAATGAAGCTAAAATAGACAAAGGAAATCTGCCCAGTGAATTATCCTTCGCGAACGTGAAGGGTTAGATGCGAACACAAAGCATCAGGACAATAAGCCTTCGCGAATGCGAGATGCTCTACGCGAACACGAAGAAGGAGGAAGCCAACCTTCGCGAACGCGAAGGTATAATCACGAACGCGAAGGTATAATCACGAACGCGATGAAGCAGGAGATAAACCTTCGCGAACGTGAAAGAAGCAGAAATTAAACCTTCGCGAACGCGAAGAAGAAACTGGGCGCAAAAACTGGGCAGTTCTGGAATTTCACGATTTTGACCCCAAACCATTTAATACACGACCTAGCTCATTTGTAGGGGAATCATATCATATCTTGGAGGATCTTTGGCTTATTTTCAGTCCATATACTAGAGAGAACAAGTCTTGGAAGCTAGGGTTCTTGCACACACACTTGGGTCTTGAAGATTTGAAGCTTTTGGTTGAGAATTTCTTACTTCTTTATCCAACACTTGAATCTTGTTTATGGAAATATTCATATTTAAAGTGTGGATTAAATACCTTGTTGTGCTTATGTATTGAACAGTTTTATTTATTATGAAGCGAGTTGTTGTTTTTTTAATTATTCTTGTTCTTAAATGTTTCCAAAGGGATTAGCTAACTCTAGGACTCGCCCATTCACTTCGGATTAATTTTGGAAAAAGTAATTCGGGGTTGGAAAATATTAATTAACAAGAACTTGAGGCGTTAACCCTCACTTTATAAATTCTACCTAGGGATAGGAATGAACTACTTGTAGCCATATTCGGGTGTACTTAATATCTTAATTGATTTAGGGACAATTCAATTAGGAAGTCTTGTTAGTCTTCGAGAGAAGCTAATATAGAATTATTATCCGAGGCTAATAAATAATAAACTCGTTCATATTTATAAAATTGCGAAATATATTGGATCGTTACTTGAGTGTAAATCCCGATGCACCCATGGTTGTAGCCATTGATCATTTTACTTGCTTTCTAGGTTAGTTTACGTTATCGCATTTAGCTATAATATTTTCTCAACTACCATTCTAAGTGTTTGGCATTGCATAATAAGTAATAATTCTCTTACATTCCTAATCACCTACATATTGTTCTCTGTGGGATTTGACCCCGACTCAGAGTTGGGTAAATTATATTGCATGCGACCGTGTTCATTTACTTTTAGTAGTGGATTTGGACGTCATCAAAATTGGCGCCGTTGCTGGGGAACAATTTGGCATAATTTAGGTTGTTTGAGAAATAAGCGTAAGTGCTTTGGTCCAAACTTGTGAATATTTGTGTAATTTGCTTTCTTACCTTGGTCTATGTTTCTTCTTTGTTTCTTGTTTATTTTCTTAATTTTGAAAAGAAAAAAAAATTGCATCATATAATGAAAATTGGTCGGATGGTAATTGTTCATACTTTGATAACCCCTGTCCTTATTGTGGAGGACCACACCCGTGGCAAAATTGTTTAACTTCTCCCGGGGGTGGATTGTGCGCACAATCTCAAACCCACGAGTTGAGTATTTGTGATAAGTGTGGTCGTTAAAATGGTCATTGGGATGATTGTGCTTATTTGTCCCTCCCTTCCCCAAGCCCTCGCTATGATGATTCTACTTTTTGGAAGGAATTGAGAATGATCGAAATGGAGAGTTCAAGCTCATGTTAGAATGCCTACTTGAAGGAGGAAACAAAGAGCAAAATACCTTGGAGGAGCTTCTGGAAAATAGTTTCCAAAATGATTTGGTGCTTGAAGGGTTAAACTTGCAAATGGGAGAAATGCTTGAAGCTTTAGAGGTCCAAAAAGCCTCGAAAGTGAATGATAGCCAAGAACCTTCCTTAGATGTGGAAGCTAAAAATCCTTCCTTGGCACTTGATCAAAACCAAAAAGAAAGCTCAAATGATCAAAATGAGAAAATGATGATCATGTTGGAGGCCATTCTTGAAAATGAGGAGAAGCAAAGCTTGGCACTCGAGGACTTGAAATAAGGCTTGACTCAAAATGATGATGATATCCGCATCTTGGAAAATCAAATGAAAATATTGGTTGAGGCTCACTATGCCCACCAACTTGAGAGTGTGGAAAGAGATCAAGAAGAGTCCGACATCGAGGAAGAAAGTGAGCTTTATTCTGAGGAATCAAGAATTGAACTTTCGCCAACCGACTCCTTGAGTGTTAATGATGCCAAGAAAAATATGGAATTAGAGTCAACCGGTGTAATTAAAAATATGGTTGAGATTGACTCTAGTCCGGGGGAAAAGGAGGATGTCAAAATCCGAAAAGAATTGCAATTTGGATATTTGATGTCACATTCCAAGCACTTTTCAACATTGGACTTGTACGGCGATATGGGAATTGAACTACACAAGTCAATGAGGGATTGTGAGGAGGAAAGGCAAAGGCCATACATCTTACAATTTGAGGGAACAAGAAGGCAAAATGACATTCCTCACATGAAAGCCAAGAAGTGCAAAATGATGAAATTGATGCTTGGCTTGATCATCTATTTACCACCCCCACTGCTCGTGGTCACAAGCTTGATTCCAAGCTAGGTGCCCAGTTCATATCGTCCAAGTGGTGAGAAAAGTAGTAAAGTTGATCCGCGTCGTTCCACGACATTAAATGCGACGCTTGGTGGGAGGCAACCCATCGTTTTAAAACTTTTTAGTCGTTTTTGAAATTTTCTTTTTTAGAATAGCTTAGTATATTATTTTTGACTAATCTGCCAAGTTTCACATTTTTTGGAGTTGTTTTGAGCAGGTGGCATGGTCCGGGTAGTCCAAACCAGTAGCTGCTGGGAAATTGCAGAAACAGGTCTTCGCGTTCGTGATATCTCCTTCGCGTAGGCGACCATGCCTTCGCGAACGCGTAGGGTCAGGTAAGTTTGAAAATTGTTAAAACACTGGAAACGAACAGTTTACCCTTTTTTTTTTCTTTTTGGCTCAAGAACAACTCTCACTACTCCTTCTTCATAGTCTTCAAGTCCATAATCTTCAAGCTCATTTACAAGGTATGCAATTTCCTCTCTTGTATCTTAACTCTTGCTTCTCTTTCTTGGTGTAAAATAATAGAAGAACAACCATGGTTGTTTGGTCCTTAGGGTTCAAATTTTGAGAAGTAAATGTCAAAGTCATGTATGAAATTGGGTGTGCTTGCTGGGTGAGGTTGGTTGAGTGTGTGTGTGTGATTGTTAGTGCAAAATTTTGGGCAAGATGTGTGCTGAAGTTAATGAAAAACGAGAAGGAAAAGAGGGCACACACACTATTTGACGAAATGCCTGAACGAAAAATAGGCCAGAGCGAAGAAGATTACTTTCGCGAACGCGATGGTATGCTCAGGAACATGAAGGCCAAATTCCGGGCAAAACTTTTTTGACCTTCGCGAACATGATGGAACGCTCGCGAATGCGAAGGTCTAAATCTGGGAAATTTTTTTTTGCTCTTCACGAACACGATTGTTCTCTCGCGAACGCGAAGAGCAATCACTGGCAGTCCTTAAATTAGCAAAAAACAGTAACTTTGCACAGCTCTTCCCGGGACCTTTTTCGCCCATTTCTTCAGCCTAAATACTTCCTAATACATTGTTTTAAGTGTCTATATGAGCTTTTAATATTGTCGGTCTATTTTGTAGGTACTTTGGGCATAAAATAGATCCGGTACACAATGAAATTGAGCAAGAACATGTCCTTGAAGCTGAACAAGACGAACCCTTTGATCATGACCGGTTTCTATCTGCAGCATGTGAGCGAAAATATGATGAACTCTTGTCAAAGACCATCGTCCAGGAAAGAGGCATAAATATGGAAAAGGTTGAAGCTAAAATACCGGGCTTCTATACAAGATTGGTAGAAAGCAGGTGGATTTGTTTTGCCGAGCAACCAAATGATGCCAATCATACAGTAGTTTTGGAATTTTATCCAAACACCTTGAGGACCGACTTCCAAGGTACCTTAGTTACTACTGTGCAGGGTGTGAAAGTCCATTTCATCCCTGAGGTAATCAACGGAATTTATGGCCTTCCCAATTCCGATAATGAGGTCTACATAGACAGAGCTAAAGCGGGAGGAAACTAGTGGTTAGTGGACAAATTACATGATGGGGTGACCCCAAAGTGGATGACAGTGCACAAGGGAGTTGATTCTCATGATTTCACGGCCGAGGAAAAGACATGGCTCTCTATTATCTGTGCAAGAGTCTTGCTTTCTAAAATGACACTGATGTGACACTAGAGAGGGCACTGATAATTGCTGCTATCATGGATGGGCTACCTGTGAATATGGGGGAGCACATTGTTAGAGAAATCGAGGAAGCCACCCATGGGAGGTCCAAGAGCCTATTCTTCCCATCCTTGATCACTCGACTATGCTATGATGCTGGGGTGTTAAA
This sequence comes from Nicotiana tabacum, assembly GCF_000715075.1. Taxonomy (NCBI): domain Eukaryota; kingdom Viridiplantae; phylum Streptophyta; class Magnoliopsida; order Solanales; family Solanaceae; genus Nicotiana; species Nicotiana tabacum. The sequence continues at coordinate 70,592,570 of NC_134103.1, read as the reverse complement.
ATGCCCAGATGATGTTGAGAAAGGTCTGGGAAAGCCGATGATCCATCCTGTACTGAAAAGGGGACCCAGTGACAAGCAGAAAAAAGGAGAATTGATGTGGCATCCTCTTCATTTGGGCAGTTCTCTGAGGCCACCACCGATCCCGTTGGATCCTTTGCACCTACACCAGGATCATTTGATCCCATGGGACCACTCCAGTCCGGCCCTCACACTATGCGTCACTTATCCAGTCAGATACATGGAGTAGATGCACATATTAGACAACTCATAGCTGGCCTTCCTACTGGCCCACCCGGGGCTAGCACATCTACTGGAACTGCTACCCCACTATCCCTGGATGGCCTGGTCAAAGAGAAAAAAGCAATAACTGGTAAGATATAGGCCATGAACAACAGGTTGGAAAATATGAGCCACCGACAAGGGAAGATTGAGAAGCGACAGAGAAAGTGCAAAGAGCATGAAAGAAAGAAAAGCAAATTTCTGTCCAAAATGATGCACAAGCAGAGTTCATTTTGTGACTCACATGAATCAAAGGACGATGATGATGAGGATTTGGAGCTCAAATTTCCCACCACCTCTAGCTCCAAGTGATGCAGTTTCAGGGAGCACCTCCTTCATTTTATCTTGTTTTATTTAGTTGCATTGAGGACAGTGCAACACTTTAGGTTAGGGGTGACTCATTTACATGTGATAACTTGTGTAGATTGGTTAACGTAGTAGTTTATTAGTGATAGTTTGAAGTTTAATTCTAACATGTTAGCATTAATTTTTCTTGTTAGTTTTTATTTTTCATAGTAGCACTAATGAAATTCCTTGGTTTTTCTTTATACCGCGGTTCTTTTCCAAGAAATTTATTTGTGTTGAACCGGGTGAATTTTCCCTATGATGGATGGCGTGACAACTTTCTTAAGGGATTAGTCTTGTTTAGTTTTTTATTTTTTATTTTTTATTTTTATTATTTTTATTTTTTTAGTTAGTTTAGTAGCTAGTAGTGAATAAATTAGTTTTTTTTTTGGGGAAATTGGTTTTGGGAGGTTGATCTTGTGTCCATAAACCAACATGTGGCTTGCTTGGTGCCAACATGATTTAAAACTCGGCAAATGAATTCTTGATTTTTGAAAAAGAAAAGGATTGAAGTAAAGATTATTGTCATGACTTTTAGACTCAATATTTGGCTCTTTGATTCACTAAATAGTTTCTTAGGCTATATGTGACCCCCTTGAGATTCATTAGTTTCAATTGGATTTTGGATTTGTATTCCACTTGAGTTTTCATGTGCCATGTGTGGTGAGATTTATTGTAAAATTCTTTTGCATCATTTGTAGTCTAGAACTTGTCCGAAATATGCTTCAAGGCGAAATTGTAGACTGACTTGGTTGGAAAAATGATGTTGGGCCTTTCTTGGACCGCTATTATGCCTAAACTTCCTACCCTTGCATATTTTACCTAGTAAACCCCTTTTGAGACTTTAAACCTTTTCTTTGGCAACCATGTTACAAACTATCATTCTCTATTGATTTTCTTTTGGCACCCCACCTCCCTAAGTACTTTGAAGTATAAACATAGGCTAAAAGCCTAAGTTTGGGGGTAAAGGTTGGAAAAGTTGTGATGTGGAAGTTGCTTAAAAGGTAAAAGGTGATAAAAAAAAATTTGCCTAAAAGAGAAAAAGAAAGTAATATGTGAAAACAACAAAAAAAAAAGAAAAAAAAGAAACGAATAAAGGGTAGAAAAGTTCTTGAAGAAAGTGTACTTTGATTGTTGAAAAATTGTAGTGCTTGGGGAGGTTTTGAGTCACTCTTACCAAATTATGCCTTACCTTAACCAAAAGCCTAAACTACAACCCTTTTAAGTCCTAATTGATTTTGAACCAAGTTTGCCTATATTAGTGGAGACATACATGAAGGGCAAGCCTATGGTACTACTTGTGTGCATTTGAATATCTTTGTGAGAGAGAGAGTTAATTCTTTCCATTTGATATCCCATGTACGTGTTGAATTGCAATTTATGAGTTGGGGATTCTCTCTTAAAGTGTGAGGGTACATGAGATTTGAGTTGTGAATTTATTTCCATTTTCAATTGGGAAGAATGAGCGAGGGAAGATAATTATGATAGAGAGGCAAATTTTGAAGCTTTAGTGTCATGACTTGGTTGCTACTTTGATTAATATAGTGTATGAGCACTTAAATTGAAATACAATTTGTGAGTAGTTGGTGATTCATATGTTTTGGATTAATTGTTGGTACCAACCGAAGCCATTAGATTGTGCTTAAGTGAACCCTTTTGACTTGAAATGATGTGTGGTATGCCATTGAGCTTGATTGGTAATTTTATTGAAGGATGTTCTTAGTTGTTGAATTGCTTGAGGACAAGCAATAGTTTAAGTTTGGGGGTTTGATAAATTGGTATTTTATCCACTTATCTCTTCTTGATACTTAGGCTTTTGTATGATTTTGTTGAGAAACTAAGGCATTTATTGAGGTTTATTGGTATATTTCAGGTATCAAGTGATTTAAAAGTGATGGTGAAGAAATCAAGTGAAAACGAGTCAAAACGAAGCTAAAATGGACAAAGGAAATCTGCCCAGTGAATTATCCTTCGCGAACGCGAAGGGTTAGATGCGAATGCGAAGCATCAGGACAACAAGCCTTCGCGAATGTGAGATGCTCTATGCAAACACGAAGAAAGAGGAAGCCAACCTTCGCGAACGCGAAGGTATAATCACAAACACGATGACGCAGGAGACAAACCTTTGCGAACTCGAAGGAGATATCGCGAATGCGAAAGAAGCAGAAATCAAACCTTCGCGAACACGAAAAAAAACTGGGCGGAAAAACTGGGCAGTTCTGGAATTTCACGATTTTGTCCCCAAACCATTTAATACACGACCTAGCTCATTTGTAGGGGAATCATATCATATCTTGGAGGATCTTTGGCTTATTTTCAGTCCATATACTAGACAGAACAAGTCTTGGAAGCTAGGGTTCTTGCACACACACTTGGGTCTTGAATATTTGAAGCTTTTGGTTGAGAATATCTTACTCCTTTTTGCTCATTTCTTCATTTTCTTGATTTGTATTGTATATCTAAGTGTGTAGTATTTAGTTCCAATAATTGAATCTTGTTTATGAAAATATTCATATTTAAAGTGTGGATCAAATACCTTGTTGTGCTTATGTATTGAATGATTTTTATTTATTATGAAGCGAGTTGTTGTTTCTTTAATTATTCTTGTTCTTAAATGTTTTCAAAGGGATTAGCTAACCCTAGGACTCGCCCATTCACTTCGAATTAATTTTGGAAAAAGTAATTCAAGGTTGGGATAGACTAATTAACAAGAACTTGAGGCGTTAACCTTCACTTTATAGATTCTACCTAGGGATAGGAATGAACTACTTGTAGCCATATTCGGGTGTGCTTAATCTCTTAATTGTTTTAGGGATAATTCAATTAGGAAGTCTTATTAGTCTTCGAGAGAAGCTAATATAAAATTATTATCCGAGGCTAATAAATAATAAACTCGTTCATATTTATAAAATTGCGAAATATATTGGATCGTTACTTGAGTGTAAATCCCGATGCACCCATGCTTGTAGCCATTGATCATTTTACTTGCTTTCTAGGTTAGTTTACGTTATCGCATTTAGCTATAATATTTTCTCAACTACCATTCTAAGTGTTTGGCATTGCATAATAAGTTATAATTCGCTTATATTCCTAATCACCTACATATTGTTCTCTGTGGGATTCGACCCCGATTCATAGTTGGGTAAATTATAGTGCATGCGACCGTGTCCATTTACTTTTTAGTAGTGGATTTAGACGTCATCAGTGACTGAGATCAAGAGCTTCTTGGGGTTAGCCAGTTTATTATCGTCGGTTTGTGGAGGGCTTCTCATCTATTGCAACACCTTTGACTAGATTGACCTAGAAGGGTGCTCTATTCCGATGGTCCGATGATTGTGAGGTGAGCTTTTACAAGCTTAATACCGCATTGATTTCAGCATCGGTGTTGGTGTTGCCTTCCGGTTCAGGGATGTATACTGTGTATTGCGATGCTTTACGCGTTGGCCTGGGTTTTGTATTGATGCAGGAGGGGCAATTACCTCATACTGGCTTCACGATAGCTGAAGCCCCACGAGAAGAATTACCTCATGCACGATTTGGAGTTGGCCACGATAGTTCATGCTCTTGAGATCTGGAGACATTATCTTTATGGGGTGTCCTGTGAGGTTTACACCAATCATTGCAGCTTGCAGCATTTGTTGAAGAAGAGAGATCTCTATTTGAGGTAGCGCAGGTGGCTTGAGTTACTAAAAGATTATGATATTACCATCCTTCATCATCCAAGCAAGGCGAATCTAGTTGCGGATGCCTTGAGCAGAAAGGCGTAAAGTATGGGTAATTTGGCATTCATTTCAATAGAGGAGAGGCCATTAGCTTTGGACATTCAATCCTTGGCTAATAGAGTTGTGAGGTTGGATATTTCAGAGCCCAGCCGAGTTCTTACATGCATTGTCGCCCAGTCTTTCACTATTTGAGCAGATCAAGGCTCGCCAATACAACGATCCACACTTGTTGGTTCTCAAAGAGATAGTACTATAGGGTGGTGAGAAGGAGGTTACTGTCGATGAGGATGGCGTTCTACGACTCCAGGGTTGTCTATGTGTCCTTAATGTTGATGGATTGAGGGAAACGATTCAAGAAGAGGCACACATTTCTCGGTATTCTATTCATCCAGGTGCTACGAAGATGTATCACGACCTGAGGCAACATTATTAGTGGTGGCTGATGAAGAAGGACATAGTATAGTATGTAGTGAGGTGCCTTAATTACCAGCAGGTTAAGTACGAGCATCAGAGGCCAGGTGGCCTACTCCAGCAAAAGGTTATACCTGAGTGGAAATGGGAGCGCATTACTATGAATTTCGTAGTTGAATTGCCGCGGACCTTGCAGAACTTTGATGTAGTTTAGGTCATTGTCGATAGGTTAACCAAGTCGGCACACATTCATTCTAGTTGTGACCACGTATTCTTCAGAGAGATTGGCTCAGATTTATATTCAGGAGATTGTTCGATTGCATAGTGTACCTGTTTCTTTCATATCGGATAAAGGCCCTCAGTTTACTTACGCATTTCTGGAGGGCAGTACAGAGTGATTTGGGACCCGGGTAGAGCTCAACACAATCTTTAATCTGCAAACTGACGGGCAATCAGAGTGGACGATTCAGATCTTGGAGGATAGGCTCAGAGCATGTGCGCTTGACTTCGGAGGGTCGTGGGATCGATTCTTGATTTTGGCCGAGTTTGCTAACAACAATATTTATCAGTCCAACATCGAGATGGCTCCATTTGAGGCTTTATATGGTCGGTGATGTTGTTCGCCAATCGGATGATTTAAGCCTAGTGAGGCTACGTTATATGGTAGTGAGTTAGTGAAGGATGCCTTGTAAAATGTAAAGTTGATTCAGGAGCGACTTCGCACAACATAATCTAGACATAAGAGTTACACGATCTGAAGGCTCATGATTTATCATTTATGGTGGGCGAGAAGGTTCTCCTAAAAGTCTCGCTGATGAAGGGAATCATGAGGTTCAGGAAGAAGTTCAAGTTGAGCCCAAGGTTCATAGGTCCATTTGAGGTGTTGAGACGAGTTGGGGAGGTTGCTTATGAGCTTGCTTTGCCTCCCAGTCTATCTGAAGTTCATCCGATTTTCCACGTGTCTATGCTCCCGAGGTATCATGCCGATAAGTCACATGTGTTGGACTTCAACACGGTTCAGCTAGATGAGAGCCTGGGTTATGAGGAGGAGCCAGTTGCCATTGTTGACAGGCAGGTTCGCTAGTTGAGGTCCAAGAAGATTTTTGTGGTAAATGTTCAGTGGAGTGGCCAACCAGTCGAGGAGGCAACTTGGGAGGCCGATGAGGACATGCGGAGATGATATCCACACTTATTAGGCACTTCAGGTATGAGTCTAGACCCGTTCGGGAACGAATATTTGTTTAAGAGGTGGAGAATGTAACGACCCGACCGATCATTTTGCTTTCTAGATCCCCGTTCCCCTAAATAAGACTCCCTGTATGTACATTTACTGTTTTATGACTTGCGGGGATAGTTAGTTCGGGTTTGGAAGGGTCCGGGTTGAAATTAGAACACTTGGTTCCTTAATATTAACTTAAAAAGGTTAAGTATGACTTGGGTTAACATTTCTAGTAAACGACCTCGGAACTGGAATTTGACGATCCCAATAGGTTAGTATGATGATTTTGTATTTGGGCGTATGTTCGGATCGGGTTTTGGATGAACCGGGAGCGTTTCGGCGCATAAAGTTGAAATTTGGCGCATTGAAGGTTTTAAAGTTCTTTAAATTTGGGTTGGAGTAGGTTTTAAAGTTATCGAGGTCCGTTTGGAATTCCGATCCCGGGAATAGTTTCGTATGGTGATTTAAGACTTGCACACAAAATTTGGTGTCATTCCGAGTAGTTTAAGTATGATTCGGCGCGTTCAGAGTAAGTTGGAAGAATTTGAAGTTCATAAGTTGATTCTATTTGGTTTTAGGTTGTGATCCTTAGTTTTGATGTTGTTTTATGCATTCCGAGAGTGAGAGCGAGATCGTTTTATGTTTACAAACTTATTGGTATGTTTGGTCGAGGCCTCAGGGCCCCATATAGGATTCTGAGGGTCGACGGAGCTCGATTTCTCCTTGGAGAAGGGTTGTTGGTGCTTGTCATCTGGTGCGTTCTCACTTGCGGTGGGAATGACCGCAGGAGCAGTGCCTGGCTCATAAAAGCGAAAAGAGGAGGGGCATAAGAGCGTCCGCAGAAGCGGACTCGCTTCTGCGATATGTAAATCGCAGGTGTGGAGGAGCCAGCATGGGTAAGGGTCGCAGGTGCGACACGCGAGCCGCACATGCGGGCTCGCAGGTGCGATACTTTACCATAGGTGCACCCAGTGCTGGGCTTGGTGCTTTTCGCAGAAGAGGATCTTTTTCCGCAGAAGCGGCGCCGCAGATGCAGCCCCAAGTCCGCAGAAGCGAAAATGCTAGAGGCAGTGAGGTCTTTTAATGTCGGGACTTAAGCCAATTTTGACTCATTTCTTTCACTTCTTGGGCAATTTTGGGGCTTCGTAGAGAGGGATTTTCACCTAGCTATTGAAGGTAAGCAATTTCTATCCAATGTAAGTTAATACATAGATTATGGGCAGATTTTAACATGTAAAATTGTGAAATATATGGGTTTGGTTGAAAAACCTAAGTTTTGATAAAAATGGGATTTAACCATAAAAATAATTATGGAATTGGGTTAAAATTATATATTTGAGTTCGTGAGGTTATGTGTAACAATTATCTTTAAAATATTCCGGAATCCAGGCACGTGGGCTCAGGGGTGAATTTTAGGAATCTTTCAATTGGGGTTGCGTAATTACTCTAATAGTTAAATTATGAACTTTTGAACATGTGTGGATTAATTTATATAACATTTGACTAGTTTCGGATTGTTCGGCACCGAGTTGAGGCTTTATAACGAATTTGAGGATCGAAAAGTAAGCTTTGAGATGAGGTAAGTCACTTGCCCAACTTTGTAAGAGGGAATCTACTCCATTAGTGATTTAAATTACTAATTGCTTCTAATTGTGGGGGCTACGTGCGCACGAGGTGACGAGAGTCCGTGCGTAGCTACTAATTATGCTTATGTCCGGTAGTTTAGGACACAATATCATGAAACACTTATGATGTTTGCACTCTACTTGTTAATTAAAGTGCCTAAATTATATTGGAACTTGTTACAGAAATTGTAAGAGACCGAATTTCACTTACTTGAGTTTTGGCGGGTTACTTGATCGTTAAGAGAAATTTTGCTTCTTTGTGTATTAGCCTTGTAATAGCTTTTAAATCGGGTGTTCATAAAGTATCATCTTTTCTTGTGGAGCGGGCTGACTACCTCGGTAGTAGAATAGATGCATCTATGGTTCGCGCCGCTCGACCCTCGACAGTGTATACATTATTCTGGATCCGGTCGTACGACCTCGGCATAAATCGTGCGTAATAATACTCGGAGCCTAATTATACTTGATATTATTTTATGGCTTGAGAGGTTATAAGTATTAATGACAGAATTTGACCTAGAATTTACTATTAGCGAAATAATTATATTTTTACTTCTTGTTATTGAGTTATTATTATTGTTTATATAACCCATGCTAATTTAGAATTTTTGTATTTTATTGTTAGCCCACATTAAGTGTCGAAGTCGACTCCTAGTCACTACTTTTTCGAGGTTAGACTAGATACTTACTGGGTACATATTGTTTATGTACTCACGCTATACTTCTGCACTAACCGTGCAGGATCTGAGGCAGGTGCATCTGGACATCATCCCGGCGTGCACTCCTGATACATCTAGGCCTAGTGGTGAGCTGCTTCCTGAGACGTTCTGTAGCACCTAAAGTCTCTCTTTTGTATCTATTTTCTGTCTACTTTATTTCAGATAGTAGTTAGAGTTTTGTATATTCTACTAGTTGCTCATACACTTGTGACACTAGGACTTGGCACACATACTAGTAGACTTTTTGGTTTTGGAGTATTTATGTCACTATATTTGCCCACTCAGTTGCATTCGCTTTATTTTATTAAATTTTATTAAATGGAAGTTAATTACTTGGAAACTTATAAAAAGAGTAATCACATGGTCAATTCACCGTTGGCTTGCCTAGCGGCGACGTTGGGCACCATCACGACCTATAGGAGAATTTGGGTCGTGACTACATGGTATCAGAGCACTAAGTTCATGTAGGTCTCATAAGTTAGGCAGGCCTAATAAAGTCTTGCTTATCGGTGCGGAGTCGTACGTACTTATCTTCGAGAGGCTATAGGATATTAGGAAACTACTCTTTCTTTATCTCATATTGTGTAGTTGATGTTGTGCTAAGTATCTTTCTCTTATTCTCTCAAAGATGGTGAGAACGTGTGAGGCAGATGTACCCGATCATGGATTAGATGCCCCCCTATTACTAGAGGCCGAGGCATAGGCCGAGGGAGGGCTCCAGCCCGTGGTAGAGGACATCCCAGAGTTGCTCCAACTATTCCACTAGCTGATGTAGTAGAGGATCCTATTATTGTGGAGCTGGGCGAGGTGCCTGCAGCGGAGCCAGCCCTAGCGGAATTCATGTCCGCACCAGGATTTTAGGAGGTCATAGGCCGTATACTGTGGCTCATGGATTCTATGACTCTGGCTGGTTTATTTCTAGTGGACCCTGCCATATCTCAAGCGGGAGGGGGAGCACAGACCCCAACCGCTCAGGCTCCAGGGCATATGGTTGCCGTGTATCATACCCCGGGCACACTACCCGTGGGTGGAGCCCAGCCAGTTCAATCAGCTATACCTGAGCCCAGGCCAGCTGCGACCGGTGAGCTGCAGAAGCTATTGGACAGATGGACCAGGCTTCATCCTCCTATCTTTAGAGGTGAGCGGTATGAGGACCCCCAGGACTTTATTGATCGGTATAGGAACAGATTGTACAACATGAGGATATTGGAGTCCCACGGGGTAGACTTTACCACCTTTTAGCTGGAGGGCAGGGCCTGTAGATGGTGGCAGTCCTATCTTCTCGGTAGACCAACAGGTTTTCCTCCCATGACTTGGGACCAGTTCACACGCCTCTTTCTAGAAAGATATATTCCACCCTCTAAGAGGGAAGAGTTGCGGTTTCAGTTCAAGCAGCTCCAACAGGGTCACATGTCGGTGACAGCCTATGAGGCGAGATTCTCTGAGTTGTCTCGCAACACCCTTATGATACTTGCTACCGATACAGAGAGAGTGCGGAGATTTGTTGCAGGTTCGCACTCTAGTGTCCAGGACACTATGGCCCGAGAGGTTGAGATGGGGACTTCGTACGAGCTAGTTGTAGAGATAGCTCGGAGGATCGAGGGTGTTTTTCAATGGAGCCGAGAGCAGGAAACGGGGGATAAGCGGTTTCGATATTCGGGAGGATTTAATGGTGCCCCGGCTGGGGGCAAAGGTCAGTTCGTGAGGGGTCAATCAAGTAGGCCCACATATCCAGCACCGCCGTCTCCCCGGGGGTGCTCTAGTATGACCCTATTTCAACACTATGCCAGAGAGTTCATACCGCCCACCAGCTATTTAGGGTCCGTCCAGTGGGTATTCAGGCCATCAGGGTCTGACTTCAGGTCAGCGATCCACCGTACCGAGAGGTTGTTTCGAGTGCAGTGATCTTAATCATGTGAGGAGATTCTGCACCAAGCTTCGGGGCAAGGCTATGCAGCAGGTCCAGCAGCCTATGATTACAGCACCAGCTATCGCACCAGCCGTCCGACCGCCTAGAGGTGGAGGACAGGTGGGTAGGGCCCGTCCTAGAGGTGGATGCCAAGCGGGTGGAGGCCAGTCATGTGGCGCTCCAGCTAGATTCTATGCTTTTCCGGCCAGACCGGATGCAGTGGCCTCAGATGCCGTGATCACATGTATTATTTCTGTCTGCGATAGGGATGATTTAGTACTATTTGGTCCATGGTCTACATATTCATATGTTTCCTCTCTATTTGCTCATTTCTTGGGTGTTCCTCGTGAGTCCTTGGGTAGTCCTGTCTATGTGTCCACATCGGTGGGCGATTCTATTGTGGATCAGATCTATCGGTCCTGCATTGTTACTTTCTGTGGTTATGATACTAGAGCAGATCTTCTTTTACTCAATATGACCAACTTTGAGATCATCCTGGGCATGGAATGATTATCTCCATTTCACACCATTCTTGATTTCCATGCCAAGACCGTTACCTTGGCAATGCCAGAGTTGCCTAGATTGGAGTGGAAGGATTCGTCTGTCAGTGCATCTAGTCGGGTTATCTCTTTTCTGAAGGCTCGGCACATGGTCAAGAAGGGTTGTTCGGCTTATCTAGCTTATGTTTGCGATACTACTAAAGTTTGTCATTATCTTCATTGATGACATTTTGATCTATTCGCATAGCATGGAGGAGCACGAGCAACATTTGAGAATGGTGCTTCAGAACTTACGGGAATAGAAGCTATATGCGAAGTTCTCCAAGTAAGAGTTCTGTTTAGCTTCTATGTGATTCTTGGGGGATGTTGTATTAGGCGAGGCTATTAAGGTAGATCTCAAGAAGATCGAGGCAGTTAAGAGTTGGCCTCGTCCTACCACGGTGACTAAGATCAGGAGCTTTTTGGGGTTAGCAGGTTATTATCACCGGTTTGTGGAGGGCTTTTCATCTATTGCAGCACCTTTGACTAGATTGACCCAGAAGGGTGCTCCATTTTGATGGTCCGATGATTGTGAGCTGAGCTTTTAGAAGCTCAAGACCGCATTGACTTCAGCTCACGCGTTGCCCTGTGTTGTGTATTGATGTAGGAGGGGCGAGTTATTGCATATGCTTCCTGATAGCTGAAGCCCCATTAGAAGAATTACCTTGTGCACAATTTGGAGTTGGCTGCGATAGTTCATGCTCTTAAGATCTGGAGGCATTATCTTTATGGGGTGTCCTGTGAGGTTTACACCAATCATCGCAGCTTGCAATATTTGTTCAAGCATAGGGATCTCAAATTTGAGGCACTGCAGGTGGCTTGAGTTACTAAAAGATTATGATATTACCATCCTTCATCACCCGGGCAAGGCAAATGTGGTTGCGAATGCCTTGAGTAGAAAGGCGGAGAGTATGGGTAGTTTGGAATTCATTTCAATAGAGGAGAGTCCATTAGCTTTGGACATTCAGTCCTTAGCTAACAGACATGTGAGGTTGGATATTTCAGAGCCCAGCCGAGTTCTTGCATGCGTCGTCGCCCAGTCTTCACTATTCGAGTAGATCAAGGTTAGCCAGTACGACGATCCGCACTTGTTGGTTCTTAGAGAGACGGTACTACAGGGTGGTGCCAAGAAGGTTACTGTCGGTGAGGATGGCGTTCTGCGACTCTAGGGTCATCTATGTGTCCCTAATATTGATGGATTGAGGGAAAAGATTCTTGAGGAGGCACACAGTTCTTGGCATTCTATTCATCCAGGTGCTACGAAAATCTATTGTGACCTGAGGTGGCATTATTGGTGACGGCAGATGAAGAAAGACATAGTAGAGTATGTAGCGAGGTGCCTTAATTACTAGCAGATTAAGTACGAGCATCAGAAGACAGGTGGCCTACTCCAACAAATGGTTATACCTGAGTGGAAATGGGAGCGCATTACTATGGATTTCGTAGTTGGGTTGCCGCGGACCTTGAGGAAGTTTGATGCAATTTGGGTCATTGTCGACAGGTTGACCAAGTCGGCATACTTCATTCCGGTTGTGACCACGTATTCTTCAGAGAGATTGGCTCAGATTTACATTCAGGAGATTGTTCGATTGCATGGTGTGCCTGTTTCCATCATATCGGATAGAGGCCCTCAGTTTACCTCGCAGGTGCGCATGGGAAGCTCGCAGATGCAGAAATGGGCTTGTCAAGCTGGTCTCGTAGGTGCGGCTGGTTGTCCGCAGAAGCGGAACCGCAGATGCGGCCCATGGGTCGCAGGTGCGGACCCAGCCCAAGTAAGTGGACTTCGCACCTGCGATGGGTTTGTCCTCAGGTGCGTGACCGCAGGTGCAGTCCTAGGTCCGCATGTGCAGAAATCACTGGGTTGAAGAGGCAGATTTGAGGGTTTCATTCCTCATTTTTCACCAATTCGAATTTTAGCTCGGGAGAAGGCGATTTTGCAAGGGTTTTGAAGAGAAAATCAGTGGGTAACAATTCTTAACTCTAATTCGTGTATATTACATTAATCTATTGTTGTTTTCCTCGTCTAATTAAGGAATTTGAGGGTAGAAGTTTGGAAATGGGTGAAAAGGTTCCCCAATTGAAAATCTGAGATTTGAATAGGAATTTGACGTCGGATTTAGATGATTTTTGCTCGAGTGAACTTGTGAGTGAATGGGTGTTCATAATTTATAATTTTTACCCGATTCCGAGACGTGTGCCCGGGGAGACTTTTTGGGCGATTTTCCTAATTTCACGCTTTAGCTTCGAATTAATTAGTTAAATTAGTTACTTGTAGTTATATTTACATTATGCAATTATATTGAATAGATTCAGACCATTTGGAATCGGATACTCATGGCAAGAACGTGATATCAAGTTGATTTGAGCGGTTCGAGGTAAGTGGCTTGCCTAACCTTGTGTTGGGGACTTTCCCCTTAGGATGTTGGTATTAATTGATGTGTGGGCGCCGTGTACGTGAGGTGACAAGTACGTACACAGGTTATTATTGCAAAAATCCCGTTTTTCCTTTCTAAATAATAAATTTTTTTCCCTTATTAAATTGCACTAATACGTTTAATTGTTTAGCTTAGATTAGAGAAGCATGCTTACGTGTTTTTAACTGCCTATTTGACATTCTGTGTGCCATGCTTAGTTAAGTCCCTATTTTCCTCATCTTTGTTCAGTGTAAACTGTATAACTCGATGCCATACCTGTCATTTCATCTTGCGTTGCATATTTAAATTGGGACTACGGACATATTCCGGGAGATCCCCTGTCTTGCATATATAAATTGGGACTACAGACGTATTCCGGGAGATTCCCTTGTCTCGCATATTTATTTTGGGACTACGGACGTATTCTGGGAGATCACCCAGCACTGCATATTTACTTTGGGACTACAGACGTATTCCGGGAGATCCCCATGTACTGCATATTTATTCGGAACTACGGGACGGTATCCCGGGAGATTCTACATTGTGTTTTACCTTGTTCTGAGCCTAGGGCTCCCTTAACTGTTAAATTTTCGATGATTTCTTTAACTGTGTTACCATAAACTTTACTTATATCTTGTACTGTTTAAGTTATTATATTTACTCCGATAGACTTGACCTGACCTCGTCACTATTCGACCGAGGTTAGGCTTGGCACTTACTGGGTACCATTGCGGTGTACTCATGCCCTTTCCTGCACATATTTTCGTGTGCAGATCCAGGTGCGAGCTATCAGCCTCGGGGTTAGTTTGTGCTGCTGATTCTAGGAGACTTCAAGGTACTTTTGCTTGCGTCCGCAGATCCTCGGAGTTCCCTTCTACTCCCTTGCCTAGAGACTTTCTATATTATCTTCAGACTTTTGTATAGAGCTACATAGATTATATCAGCTTGTGACATAGTGATATTCCGGGTCTTGGGAAATTATTTTATATATGCCGAGTGGTACTACTTTTGGTTATTCACAATATATTGTTTATCCTTAAAATGTTGTGTTTTCTTTACATTTTTGTAATATTAGGCTTACCTAGTCGTAAAGACTAAGTGCTGTCACGACGTCTTATGGAGGGTTAATTTGGGTCGTGACAAGTTGGTATCAGAGCACTAGGTTCATAGGAGTCACGAGTCACAAGCCGATTTATTAGAGTCTCGCGGATCGGTGCAGAAATGTCCGTACTTATCTTCGGGAGGCTATGTAACTGTTAAGAACAATCATATTTCTTTGATCTCCTTGTCATGCGAGTTATTGACATCAAAAATTCTAAAATTCTATTCTATTGTGTCTCACAGATGGTGAGGACCCGTACTGGGAGGAGCGACGATCAGGTACCCAAGCCCCCTGCCAGAGCCGCCAGAGGCCGGGTGGATTACTTCATAGGTTTGAGATCCCAGAGAGAAAGTGGGAGCGGATCACTATGGACTTTGTAGTTGGACTTCCACGGACTTTGAGAAAGTTCGATGCTATTTGGATGATCGTGGATCGGCTGACCAAGTCAGCTCATTTTATTCCAATGTTGACCATTTATTCTTATGAGAGGTTGGCTGAGATTTATATCAGAGAGATTGCCCGCCTTCATGGTATTCCAGTATCCATCATTTCAGACAGAGGTACACAATTCACATCACGATTTTGGAGAGCCGCACAACAGGAGTTGGGTACTAGGGTGGAGCTGAACACAGCCTTTCACCCTCAGATGGATGGGCAGTCCGAGCGCACGATTCATATTCTTGAGGATATGCTCTGTGCCTGTGTGATGGAGTTCGGACGGTCATGGGACCAATACTTGCCACTTGCAGAGTTTGCTTACAACAACAGTTACCAGTCCAGTATTCAGATGGCACCGTATGAGGCTTTGTATGGTAGGCGGTACCGGTCCCTAGTGGGATGGTTTAAGCCGGGCGAGGCCCGATTGTTGGGTACAGACTTGGTCCAGGATGCCCTGGATAAGGTGAAGGTGATTCAGGAGAGACTTCGCACAGCCTAGTCTAGGCAGAAGAGTTATACGGACCGGAAGGTTCGTGATTTGGCATTTATGGTTGGTGAGCGGGTCTTGCTTCGGGTATTGCCTATGAAGGGCGTCATGAGGTTCGGGAAGAAGGGCAAGCTGAGCCCGAGGTTCATTGGTCCTTTTGAGATATTGCGGCGAGTTGAGGAGGTTGCTTATGAGCTTGCCTTGCCTCCCAGCCTAGTAGGAATTCACCCGATATTCCACGTGTCTATGCTCCGGAAGTATCACGGTAATCCGACTCATGTATTGGATTTCAGCTCAGTCTAGTTGGACAAGGATCTATCTTATGTTGAGGATCCAGTAGCCATTTTGGACAAGCAGGTCAGAAAGCTCAGGTCAAAGAATATTTCTTTAGTAAAGGTCCAGTGGAGGGGTCCGCCGGTCGAGGAGGCGACTTGGGAGGCCAAGCAGGATATGCACAGCCAGTACCCTCATCTTTTCACAATTTCAATATGTGTTTATACTCGTTCAAGGACGAACGATTGTTTTAATAGGAGGAGGATGTAACGACCTGGCCGGTCATTTTGAGAATTAGAGCCCCGATCCCCTGATATCTGATTTCCCACATTTGTTTCTGCTTTTAGGATTTGCCGGAGTGATTGGTTATGGAATTCGGAGAGTTTTGGTACACTTAGTCCCTAGTTGTGAGTTTAAGCCTTAGAAATTGGACCATAGTCGGAACTATGTGAAGACGGATCCAGAATGGAATTCTGTCCACTCCGTTAGCTCCGTTGAGTGATTTTGAGCTTAGGAGCACGTCCGGAATGTGTTTTGGAGATCTGTAGTAGATTTAGGCTTGAATTGGCGAAAGTTAGTTTTTCGGCGATTTCGGCCGATAGTGAAAATTTTGATATCGAGCTCGGAATGGAATTCCGAAAGTGGCTGTAGGTTCGTAGTATCATTTGTGACATATGTGTAAAATTTGAGGTCATTCAGACAAAATTTGATGTGGTTCGGCGTCGTTTGTAGAATTTGGAAAATTCTAAATTCTTAGGCTTGAATCTGTGCTTAATATATGATTTAGGTGTTATTCGATGTGGTTTGAAGGCCCTAATAAGTTCGTATGATATTATAGGATTGGTTGGTAGGATTGGTGGAGGTCCTGGGGGCCTCGGGTGTGTTTCAGATACTTAACGAAATGAAATTGGACTTAGGAAAATCTGGTGCCATTGCTAGTTCTGGTGTTTTGCACTTGCAGAAAGGAGGCCGCAGGTACGAGATTCGCTGGTGCGGAGGGAGTGCGCAAATGCAGAACTGGTGGGGCTGGTGATGGAGCGCAGGTGCGCAAGTTTGACCGCACCTCGCAAGTGCGCATGGGAAGCTCGCAGATGCGGAAATGGGCTTGTCAAGCTAGGCTCGCAAATGCGGCCCAGGGGTCTGAGCTGCGGACCCGGCCCAAGTAAGTAGACTTCGCATTTGCGATGGGTTTGCCTGCAGGTGCGAAAATCACTGGGTTGAAGAGGCGGATTCGAGGGTTTCATTCCTTATTTTTCACCAATTCGAATTTTAGCTCGGGAGAAGGCGATTTTGCAAGGGTTTTGAAGGAGAACTATTGGGTAACTAATTCTAACTCTATTTTAACCATAATACATTAATCTATTGTTGTTTTCCTCGTCTAATTAAGGAATTTGAGGGTAGAAGTTTGGAAATGGGGGAAAAGGTTCCCCAATTGAAAATCTTAGATTTGAATGGGAATTTGACTTTGGATTTAGATGATTTTTGCTCTAGTGAACGCGTGAGTGAATGGGTATTCATAATTTGTAATTTTTACCCGATTTCGAGACGTAGGCCCGGGGAGATATTTTGGGCGATTTTCCTAATATAACGCTTTAGCTTCGAATTAATTAGTTAAATTAGTTACTTGTAGTTATATTTACATTATGCAATTAAATGGAATATATTCGGGCCATTTGGAGTCGGATACTCATGGCAAGAACGTGATATCGAGTTGATTTGAGCGGTTCGAGGTAAGTGGCTTTGCCTAGCCTTGTGTTGGAGACTTTCCCCTTAGGATGTTGATATTAATTGATGTGTGGGCGCCGTGTACGTGAGGTGACCAGTACGTACACGGGCTATTATTGCAAAAATGCCATTTTTCCTTTCTAAATCATAAACTGTTTTCCCTTATTAAATTGCACTAATACGTTTAATTGTTTAGCTTAGATTAGATAAGCATGCTTACATGTTTTTAACTGCCTATTTGACATTTTGTGCGCCATGCTTAGTTAAGTCCCTCTTTTCCTTATCTGTGTTCAGTGTAAACTGTATAACTCGATGCCATACCGGTCATTTCATCTTGCGTTGCATATTTAAATTGGGACTACGGACGTATTCCAAGAGATCCCCCTATCTTGCATATTTACTTTGGGACTACAGACGTATTCCGGGAGATCCCCTTGTACTGCATATTCATTCAGAACTACGGGACGGTATCCTGGGAGATTCTACATTATGTTTTACCTTGTTCTGAGCCTAGGGCTCCCTTAACTATTAAATTTTCGATGATTTCTTTAACTGTGTTACCATAAACTTTACTTATATCTTGTACTGTTTAAGTTATTATATTTACTCCGGTAGGGCCTTGACCTGACCTCGTCACTACTCGATCGAGGTTAGGCTTGGCACTTACTGGGTACCATTGCGGTGTACTCATGCCCTTTCCTGCACATATTTTCGTGTGCAGATCCAGGTGCGAGCTATCAGCCTCGGGGTTAGTGTGTGCTGCTGATTCTAGGAGACTTCAAGGTACTTCTACTTGCGTCCGCAGATCCTCGGAGTTCCCTTCTACTCCCTCTCCTAGAGAATTTCTTTATTATATTCAGACTTTTGTATAGAGCTACATAGATTATAACAGCTTCTGACTTAGTGATATTCCGGGTCTTGGGAAATTATTTTGTATATGTCGAGTGGTACTACTTTTGTTTATTCACAATATGCTGTTTATTCTTAAAATGTTGTGTTTTCTTTACATTTTCGTAATATTAGGCTTACCTAGTCGTAAAGACTAGGTGCCGTCACGACGCCTTACGGAGGGTTAATTTGGTTCGTGACAAGTTGGTATCAGAGCACTAGGTTCATAGGAGTCACAAGTCACAAGTCGGTTTATTAGAGTCTCGCGGATCGGTGCGGAGACGTCCGTACTTATCTTCGGGAGGCTATGTAACTGTTAAGAACAATCATATTTCTTTGATCTCCCTATCACGCGAGTTATTGACATCAAAAATTCTAAAGTTCTATTCTATTCTGTCTCACTGATGGTGAGGACCCGTAGTGGGAGGACCGACGATCAGGCACCCGAGCCCCTTGCCAGAAGCCGGGTGGATTACTTTAGAGGTTGGCTAAGATTTATATAAGAGAGATTGTCCGCCTTCATTGTATTCCAGTATCCATCATTTCAGACAGAGGTACACAGTTCACATCACGATTTTGGAGAGCCGTACACCAGGAGTTGGGTACTAGGGTGGAGCTGAGCACAACCTTTCACCCTCAGACGGATGGGTAGTCCGAGTGCACGATTCAGATTCTTGAGGATATGCTTCGTGCCTGTGCGATGGAGTTCGGAGGGTCATGGGACCAATACTTGCCACTTGCAGAGTTTTCTTACAACAACAGTTACCAGTCCAGCATTCAGATGGCACCGTATGAGGCTTTGTATGGTAGGTAGTTCCGGTCCCCAGTGGGATGGTTTGAGCCGGGCGAGGCCCAATTATTGGGTACAGAATTGGTACAAGATACCCTGGGTAAGGTGAAAGTGATTCAGGAAAGACTTTGCATAGCCCATTCTAGGCAGAAGAGTTATGCGGACCGGAAGGTTCGTGATTTGGCATTTATGGTTGGTGAGCGGGTCTTGCTTCGGGTATCGCCTATGAAGGGCGTCATGAGGTTCGGGAAGAAGGGCAAGCTGAGCCCGAGGTTCATTGGTCCTTTTGAGATATTGCGGCGAGTTGGGGAGGTTGCTTATGAGCTTGCCTTACCTCCCAGTCTAGCAGGAGTTCACCCGGTATTCCACGTGTCTATGCTCCGGAAGTATCACGGTAATCCGACTCATGTATTGGATTTCAGCTCAGTCTAGTTGGACAAGGATCTATCTTATGTTAAGGAGCCAGTAGCCATTTTGGACAGGCAGGTCAGAAAGCTCAGGTCAAAGAATATTGCATCAGTAAAGGTCTAGTGGAGGGGTCAGCCGGTCGAGGAGGCGACTTGGGAGACCAAGCAGGATATGCGCACCAGTACCCTCATCTTTTCACAGTTTCAGGTATGTGTTTATACTCGTTCGAGGACGAACGGTTGTTTTAAGAGGGGAGGATGTAACGACCCGGTCGGTCGTTTTGAGAATTAGAGCCCCGATCCCCTAATATCTGCTTTCCCCATATGTGTTTCTGCTTTTAGGATTTGCCGGAGTGATTGGTTAGGGAATTCAGGGAGTTTTGGGACACTTAGTCCCTAGTTGTGAGTTTAAGCCTTAGAAATTGGACCATAGTCAAAACTATGTGAAGATGGATCTGGAATGGAATTCTGTCAACTCTGTTAGCTCCCTTGAGTGATTTTGAGCTTAGGAGCGCATCTGGAATGTGTTTTGGAGGTTTGTAGTAGATTTAGGCTTGAATTGACGAAAGTTAGTTTTTCGGCGATTTCGGCCGATAGTGGAAATTTTAATATCGAGCTCGGAATGGAATTCCGAAAGTGGCTGTAGGTTCGTAGTGTCATTTGTGACTTGTGTATAAAATTTGAGGTCATTCAGACTAGATTTGACGTGGTTCGGGGTCGTTTGTAGAATTTGGCAAATTCTAAATTCTTAGGCTTGAATTTGTGCTTAATTCATGATTTTGGTGTTGTTCGATGTGGTTTGAAGGCTTGACAAAGTTCGTATGGTGTTATAGGATTGGTTGGTAGGTTTGTTGGAGGTCCTGGGGGGCCTCGGGTGTGTTTCGGATGCTTAACAGAATGAAATTGGACTTAGGAAAATCTGGTGTCTTTGCTGGTTCTGTTGTTTCGCACCTGCGGAAGGGAGGTCACAGGTTTGAGAGCCGCTGGTGCGGAGGGAGTGCGCAGATGCGGAACTGGTGAGGCTGGTGATGGAGTGCAGGTGCACAAGTTATACCGCACCTCGCATGTGCGCATGGGAAGCTCGCAGATGCGGAAATGGGCTTGTAAAGCTGGCCTCGCAGGTGCGGCTAGTTGTCCGCAGATGCGGCCCAGGGGTCGCAGGTGCGGACCCAGCCCAAGTAAGTGGACTTCGCACCTGCGATGGGTTTGTCCGCAAGTGCGTGACCGCAGGTGCAGTCCTAGGTCCGTATGTGCAGAAATCGCTGGGTTGAAGAGGCAGATTTGAGGGTTTCATTCCTCATTTTTCACCAATTCGAATTTTAGCTCGGGAGAAGGCGATTTTGCAAGGGTTTTGAACAGGAAATCAGTGGGTAGCAATTCTTAACTCTAATTCGTGTATATTACATTAATCTATTGTTGTTTTCCTCGTCTAACTAAGGAATTTGAGGGTAGAAGTTTGGAAATGGGGGAAAAGGTTCCCCAATTGATAATCTGAGATTTGAATGGGAATTTGACTTTGGATTTAGATGATTTTTGCTCTAGTGAACGCGTGAGTGAATGGGTGTTCATATTTTATAATTTTTACCCGATTTCGAGACGTAGGCCCGTGGAGATGTTTTGGGCGATTTTCCTAATTTCACGCTTTAGCTTTGAATTAATTAGTTAAATTAGTTACTTGTAGTTATATTTACATTACGCAATTAAATTGAATAGATTCAGGCCATTTGGAGTCGGATACTCATGGCAAGAATATGATATCGAGTTGATTTGAGCGGTTCGACGTAAGTGGCTTGCCTAACCTTGTGTTGGGGACTTTTCCCTTAGGATGTTGATATTAATTGATGTGTGGGCGCCATGTACGTGAGGTGACGAGTACGTACATGGGCTATTATTGCAAAAATCCCGTTTTTCCTTTCTAAATCATAAATTGTTTTCCCTCATTAAATTGCACTAATACGTTTAATTGTTTAGCTTAGATTAGAGAAGCATGCTTAGGTGTTTTTAACTGCCTATTTGACATTCTGCGCGCCATGCTTAGTAAGTCCCTATTTTCCTTATCTGTGTTCAGCGTAAACTATATAACTCGATGCCATACATGTCATTTCATCTTGCATTGCATATTTAAATTGGGACTACGGACGTATTTCGAGAGATCCCCCTGTCTTGCATATTTAAATTGGAACTACAGACATATTCCGGGAGATCCCCCTGTCTCGCATATTTATTTTGGGACTACGTACATATTTCGGGAGATCCCCCAGCACTGCATTTTTACTTTGGGACTATGTACGTATTCCGGGAGATCCCCCTGTACTGCATATTCATTCGGAACTACTTGACGATATCCCGGGAGATTCTACGTTGTGTTTTACCTTGTTCTGAGCCTAAGGGCCCCCTTAACTGTTAAATTTTCGATGATTTCTTTAACTGTGTTACCATAAACTTTACTTATATATTTTACTGTTTAAGTTATTATATTTACTCCGGTAGGGCCTTGATGACCTAGTCACTACTCGACCGAGGTTAGGCTTGGCACTTACTGGGTACCATTGCGGTGTACTCATGCCCTTTCTTGCACATGTTTTCGTGTACAAATCCCGGTGCGAGCTATCAGCCTCGGGGTTTGTGCGTGCTGCTTATTCTAGGAGACTTCAAGGTACTTCTGCTTGCGTCCGTAGATCCTCGAAGTTCCCTTCTACTCCCTCGCCTAGAGACTTTCTTTATTATCTTCAGACTCTTGTATAGAGCTATATAGATTATAGCAGCTTGTGACTTAGTGATATTTCGGGTCTTGGAAAATTATTTTGTATATGCCAAGTGGTACTACTTTTGGTTATTAATAATATGCTGTTTATCCTTAAAATGTTGTATTTTCTTTACATTTTCTTAATATTAGGCTTTCCTAGTCGTAAAGACTAGGTGCCGTCACGGCGCCTTACAGAGGGTTAATTTGGGTCGTGACAGACAGGCAGTCAGAGCAGACGGTTTAGATCTTGGAGGATATACTCAGAGCATATGTGCTTGACTTCGGAGGGCAGTGGGATCGATTATTGCCTTTGGCCGAATTTTCTTACAACAGTTATCAGTCTATCATCGAGATGGCTCCATTTGAGGCTTTATATAGTCGATGATGTTGTTCCCCCATTGGATGGTTTGAGCCCAGCGAGGCTAAGTTATATGGTACTGATTTAGTGAAGGATGCCTTGGAAAAGGTAAAGTTGATTCAGGAGCGACTTCGCACAACACAGTCCAGATAGACGAGTTACACGGATCAGAAGGCGCGTGATTTATCATTTATGGTGGGCGAGAAGGTTTTCCTGAAAGTTTCGCCGACGAAGGGAATCATGAGGTTTGGGAAGAAGGGCAAGTTGAGCCCAAGGTTTATAGGTCCATTTGAGGTGTTGAGACGAGTTGGGGAGGTTGCTTATGAGCTTGCTTTGTGCCTCCCAGTCTATCTGTAGTTCATTCGGTTTTCCACGTGTCTATGCTCCGGAGGTATCATGCCGACAGGTCACATGTGTTGCAATTCAGCACGGTTCAGCTATTTGAGAGCCTGGGTTATGAGGAGGAGCTAGTTGCCATTGTTGACAGGCAGATTCACCAGTTGAGGTCCAAGAAGATTTTTGTGGTAAAATTTCAGTGGAGGGGCTAACAAGTCGAGGAGGCAACTTGGGAGGCCGAGGAGTACATGCGAAGCAGATATCCACACTTATTCGGCACTCCAGGTATGATTCTTGTCACGACCCAAACCGATGGGCCGCGACGAGCACCCGGTACCTTACTTAACCTAGTACCAACGTAACGTATCTTTCTTATAACATCATCATATACATGTGATATACGGGCCTAATAGGCCAACATCATCATTTATAAACTCAAAACATAGGTCGACAAGACCGTACAATCTTTCACGTACATGACATATGTCTACAAGCTTCTAAGAGTACATAAATGTCATAAAGGTCGGGACAGGGCCCCGCCATACTAATCAGTACATGTTCTAATCATACTGACCATATAAGCAACTCCGGAATAAATGGAGTGCACCAACATCTTCCGCTGAGCTGATCGCCTACTTGGAGGACTCTCGACCTGTCTATCGAGACCTGCGGGCATGAAACGTAGCGTCCCCAGGCAAAAGAAACGTCAGTACAAATAATGTACCGAGTATGTAAGGAATGAAATTTAGTAAATAATAGACATGAGAGAAACATGGAGTAAAAGACTCGACATGTACGTCTGCATAGCTCTGTGAATCATTTCATTTTTATAATGTCATGCATATGCGTATAAATGTCATACCATGCATTGGTATATGCGTTCATAACATCATCAAGCCTCTGAGGGCATCCCATCATATCATTTCGGCCATTGTGGGCAAATCATCAACGTATACCAGCTGATCAGGTGGTGGTGCGTATATAACGCCGTAGACTTTTCCCATATCCCATATACATATAATATGCATGTATACGCATATATAACGCCATCTGGTCATGGGTCAATATACATGTATAAATGCATGAAATGCATAAGAAATACGTTAATAAGATTTCTCAAAATGTCATAAAAATAATATGCCTGTCGGATAAATTTTATCAAATATGTATTTTTCTGAGACCCATGAACAAAAGATATAATAATATGTCACATGGGGAATCAAAAACACAGAGACCCCTAGTATTTCTATGAATAGAGTCGTTTATGAAAACTGTGTGTTTGCTCGTTTCTTCTTGTATCATTTGTATCATGCCAAAAAGAAAGGACTTAGCCTTAACATACCTGGAGTAGGAAAAAATCCGTGTGATATTTTTGAGAAGGTTTACACCGTACTCCCTTAAAATTGTAAAATTTTTGTCCGATCTATTAAAGACCCGTACCCTTCTATGTTAGCTTCAATTTGCCTTCACGTTGGCTTCAAGTAGCGTTTCTGTTGGCTTCAGAGAGTCTCCTGGAGAGCTCTTTCCTAATCCCTCAAAATGTTAGATATATGAAGCCTTTTAATTAGCTAAAGGTTATGTAGCTTTTTATTGAATTTCAAGGTTTTACTTTAGCTAGTTGCCACCTAACCCAACATGACTAATGAGTCATTTGGTTTGGGTGGTGGCTTGCTGCCACATGGGGTGGGGGAGGGGTTTTATTCTTATCCAATAATCAATTAACTAATTAGATAATATCCCGTTATCCGGTAATTAATCAATTACTCGCATAATTAAGAATTATCTCAAATTACTTAAAATACTACTCATGTTAACACACCTTATACATCATACCATCGTGGTCATATGGTACCTTGTATGGCACTAGTCCATAAATACCGAGTATTATAGCTCGGGCCATATTTTATCCCACATGTCAAACTTGGACGAAAATTCATTTTCTTTGATTTTCTTACCCTCTCATATTCACGAATTTACTCATCACTTGTTTGAAATAATGTAATAATTATAATTCCAAAATAATCTTGTTACCGAGCTTACGTCGATTAACTTACGACGAAATTTTAACGTACGGATACAACATCTCATTTTCGAGCTTATATCAATTTACTTATGGCGTACTTTTACGTACGAAAATATGGAGTGTAACAATTCTAGACCCATTTAAGGATGAATGTTTGTTTAAGACGTGGAGAATGTAACGACCCGACCGGTCCTTTTGCTTTCTTGATCCCCGTTCCCCTAAATAAGACTCCAAGTATGTTCTTTTATTATTTTATGACTTGCGGGGATGGTTAGTTCGGGTTTGAAAGAATTCGGGTTGAAATCGGAACACTTAGTTCCTTAATATTGACTTTAAAAGGTTAAGTTTGACTTGGGTCAGAATTTCTAGTAAACGACTTTGGAACCGAGATTTAACGGTCCGAATAAGTTCGTATGATGATTTTGGACTTGGGCGTATGTTCGGATCGGATTTTGGATGATCAGGGAGCGTTTCGGCACAAAAAGTTGAAAGTTGGCGCATTGAAGGTTTTAAAGTTATTTAAATTTTGTTTGGAGTAGGTTTTGGCGTTATCGAGGTCCTTTGGGGATTTCGAGCCCGGAAATAGTTTCGTATGGTTATTTAAGACTTACTTGCAAAATTTGGTGTTATTCCGAGTAGTTTAAGTATTATTTGGCGTGTTCGAAGTAAGTTGGAATAATTTAAAGTTCATAAGTTGATTCTATTTGGTTTTAGGTTGTGATCCTTAGTTTTGATATCGTTTTACGCATTCTGAGAGTGCGAGCGAGTCCGTTTTATGTTTACGAACTTGTTGGTATGTTTGGTCGAGGCCTCTGGGGCCCGTATAGGATTTGAAGGGTCGACAGAGCTCAATTTCTCCTTGGAAAAGGGTTGCTGGTGCCTGTCATCTGGTGCGTTCGCACATGTGGTGGGAATGGCCACAGGAGTGGCGCCTGGCTCACAGAAGAGGAAAGAGGAGGGGGATCAAAACGTCCGCAGAAGTGGACTCGCTTCTACGATGTGGGGATCGCGGGTGCAGAGGATCCAGCATGGGCAAGGGCGCAGGTGCGATACGCGAGCCGCAGAAGCGGGCTCGCAGCTGCGGCGCTTTACCGTAGGTGCACCCAGTGCAAGGCTTGTTTCTTTCTGCAGAAGCGGCGCCGTAAATGTGGCCCCAGGTCCGCAAAAGCAAAAATCCTGGAGGCAGTGAGGTCTTTTAATGTCAGGATTTAGGCCATTTTTGACTCAATTCTTTCACTTCCTGGGCGATTTTGGAGCTTCTTAGAAAGGGGTTTTCACCTAGGTATTGAAGTTAAGTAATTTCTATCCAATGTAAGTTAAATACATAGATTATGGGTAGATTTTAACATGTAAAATTGTGAAAATTATGGGTTTAGTTGAAAAATCTAGGTTTTGATAAAAATAGGATTTAAGCCCGAAAATGATTATGGAATTGGGTGAAAATTATATATTTGAGTTCGTGAGGTTATGGGTAAAAATTATCTTCGAAAATTTCCGGAATCGGAGCACGTGGGCTCGGGGGTGAATTTTAGGAGTCTTTCAATTTGGGTTGGGTAATTATTCTAATAGTTAAATTATGAACTTTTGAACATATGTTGATTAATTTATATAATATTTGACTAGTTTCGGATTGTTCGTCACTGAGTTGAGGACCGTAAAGTGAGCTTTGAGACGAGGTAAGTCACTTGCCTAACCTTGTAAGAGGGAATCTACCACATAGGTCATTGAAATTACTAATTGCTTCTAATTGTGGGGGCTACGTGCGCACGATGTGATTAGAGTCCGTGCGTAGCTACTAATTATGCTTATGTTCGGGTAGTTTAGGACCCAATATCATGAAATACTTGTGATGTTTGCACCCTACTTGTTAATTAAAGTGCCTAAATTTTATTGAAACTTGTTAAAGAAATTGTAAGAGACCGAATTTCACTTACTTTAGTTTTGGCGGGTTACTTAACTGTTAATAGAAATTTTGCTTCTTTGTGTATTAGCCTTGTAATGGCTTTTAAATCGGGTGTTCATAAAGTATCCTCTTTCTTGTGGAGTGGGCCGACCGCCTCGGCAGTAGAATAGATGCAGCTATGGTTCGTGCCGCTCGACCCTCGGCAGTGTACATATTATTCTGGATCGGGCCGTACGACCTCAGCATAAATCATGCGTAATAATATTTGGATCCTAATTATACTTGATATAATTTTACATCTAGATAGGTATGAACGTCATCATACCGATCCACAAGACTCTACTAGACACTTCCACATGACTTGTAGAACCTATGAACCTAGAGCTCTGATATCACCTTGTCATAACCCAAAATCCAAACCATCATGATGGCACCTAAACCAACCCGCTAGGTAAGCCAATTAACAAAATAACATAATATAATAACACTGATGTGAATTAAAGATGAGATTACTGAATTTTATACAACTCCCCAAGGACTCGTAGTGCAAATCAAGAGCTTTTAAGATTTAGAATTTACAAAGCTGATATAAAATAAAGTACATCATTCGTTTGAACTATACAGGAACAGATTAAAATTTTAAATATACCAAGATCAAGAGGCAGTTATGACTAGAACGCAGGTACATCTTCAGATCCAGCTCCCGCCGTACGCAACTACATCAGCAGGCCAATATCTGTACGCAAGGTGTAGAAGTGTAGTATGAGTACAACCGACCCCATGTACTCAATAAGTAATAAACCTAACCTTAGGTTAAAAGTAGTGACGAGCTGGGACAAGGGTCAGAGTCCAACTTCAATAACCAGCAATAGTTCATAACAATATAATAAAGATGGTACAAGAAATAACTCAGCTGGTTCACAGTTACGAAAAATAGGCATGCGTTTCAAGTATAACAGTAGACCCCAAATCTTTCACCGAAAACCTAAAAAATATATGAATAAGTTTGAAAACTATGGTTTTTCCCAAAAACCATTCAATAATAAATAAGATGTTTCATTTTCCAAATAGCACGAGGAAAATACATCTCTATTCCTACATGTCAATATACAAGTGAAATCATGAATGTCACCAAAATCGGGTACCATGAGGAAATGAATCCCTATGTTGTATCTCAAGTATGCATGTCAAATGCAATGCATCTCAATGATGAACTCATGTACTCACACTCTTAGAGTGCTAAATCTCACTGTCTCATATTTTCACTCATCATGCTCAATACTCAGCACACTCAGTCACTCGGCACTGTAAAGGGCAGATCCAGCCCAAGTATGAATGACAACTCGTGCATATGCACTCAATACTGTATATGGCCAATCCAGCCCAGGGAAGATCCATCATATATATATATATATATATAGTAACTGACAATCAGTCACTCAGTACTGTACAAGGGTCAATCCATCTCAGGGAATATACATCCCTCAATATAAATAATTAGGCAAGATCTATGCCCACGGAAGATTCATCCCTCAATATAATATCAATTGCGCTCACTGTGGGTGTAAAGAATCCGGAAGGGCTCCTTCAGTCCAAGCTCTATAATAAGCAAATCCAGGCAAAAATCAATAAAACATGTTGTGGCATATAGCCCAGTCCCATAAATATCACTTACAATCAGGCCCTCAGCCTCACTCAGTCAACAATCTCTCCAGTCTCTCGGGCTCACAATGTCATGAAACTAGCCCAAAATGATGATATGATGTATCAATAAATAGCAACAGAGACTGATATATGATATGAATAAATGAACATACTGAGTACGAAATTACAATTTAAACATATAATTCAACAGCAAAAATGACCTTAGTGGGTCCCAATAATACCAACATTTGCCTTAGCATGATTTCTAACATGAGTTATGACTCAGTTTCTCTAACACATGAAGAATACATGGGAAATACAAGTTAATTGACTACTCAGCTCTACGAAATCGATTGAGTCTCAATTTCTACGGTGCATACCCACACACTCGTCACCTAGCATGTGCGTTAACTCTAAACAAAATCACATAACACGTATAATCAGGGTTCATACCTTCAGCTTCAAGTTTAGAAGTGTTACTTACCTCGAACAAGCCAAATCCAATATCGATCAAGCCAAGCGATGCTCCAAAAATACCATCCCACGCGTACCGACCTCCGAACGGCTCGAAACTAGCCAAAAGCAACTCAAATAGAGGTCGAATCTTTACTCAAAATCCCAAAATAACCAAAAATAAAACTCGGGACCGCACCTCAGAACTTGACGAATCTGATAAAATCCGACAACCCATTCAATTATGAGTCCAACCATACTAGTTTCACTCAAATCTAACTCCGAATCGATGTTCAAAACGCAAAAACTCACTCTATGAAACTGTAGGCTAAAACCCCCAATTTCTCTTTATAATTCATAATCTAATTACCAAAAACGAAGATAAAACCACGAAATAAAATCATGAGTGAGTCAAGAATGCTTACCCCAAGTCACATGGTGAATTTCCTCTCCAAACTCGCCCAAACCGAGCTCTAAAACGACCGACTCTCGAAAATATAGCTTCTGCCCAGCGATTTTCGCTTTTGCGAACCAAGGGCCGCTTCTGCGGCATCGCTTTTGCGACAAAATTCATGCTCCTGCGGAAGAGCACTGATAATCAAACCATCGCATCTACGGAAAGTCTCCGCTTCTGCACAAACTCATGTGCGAACAAGCCTTACGCTTCTGCACTTGCCTTCGCTTCTACAATCCAGTGTTCCGCTTCTGCAGACCCTCTTATGTGTAAAATTACATCGATTTTGCGACCCAGTGACAGTCTAGCCAAAACACTTTTGCGATGCTCCCTTCGCACTCGCGGTCACGCAACTGCGACCAAACCCATCGCAGGTGTGATCGCACCAGAATCTACCAAACCAGCCTTAGCATAATAATTCGAAACGATCAGAACCTCATCTGAAACCTACCTAAGCCACTCGGGACCCCGTCCGAATATACCAACAAGTCCTATAACATGATACAGACTTACTCGAGGCCTCAAATCACGCATAACAACATCGAAACGACGATTCGAACATCAATTCAAACTTAATAAAGTTTAAATTTTCAACTTCCAAATCTCGTGCCGAAACACATCAAAACAACTCGGAATGAACTCAAATTTTGCACAGAAGTCCCAAATGATATAATAAAGCTATTCCAATTCTCGGAACCACAATCTGAATCCAATATCATCAAAGTCAACTCCCGGTCAAACTTATAAACTTTTCAAACATTTAAATTTCTAACTTTTGCCAATTAGTGCTGAATCCTTCTAGAAATATCCAAATGCAAATCCGAACATACGCCCAAGTCAAAGATCACCATCCAGACCTAATGCAAACATCAAAACTCTGATCCGAGGTCAAATACTAAAAAGTCAAACTTGGTCAACTCTTCTAACTTAAAGCTTAAATCAAGAAGTTCGTTCTTTCAAATTTATTCCGATTAATATGAAAAGCAAAACCGATGATTCACACAAGTCATAATACATATGAAGTGCAAGTGCTCGAAACGACCGGCCGGGTCTTTATAAAGAAAATATGACTCATATGAAAAGTCATGAATATTATATCTTCATGGAAACCTTAATCCCTATTGCATTTTGTGGTTTGCCTGAAAATATCTGGAAACCCATCACAGAGATAAGTCTATTCTTCAAAGAATTATGTTCTACCATATTAAGGTAAGAAAACCTATTTCAAATGAATCGGAACATTCCAGTAATCAGTAATAAGCTGGAAAGGATTTTCCATGTGGTTTCTTTAATGTGATGGAACACCTTCCAATTCACCTTGTACACGAGGAACGACTTGGAGGGATGGTTCAATGCATGTGGATATATCCATTCGAGAAGTAATGATCAAACCTTGATTCATTCTTGTAATTTTCTTTAACATTATCGTCTAATATAACTATGTGCGGGACTATCAGTAAGTGTAAACGATTTCTTAAATAGAGGAATAGGATTGACGGATCCATATACGAAGCCTATCTTGCAAAGAAAACTACCCGTTTTTTATTCTGACTACTTTGACAGTCATGTGCCATGTGCTAGAAATAGGTCCAATCGGCACAATGTCGTAATTGAGAATGATCCATTATATCCACCAATGTTCATATGCAATCAACCAGGACGAGGTTCTAAAGATCGATCAAAAAGGGGCCTAAGCAGTATGGAGTGCAAATCAGCTTCAAATTATGTGTTGCTAAATTGTTTGGAAGTTTAACCCTTTCTTAAGTAAGTATTGACGTAAGATTAATTTACATGGACTACTATTTAGTTCGGTTGATGCAACTAACAAAATTTTCAATGTGTTGCTCAGTGACTTCGTGAGTCAATTTGGCCATCATACTGTATATTCTACATTTGAGGCATGATTTAAAGAGTGTGTAAGTGCATCTTACATACTTTTTCACATGTGAATATACATACTTGGTCACTTGTGAATATACTTTCTCACTTGTGATTTATTTAACACTACATGTAGGTCAATAATCCAAACAACAGTGGTAATCAATTTTTGAAAGATATATCTTGGGGACCTCCACCTTTGGTTACAACTATGTCTAAGTATTTTGTAAATGATTACAAATTTCACACCGAGGAATGCTCCAAGTATAAAAAAAAAAATAATAATAACAGTGGGGTGTGTGTCAAAGGTAGTGAAGGCAACCAGGATAGGGGAAATGATTATTATGGTGTAATCAAAGAGATTCTAGAATTATCATATCCAGGTTGGCCAAATAAGAAGATCATACTTTTTCGATGCAAGTGGTTTGACCTAATACCTAGAAGAGGTACAATTGTACACTCGCAGTACAACATAATTAAGGTTAATAAAAAGAGGGAGTATGATCGCTATGGTCCTCTTATAATTGAAGAAAAAGTTAGGCAAGTGTATTATGCTCCATATCCATTGTGGAGGGATAAGGCTGATTGGTTGGTTATAATCAAAACTAAGCTTGTTGGTAGGGGGAAAGTTGAGAATGTGCTAGATGCTGCTTACCAAAACGATACCTCAAATGTTAACCAAATGATGGATGATCAGTTAGAAAATGTTTGGAGCATCCTCAACGCATATTAGAAGAAGTTGATATGGAGGAAATAACAATCATAGAAAATAAGGACAAAGAATCACCTGATAAAAATGAAATAAGTAAAGAGGAAGAATTTTCGGACGAGGAACGATACTTCGAAGATGACTATCATATTAGTTTTTTCAAGCACTCTCAACTTATATAGATTTATATTCTCAATTCTAATATTTTCTTTAATTTATACAGATGACCGGTAGGGTTCGAGGTAGGTCTAGGAAGGATAAGAGGCCTATTGATCATGAGGATAGTGATACACCCTCGCTTCCTTCCACTCCACACTTGCATCCATCCGCTGCTGATGGCCGGTATCAATCTTATAGGCACACATCGTTTCCACCATACCCATCTACTCATCAGACTACCTACCATTCACCCTCCCAGCAGTATTCTTACCATTCTCCACCACAGGGCTATACCCCGCTTCCTCCACATATCCTGTATATAGTTATATAGGTCCACCGAGTCAGCAGTCATAAGGCTATGTGGTTATATGCCTGTCATCTGCTCCGTTTGCTTCACCACCAGCTGGATCGCATCCATCTAGATTTCAGCCACCCAGATCGCAACAGTAATCTAGATCGCAGCATGGGTCTAGATCGTATCCATCTTCATCAGTAACCTCGTCTCCCACTCCACGGAGTTCGTCTCCTAGCATTTCTAGACTTCGCCTTCGGGATAGTAGCGCTGAACCAGATGCCTCCCTTTCTAATCACGCTTCAGATTCATCGGAGGATAATGATCCAGAGAAAATGCGATATGATCGTTATCATAGGATGATCATCAAACATGAGGGCAATGGGTAAGATTTATTTATTACTTCTTTATTTTTGCTGAATTATAATAGCTAGTCTTGTTTATTTATGTAATTGCTATGTTGCAGGTTCATACCTAGTCATCAGACTACAAAGATAATCACTGAAGCTCTTGGCCAGTTGTATGATGCACCCTATGCGACTTGGAGTAAATTTCAACCGGAGCTCGTAGAGCAAATTTTCAACCAATTTAAGGTTTTAATACAATTCTTATCTATTTAAGCATTATATTAACAATATTTTTATCTAACATTACACACTTCATTTGCAGACTAAGTGTGCCTAGGAGGACTAGCATAACAGTGCCATTCTTGCAAATTTTGAGTTCAAATGTCGTAAAAGACTATTTGATTCCTTCTATTCTGCTCGGAAGAAGAGCAAGAAGCCTTCATGGGTTCTACCGTATTTATGGGAGGATCTGTTGAGGTAGTGGACTGCTGAGAAATTCGAAAAGAGGAGTGAACAGGTAAAGAAGGCCCGAGCATCTGAGAAGATTGGCTCCTTGAACTGTGTGGATGCAAGGAGCTGGGGACTGCGAGTAGACTACTAGTCATTCCTTAAGATATTTAAATCTATTTTTATCGAACTATATTTATATATTTTAATTTAGTTAACGTGTTTTATTATATTTGAAGGAAAAAACATATGGGAGGAAGATGACTCATGATGAGTTCTTCATGGAGACTCACATCCAGAAGAAGAAGGCACCGACAGATCCAACTAGATGGGTCGAGGACCTGGCGGAGACTACATATATAAGTTTCATAACTATTACAACTTGAAATTAATGTTTATAATATTATATAGTTAATAATTTTCTATCTTCTAAATAAAGGCTACAAAACTGCTGCGGATGAGTACACTCGGAGCTTGCCACCGAATGAGCAAGGCGAGCGACCTTCCATTTCAGACGAAAAAGCGCAGAAGATATGGTTAGATTTTGTCGGTGGTCCTAAAAAGGGGATAGCATACGGCCTTCCAGAGAGATCATTTCGGTGCTACAGGGCTGGATTGTAAGGTATAGGGACTTTCGCCTAGGACGAGACACTTGATAGGTTGACTCTCTCCGCTATGGAGAAGAAGATCGCAAAGTTGTCACCAGAGCTTGAAGAGGCAAAGGCTAGAGAAGAAAAGAGAGATAAATAATTTGATACCCTTCAAGGTCAGCTAGAAAAGAGGGACGAACAATTTAATTCCTTCAAGGTCAGCTGGCCATTCTTCTTGCTAGTGTTGCTTTCCCGATTCCCCGGTCTCGTGAGTTTTCCCTAGATGCTAATCCTTCTCGTTGTGATCCTTCGAACCATGCCGACGATGAAGCTTCTAGTAGTGGAGATGGAGATGAGGTAGTATAAAAAACTCATTGAATGATGTTTGAACTTTTAACTTGCGAAATATTTTGTTGTTGGATATTTTGAAACTCTATAAATATTGTTAATATAGTTTTGATAGTTGTTATTGTTGTTGTTATTATTGTTATTATTATTATTATTGGTTGAATGACAACAATGTAATGCTGCCATTATAGGTGATTGATTGTTGGCAGGTGGTGCAGCTGTAAAACAACTGTATTCTGCCAAAACTTACCCAGAAAATCGACCGAAGTCGGTCGGAAAGTTCAATTGAATTTCCCAGAAATTTAAAATTACCGACCGACTTCGGTCGGAATTTTTTGATTTTAAAGTTTAAATATTTTAATAATACCGACCGACTTCGGTCAGAAATTTTGATTTTAAAGTTTAAATATTTTAATAATACCGATCGAAATCGGTCTGAAATGAACAATTTTAAAAAAATATGAATAATTAAGATTCCGACCAATATCGGTCGCTAATTTAAAAATAATTAAAAATTATTTGCAAGAATACCGACCGAATTCGGTTGGTAAAGTTATTTTATGTCAGATTATTTGGTCAAAGTGTGTTGAAAATTACCGACCGACTTCGGTCGAAAATATCGACCGTATGCGGTCGCCTCGTATTAGCGACCATTATTTTTTTTGACGAATTGAAATAGGTCGGAAATCGGTCGATTTGTGTTCGATTCTAGCCGATTTCGATCGGTTTTTCTGGACGTTTTTTGACAGTTTTCTAGTGATTGTTTTGTTTTATTAATAATTAAATTGAACGTGCGTAAATTAATTATTAGCTCTCCCACTATGATTAACTTGTTGTCAAGGAGAGATCATGATGTGGTATCAATTAATGCTGGAAAGGGTTGTAAGATATTAATTAAGTTTGTTGTTATCCTGAAAGTATTCATCCGATAGTTGCACCAAAGTCGTGCTATTAAACTATTCATCTTGAGGAACATGGGCATAGTACTTACTGTTCCAATGTGTGAATATCAAATGAAGAAGATTCACATAATCAGTTGATTAATACACGACATAAATTGTTAAGTAAGAAGAGGGAAAAACAAAATCCTTTCCAGTAGGCCCATGCAACATGAAGCTATGGAAGTGGATATAGATAGCGGTTCCATATTTTGAGTCGGTAAGTGACAAAAGTTTGCACCATTAATTTACTGCATAGACTTAATATAAATGTTTACGTATTTTATAAAATTTCAAAACTACATAAATAGTAGTAATTAATTAATGAGAAGGAAAAAAATGAATCTGCCAAAAAGCCCAACCCTGCTCTTTCTTCTTAATTTGTTGATAAAAGAAATATATCTTAGATCTTACTCAACCTCAAAACTAGTTCATGAGATGATATTGTTCAAAATCATATAAGTAGTTGTGCCGACATGGGACTCAACACCAGGGGTGGCCCAATCCTAAACACTTGCTTTAGGCCCCAAAAATTTTAATGCCCCAAAACTACTAGTATTCTTTATATATAGTAGTATATTATTTATATAATTATCTTTTATTATTGATAAATTTATTTCTTTATTGTCATATTAATTTTTAATAATTCGATTTCTTCCTTTAATTAATATAACTAAAATAATTTTCTGTCAATCTTATTTTACTTTTTTACTTAATTATATTTCTCTATTCATTAGTTGGTCATGTAACTATATCTAATAATCTAACTTATTATTTATTTTTCTTACATAAATTATACTCTCTCCGTCCCAATTTATATGAACGTGTTTGACTGGACATGGATTTTATGAAATAAAGAAAAGCTTTTGAAACTTGTAATCTTAAATAAATCATAGAAGTTTTTGGGCTAGAAATCATCTCAATAATGGTAAAAAGAAAAATCTAAAGTTGAATTGTTACCAAATATAGAAAGGGACTTACTAAAAAAAGGAGTCACTTATGTTTTCTGGATTCTCCCATTTCAGTTGTGATGCAATCAACGTTAAATTCATTTAATTTTCTGTATTTTATAAAACTAAGTTCTCATTTTTTTTAATTATACATCCTCACTTATCTAATTTTTTTAAAAACGATGTTCATTATATATATATATATATATATATATATATATATATATATATATATATATATAAGGCCTCTTATTAAGATTTTGCTTTAGGCCTCCAATGAGGTTGGGCCGCCCCTGCTCAACACCCCCATATATATGCCCAGGCCTGAACATCTAGTGAGGGATCTAATACCATGATAAAGGAATGAACCTTGGGCATAACTCAACTTCAAAAACTAACTCGTGAGGTGAGACTAATACAAAATCATATAATGAGACCAAGAAAATTACACCCCACCGATATGGGACTCAACATCTGTTAAACTACAGAACCCCAGAAATCTGCAAAATAACTATCGGAGATCTCATATAGATGGAGGTCTTTTTCCAGTGAAATTTCAAAATACTATTTGCAAAATCTCCTTTTTTCCCCCTATTTCCCTTACCATGTAAATGCAGATTTTATACCTCCGCTTATACCGTCACTTGTTAATTTTTTTGCCTGCTGAAATTTTGGAATAAAATATATATTACCTAAAACATCACAGATCACACAAACATACATTTAGTCTATTTATAGAAATTTTGCAAAATCTGCATAATTACCTAGCTAGGAGCACAAGATTTTTTATGAGAAGTTCATCGGGTAATTATTAGGTAGCAAGAAGTTATGTGTGTTGACATCTTCCACTCACTGAGGCCTCTCTTGACCATAGAAGTTGTCCAAAATTGCTCAGATGACAACTGTACAATTAATGCATCTGTTTAGTGCATCTTATCTTAGTAATTAAGTTGTTATATATGATGTCACATAATTGATGTAGAATTAATTATTTTTGGGGTCAGAGCAATATTTAGCTTCTTAGTTTGATCATCTACTGTAGTTGTACTTATATGCATAGGCGATACTATATCGATCTATTATCACAATTAGAACACAAAAAACTCCTCAATTACGAAAAAAACAAATACAAAGGATCAAAATTACGTTGCATAGTAAAAATAATTTTATTCATTTTTTTGGTTTAGCACACACGATTTTTGTTAAATAGAAACAACAAGAGAACAGAAGCAATAAGAATTATAGTGGATGCAACAAGCTCTTCAATTATTTGGCAAATCCAGATGCTAGCAGCTCAAGCTCATGTTCAAAAACTGACATGCTGTTTTCATCCTTTAAGCATACCAATGCGTCTATTCCACCACTATCTCTTGAATCCATCAATATAACTTGATTTCTTGTTCCCGTTTGAATTACACTAAACCATGAAGGTTTTCCCCAGCCAAAATCAACATCATAAAATTGGTAGCCACACACACTACTAATTTGCATCGCTATTTCGCCTTGGAAATGCGCGTCAGTTAGCTCCAAGAAGTCATGTGGAATGGCCAAAATTGCCTCATCTCGATTTTGTTTATCCACATATTTGGAACTCAATTCTGATAATGATTTTCTTATACAAGTGACCAAGGTGGATAAGTCAGACCCATCCTTGTCACCTTTACATGCTGTGGCGATTGCAATAGCATTTCCTACACAATGGTTTGGCAATGGAGGGACAAACCGCTTTCGTATATTTACTTGGTGCGCAAACTTTGATGACCTTGTCTCAGTCCCTGAAGCAGCCATGGCACTTTTCCAGATCACAGCTGATACTACTTCAACCCGTGTGGGAACTGCTACATCATCATTACAGACGGCTTTAGCCTTGAGCGAGGCTATAGTTGAAGCATCAAAGGTAAACAATTTAGTGACACGTTGCTCGTTATAAAAGAACTTGGTAAAGTCAAACTGAAACTTAGGCGCGTTTAAAACATAGGGAATAGGTGGTGGTAAGAATTTTGCAGTTGCTACGAATTCTGGGGGTAGCACACAATCGGGGCTATCTCGAGTAGTTATTGCCCAAGCATTGGCAAGGGTGCACAATGTGGCTCCATCAGCAACTTTGTGAAAAGCAGACATACCAATAGCCATACCTCCACACTCGAACATTGTGACTTGAACAAGTAAGGGAAAACAAGAATAATGTAATACTGAGCTACCTTCAACACTAGGGAGGAAATGTTTAGTTACGTCAAATTTTCTATGAATATCTTCAAACTGATAATTATGAGCAAAAGCCTCGTAGAAAGGTACCCCATCGTCGTTGCACTCAATTAAGTAGCCCTTAATTCGACCAGCAAAAGGGTAAAAACGAGCAAGAGTTTCAGACAAAGATTTCTTCAAAAGGAGTAATCTTGATGAATTGGCTGCCCTTGCTTCCTCAAGATTGGAATAGGATTCATGATCACCGCCAGTCGAATGAGAAGAAGGGGGAGGATAAAATAGAGCTAAGGGAGCAAATACGGGTATTGCCATTTGATCCAAATAAGAAAATTCAAAGCATCTAAGGTGATCAGGAGTGGGAGAAGTAGGTCGAATGAGCTCCATAGAAACTATCTCAATCTTTCTTTCCATGCCTAACTTTTGTTTTCTGGCTACTTTTGTCTTTGGTTGTTCCCTCAATTATATATGCAGCTGTTATAATTTGCTTACATATATAGTGATGTATCAAGTTTGTGTTTTGCCATACAGGTATTGCCATTTGATCCAAATACGGGGGTGCCATATGATATTCTAGCTTTTATTTTTTATGATAAGTATATATCATGTATTAATTGCTCGAATGAGTTGTAAACGGTTGTCTTATTCTTAAATTGATCCTGGATATCTAGTTTGCCCTCCCACTATTATTAACTTGTAATCAACGAGAAATGTGATTTGGATATGTCGATCTGCTAGTATAATTTTTCTGATCATCAAACTGCTAATATTAGTAAACGAGCTAGCACGACTGTCACGAAAGATTAACTCATTAAATAGCCTATCTAAATGAACAGATCAGATTGTCGGTTAATCTAAGAGCATTGTTTGACCAAAAAGTATAACTTTCGATTAAACTATTGTATTTATATAATTAAGGGTTAAACCTAGTTAATGATAATATATCTAAATGCGAATCTTGAAAGTGTGG
This sequence comes from Nicotiana tabacum, assembly GCF_000715075.1. Classification (NCBI taxonomy): domain Eukaryota; kingdom Viridiplantae; phylum Streptophyta; class Magnoliopsida; order Solanales; family Solanaceae; genus Nicotiana; species Nicotiana tabacum. The sequence continues at coordinate 70,553,531 of NC_134103.1, read as the reverse complement.
ATAATGTGGGATAGATATTGTGGGAGATTGACAATAGTAATCATTAAATATTCCATAAAGTATGAGCAATAATAGAGGAGCAACCAACAAATGAAAAAGTAAGGAATAATACCAACAAGAATCTTGATGAAAAGGTAATGTTTGTATCTTTGCTAGAGAGAGAATCTTTTTCCGAAATTCGTTCTTATCACCTGAATATTACCTATATTTTTTCTTCTCTTTTTTCCTCCTTAATCTATTCTTCAGAATATTCCTTCTATTAATCTATTCTAAAAATTAATTGTTACAACTCTTTCCGCGGATCTCGTACTCGACCATTGTAAGCGTCCCGACCCCGAGCTTCGCCATTTTCTTATCGACCTCGACTGATTCTTCCCTCAATACTTCCTTGCCATAAATGTTCTGTGGTAGATTTCGACCTATACAGTTAGTCCCTCTACTTATTGAGGCCGTCCTCAGACGACCTCGATGAGCGGACTTTGTTGGCTATGGTCGAGGAGAATGGACGAGTGGGTCGAGCAGTTAAGTTTAGGATGAGCTGGCAACGTGGCCTTTCATGAGCTGCAACTTTTAGGGGTTACGTCGTTTCTGCACTAAAATGACGTCATGACATCATGCGTCATTATGACGCATTTTTCCGATGCTTTGCATCGTTTCCCGTGCGACTGTCAGTTGGGGTTGTCGTTTCGATTCCAGTGCTGGGTAATGATGGCATAATCTCTTATTTTTTAAGCCTGAATTCTTATAAATAGCGGTGTGATTACCTTCATTTGTTCTTTACGTGTTTTTCTCATCAAAACCTTGCGCCTTCTTCTCATTTCTCCATTATTGTTTGTCTTCTCTCCTTGTCTTAGTGATTCTTTCTGCTTCTAATCCTTTTTTACTTGAATATCCTTTCTCTCGTCAAAATTATGGCTAACGTACCCTCTGGTACTGATGTGGGAACTGACCCCATCCCTTTGGCGGTGCTTATGCCTCCTCATGTTGATGGCATCTCTGTCGCCATTGAAGATGAGAACTTTCCTATGATGGAGGAAATAATCCCTCGTGGCGAGAAAGTTAGATCTGACTTTTCGAAGGCGCCTGAGGACGAGCCTGAGGTTTCTGAGTTGGCGATGAAAGAGGCCGATCTAGCAGAGCTTAGGGCAAAATTCAACATCCATGCCCGCGTTGATTTGGTCCCAGCAGAGCATGATGTGGTACAAGTCCACCGCCCTGGATATTGCGTGTTCTATGCATATCACTTCCAGGTCGGCTACGCTCTTCCTCTTCCCCCATTGGCGGAGGAATTCTGTCGTTACTATGGCGTGTGCCCGTCTCAACTCGCCCCTTATATCTATAAGCTCATCATGATGCTTACTAAATTTACGGAGTTAGCCGGGGTAGAGATCACACTCTGGCATTTGATGCATCTCTTCCCCCCTAGCTTCTATAGGGGTACAATGCTGAACCTTCGCCGTCGAGGAGGAAAATGCCCGGTAGTGAAGATGGATGACAAAGCAAATCATTAGTTATGGCACAACTTTTTCTTCGTCAGAACCAAAGACGTGGTGGCCAACGCGGACGACTTCCTCGAACTTGGAATTACACTCGTAGGTGTCTCTTTTTTTTTGTTACAACATTTGATCTGTCCATTTTAGTCGTAGGCTCTGAAATTTTATTCCGTCTTCGTATAGCCAAGACTACGCCCACTCCTTTAGTCAGCGATATTTTTGACTGGGTTGGCCGGGTTCTACCTCACACCGTGGGAATTCGCGAGTGGCCGGGCTTTTTAAGAAGTTTGGGCCTGCTCCTTCCTTGGACGGTGAATTTGTTTGTATATATAATTTTATTATTTTGGCCTCATGGTCGCCTACTTATTGTAGTTTGCTCTTGGTGGTATTGATTACCTTATTTTGATTTTTCTTTTTCAGCCCGAGGATCTTCGAGGAGGCCGAAGGCTACCCCTCCTGCATTTCATAAGAGGAAGGCTGCCTCCTCTTCGATGACTATTCCCGCTGTGACCGTGGCTAGGCCTGCTCGATCATCTACTTTCATTCCTTCCTCAACCGCGGCCAGATCTGCTCGGTCGTCGTCCCCGTCTGATGCTGCCTCAGTATCAGTTTCATCTCTGCCTGCAGGTATTTTGACAGCGGAGCTTCCGGCTTCCCCCTTGCACCGCCTTGTGGACGAGGAAGGGGAGTCGTCGCCAAGCGGCATCTGATTTGAGGACTATAATACTTGAGGACGACGTCAAACTGGCATCTGATTTTCTGATGTCGGCGGAGGCTGTTGAGGGCATTCCTCTTCCTTTTGCAGCGGTAACAGCCAAAGGGCCGGCCGCTGTGGCTTCTGATAATTTGCGGTAGGAGGGGCCGTCGACTTTGCAGCCGGCTAAAGATGCTTCTTTTTTGGCTGATAGGAGAGGCAAAGGCATTGCCTAGAATGGATACAAGACGGGTTCTGATCTCGATGCTGACGAGATGAGGATGATGGAAGAGGGATTCACCCAGCTGGAAGTGAGACTGGAGGGGTCCACACGGACTATTGCGATCCCCATGGATCGGGATCTATTAAAAGATACAGAGAATGTGGTTCCTGCCCTCGATACCCTTTGCTCTGATGTGGAGGGTAGAACTCTCAAAGAGCTGAATGATGCTACCTTATCGAGGAGCATAGCCGACCTCGCTCTCAGGGTAAGTTATTGATGTTTCTTGTTTGTGTTCGTTATGCTCGATGTTTAGGGTTTGTTTTTACTCTATCTGTTTTATTTTTCTTTCTTTTTTAGACCGTGATCTTGGAGATCGAAAGCGCCCAAATAGAGGAGCGGCATAAGGCTATTTTTATGAAGTTTTGGCGAAAATACCACGAGGACCGTGGCAAGCACCGGGAAATTTTTAGGCGGTTTGGTGAGAGCGAAATTTCCAGGCTCTTCAAGACGAACTGAAGGAGAAAGATGACGAGCTGGTGAGGGTCATCGAAAAGTGCAGCGTCCTTGAGGGGACGTTAAGGAATAAAGAGGAAGAGCTCGAGGTTACTAGGGGGCGAAGCCCAGTGCAGCGACCTCCAAGCCCAAGTGGTTTCTCTACGCGCTCAACTTGAGGAGTGGCAATTCAAAGCGGATTCTCTAATCGGCGAGGTCGCCGAGAAGGCAGAGGACCTTGAGAAAGTAGAGTTTGCTCAGTCGAAGGCTCTGAGGAAGGCGAAATCTTTGGAGGTAGTGATCCGTATACTTCGCTCTGAGGGAGAAAGTGACTTGGAGACGACCAGGCTTAAAGAAGAGCAGCTTGACGAGAGGATCGGTGAGTTGGAGAAAGACAACTCCCTCACTTCAGGACCAGGTAACCGCCTTAGAGGCCAAGAAGGCTCAAACGCTTGCGCAGCTGTCATCTTCTCATACTTTAGATTTCCCAAACGTTCCCCAGGGCTTGTACGAGGAAGGGATTCACGCTGAGGCCCAGATGGACGTATTCCGAGATCTGCATGAGGCGGGATCTGTTCCTGGGGATGACCTTGAAGATGCTCGTGTTAAGTCTCGTGAAGCTCGAATCACTTGCGGGTATGAACCTGCTATGCTAGAAGCCGGTGACGATAAGAGGGACATGGATGTGGATTAGATTGAAAAGTACACCTGGTATGAGGATGCGTACCCTGAGGGCGATGGTGATGGTGGGGGGGAAGATGGGGACAGCCCAGATGGTCATGCCGATGACACTGATGGTCCTGGTGGCGACCAATATTCTTTCTTTTTCCTTCATTTATTTTGCTACAAACTTGTGCATTTTTGTAGGCATCTTTACAAGCCTTTGTAAAAATATTCTAAATATTAAATGCCGACTTTGTTATTTGTACCTGATTCTTTTTCTTTGGTTCGCGCTTGTATGCTTTTTGATTTTCTTAGTTGTAATCACTTAACTCGGACAAGGTTGAACACGTCCTAAGTTTAATTACGGTCAAGGATCAATATGTGTTAGTTCGAACGAGGTCGAATATAACCTATGTTTGGTTATGGCTGAGGGCTAGTAAGGTGTTAATTCGAACGAGGTCAAATGTAACCTATGTTTAGTTATGGCTGAGGGCCAGTTAGGTATTAATTAGAACGAGGTCGAATGTAACCTATGTTTAGTTATGGTCGAGGGCCAGTTAGGTGTTAATTCGAATGAGGTCGAATGTAACCTATGTTTAGTTATAGTCGAGGGCAAGTTAGGTGTTAATTTGAATGAGGTCGAATGTAACCTATGTTTGGTTATGGCCGAGGGCCAGTTAGGTGTTAATTCGAACGAGGTCGAATGTAACCTATGTTTAGTTATGGCCATGAGCCAGTTAGGTGTTAATTCGAACGAGGTCGAATGTAACCTATGTTTAGAAAGATAAGCCTCTAGGTGTGGCTTTTTTCGACTTTGTAAACTTTAAGGCGACGTTGCCATGGTTGCATATTTGTAGAAATAGAAATAAACTTCATGCATTTGTGCTTTATTCATACACTTGGAGAAATTTATTACATCTTTTTTAGGGCGTTGGCTGGCATTCCAGTCCCAGTCTATCTAGTCCCTTCATTGGTTGACCTGGAGAAGTCTTGCGAGGTCGAGCGATGAATTAGCCATCCTGTACCTCCATCTATGCGCACTTCGACCTGAAGTGTTCCCTTCATCACCTCATTAAAAACCTTCTTGAGAAAACCCAATTGGGACAAAACTCAAGTGAGAGGAAAAAGAGTACGACTTGGGGGACGCTTTATCTCTTAAAAGTTGAAGTACTTGAGGTGGGTAATATTCCAGTTGTTCGGTAGTAGCTTTCCTTCCATTGTTTCTAGTTGGAACGGCCCTTTGTTTGTTGTTGCTATGATTTTGTATGGGCCGTCCCAATTTGTTCCCAGTTTACCTTCTCGTGGGTATTTGCTTGCTTGTGTTTTAGCTTTAAGCATGTAGTCCCCGACTTTGAGTTGCCTGACCTTTGCCTTTTTGTTATAATAGAGTTCTACTTGTTGTTTTTGGGCGACCATCCTTTACGTAGGCCATATCTCTTTGTTCTTCGACTTCGTCGAGCTCCTGCCTTCTGCTTTCATCGTTCCTTGGTCCGCTCTCGTGGGAGTATCTTAGGATGGGCTCCCCGACTTCGACTGGTATTACTGTATCAGTACCATAGACTAATGAGTAAGGCGTCTCTTATGTGCTCGTCTTCGGCGTTGTTCGGTAGGCCCAGAGTACTTCTGGTAATATTTTCGGCCACAACCCTTTGGCGTCTTCAAGTTTTTTCTTCATGATGTTTAGTATCGACTTGTTAGAGGACTACGCTTGTCCGTTGCCCGTGGGATGATATGGTGTTGAGAGTATTCTTTTGATATGCCATTTTGCATAAAATTCAGCGACCTTCTTTCCGATAAATTGGGGTTAGTTGTCGCAGCTGATCTCTTAGGGAGGCCGAAACGGCATACGATGTTTTTCCATATAAAGGCGATCACTTTATGTTCACGTATTTAGGCGAATGCTCCTGATTATACCCATTTAGAGAAATAGTCAGTCAAAACCAAAAGGAATCGTACGTTACCTCGTCCTGCTAGGAGGGGGTCTACGATGTCCATTCCCCATTTGATGAACGACCAGGGGGAAGTGACTGATGGTAGGCTATAATCTCATATTTTAGTCACTTATTGCACTCTAATTCACTGCACTTTAATTGTATTTGAGCTTTAATTGCTAGTGTTTTGCACTTATTGTGTGTTTTATGCCTTGTAGGAGTGATTTTGAGTTATGTAGATATTGTGGAACTAATTCGAGCTATTTGGAGCTTTGAAGTCTGAGTAAAAGCCCAAGGAAATAAGCTGGGATCGTGTTCGGGGGTCTAGGATCACTTCTGGACGTGAAAATTCAAGGAAGAATCAACTGCTGAAGAAATGCACTGGTGCGGCACACAGTGCAACGCATCAGGGTAAAATTATGTCAGAAATTGAAAAATTTCAGAGACTGGGTTTTTGTGGTCTGTCAGGAAAACGCACTAATGCTACGCACCCTGCTACACATAGTGCGACGCATAAAAAGCAATAAGTTTGCAAGTTTTCCTATTTCGGCTAGGAAAGGGAGATTTCGTCTAGGCCCAACCCTACTTAGTATAAATACATGAAAAAATAGTATTTTCTAGACTTTTAACATATCTAAGACCTGAGGAGGCTATGGAGGAGTTGGAGAAGCAAAAGCACAAGGAGTTCATCATTCAATCCTCACTCAAGACACAAGTTTGGATTGTTTTATGTTTTCCTTTAGTTTAAACATATTTGTGATGAATTGCTCCATATCTGTGGAGTAGTTCTCTTTAGTGTTTGATGGATTTGGTGTATTGATATTTTTTTATGGATTATAACTCTAGTTTTTATGTATTGAATCATTTTGAATGATTTAATTATTGCATCTATATTCGTATGTTCATGTAATCGAGAGAGGCATAACTTGTGATATCTTTGCATTATGTTGTTGGTTGAATTCATTAATTCTTCTTAGTAATCGAAGGAGGCTAGTTGAATTATTGATTAAACCTAGTTAGAAGGATAATCTAGAGAAGTTCTCCTAAAAACCAATCCATTACGCATTCTTGCATATCTTTACAGAGCTTAAATTGGTTCATCCCGTGAGGTTGAGACTTAATCGAGAGAGGAGTTTCTACTAAAAAATTGAACCAATAATCAAGTGAATTTGAGAGACTCACTTGAACATTAGAAGTGAATTAACTAGAGCTAAATCCCAGACAATTATCTTGTACATATCCTATCAAAACCCTATCTTCTCCCCGTTGATATCTTTCTTTGCATATTCCTTGCTTCGACTGTCATTAGTCAAATAGCTTTAGATTCTTAGTTAATTTTAGTATTCATCATATAAATCCCAATTGTTGATCATCTTGAATAGCAACCTATCTACAAATTACGATAATACTGTTTAACTCTAATCCCCGTGGATTCGATATTTGTTATACTATATTTGATTAGCGAGCATAATTTTAAGTGGCGTTTTGCGGTCGTCAAATTTTGGCTTCGTTGCCGGGGATTGTCAATCAATAGTGTTTGAAATAGTTTGTATTGCTAATTCAGGAATTTTTATTTTATTTTATTTTTCTCTTTTTATGTTTTGGTGTTCCTTGACTGTGCGTAGGCTACATTTTAGATTGGTGCATGACTCGATCGTCTGGGAAGGAAGTGCTACCATACGAACCAGAAATTGAAAAACAACTGCGACAGCTAAGGAAGGAAAGAAATCTCCCAGAGAATACAGAGAAGGTTGGGGAATCCTCAACCAAAGACACTATGGCTGGAGATGATGGTAATGTGGATTTGGCTGCAAGAGAGGCAGCCCAACAACGTGAAAAAGATGCACGAGATGCTGAGGAAGAAGCTCTTCGAGATGCACAAATTGTCTATGAAGAGGAGAGGGATCGGAGAATTGCTCAGAATCAACCTTTGGTTCCAGACCAGTTCGGAAACATAGCTCCCGGTGCTGGGAGACCACTTGGTGATTATGCTAGACCGGTCTACAACCAAGGCTTATCAAGTGTGAGACCACCTCCAGTTGCAACTAACAATTTTGAGTTGAAGCAAGGGTTGCTTCAAACCCTTCAAAATTGTTGTGTCTTCAGAGGAAAGCCAAACGAAGATACAAACAACCATCTAATGGACTTCGAGGAGATTATGAATAACTTTCAATACAATGGTGTGTCACAAGATGCAGTTTATTTAAGGGCATTCCCCTTCACACTCAAAGATGATGCAAAACACTGGCTTCGAAGTTTGCCTAATGGATTGATTAGAATATGGGATAAGATGACCAGAAAATTTCTTCTAAATATTCCTTTTCAGCTAAGACGAGCAAGTTTAGAAGAGAAATCCATAACTTCTGCCAGAATGAACTGAAACTATGTTTGAAGCATGTGAGAGGTTTAAGGAGATAGTGCGAAAGTGTCAACATAGCTGAATTGAACTCTGGATGCAACTACAGGACTTTTAGTATGGATTTACACTGGCCTCATGTAGAATATTGAGCAATGCAGTCGGAGACCCGTTGATGAAAAAGACTCCAGAGGAGATAGTCACAATTTTAGATGAGTTATCTGAAGATGCGAATTAGTGGCCTTTGAAATTGTAGAAAGAAAAAGAGCAACTGGTGTTCGCCAAGTTGATGCTAACACATCTGTGCAGGTACAACTTGATGCCATGGCCAAAGAAATAAGGAAGCTGACCTTAGCCTCGATACATAATGAGCCTCATGCAACATGTGACATATGTGGAAATTAACACTCTACTCATGAGTGTCAGGCCTCAACTGGGGAAGTTAATGCTGTTGGGAATTATAACTTCAATGCAATGGTTCAGAAGCACTCTGGTTTTTTATGGAGTTCACCTGGGGGTACTGCAGGTGCATGGCAACAAAACAACCCCGGTAGGCTATAATCTCCTATTTTAGTCGCTTATTGCACTCTAATTCACTGCACTTTAAGTGTGTTTGAGTTTTAATTGCTAGTATTTTGCACTTATTATGTGTTTTATGTATTGTAGGAGTGATTCCAAGTTATGTAGATATTGTGGAACTAATTCGAGCTATTTGGAGATTTGAAGTCTCAGTAAAAGCCCAAGGGAATAAGCTGGGATCATGTATGGGGGTCGAGGACCTCTTCTAGATGTCAAAATTCAAGGAATAATCAATTGCTGAAGAAATGCACTGGTGCAGCGCACTGGGCGATGCATAGTGCGACGCATCTGGGTAAAATTATGTCAGAAATTGACAAACTTCACAATGCGACGCATGAAAAGCAATAAGCTTGCAAGTTTTCCTATTTCATCTACAAAAGGGAGATTTCGTCTAGGCCCGACCCTACTTGGTATAAATACATGGAAAAATAGTATTTTTTGGACTTTTGACACACCTAAGACCTAAGGAGGCTAAGGAGGAGTTGGAGAAGCAAAAGCACAAGGAGTTCGTCATTCAATCATCACTCAAGGCACGAGTTTGGATCGTTTTATGTTTTCCTTTACTTTAAACATATTTGTGATAAATTGCTCCATATCTATGGAGTAGTTCTCTTTAGGGTTTGATGGATTTGGTATATTGATATTTGTTTGTGGATTATAACTCTAGTTTTTATGTATTGAATCATTTTGGATGATTTAATTATTGCATCTATATTCACATGTTCATGTAATCGAGAGAGTCATAACTTGTGATATCTTTATATTATGTTGTTGGTTGAATTCATTAATTCTTCTTAGTAATCGAAGGAGGCTAGTTGAATTATTGATTAAACCTAGTTAGAAGGATAATCTAGAGAAGTTCTCCTAAAAACCAATCCATTACGCATTCTTGCATATCTTTACAGAGCTTAAATTGGTTCATCCCGTGAGGTTGAGACTTAATCGAGAGAGGAGTTTCTACTAAAAAATTGAACCAATAATCAAGTGAATTAGAGAGACTCACTTGAACATTAGAAGTGAATTAACTAGAGCTAAATCCCAGACAATTATCTTGCACCTATCCTATCAAAACCCTATCTTCTCCCTGTTGATATCTTTCTTTGCATATTCCTTGCTTCGATTGTCATTAGTCAAATAGCTTTAGATTCTTAGTTAATTTTAGTATTCATCATATAAATCTCAATTGTTGATCATCCTGGATAGCAACCTAGCTACAAATTATGATAATACTGTTTAACTCTTATCATGTGGATACGATATTTTACTATACTATATTTGATTAGCGAGCATAATTTTAAGTGGTATTTTGCGCTCGTCAGTGATGAATGGAGGTGTTCGCCTACTTGGTAAATCATTGGGACATACTTTTCGCATTGCTCGCATTTTTTCACGAAGTCCGCTACCTCTTTTTTCATGGTGGGCCAGTAATACCCTGCCCGTATGAGGCATCTGACCAAAGCCCGATTGCCGGAATGAGCTCCACAATGGCCTTCATGGACCTCTTAAAGAATGCACCGCGTCTGATTTGGGCCCAAGCATTTTTCCAAAGGGCATATTCTCTTATACATGCCGTTGTGGATGATGTTATACCTGGTTGCTTGCATTCTCAGTTTCTTGGCCTCTTTTTTATCACTTGGGAGTACGTCGTCCTGCAAATATGAGACAATATGGTTGCACCAGTCCCAAGTCAGGTTTATAGTTCTTACCTCGATTAGGTCTATCGATGAGTTAAGAAGGTGGACTACACTACTGTCTCCGATTGCAATGTTTTTGGTGGATGCGGCTAATTTAGCAAGGTCGTCCACCTCGGTATTCTGTGCTCGGTGGATTGGATCGAGTTAGCTTTCATCGAACTCGGGCAGTAGCTTGCAGATTTCGGTCTGGTACTTTTGCAACCTTTGTTCCTTGATTTGGAAAGTTCATGTGACTTGGTTGACAATGAGTTGAGAATCATAGCGTAGTCTTAGCCGTTTTGCCCCATATTTGAGTTCTAGTCTCAACCCTGCAATTACGGCCTCATACTCGGCCTCACTGATAGTCATGTCCGGGCACCTTATCGGCTGGCAAATCACTTTGCCGGTTGGGACTTCGAGTATGAGTCCCAGTTCGGACCCTGACGCGTTGGACACGCTCTCACTGTACAGAACCCAGAGGTCTTGTGTTTAGGGAAAAGCGAGGACGTCTTTTTTTTCGACTTTGGGCATTAATTTTTGTGCTGAAGTCGGTGACGAAGTCTGCAAGGACTTTTGACTTTATCGCTATTCGCGGATGATATCTGATATTGTGCTCGCTCAGTTCGATGGCCCATTTGGCCAACCTGCCCAATAGCTCGGGTTTATGCAACATGCTTCTTAGGGGGGAAAGTCAAGGCGACCGAGATGGGGTGGCATTGGAAATATGGTCTGCGCTTTCGTGAAGCTACGACTAATGCCAGAGCCAATTTTTCGAGGTGAAGGTATCTTGTCTCGGCGTAGACTAGTGTTTTGCTAATATAATAGATGGAAGACTGCGTACCTTTGTTTTCTCGGACCAGGACAATGCTCACAGCTACTTCGGATACGGCGAGGTAGACGAAGAGACATTCCCCCGACTCTGGTTTTGAAAGTAATGGTGGTGATGACAAATATGCTTTTAATTCCTTTAGGGTTTGGACGCACCCCTTTGATCAAATAGAGCTTCCTATCCTATGTTTTTCTTTAGAAGTCCATTGGAGGCCGTTATCCTTCTTGAGTATGCCGAAGAATCTGTGACACCTATCTGATGATCGCGAAATGAATCTTGCAAGGGCGGCAATACGGCCAGTTAAACTCTGAACCTGTTTTTTAGTGGTTAGGTGTTCTGGTATTCCTTTGATGGCTCTAATTAGATCAGGGTTGACCTCAATCCCTCGTTGCGACGCCAGGAAACCTAGAAATTTTCCCGAGGCCACACCGAATGCACACTTTTCAGGATTCAGTTTCATTCCGTACAATCTGAACATGTCAAAGGTTTCTCTTAGGTGGTCGATGTGATCCTCTTTCCTTTTGGACTTGACCAGCATATCGTCTATATAGACTTCTATCGTTTTGCCGAGTTGGTATTTGAACATCCTCGTCACTAACCTTTGGTAAGTTGCCCCTGCGTTTTTCAATCCAAAGGGCATGACCTTGTAGCAGTACGTCCCCTGGTGGGTGATGAAAGTGGTTTTCTCTTGATCCTCTTCTTCCATGAGGATTTGACTATAGCCCGAGTAGGCGTCCAAGAAGCTCAGTAGTTCATGCCCGGCCATTGCGTCGATGAGTTGGTCGATATGGGGTAACAAAAATGAATCTTTGGGGCATGCTTTATTCAAATCTGTAAAGTCTATGCACATCCTCCATTTTCCGTTCTTCTGTTTTACCATGATCATGTTGGCGACCCATTGGGGCTACTTCGACTCCCTGACGGAGCCGTTTTCCAATAATATTTTCACCTCTTCGCGTACCGCGTCATTAATTACGGAGTTGAAGTTACGCCTAACCCGCCTCACCGGGGGATGGAATGGATCGACGTTCAGTTTGTGCGTGGCTTTCGGGATACCTGGCATATCTACATGGCTAAAAACAAACAAGTCTCCGTTAGTAGTTAAGAATTGATGAAGTTTACCTGGTTCCTGAAGCTTGCAGCCGATGTAAGATTTCTTGTTGTGGTCATTGTTGTCTAATTGAACGGGGTCGAGGTCTTCTAAGGTCGATCCCACGACTTCGACCGTATCGAGGTCTCTGATGACGTTTTTGCTATCATCGTGCATCGACCTCGACCATGTTGATTGCTATGCCTCTTTTTCTTTCTCCTTCATTTGTTGAATGACCGCGCAGTCTAAAGCGATGCGGTAGCATTCCCGGGGATGTGTGTTGTTCCCCTCGTATACTGAATATTCCCCATGGAGTTGGGAATTTGATGACTTGGTACAAACTGGAGGGGATGGCTCTCATGGTATGTATCCATGGTCGCCCTATTATGGCGTTGTATGTGGTGTCTTGGTCCATGATATGGAATGTGGTTTCCATAGTGACGCCACCGGCTAGGACGGGGAGGGTGATCTCGCCGGATGTTCGCTCAACTGCATTGTTAAACCCTGTTAGCGTGATGCAGCGCGACACTATCTTATCCTCGAGTTTCATTTGTGCAAGTACTCGAGGGTGGATAATGCACGCGCCGCTCCCATCGTCTACCATAATGCATCTCACATCGATATCTAAAATTCGTAAAGTGATAACAAGGCATCAAAGTGAGGGAAAACCAAATCGTTGGTATCTGACTTAATAAGCCGACTTAATAACTTTCTTGTTATCCTTGAAGCATTTCTACTCAGCCCGTTTGAAAAGCTGCGACCGCCATCCCTTCTGATACATTCGGAAAGGTCATTCTTACTCGGTTAAAACAGGCGAGGAAGTCCCTAATCCCTCTCCTGGAGACTGTTTAATAGGAAATATGTCGTTTACTCTCGCCCCGGCTTTCTTGGCCCCAGTATGGGCCGTTACGAACTTGTTGGCCATTTCTTCGAAGGTTTCGATGGAACACGCAGGCAGTTACGAATAGCATGTCAACGCTCCTCCTGTGAGGGTCTCGCCGAATATTTTTAACAAAATGGAGGATACTTGTTCCTTGGCGAGATCATTGCCTTTTACGACGGTGACGTAGTGAGTCACATGGTCTTCGGGGTCGGTTGTGCCATCGTATATTTTCAGATAGAGAGGCATTTTAAAGGTCTTTGGTATGGCATATGGGGAGGCATCATCACTATACGGCTGCTCGACGAACCGACCGGCATCTCTCTTTGGCAAGAGCTTAGGGGTGGCCGGTATCTTATCGACCCTTTCTTGGTGTTCTCTCATTTGGTTCCGAAGTGCTTTGTTCTCATTCTCTATTTCCTCCATCCTTTTCAGGATGGCTGCGAGAGTGTCGTCACCTGCACTATTAGCGACATTTTGAGTAATACCTGTCGTTGGAGGAGGAGGAATTTGATCATACTGCTCGTCCGCTGGTGGTATGACGCAAGTCCTCGGATTTTCTGTAGCCGTATCCCGAACGGGCTTATGGAGGGCGCTGGTTAGCATGTCAGTTATCCAAGCCTCAAGGAGCTTTATTACTGCTGGTGGCGTCTCCTCAGCCACGAATGTGGAGGCTCCCTTACCAAGAGATTTTGTGATGCTACAGTGAGGAGGGGGTGACCCACCTCGCCTGGGGGAGGTATTGGGCTTTGCATCCTCGTCCACCGATTTTGAGCTCTCATTAATGATATTCATGAGGTTGGTTGGGAGGTCACTCATTATTCTCGTTCTTTCTTCTCTGTTACCTGCCATATTAGATCTGTGCATACAATGAAAGGGGATCTTGTTCTTGCTTTCTCCTTCTTCTTTTTTAAGTTAGCGATCCGTGTTAGTCATAGATCTAGAGAAAACTAAAAATTTAACTAGAAAATCCCCACATACAATGCCAAATTGTTTGACCAAAAAGTATAACTTTCGGTTAAACTATTATATTTATATAATTAAGGATTAAACCTAGTTAATGATAATATCTCTAAATGCGGACCTTGAAAGTGTGGATAATGTGAGACAGATTTAGTGGGAGATTGACAATAGTAATCATTAAATATTTCAAAAAGTATGAGCAATAATAGAGAAGCAACTAGCAATAAATAGCAATAAATGACATTTAAGTAAATAGGAGGAGTGATTCACCCAATGAAGAATGAACTAGATGATTGTTCCTTCTCACAATAATGAGTGGCAGATAAATCCTAGAATGTTCGAACTATTCTCGGATCTGATGGAAAACTATGGAATAATACCAACAAGAATCTTGATGAAAAAGTAATGTTTGTATCTTTGTTAGAGAGAGAATCTTTTTTCGAAATCCGTTCTTATCACCTGAATATTACCTATATTGTTTTTTCTCTTTTGTCCTCCTTATATGGAACATATCCCTAATAAACCCTAATAGTACATGTGCACAGAATATTCTTCAGAATATTTTCTCTATTAATCTATTCTAAAAATTAGTCGTTACAATTTTTTCCGCGGATCTCGTACTCGACCATTGTAAGCATCCTGACCCGAGTTTCGTCATTTCCTGATCGACCTCGACTGATTCTTCCCTCAATACTTCCTTGCCATAAATGTTCCATGGTAGAGTTCGACCAATACAAGCAAATCATTAATTCTTCTACTTTTATGTTTATAAATCAACATGTTTGTGATCTCACGGATAAATATTCAATACACATATCACACACTCTATCTATAGCGCCATAACACTAAATCGAGATAAAACAAACATCCAGACACTAGCGAAGAAGACAAAAGCAAGTAATTAAACAAATGGTAATGCTTAAGCAATATTTTACACATAGTGTTAAGCCAATTTTAAAAACCTAATCAGCCATTGTCCCAAAAACATTAAAATTTAATCTCCTATATCTGGGAGCCGGTGGTAGCTTCCTAAGAACATCTTCCAACCAAAGTTCTTTCGTTTGTTCATTATTCACTAATTAAAGTTTGAATCTTTTTAGGATTTATTTAGGCTTTGCTGTTTTAGATTAAACAGAAAAGCATAAATTGAAATAAAGCGAGAACTTTGCTTTGCAATTGAAGTTGAAGGAAGCATTTGTTAATCTGTCACTTGTTCTGTTTATATCATTTCTTTTTTCGAGTAATTTTCATGGGTGGTCATTTAATTTTATATTTATTACCTTAAAGTCATTTTTCTTTCTTTTGTTAAACAAAAATTATTTTACTATCTCTAGTTATCACAATAGTCACTTTAACCAGATTTTACAACTCTTTCACCTGAAAATTCTATTATGCCTTTATATTATAAATCCTCCCATTTATGCAACACCTTCTATATTATATGTTATATAATATATTTTTACCCAAGTATTTTTACTTATAGTTAAAACAACTTAATATTATTTTATTTATTATTTTTATAATATATTTATACATTTAATTTTTTCTTAACATTAATTTTTAAAATATATAAGTAGCATTATTAAATTTGTCGGTAACATTGCTGTGAACAAATCTCAAGTCTATGCTTAATGAAATATTTTTAATAAAAATTATAAAAACAAAACTCACTGATTTATCAACCAAGCCATACTCATTAATCCAATAAATAAAATACTTATATTTAGCACAATGACACATCAGATTAATACTTTCAAATAAATAATATTAACAGATAAAACTTTAAAAAACTTAATTAAACAAAAATATCTTTGAAAATTTTTCTAAAATTCTTATTAACTACAAAAAGACTGTCATTGTTAAACAAATCTATTTTTTATTATTTCAAATAAATATTAAAACTAAATATTTTATTAATATTTTTATATTTAAAATATGTTCATGTGTGAATATGATTAAGCAAATTGAGTGCCATGGAAAAATTAAATGTGTGATATATTATAAATTTAATAAATAAAAAAATATAAAGTTATTTTAATTATAAGTAAAATACCTAGATAAAAATATATTATATAGTATATACTTATAGAAGGTGTTACATAAATCAGAGGATTTATAATGTCTAGGGCAGGGCATAATAGATTTTTCAAGTAAAAGTATTATAAAGTCTGGCCAATGTGACTTTTGTGATAAATAGAGCAAAGTAAAATGACTTTTATGTAACAAAAGAAAGAAAAATGATTTTTGAGTAATGAATACAAAGTTGAATAATTTTTACGTAACAAAAAAAAAAAAAAAATAACTTTTGCGTAACGAACAAAGTTGAACGAGCACCCATAAAAATTATTCTCTTTTTTCTGTTACTTTTGATTCCTAAAGAGTCTTTTTCTCATGTCAATCATAATTGTTTTGGCAAAAATAGGAAAAGAGAAAATCACAATAGAGGAACGTCTAACAAATTAAAACTTCACAACTTATAATTGAGCTGCGAATTAAAAATTTTCAGAACACAAGTAGATAAGCTTTATTCTACTACGTACAATAACAAGAACGGACAGTTACGTAGCCAAATAGACTAGATGAATCCTTTGGAGCCATCTTGCTTTATTCATCATAGACAACACAGAAGAGATAACAACTGAAGTTAATGCAATCCTGTTCTTTATATTTTTATTGAAGAAAAGTGAATCGCTACGAGCTTTCCATATCCAATGTAATTAAATCTTTATAAAGTCGATTATTACGAATGTTAAGACTTAGGAGTTAGGACGTTTCATTTGATTGGCAGGTCTCATCCGATCGAGATAAGAGACTTGAGATTAGCCACTAATTAAGTACCAAGTAGAGGTTCGGCATCACACTTTAATCATTTATGATAGATCAGTCCAAAGACATACAAACTTGTCACCAAATCACTCCTCCGTTACGAAGACCATAACTAAGTATGATATTTATAGACTATATTGCACTGATTGTATAACTACCTTTCCCAAAATTGATTCACAAAGACTGCAATTTTAGTTTGAAATTCTGTGAATGAAAGCATGCAATTCATTTAATTTTCTTCGTCTCATCACCTCCTTTTACCCATCACTAAATATTTCCCTAAAATTTCATCTACCGCATCTCCACCATTTTCACCTATCATACACATTTTCACAAACACATAACAGGCAGACTCTTCTTCGACACGCTAAAAGGATTTCTAATGACAAACCACCGTCTACGACCTTCAGTTTCTTCTTTCTCAGCAGCTAGCACATTTCTGATACTAACTAAACCTACTTTAACTGAGAAAGTGTATACGGTCGAAATCGAGTTTGCCTACGATATAAAAGGACAGGCTCGGAACATGACAATGCAAGATTGAAGATCGGCCCCGAATCACACCGGGCTAGAACCCGGGGTCAGAACACCTGCCTTCGAGAACATTGAGTCCGAGACCCGGAGTCGACCCTAGCCCGAACGAGCTCGAAGAAACATTTATAGCATAATCAACAGAAGACCGAAATATCCGTAACCGGACAGATATTGCGGCGGGAATCTCGGCGCGTATCAGTAAGGAACCGGCAATCAGCAAATCAAGAGATTTTTACCTTTTATAGAATTATACTTAAAGTAGGACTCCTCAACTGTATAAAAGGGGATCTGATAATTCATTGAAGGCATTGTAACACGCATTCCAAAGTAATACATCATTATTATTTCTCTTTAAGCTTTTGTTCTTCTATATCTTAACACCGATCGAAGCGTACCTGGATCGAGGGTGATTAACCTTTCAAGGCTAAGACTGTTCAATTCGCATGGTTTGCATTTACTTTACCATTATTTATTTTGATTGCAATTTAATTTATCTTTTTGTGTCAAGTTAGTCCATATATCTTTAAAATTATTTATAAATTCAATTGTTATCTAAATTTAAGGATAAACAGAAACAAATGAACATTGAGCAGCAAAAGATTTGGGCTACACTTGTGGTGTTTTTCAGTGCCACAGCTCTTGGCTACACTGCATGGCTGATCTGTACAGCCGCTTCCATTCTGTTGGCTGAAGTAGTTTTGGTACTACTTATAGGGTGGATGATCCTGTACGAGCACGCCATCATTGTGATATCCTAGGCCCATTTGTCGTGCTTTGTGTAGCGCCTCTCTTCAGCCACATGTACCACAAACAGATTCACGTGTCCGTATTTTTCTTTGCGCTTACTGCGACTCTCTTTTACTATTTGGCTGTGTCTGCAACAGCTCTCTTTTGCTCCGATGTGCCGCTGGGTAGGCCAGTCCTTGTAAATTTTCGAATATTGAATGTGCTCTTTTTAATTACTGTTAATCTTTCCTATGGGCAGTTTGCATTTGGACTTACAACTTGTCTATGGGTCTTTAATTTCACTTATAACAATGCTTTATTGCAAGCACTAGCGCCACCACAGGGATGGTATAAGGTAAACTATGTTTATATTAAATGATCGCATGAGGAAGTGATATGTGGAGCCGAAAATAGAGCATAGTTGAATCCGGAGGCAACAATCCCGTCGGTTATCAGAGAGAATGATATTCATAAAGATGAAATAAATGTCTGCCACCCGGTAGCATTTAATGAGGAATATTCTACAGCATTACGTACACGACCCGTTACAAGGAATATGGTATTCACTGTCTGCCGTTACACATTCTTCAATGGCCCTCATAATTGTCATTAAAGAAGGACTTGATCGTAGGACCTTGTTCCCTAGGTGCACCTATAAATAGTGAGCTCTGTTATCATTGTAACACACGAATTTTCTGACAAACATACGCTACACTCTGTTCAAAGCTCAATATAATTTTATCTTCTTGTTCACTTATATCGTTGTTATTGTCCCCGGAAGCCCTGCTCCCAAAATTAAAATTTCTGTTATTTTATCTTCATCTCAAGGCTAAGTATTATATTTTTTTGTCTAATTCATCTATTATTTTAGGATCAAATTAATTCAGTTGTCTATAAATCACGTATGAATTCAACTGTACCGTTTTACGGGTAAACAGCTTCGCGCCCACCGTGGGGCTTAGACAGTTGTGTAATTAAGTTGGTCCTTACCTCTTTTACTAACGTGTTTGATTATTTGTTCTTAACAAAAAATCATAGAAAATGGCAGATAATGGTGTTAAGAACACACACAACCTTGAGGCCCAAGGAAATCAGCCTCAGCACGAGGATTCAATCAGTGATACCCGGAGTGAGGGGAACGAGGCTACACCGGTCCACGGCAAGCGGTACCCATGACATGTTCGAGAGGCGACTCCTGATGATGCTGAAGAAGAGCACGCCTTCGAAGTGGTAAGGGTCTTGCAGAAGCAACAAGAGGCCATTTTAGGCTATCTCACATGGCAGGATAAGGTTATGACAGAGATAAAGCAGGAATTATCGGGTGCTTCTCATAACGTGAATGGACGAGGTCCAGTTCCTCCCGGTGCTCTTGCAAATCAAACAATACAGAGGGTCGACAATAACACCCCGAGGGGCGAGGTCAGCTTCAATGGGGCCGGGAGAGCGGATCCAGTCACAACAACGAGAGCGATCCATTCAAAAACGAACTGATACGGTTTATGAGGGAAGTGAACGCCCGCATGGACTAAATTTCGGGCACACCACCGGTGCTGAAAGGGCCGGACTCAAAGAAGTACACTCAATTATCGTACAAACCAAGTGTGATACCAGAATTGATCCCGAAGTGGTTTAAAATGCCAGATATGCCGAAATATGATGGGACTTCAGATCTTCAGGAGCATATCACCACCTATACAACGGTGGTGAAGGGGAATAATTTAGCTCCCCACGAGATTGAGCCGGTTTTGCTGAAGAAATTCGGAGAGACTCTCACGAAGGGAGCCTTGGCGTGGTATTCACTTTTGCACGAGCATTCCATAGACTCCTTCGAGATGCTCGCGAATTCTTTCATTAAGGCCCGTGCCAGGGTGTCACGACCCAAAATTCTAACCTGCCGTGATGGCGCCTATCTCGAAACTAGGCAAGCCGACAATATCAATAAACCACAATTTCTTTTAAGTCTGAAAATATAATATTTAAATATAATACAAAAATCTCGCAAATACCGATACGAACACTCCCAAAATCCGGTGTCACTGACTACATGAGCATCTAATATGAATACAAGTCTGAAAAATACGGTATATAATAGTCTGAGACCAAATATAATAAATGTAGAGATAGGAAAGGAGAGGCAAGGTCTGCGAAACACGGCAGCTACCTCAGAATCTCCAGAATAATCAGCTGTGCAAAAGAATCAACACCCGTTATGTCTGAAAATACCTGGATCTGCACACAAAGTGTAGGGTGTAGTATGAGTACAACCAACTCAGCAAATAACAATAATAAATAAGGAACTGAAGATAATGACGAGCTACACAGTTATAGTTCATTTTCAGTAATTCCAGCAGAGAGTAGATATGCTATCAACTACAGCAGTTTAAGTCAAATCAGTTTTATACAGTTCAAGTTCATGTAGTCCGGATATAAAATCTTTCAGAGAATTTCACAATAATGACAGATAGCAACTAAGTGCAACAACAAATGAAAAGCAAGTACAGCCTCTCAGGACAACAATCACTCACTGGGCTCCCATCCCTCACCCCTCACACTCAATGGGTACTCGCACTCACTGGGGGTGTACAGACTCCGGAGAGGCTCCTACAGTCCAAGCGCCATAATCCGCACGGACAACTCACGTGCTGCACGGACAACTCGCGTGCTATAATATTCTGCACGAACAACTCATGTGATATAGTATCCTTACCTCACCGACAGGTCCTCGGCTTTACTCAATCCTCAACCTCTCTAGTCTTTTGGCTCCCGAAAATCACAAAGATCAATCCAAACAAAGATAACATAGCTTATTAACAAAATCAAGAAAGACTGAGGTATCATACGCAAGTAAAATCATGACTGAGTACAAGACAACAATTAGCAAATAATTCAACAAGTACGCGACCTCTGTGGGTCCCAAAAATACTATCATATAGCCTAAGCATGATTTCTAATATGATTTACAGTCAAATTCCTTCAACACATAGAGAGCATATAACTAACAACAAGTTATTCAACTTTACAGTTTTACGGGACAGACCAAGTCACAATCTCCTCGGTGCACGCCCACACGCCCGTCACCTAGCATGTGCGTCACCTCCAAAACAATCACATGATACAAAACCCGAGGTTTCATACCTGAGGACCAGATTTATAACTGTTACTTACCTCAATCCGAGCAATTCTTTATTACAATAAGCCTTCACCTCGCGAATTGGCCTCTAAATGCCTCGAATCTAGCCATAAATAATTCGATTCAGTCAATAAAATTTATTGAAATTAATTCCGTATAAAAATATAATTTTTCCACAAAAATCCGAAATTTAACTCAAAAATCGCTTGTGGGGCCCACGTCTCGGAACACGACAAAAGTTATAAAATTCGAAAGCCCATTCCACCACGAGTCTACCCATACTATTTTACCAAAATCCGACCTCAACTCGACCTCCAAATCATCAAATCTTATTTCCAAATTTCTAAGTTCAAATCTCCGATTTACACCTCAAAAACATGTAATATAGTCGGATTATTCGATGATAATTCAATATTATAGTGAAAAAGGGTCAAAAATGCCCTTAACGTATTAGAAATGGCTCAAAAATATCTTCCTTCCACCTATGGGTTCAAATTTGCCCTTAATGTTATTTTTAGGCTTAAAAATGCCCCTATCTTAATGGAAAGATGACATGGCATTGATAGGCATTTAAACATTAAGGGAAAATTTGAACACATAGGTGGAAGGAGGGCATTTTTGAGCCATTTCTAATACGTTAAGGCATTTCTGACCCTTTTCCATTTTAATTAAATATGTAGCATTTATTTAGTCTGGAAAAAAATGATTTTTTTTTATTTAAAACTCAAAAAAATAAAAAAATTTATTTTCCCAGTTTTTACAAAAAAAACAGCTTTAAAAAATGCTGAAAAATATTTTCTAAAATAATATTTTTGTAAAAACTGAAAAATAAAACTGAAAAATAATTTTCTAAAGCAATGTTTTTGTAAAAGATGAAAAAAAATATTTCGTCTTCTTCTTCCTTCCTTGTTTGTCCATATGCTTTATGAGTTCATTTTTTTTTTATATATTTTAGTTTTTCTAATGAGTCATTATATCAAAACTGAAATATTTTTATTTTTTTCCAGTTTTTAGTAAAAATAAATTCATTAGTCTCGAAAAATGTAGCATTTATTTAGTTAAACATGTAGCATTTATTTAGGAATAGATTGGCTTTCTGAGTTCTGGAAAAATGGCATTTTAATTAAACATGTAGCATTTATTTAGTTTGGGAAAAAGTGAATTTGTTTTTACTAAAAACTGAAAAAAATAAAAATATTTCAGTTTTGATTTACTGAATCATTAGAAGAACTAAAATATATAAAAAAAATGAACTCATAAAGCATATGGACAAACAAGGAAGGAAGAAGAAGAGGAAATATTTTTTTTCAGCTTTTACAAAAATATTGCTTTAGAAAATTGCTTTCAGTTTTTTTTAGTTTTTCCAAAAATATTATTTTAGAAAATATTTTTCATCCTTTTTAAAGTAGTTTTTTTTGTAAAAATTGAAAAAATAAATATTTTTATTTTTTTCAGTTTTTAGTAAAAAACAATTCACTTTTTTTCAGACTAAATAAATGCTACATGTTTAATTAAAACAGAAAAAAGGGTTAGAAATGCCCTTAACGTATTAGAAATGGCTAAAAAATGCCCTCATTCCACCTATGTGTTCAAATTTTCCCTTAATGTTAAAATGTCCATCAATGTCATGTCATCTTTCCGTTAAGAGAGAGGCATTTTTAAGCCTAAAAATAACATTAAGGGCAAATTTGAACCCATAGGTAGAATGAGGGCATTTTTGAGCCATTTCTAATATGTTAAGGGCATTTCTGACCCTTTTTCGATATTATAGAGTAGAAATGATCACAAGGGACTTACCTCAAGTTTTCCTTGAAAATCTATCAAAAATTGCCTCTCCTTAAGCTCCAATTTGTCAAAAATGGCGAATGAGACGAAGTCCCCTGCTTTATAATTCTGCCCAGACAACCCTCAAACCTGCCTCGATCTTGGCCTTCGATGGTGGTCCTCGATCCTGGCTGCGATCATGGCCCTCGACCCTGGCCTTCGATCCTGGCTTCGATCATGGCCCTCGACCCTGCCTTCGATCGTGGCTTCGATCATGGCCCTCGACCCTGCCTTCGATCGTGGCTTCGATCCTGACTTCGATCATGGGCTCGATTCTGGCTTAATTCTGGGCTCGATTCTGGGCTCCCCGAATTTCCAGCAGAAGAAAATTGCAGCAACTGTTTTAGTCAAACTTTTGATCCGTTAACCAACAAGTCCTAAAACATCATACGAACATAGTCGAGTCTTCAAATCACATCCAACAACACTAAAAACATGAATCACACATAGATTCAAGCCTGATGAACTCTGAAACTTTCCATTTCTACAAACAACGCCGAAACCTATCAAATCACGTCCGATTGACCTCAAATTTTGCACACAAGTCATAAATGACATAACAGACCTATTAAAATTTCAGAATCGGATTTCGACTCGATATCAAAAAGTCAACCCCCTGTTCAAACTTTCTAAAAATTCAACTTTCGGCATTTCAAGCCTAATTACTCTACGAACCTCCAAAAAATTTCCGAACATACTCCTAAGTCCAAAATCACCATATGGAGCTATTCGAATCATAAAAATTCAGATCCGAGTTCGTTTACACATAAGTCCACATCCAGTCAAATTTTCTAACTTAAATTTTCAATTATGAGACTAAGTGTCTCGTTTCACTCTGAATTCCTTCCGAATCCGAACCAACTAACTCGGTAAGTCATGAAACAACTGTAAATCATAAATTGAGTAGTAAATGGGGAAATGTGGTTATAATACTCAAAACGTCCGGCCGGGTCGTTACATTCTCCCCCTCTTAAACAAACGTTCATCCTAGAACTGGTTTAGAATAATACCTGGAATCTCAAATAAGTATGGATATTTGCTCTGTATCTCCTGCTCAATCTCCCGAGTAGCTTCTCCATCTAGCTGGCCTCTCCACTGCACCTTCACTGATGCTATGCTCTTTGTCCTCAGCTTTCGAACCTACCGGTCTAAAATAGCCATCGGCTCCACATCATAAGTCAAATTACCGTCCAGCTATACCGTACTGAAATCCAGAATGTGAGACGGATCCCCGACATACTTTCAGAGTATGGATACATGAACACTGGATGAACACCTGATAAATTAGGTGGCAAAGCAAGTTCATAAGCCACATCTTCAATCTTCTTAAGTATCTCAAAAGGCCCAATATACCAAGGGCTCAACTTGCCCTTCATCCCGAACTTCAACACACCCTTCATGGGTGAAATCTTGAGTAAAACCTTCTCTCCAACCATGTGAATAATATCACGAACCTTCTTGTCAGCATAACTCTTTTGTCTAGACTGCGTCGTGCAAAGCCGTTCCTGAATCACTTTGACCTTCTCTAAAGCATCCTGAACCAAGTCAGTACCCAATAGCCTAGCCTCACTCGGCTCAAACAAATCCACCGGAGAACGTCATCGTCTCCCATACAAATCCTCATACGGAGCCATCTGAATAATCGACTGGTAGCTGTTATTGTAAGCAAACTCCACGAGTGGCAGAAATTGATCCCAAGAACCCCCAAAGTCAATGACACAAGCGCGTAGCATATCCTCTAATATCTGAATAGTGCGCTCGTACTGTCCGTCCGTCTGAGGGTGAAATGTTGTACTCAACTGAACCTGGGTGCCCAATTCTCGCTGCACTGCTCTCCAAAACTGTGATGTAAACTGCGTGCCCCAGTCTGAAATGATGGATACTGGCGCACCGTGTAGGCGAACAATCTCGCGAATATAAATCCCAGCCAATCGCTCCGAAGAATAATTAGTACCAACTGGAATAAAATGTGCGAATTTGGTCAACCGATCTACTATCACCCAAACAACATCAAACTTTCTCAAAGTTTGTGGAAGCCTAACTACGAAGTCCATGATAATATGCTCCCATTTCCACTCTGGAATTTCAAGCCTCTGAAGTAATCCTCCTGGTCTTTGATGCTCGTACTTTACCTATTGACAATTTTAACACCGAGCTATAAATCTAACTATATCTTTCTTCATTCGCCTCCACCAATAGTGTTGCCTCATATCCTGATATATTTTCACGGCACCTGGATGAATGGAGTACCGCAAACTGTGAGCTTTCTGGAGAATCAACTCACGCAAACCATCTACATTAGGCACACATAGCCTGCCCTGCATCCGTAATATACCGTCATCTCCAATAATGACTTCCTTTGCATCACCTTGCTGAACCGTGTCCTTAAGGACAAGTAGATGTGGATCATCATACTGGCGCTTTCTGATGCAATCATATAAAGAAGACCGAGAAACCACACAAGCCAAAACTCGATTCGGCTCAGAAACATCCAATCTAACAAACTGGTTGGCCAAGGCCTGAACATCCAAGGCTAAAGGCCTCTCTGCTACCGGTAAGTATATTAAGCTGCCCAAACTCTCCGCTTTACGACTCAAGGCATCGACCACCACATTGGCCTTTTCGGGATGATAGAGAATGGTAATGTCATAATCCATAAGCAACTCCAACCACCTTCGCTGCCGCAAATTAAGATCTTTCTATTTGAACAGATATTGTAGACTCTGGTGATCGGTATATACCTCACACTGGAAACCGTACGAGTAATGCCGCCAAAATTTCAAGGCATGAACAATAGCTGCTAACTCAAGATTGTGGACCGGGTAATTCTTCTCATGTACCTTTAACTGTCTAGATGCATAGGCAATCATCCTACCGTCTTGCATAAGCACTGCGCCGAGACCAATACGTGACGCGTCACAATACACAGTATAAGATTCTAAACCTGTAGGCAATACCAATACTGGAGTTGTAGTCAAAGTTGTTTTGAGATTCTGAAAGCTCTCTTCGCATTCATCCGACCACCTGAACGGAGCACCTTTTTGGGTCAATTTAGTCATAGGTGATGCAATAGACAAGAAACCCTCCACGAAGCGATGATAATAACCATCCAAGCCGAGAAAACTCCGAATCTCAGTAACTGAAGATGGCCTGGGCCAACTCTGAACTGCCTCTATTTTCTTTGGATCCACCTTAATTCCTTCACTGGACACTATATGTCCTAAGAATGCCACCGAACTAAGCCAGAACTCACACTTAGAGAATTTGGCATAAAGTCTCTCTTATCTCAGCCTCTGTAATACAATACCCAAGTGTTGTGCACGCTCCCCTGGCTACGTGAGTACACCAGGATATCATCAATAAATACTACGATAAATAAATCAAGATATGGCTGGAATACACTATTTATCAAGTGCATAAATGCTGCTGGGGCATTGGTTAGCCCAAAAGACAACACAAGAAGTTCATAGTGGCCATAACGAGTTCTGAATGCCGTCTTTAGAATATTCGAATCCCGAATTTTCAACTGGTGATACCCAGACCTCAAATCAATTTTGGAGAACACCCTCGCCCCCTAAAGCTGGTCAAATAAGTCATCAATACGCGGCAAGGGATATTTATTATTGATTGTAACTTTATTCAACTGCCTATAATCGATGCACATCCGCGTAGTACCATCCTTCTTTTTCAAAAACAGAACCGGTGCACCCCAAGGTGACACACTAGGCCT
This sequence comes from Nicotiana tabacum, assembly GCF_000715075.1. Lineage (NCBI taxonomy): Eukaryota > Viridiplantae > Streptophyta > Magnoliopsida > Solanales > Solanaceae > Nicotiana > Nicotiana tabacum. The sequence continues at coordinate 70,526,895 of NC_134103.1, read as the reverse complement.
AATAAACCCCTTTTCAAGGAGTTCCTGAAGTTGCTCTTTCAATTTTTTAACTCAGCTGGTGCCATACGATGCAGGGGAATAGAAATGGGCTAAGTGCCTTGTACCAAGTCAATACTGAAATCAATATCCCTATCGAGTGGCATACCCGGTAGGTCTGTAGGAAATATATCCGGAAAGTCTCGCACGACCGGTACTGAATCAATAATAGGAATATCAACATCAACATCCCTCACAAAGGCCAAATATGACAAACATCCATTTCCAACCATACGTTGGGCCTTCAAATAAGAAATTACCTTGCTAGGAACAAAATCTAGAGAACCTCTCCATTCAACCTTTGGCAACTCCGACATTGTCAACGTCACAGTTTTTGCGTGACAGTCCAGAGTAGCATGACATGGAGACAACCAATCCATGCTCAGGATTACATTGAAATCAACCATACCGAGTAATAAGAGATCAACTCTAGTCTCCAGTTCCCCAATAGTTACCACACACGACCGATACACACAGTCCACAGTAATAATATCACCCACCGGTGTAGACACACAAACAGGTGAAACTAAGGACTCACAGGGCATGTCCAGATAATGAGCGAAATACGATGATATATATATGAATAAGTGGATCTAGGGTCAAATAATATAGAAGCCTCCCTGTGGTACACTGAAACAATACCTGTGATCACTGCATCTGAAGCAACAACATCTGGCCTGGCAGGAAAAGCATAGAATCGAGCTTGACCGCCACCTGATCGGCCTCCCCCTATTGGGCGACTCCTAGCTGCCTGACCCCCACCCCGAGCTGGCTGGGCGGGTGGTATAACTGCTGGTGCTGGTGCCGTTGGTCGAGAACTCTGTTGTAGAGCCCCACTCAATAGCGTAGGACAATCTCTCTTGAAATTACCCAATTCTCCGCACTCGAAACAACCCATCCTCTGACGAAACTGTTGTTCCTGATAACCCGAAGAATTATCTGTAGAAGCCTGAGCGGACGAGGCATGATGAGAACTCTATGCTGGTAGTGCACTAAATGAAGACTAGACCGAGTGAGCACTATAAGAACTGTGGCTAGCTGATGCACCACGATGAGCTGGATGACCCATTTGAGAGTGTCTGTAAGAACGACCCCTACCGCGGTAAAACTGACCTCCTGAAGGAACACCACTGAAATCACCTGAACCACGAGGCCTCTTAGCCTCCCTCTCAACCCGCTCCTTCCTGCGAACCATCTCAATCTGTCAAGCAATGTCGACAACCTCGTCAAAAGTAGCACCAGACACTCTCTCTAGTCATGAGTAATTGCAGCTGAAAAGTGAGGCCATCTATGAACCTACTGATCCTCTCCCTGTATGTGGGAATCAGCCAGATAGCATGACAGGCCAACTCTAAAAATCTTATCTCATACTGCGTCACAGACATATCACCCTGACGAAGCTGCTCGATTTGCCTGCGCAGCTCCTCTCTACGGGAATGAGGCACGAACTTCTCCAGGAATAGACTGGAGAACTGCTGCCAGGTAAGGGGTGTTACGCCGACCGGCCTACACCTCTCGTAAGCCTCCCACCATCTGAAGGCAGCTCCAAAAAACTAAAAAGTAGTGAACGAGACCCCACTGGTCTCCAGAATACCCGTTGTCCGAAGCATCCGCTGAAACTTATCCAGAAAACCTTGAGAATCCTCTAACTCAGCACCGCTGAATGGTGGAGGTCGAAGCCTCTCAAATCTCTCAAGTCTCCTTTGCTCATCATCTGCCATTACAAGAACTAACGGGGCCTGAGCAGCTGCAACCGGCTGGGCTTGTAGTGCCCCCGGTATATGAAGTCCCTGTACTACCTGGTCTGGAATACGGGCAATAGGGGTATGAGTACCTCCCCCGGCCTGAGAAGTGGCAGGTGCAGCCCGAGCCGAAACCACCTGAGCAAGACTAGTGCAAACTGTCAATATCTGGGCCAAAGTCTCCTGAAGGCCTTGAATCTTGATGGGCACAACTGGTGCCTGAGCTGGTCCTGTCGGCTCAACTATATCTGGAATATGCTCCTGAGCTGGAGCAACTGGTGGTACTACAGGTGCTGGTCCAACTGTGGTACGAGCTACACCTCGACATCTACCTCGGCCCCAACCTCTACCACGGCCCCGGGCTCTCGCGACCCTAACTGGTGGCACTGGTGGCTGACCGTCCAATCCGATAATGCGTGTTCTCACCATCTGTGAGAGAATAGAATAACAGAAATTTAGTTTTTTTTGGAATCAACAAATTCGCACGACAGAATACAAGAAAGTGAAATTTTCCTAAAGGCTCTGCAGCCTCTCGAAGATAAGTATAGACGTCTCCGTACCGATCCGTAAGACTCTACTAACCCTACTCATGACTCGTGAGACCTATGTAACCTAGGGCTCTGATACCAACTTGTCACGACCCAAAATTCTAACCTGTCGTGATGGCGCCTATCTCGAAACTAGGCAAGCCGACAATCTCAATAAACCACAATTTCTTTTAAGTTTGAAAAATATAATATTTAAATACAATACAAAAATCTCGTAAATACCGATACGAAAACTCCTAAAATTTAGTGTCACTGAGTACATGAGCATCTAATATGAATACAAGAATGAAAAATACGGTCTATAATAGTCTGAAACCAAATACAATAAATGAGGAGATAGGGAAGGAGAGGCAAGTTCTGCGAAATACGGCAGCTACCTCAGAATCTCCAGAATAATCAACTGTGCGAAATAATCAACACTCGCTATGTCTGGGAACACCTGGATCTACACACGAAGTGCAGGGTGTAGTATGAGTACAACCAACTCAGCAAGTAAAAATAATAAATAAGGAACTAAAGATAGTGACGAGCTACACAATTATAGTTCATTTTCAGTAATTCTAGCAGAGAGTAGACATGCTATCAATTACAGGAGTGTAAGTCAAATACGTTTTATACAGTTCAAGTTCATGTAATTCGAATATAAAATCTTTCAGAGAATTTCATAACAATGACAGATCGCAACTAAGTGCAACAACAAATGAAAAGCAAGTACAGCATCTCAGGATAACAATAACTCCCTGGACTCCCAGCCCTCAGCACTCACATTCAATGGGTACCCGCGCTCACTGGGGGTGTACAGACTCCGGAGAGGCTCCTACAGTCAAAGCACCATAATCCGCACGGATAACTCACGTGCTATAATATCCTGCACGGATAACTCACGTGCTATAGTATCCTTACCTCACCGACAGGCCCTCAGCCTTGCTCAGTCCTCAACCTCTCTAGTCTCTCGGCCCTCGGAAATCACAAAGATCAATCCAAACAAAGATAACATAGCTTATTAACAAAATCAAGAAAGACTGAGGTATCATACGCAAGTAAAATCATGACTGAGTACAAGACAACAATTAGCAAGTAATTCAACAAGTACGCGACCTCTATGGGGCCCAACAATATTATCACATAGCCTAAGCATAATTTCTAACATGATTTATAGTCAAATTCCTTTAACACACAGAGAGCATATAGCTAACAACAAGTTATTCAACTTTACAGTTTCACGGGACGGACCAAGTCACAATCCCCTCAGTGCACGCCCACACGCCCATCACCTATCATGTGCGTCACCTCCAAAATAATCACATGATACAAAACCCGGGGTTTCATACCCTGAGGACCAGATTTATAACTGTTACTTACCTCAATCCAAGCAATTCTTTATTCCAATAAGTCTTTGTCTCACAAATTGGCCTCCAAACGCCTCGAATCTAGCCATAAATAATTCGATTCAGTCAATAAAATTTATTGGAATTAATTCCATATGAAAATTATAATTTTTCCACAAATATCCGAAATTTAACTCAAAAATTGCCTGTGGGGTCCACTTCTCGGAACCCGACAAAAGTTACAAAATCCAAAAGCCCATTCCACCACGAGTCTACCCATACTAATTTTACCAATATCCGACCTCAACTCGACCTCCAAATCATCAAATCTTATTTCCAAATTTTTAAGTTCAAATCTCCGATTTACACCTCAAAAACATGTAATCTAGTCGGATTATTCGATGATAATTCAATATTATGTAGTAGAAATGATCACAAGGGACTTACCTCAAGCTTTCCTTGAAAATCTATCAAAAACCGCCTCTCCTCAAGCTCCAATTTGTTAAAAATGGCGAATGGGACGAAGTCCCCTGCTTTTTAATTCTGCCCAGACAGACCTCGGTCCTGCCTCGATCTTGGCCTTCGATGGTGGGCCTCGATCCTGGGCCTCAATTCTGACCCTCGATCCTGGCCCTCAATCCTGGCTTCGATCATGGTCCTCGACCCTGGCCTTCTATCCTGGCTTCGATCATGGTCCTCGACCCTGCCTTCGATCGTGGCTTTGATCCTGGCTTCAATCATGGCCCTCGACCCTGCCTTCGATCGTGGCTTCAATCCTAGGCTCGATTCTGGGCTCCCCAAATTTCCCGCAGAAGGGAATTGCAGCAGCTGGTTTAGTCCAACTTTTGATCTGTTAACCATTCAAAACTCACCCGAGGTCCTCGGGACCTCAACCAAATATACCAACAAGTCCTAAAACATCATACGAACGTAGTCGAGTCTTAAAATCACATCCAATAATACTAAAAACATGAATCACACATAGATTCAAGCCTAATGAACTTTGAAACTTTCTATTTCTACAAACAACGCCAAAACTTATCAAATCACGTCCGATTGACCTCAAATTTTGCACACAAGTCATAAATGACATAGTAGACATATTAAAAGTTTTAGAATCGGATTTCGACCCCGATATCAAAAAGTAAACCCCCCGGTCAAACTTCCCAAAAATTCAACTTTCGGCATTTCAAGCCTAATTCTTCTACAGACCTCCAAATAATTTTTCGGACACACTCCTAAGTCCAAAATTATCATACGGAGCTATTGGAATCATAAAAATTCAGATCTGAGGTCGTTTACACATAAGTCCACATCCGATCAACTTTTCTAACTTAAATTTTCGATTATGAGACTAAGTGTCTCGTTTCACTCTGAATTCCTTCCGGACCCGAACCAACTAACTCGGTAAGTCAGAAAATAACTATAAAGCATAAATTGAGCAGTAAATGAGGAAATGGGGTTATAATACTCAAAACGACCGGCCGGGTCGTTACATAGGTCCAGAAAGGTACAAGCCCGAAAGGTCGATATATTCAGGATTGCACAAGGATAGTCCGACTTGCTGCGGGAGTTTGTAATCAGGTTCCTGTCACGACCCCAAATTTCCTCTGTAGGATGTCGTGATGGAACCTAGTCTCTAAGATTAGGTAAGCCTATCAATGCGGAATAATAATTGAAATATGAAATAAATAAATCTGCAATTCACATAATTACAAGTCCCAAAGCCCGGTAGAAATAAGTCACAAGCTTCTAAGAGTTTATCTTCAATGTATCTATATATTAGAGTGTAAGGAAAAATAAGGAAACGACCTAATAATAATAGAAGGGGACTCCGGAGTCTGTGGACGCTGGCAGATATACCTCAAAGTCTCCGTACACCGGTAGTTCACTGATGTCTGGACTGGTAGGATGTACCTGGATCTGCACAAAAAGATGTGCAGAAGCGTAGTATGAGTACACCACCGCGATACCCAATAACTGCCAAGCCTAACCTCGGTAGAGTAGTGACGAGGTTAGGTCAGGCCCTACTAGAATGATAAAAGACAAGGTGAAATGTTTAACAACATAATAAAAAAGAAATGACAATTGAAATTAATCAAGTAAGTAGTATGTCACCAATTAACTACGCAAAATAATAGCAAATAATACCTCGTGGAAACAAAACAGAATTCCTTTCAACTTTAAGAAAAAAATCACAACAATAATCAAAGGCAACTGCGGCCATAAATCAATATCAACAAGGGCACTCCTGAGGTACCACCTCGTAGTCCCAAATTATAAATATATTCACAATATCTCATTCCCTCATATCACCGTTGGAGCCTTCACAATTTATTTTAAAGAAAATATTTTTCCCGAAATAGCATCCCGTGTTTTAGCCACCCTTATCACACCGCATGACTTCTAGTAGTTCCCCTACTAGCCACGCGTATCAAGCCATCCTCATCTCACCGCATGCGTTTCAACACCCAGACCTTTTACCACAGCATGCGTATCAATATCACAATATATCACAATTTTCACCTCAAGTGCCCAAATATTTCAATTTTCCAAAATAAACAACATCAACAATATTTTTTCACAATAGGGAGCTCACGGCTCAATCACAACGAGTACAAAAAATCTCACAAAGATATTCGGGAATAAATAACTCAACAAAAATAATATTTCAAAATTTTTAATACGTTGCTTCAATACCAAATTTAAAATGTCAAATACTTCATATTAATAATATTTAAATTAAAAAAAAAATCAACCTTCAAATAATGCACAGAATAAAAAAAACCAAGTTTCAACTAAACAGGTAAAATAATTAGCAAGAAAAGGTCAAGCAAATTTAAAATATAAAAATTAAATCAATGATGAAGAATATAACAAGGTAAAATTATTTAATTAATATGCAACAGTGATCTACACAATTTAAAAATATAATCTTCCACATTTATCCCGTGTACACACTCGTCACCTTGTGTACACGACTTTCAACACATTATAATTATCACATCAATACCAATCCTAGGGGAGATTTCCCCCACACAAGGTTAGACAAGTCACTTACCTCGACTTGCTCTAATGTAACTCGCCTACTTAATATCAGTTCAATCTGAGAGGTAAAGTATCAAGACAAGCTAGCTAACGTAGTAGTAGTTCCAAAGAAGAACAGTAAATTTCGCATGTACGAAAACTATGAGGACTTAAATAAGGCGTGCCCAAAAGACTCGTTCCCATTGCCGAACATTGATCAAATGATTGATGCAACGGCCGAGCATGAGTTAATGATTTTACTCGATGCTTACTCCGGTATAACGAAATTAAGATGAACCCAGAGGATCAGGAAAAAACTTCGTTCATAACGAATTTAGGCACATATTGCTATAATGTGATGCCCTTCGGGCTAAAGAACGCCGGATCCACTTATCAGTGGCTTGTGAACAAAATGTTTGAAAAGCAAATAGGGAAAACCATGGAAGTTACATAGATGATATGCTTGTTAATTCTTTTACACAGGTGATCATCTTAAACACTTGCAAGAAACTTTTGACATCTTAAGGAAGCATAAAATGAAACTTAACCCCGAGAAGTGCGCGTTTGGGGTCAGCTCCGACAAGTTCCTGGGATTCCTAGTGTTATAAAGGGGGATTGAGGTTAATCCCGATAAAATCAAAGCCATCTAAGACACCCCAGACCAACTATCAAGCGTAAAAGAGGTGCAACAGCTCACGGGGCAATTGGCCGCTTTGAGCAGATTCATTTCTCGGTCTTCAGAGAAATACCATAATTTCTTCTCGTTACTCAAAAAGAAGAACAATTTCGAAAAGACCCCGGAATGTCAGCAGGCTTTGATGGATTTGAAAAGGTATTTGTCAAGTCCTCTGTTACTATCAAAGCCGGAGGAAGGCGAAAGACTGTTAATCTACCTAGCAGTCTCGGAGGTAGCGGTAACGCCATTTTGGTCTGTCAGGACGAAGGTACGCAATCTCCCATTTATTATATTAGTAAAATTTTAACGGGAGCAGAAACTCGCTACCCATATATGGAAAAGTTGTCCTTAGCCCTCGTAGCCGCTGCTCGGAAGCTAAGGCCTTACTTCCAATGTTACCCGATAGCTGTGGTGACCACCTTTCCCCTGCGTAATATCCTTCAGTCCGGGATTGTTACCTTTGGCAACCAAAGAAGCAGTGATGGTGTCAGAATCGACAACAGGAGTTTGGACCCTATTTACGGATGGAGCTTCCAATGTGAAAGGGTCCGAGCTCGTCATAGTATTAACCACGCCTTCGGGAGAAACCCTAAGGCATGCCATTAAAATGGTTCCTCTGACTAACAATGAAACAGAGTATGAAGCTTTGATTGCAGGTCTTGAATTAGCTTGGGGACTAGATTCCGAGGTCATAGAAATGAAATGCGACTCCCAGTTAGTGGTAAATCAGATCTACTGTATCTTTAAGGCCAAAGAGGAAAGCATGTAGCAATACATAGTGAAGGTTCAAGCTCTGCTTGCTCGGTTCCGAGAATGGTCAATTACGCATACCCCGAGGGAAGAAAATGCAGAAGCGGACGCATTAGCTAACCTTGGCTCATCTACGAAAATGAAAGGATCAGACTCTGGTACGGCCGTACAGCTTATGCACTCGGTTCTGGACGCAGATAGCTACTACGAGGTAAACGCGACTAATTTGGTCTGGGATTGGAGGAATGAGACCATTGATTACCTTGAGCACGAAAAGTTGCCTGAAGATCCCAAGGCATCCTGGGTGCTACGCGCTAAGGCAACGCGATATAGTTTCAAAGGAGGTCAATTGTATAGGAAATCTTTCTAAGGCCCACTGGCCCGATGTTTGGGAGCCTCTGAAGCTAATTATGTTATGCGAGAAGTCCACGAAGGGATCTGCTAAAATCATTCAGGCGCAGATTCCTTAGTACTAAAATTAGTAAGGGAGGGATATTATTGGCCCTTAATAGAGCAAGACGCCAAAGCTTATGTTCAAAAATGTTTTAAGTGTCAACGCTACGCACCGTTGGTACATTAACCAGTAGAAACATTGCATTCAGTTTTGTCTCCATGGCCGTTCATAAAGTAAGGAGTAGATATCATCGGACCACTACCGCCGACCCCTGGTAAGGTAAGGTTTCTTTTGATTTTAACTGACTATTTTTCTAAGTGGGTTGAAGCATGTCCTTATCAGAAGATTGGTGAACGTTAAGTGGTGGATTTCTTGTGGGAGAACATAATTTGCAGATTTGGGATACCAAAAGAGATAGCCTGCGACAATGGGCCACAATTTATAGGTGCAAAGGTCACAAATTTCCTTGAAGACTTGAAAATCAAAATGATCACATGTTCGCCTTATCATTAGAGCGCAAATCGTCAAGCGGAATCAACGAACAAAGTGATTATACAAAATCTCAAAAAGAGACTGGAAGTATCTAAAGGCAAATGGCCTGAGGAACTTCCAGGTGTATTATGGGCGTACCGAACAACAGCCAAATCTAGCACGGGAAAGACTCCTTTCTCCCTTGCGTACGGAGCAGAAGCCCTGATCCCGGTGGAAGTAGGGGAGCCTACATTGATATACTTCCGGGTGAATGAAGAAACAAACAATGAAGCAATGTTGATCAATTTGGAGCTGCTTGATGAACGCAGGGACTTGGCGCATATAAGGATGGCAACTCAAAAACAGATAATAGAAAGATACTAAAATCGAAGAGCCTACCTCCGTTATTTCAAAGTGGGAGACTTGGTTTTAAGGAAAGTGACTTAAAACACCCGAGAACTCAATGCAGGGAACTAGGTCCAACATGGGAAGGCCCCTACCGGGTTTTAGCTGTCATCGAAAAAGGATCATACGAGTTGGAGAATCAAGATGGAAAAAGTTTCCAAGCAACTAGAACGTGGCACCCCTCAAGAGATACTATTGCTGATGAACATCACCTGTACTGAAAGTATGTGCTGCACTCTTTATCCCTTCATCTAATTTTTGTCCCAATTGGATTTTTTTGGCAAGGTTTTTAACGACGCAACAACGAAAAGCATACTACGAAGGAAGTTTCAACAGCAGCAATAAGACATTTTAGTGACAAGGCACACAAGCGAAGAACCACTCCGGAGCGGTTAGATAGTCTTTTGCTCGATAGCAAAGTTCCTACCGGGAAGTTAAGTTTGCTATCGAACAACGATTACCCGACCGTTCATAAGTGCAAGCCACTAGGGGATTGTTAGATGATCTTTGGCTCGATAGCATAAATTCCTAAGGGGAAGTGAAGTTTGTTACCGAACTAAATATTATCTAGCAATTCATTAGTGGAATCCTCGAAGGTGTAAAACTTCCAGTGTTCAAATATGCATTCTTCGCATTCGATCACTGGGGGGAATGATATGAGGATATGGCAACAACGACTGCCGCTTTGACCGGAATATGAAACCCGAAAGCATAGTTGTATCATTGGGACCGGGGACTGCGCGGCTAGCCCCGTAGAAACAAGTTGTACAAGTTAGCCACAAGAAATGGCAATTTATTTTTAGCACAACGAATGCTTATGTACTTTTGAAAATAGAAGGAATTAAGTAAAATCCATTTATTTCTATCTTGTTTCTTGTCTGAACGATGAATTGATTTTGTCATTTGAAAGTTAAACGCGTACTTCAAATGCTAGTGCCGTAATGAACATGGGACGTCCTCTTCAAGAGCACTATAAATATAAGAGGGCCCTCTCTTATGAAAACCCTCACGATAAAGGGTTGATTTCGGAAGAATTTGTGCCCAAAATCCAAACACTTTCGGGGAAAAATAAATCCAAAGCCCTGCATGATCAGACGCACACAGTAAAACTTGCGCAAACACTTAAATGTAAAAGGACGCAAAGATCAAACTTGCACAAATGTTTAAACGAAAGTACGCAGAAAGAAAAACTTATACGATACTTGAGCGAAAAAAGTGTTTTTATTTACAATGAATGTGCCAAACGGCACAAGTACAAAAGTTGGAAAAGGAAATAAAAAATTAAGTTGTTGCATCTCCGGAACCCGGAGGAAGAGAAGCACTCATGCCCCCAGAAGAAGTGGGTAGATCCTCCGCCGGTTCGATATCTTGGCCTTCGTCATTTTGACCTTCTGCATCGTCGCCTTCCGGTTCCTATTTAGTTCCCGAGAATTCAGAACCAAAACCAGAAGAATCGGCAGCATCAGGCTTGGCCGGAAGACCCCTTTTAGCAATTGACTCCAGCTCACGGGCTTTAGCGATTTCGGCATCAAATTCAATGACATCCGCTTTAGCCTCTTCCAAGGTTTTTCTCCTCATACTATACATAGCATATAGTTTTTCAACAACGAGGGAAGCCGCTCGGCTCTTGAGTTCTTCTTTAAGTTGGTCAACCCCGGCAGAATGCTTTTCTCGCCCGGATCTAACAGACCAGAGGTTGACATCGAGATCACAGACACTAGAGCTGAAAAGTCTATTATGCTCAATGGTCTTCTTATGCTTCTCCTCCAATTAGGCATACTTCACCCTGGAGGCAGCAAGCTCTTCAATTTTGGAGTTCAAGGCCGCCTCCAAATTATTTAATCTTTTAGTGGAGGCAGCCTTGCAGTCGGATGCAGCAAGAATGACACTATGGACTTCAGCCCATTTAGCCCTAACTTTTTCAAATTGAACCCTCAACAGGGCAATATCTTGGTTGAGGGTCTCTACTTCTTGCTCGCTTTGCTACAACCGAGCATGCAACATAATAGCCTCAGCAACTTTAGCTTCTAGTTCTGAGAGGCGAGCAACAGTTTGGTCCTGCTCGACCAAAAATTGATCCCACTTGGAGATAAGTTTCTCCTTATCTCGAATCAACATTTGGAGGCCCTTGGAAGCAAGAAAGTTGGCCTGCAAAACAAAAAGTGCGAACTCAAAATACTATTATATCAAAGATAGAAGAGATAATGAAGAAAACGAAGAATATATCGTTGCGGCGTTGTGCATAGTATTGTTCAACAAACACTCTCCTGAGAGAGCTTATATTTTCTCCCTATCTTAGCAAGTGATAAGAGAAAAATATCATTCATAAAATAAGTAGTTATTTAATTTCTAATACTAATATTTTTATTTTTATTTTTATTTGCAGGAATATTATAATTCAGTAAAATAATAAGCAATTTTACACTTAAGAAGACACGTGCGCGAAAGAGGACCAAAGTTAAGATTTACAAAGAAAAATCCAAGACAAACAAAATGGAAAAAGAAAAGAGTAACAATTGCTGGAAAGAGGAAACCAAAAGTAATAAATATTAGCAAGTAGACATGTGCTACTTTGGAAAAGAAAACTTGTCAGCAAAACCAATTTCAAGACACAAAGTTTCAATTTGCCAATTAGATCCAAGTGGTCGTGAAACCAATTTGGCATTTGCAAATTGGCAACTTGGGTCAACATAAATGAAAAAGCTGACAAAGTTTTATTTTATTGAAATAGAAGTCCCGAAACAACGGGAATTGTTGGGGGGAACTTGCTATAAATAGGGGAAGGCAAAAGCCTCATTCTCATCAGCTCATTTCTTTGAGCTTTCTAAGTTCTTTTTTTGTGAATATTTTCTTTTCTTTTAGCCATTATATTGGCTTCATTTTTAGTTTTGAATAAATTATAATGTTAGAAATTACTCTAGCACCTATTTTTAATTAAATAGTGGAAATTATTTTCTTGAATATTTCTTTCTATTTTTTTAAGAATATTTTCGTTTTCAGTACTAACTCCATTATGGAGTAACTTTTCTTATGTTGAGAGAATGACATATCTTAATATGTCTATATAATAGTAGATATTATCCCTCAATTTCACATGTTTGAGGTGAAGTTTTTTCTATTTAAATTTTATCTGCTTTATAGTTAGGTGTTATTTAATTTGTCAACATCCATCTATTTCGTGCTACATATTAACTTCCTACTAATTCTGTAATCGAAGAGGCGGAAGAGTAATATAGTTAATTTTGGTATTGATAGATGTTAACTTTTATTTAGTGACATCTAACTCTTATATGTTAAAATTGATTCTACACTTATTTGTAATCGAAATAGGCGAATATTGTAGTAATCAGTTATAACAAGTAGGGTAGACGAAAGGGACATACTTAAAAGAGCAAGTTTTAGTTTAAGCATATATTTCTGGCTCTTTAATATTACTATTTTGACGATTAATTTGTATAACCGAGAGGATTGCAATTAATTGTTCAACTTAAGTAATAATATATAAATGTGATCGTGAGAGGCATTTATACATTTGTAAGAAATAGAAATTGAAGGATAATTTTATCTATTATATAATAAAAATATTAAGTGAAGTTATGATCCCAACACCTTTTTATTATGTTTGTAAAAAATAAAATATTTTCTATTGCTCTATTTATGCATTTTTCGTTAGTTAATTCACAACTCAACTCTTCCTGATTTTCTCAAATAGTAATTAAAATAAGAAACGCTTGTAGAATAGACCAACCAATCTCTGTGGGTTCGACATCTTTCTATAGTATAATTTGACAGAGTACGAATTTAAATTTTATACACGGCAGACACCCGTCAAATATTTGGTGTCGTTGCCGGGGATTGGCAACATCTACTTCAGATTAATTGTTTTGTTACTAATTTGAGAACTTACTATTATTATAATTATTATTGTTGTTATCTTCGTTTTGGTTACTACTGTAACTATTAATACTAGTTACGTTTTTTTTTTCTCCTAGTTTTCTCTTATTAACAATATTACTATTTACTATTATTTTCTTTCTTCCATCTTTTTAATTTTTATTTTACTCTACAATATCATACTATTATTTTTAAGATCAGCTAGCTCTTTTTATAAATTAAAAAAAAAATTCTTATCACTAGTTCTACTAATTATTACTACTATTTTGATTTTTATATATACAATTATTTTTCCTTTTACTGTTACTAGTGCTATCTTAGGAACTAAGTTTGATTTTCTTTTAAAATAAAATCTTTGTTTTAAGGATATCAGGTAGTTTATGACCCGCTCTTCTACAAAAGAGTTAGCGAGTTACGACCCAGAAATTGAAAAATCTCTTCGTTTGCGCAGGAAAGGACAAACATCATCTCCTCACAGTATAGCTTGTGAAGAAATGGAGAATGAAGAGCTTAACAATAACCAACTTCCACCACATCAAGTGAAAGAATAGTTTGATGAGGTGGCTCCACGACGTGACAGAATACTCAGAGATTATGCAAGGCCGTATCATTTTGAAGGAGAATCAAGTGTGAGGAGACCACCAATTGCAGCAAACAACTTTAAAATTCGCACAGGCTTGATTCAAACCATTCAACAGTCATGTCAGTTTACTGATGATGCGAGTGAAGATTCTCACACCCATCTAATTGATTTTCTTGAATTAGTTGAAACTTGCAGGTATAATGGAGTCACAACAGACTCTATCAGGTTGCGGCTTTTTTCTTTTTCATTAAAAGGTGAAGCAAAAATATGATTGCGAAGTCTGCCAAGAGGTTCAATTACTACATGGGACAAAATGACTCAGAAATTTCTTAATAAATATTTTTCACCTGCAAAAACATTTAAAATGAAGCAAAAAATCAATAATTTTATACAGACAGATTCTGAATATGTATACCAAGCATGGAAACGATTAAAAGCAATGTTAAGAAAATGCCCACACCATGGTATCCAATATCCTGATATCTTATATATTTTTTATTATGGTCTTAATCCCTCTGCTAGAAATGTAATTGATGCAGCATCAGGAGGATCCATAATGAGCAAAACCACTATAGAAGCCATGCAATTGCTCAATGAAATTTTAGAAAATGATGTTTAATGGCCCTCAGACAGAATGATTGTTAAGAAAGCAGCAGGATTCAATCAAGTTGAAGCTTGGAATTCATTAGCACAACAAATTGCAACTCTGACACAAAAAGTTGAGGTTTTTCAGGTAAATACTCAATCATCATCTCAACATGAGAACTGTGATATTTGTGGAGGTAATCATCCCAATCATGAGTGTCAAGCTTCAACGCAAAATGAAGAATAAGCAAATGTTATTGGTTAAAGAACCAGTTACCCATTTGGTAGTCCCATGGCACAAAAACACCCGGGATTCCAATGGAGTTACCCAAACGGTGCTGAAAATCCTCAAAGATTTTTTAATCAAAAGCAGCAGGTGCATGGACCACCTAAAATCAAAATAGAGGGCAACAAGATTTTCAGTAATATCAACAACAACCTCAAAGAGCTCATCAACAAAGCCTTGAAGAACAGTTCGATGAGGTGGCTCCACCACATGACAGAATACTCAGAGATTATGCAAGGCCGGATCATTTTGAGGGAGAATCAAGTGTGAGGAGACCAACCAATCTCTGTGGGTTCGACATCTTTCTATACTATAATTTGACAGAGTACGAGTTTAAATTTTATACACGTCAGAAACTCGTCAAAATTCAGCCATCAAGAATTTGGAAATCCAGATGAGCCAATTAGCAACTCTCATGTCTGGGCAAATAAAAGGTTCTCTACCAAGTAACAACGAGAAAAATTCAAAGGAACACCTCAAAGCCATCTCTCTGCGGTCAGGTAAAACTCTTGATCATCCATATGCAGATAGACAAGGAAAGCCACAAGAAGTGGAACAAGTAAATGAAGGTGAGAATAAAAGAGACTATGAACTTCTAAAAATAACAAAAAGATAAAGGAAAAAAGGTAAAAGAAAATGAATTGATGACAAATCCTTACTTTGTACCCCTCCCTTTTCCTCAAAAGCTGAAAAGAGAAAAGCTTGACAAACAGTTCTCAAAGTTTCTAGAAATTTTAAAACAGCTCTACATTAACAAACCTTTTACAGATGCTTTGAAGCAAATGCCGGCATATGCTAAATTTCTTAACGAAATTTTGTCAAGTAAAAGAAAATTGGAAGAAGTTTCAGTAGTTAAGCTTACAGAAAAATGTAGTGTTATACTTTAAAATAAGCTTCCACGGAAACTTGGTGATCCATGTAGTTTTACAATTCATTTTACTTTGGGAGGTGCTCATTTTGAAAAAGCATTATGTGATTCAGGTGCTTCAATAAATCTAATGCCCTTTTCAATTTTCAGGAAATTAGAACTTGGTGAAATGAAGGACACTGGTGTGTCTCTACAATTTGCTGATCAAAGTACTAAAAAATCGAAAGGAATACCTGAAAATGTCCTCGTTAGAGTTGATAAATTTATATTCCCAGTAGATTTTATACTACTTGAAATGGAAGAAAATACTGAGGTACCATTGATTTTAGGTAGACCACTTCTTGCAACAGGAAGAGCGATAATTGATGTCTATCAAGGACAATTAATTTTGCGAGTTGATGAGGAAAGAGTGATTTTTGATATGCAGAAAATAATGAAATATCCTGAGGATGAATCATTGTCAACATCTTGTTTTCAAATTGATTTGTTGAATGACCTTGCAGATGAATATAAAGATGACCATTTAAATACTGATTCATTGGAAAGATGTTTGGCAAAGTCAGGTACTGTCACGACCCAATTCCATGTCAGGTCGTGATGGCATCCACCACTGTTGCTGGACAAGCCAACAGTGAACAACTTAGTAATTTTCCATTTTTTTTATTATTTATTAAGCAATTCCAACATTTAGCTTCACTTACATTTAAAGCATTTGATAAATAAAGGATTTTTTAAGGCACACAAATGGAAACATCTATAAAGCAGTTATAACTATTGAATTACAACCTAAAAATCAAAGTCTATTAACACGTGCCAAGATCTGGAGTAACAAGTGTGTGAGCAACTAGTAGAATATACAAAAGATGACTATTCTACTGTCTGAAACAGAATAGACAGATATAAACAAAAGAGAAACTTCGGCATACTGCTGAACGGCTCAGAAGGGGGCAGCTCACCGTGGAATCTCAAACCCGGATCAAAAATGCATGTCGGATGGGTATCCAGATATACCTGCCTCAGATCCTGCATAGTTAAGTGCAGAAGTGTAGCGTGATTACATAAAACAACATGTACCCAGTAAGTATCCCGCCTAACCTCGAAGAAGTAGTGACGAGGGGTCGACTTTGATACTTACTAGGGTAAATAACATGCTATTATGAGATTCTAATTAAGCATGGTATACAACAATAAGACTTAGAACAAGAATTTAATTGGTCAAGAAATCACCATATTTAAGAACTTAATCACTTGCTTCCTTTTAAACATAGGATCACACAGACAATGAATCCATATTAATTATGAAAGAAACTTTTCGTTCTACTGTCACATTCAATACCACCGAGGACGTTCGTCCTTATCCAACATAAATATAAATTGTGTACTGCCGAGGGTCGAACGGCGTGGACCATAGATGCATCTATTACCCCGCTCGCAAATCATACATGCGATGCGGTCAAACATAAATTTAAAGAATTACCCCGCTCACGAATCATACATGCGACGCAGTTACACAAAGATCTCATAAATTATTATAGTACTCTCCCATTCTTTTCAAAATACGACATTCAAATGAAAACTTTTAAGACCCCATTATTTTTCCTCAATTCCAATTCCTTTTGAAACATTTAATAAGCACACTACATTCCGCCCTTCTCAAGGCAAACAATATATATAAAGCAATAACAATATCAACAAGGCATGGTGTAAGCCTAAGACTACCCGGACATAACAGGAATAGTAGCTACGTACGGACTCTCGTCACTTCGTGCGTACGTGGTCCCCCACAAACAACAACACATATTAATTTAGTTCACCTATGGGGTAATTTCCCTCTTATAAGGTTAGAAAGGAGACTTACCTCATCTCAAAGCCTACTTCCCAATTCAAGAACGCGCTCAAACCTCCAAATTTGATGCCCAATGATTCGAAGCTAGTCAAACATTACATAAACTAATCAATCTATGCTCAAACGTTCATAATTCCTCCATTTAGGTGATTTCCCAACCTAAATTGCAAGATTACTAAAATTCACCCCCGGGCCCACATGCTCGGATTCCGGAAATTTTTAAATAAAGTTGTTACCCATGACCTAAGGAACATAAATATATGATTATCACTAAGTTTCATGGTCAACTTCGTGGTAAAAATATCATTCTTGTCAAGCCCTAGGTTTTTCATCTAACCCATGATTTCTACTAATTTTCATGTTGAAATCTACCCAAAATCTATGTATTGAACTCACGATAGGTAGAAATTACGTACCTCCAAAAGCTAGATGGAAATCCCTCTCAAGAAGCTCCAATAATCGCCCAAAGAGAGAGAAAATGAGTAAAAATGGCTTAAGTCCCGTATTAATTGAACCTCACTGCCTCAGCGATTTTCGCACCTGCGGTGCATAGGCCGCACTTGCAGATCCTCTTCTGTGGAGCTGGTGTCTGCTTCTGAGGAGTTGGCTGGCTAGGGCTGCATCTATGGAAGGGCTTCCGCTTCTACGTAGAAGGAGCCGCATCTGCGGAACCTGGTTGGCCATCCTTGGATCGCATCTGTGAGGGCTTGGCTCGCACCTGCGGCTGGCCAATCTCAGGTGCGGTTATAACAGATCTGGAGCACTCAGTTGCAGTTCCAAATTCTCAACTTAGTCCAAGCCTCGTCTAATTGTCACTCAGGGCCCCCGGGGCCCAGCCCGAACATATCAACAAGTTTGTAATCACAAAATAGAATCACTCGAACCCACAGAATGCCTGAAAAAACATTAAAACTAAGAATCACACCCTAAAACCAATTGAATCAAACTTAAGAACTTCAAGTTCTTCAATTTACTTCCAATGCGCCGAAACGTACTTATACTACTCGGAATGACACCAAATTTTGCGTACAAGTCTTAAATGACACTACGTAACTATTCCCGGTCTCAGAATTTCGTTTGGACCTCGATATCACCAAAACCCGCTCCAAACCAAATTTTAAAGGACTTTTAAAACCTTCAAGAGCCAACTTTCACTATTGGGCACCAAAACTCTCCCGGATCATCCAAAACCCGATCCGAAAAAACGCCCAAGTCTGAAATCATCATACGAACCTATTGGAACCATCAAATTCCGATTCTGAAGTCATTTACTCAAAATGTTGACCGAAGTCAAACTTAGCCTTTTAAGCCAACCTTAAGGAACCAAGTGTTCCGATTTCAACCCAAACTCTTCCAAATCCCGCACCAACCATCCCTGCAAGTTATAAATCAGTAAAAGCAAGTACGGGAAGTCTTATTTAGGGGTACGGGCTTCTAGAAAGCAAAATGACCGGTCGGGTCGTTACATTCTCCACCTCTTAAACAAACGTTCGTCCTTGAATGAGTTTAGATTCATACCTGAAGTGCTGAATAATTGTGGATATCTGCTCCGCGTATCCTCCTCGGACTCCCAAGTCGCCTCCTTGACTGGTTCGCCTCTCCACCGAACCTTTACCGCAAAAATCCTCTTGGATCTCAAAAGGGGATCCTGTCTAGCAATAAAGCAACTGGCTCCTCTTCATAACCCAAACTCTCATCTAATTGAATAGTGCTGAAATCTAACACATGTCATGATATCTCAGGAGCATAGACACGTGAAAAACTGGATGAACCCCTGATAGGCTAGGAGGTAAAGTAAGCTCATAAGCAACCTCCCCAAATTGCCTCAACACGTCAAATGGGCCTATAAACCTTGGGCTCAACTTGCCCTTATTTTCGAATCTCATGATACCCTTCATCGGTGAGACCTTCAAGAGAACCTTCTCGCCAACCATAAATGATACATCATGCGCCTTCTGATCCGCGTAGCTCTTCTGTTTGGACTGTGCGGTGCGAAGTCGTTCCTGGATCAACTTTACTTTTTCCAAGGCATCCTTTACCATATCAGTACCGTATAACTTAGCCTCATAGGGCTCAAACCACCCGATGGGAGAACGACATCACCGACCATATAAAGCCTCAAATGGAGCCATCTCGATGCTGGACTGGTAACTGTTATTGTAAGCAAACTCGGCCAAAGGCTCACTGATCCCACTATCCCCCAAAGTCAATCACACATGCTCTTAGCATATCCTCCAATTTCTGAACTATCTGCTCTGACTGCCCGTCGGTCTGAAGATGAAACACAGTGCTGAGCTCTACACGGGTACCCAACTCACTCTGTACGGCTCTCCAGAAATGCGAAGTGAACTGAGGGCCTCTATCTGATATGATGGAAATAGGCACACCGTGTATCTGGACTATCTCCCGAATTTAAATTTGGGCCAACCTCTCTGAAGTATAAGTAGTGGAAACTGGAATGAAGTGTGCCGACTAGGTCAACCTGTCATTAATGACTCAAACTGCATCAAACTTCCGCAAAGTCCGCGGCAAGCCAACTACGAAGTCCATAGTGACGCGCTCCCACTTTCACTCGGGTATAGTCATCTGCTAGTGTAGGCCTCCTGGCTTCTGATGCTCATACTTAACCTGCTGGCAGTTTAGGCATCTAGCTACGTACTCAATTATGTCTTTCTTCATCCTCCTCCACCAATAATGCTACCTCAGGTCACAATACATCCTCGTAGCACCTGGATGAATAGATTACCGAGAACTGTGCGCCTCCTCTAGAATCCTCCCCCTCAAGTCATCGACATTAGGAACACATAAGCGACCCTGGAGTCGCAGAACACCATCCTTGCCAATAGAAACCTCCTTGGCACTACCCTGTAGTACCGTCTCTCTAAGAACTGCCAAATGCGGATCATCAAACTACCGAGCCTTGATCTGCCCCAACAGTGAGGACTGGGCAACAAAACATGCAAGAACCCGACTGGGCTCTGAAATATCCAACCTCATAAGTCTGTTAGCCAAGGACTGAATGTCCAAAGCTAGTGGCCTCTCCTCCGCTGAAATGAATGCCAAGCTACCCATACTCTCTGCCTTCCTGCTTAAGGCATCCGCGACCATATTTGCCTTGCCCGGATGAAAAAGAATGGTGATGTCATAATCTTTCAGTAACTCAAGCCATCTACGCTGCCTAAAATTGAGATCTATTTGCTTGAACAAATGCTATAAGCTGCGATGATCAGTATAAACCTCACATGACACCCCATACAGATAATGCCTCCATATCTTAAGAGAATGAACAATCGCGACTAACTCCAAATCATGCACAGGATAATTCTTCTCATGGGACTTCAGCTGACGTGAAGCGTATGCAATAACTCGCCCCTCCTGCATCAATACACAACCCAAGCCAATGCGTGAAGCGTCGCAATATACAATATACATCCCCGAACCGGAAGGCAACACTAGAACCAGTGCTGTAGTCAAAGTTGTCTTGAGCTTCTAGAAGCTCGCCTCACAATCATCGGACCAACGGAATGGAACACCCTTTTGGGTCAATCTAGTCAGAGGTACTACAATGGATGAGAAACCCTGCATAAACCGGCGATAATAATCTGCCAACCCCAGGAAACTCCTGATCTTAGTCATCGAAGTGGGGCGAGGCCAACTCTGAACTGCCTCAATCTTCTTGGGATGCACCTTAATAACCTCTCCTGATACAACATGCCCCAAGATTGCCACAGACTCTAGCCAAAACTCACACTTGGAGAACTTAGCATATAGCTCCTGTTCCCGCAATGACTGAAGCACCACTCTCAAATGCTGCTCGTGCTCCTCCAGGCTACATGAGTAAATCAAGATGTCATCAATGAAGACAATAACAAAGGAATCAATATAAGGCCTGAACATCCGGTTCATCAGATCCATAAACGCCGCTGGGGCATTAGTCAAGCCGAAGGACATCACTAGGAAATCATAATGACCATATCTAGTACGGAAGGCCGTCTTCGGAACATCTGAGTCCCGAATCTTCAACTGATGGTACCCTGACCTCAAGTCGATTTTAGAGAACACCCTAGAACCTTGCAACTGTTCAAACAAATCATCGATACGCGGCAACGGGTACTTGTTCTTGATGGTAACCTTGTTCAACTGGCGGTAATCAATGCACATCCACATAGTCCCATCTTTCTTCTTCACAAATAACACTAGTGCACCCCAAGGTGATACACTTGGTCTCACAAACCCCTTTGCTAACAACTCCTCAAGCTGCTCCTTCAATTCCTTCAACACGTTCGGAGCTATACGGTATGGTGGGATAGATATAGGCTGGGTGCCTGGAGCCAAATCAATACTGAAATCAATATCACGACCTGGCGGCATGCCTAGAAGGTCAGAAGGAAACACATCGGCGAAATCCCGGACTACTAGCACTAAATCAATCGTCGGAGACTATGCGGTGGTGTCTCGAACATAAGCTAGATAAGGCAAGCAACCCTTCTCGACCATATGTCGAGCCTTCGGGAAAGAGATAACCCAACTAGATGTACAGACAAATGAACCCTTCCACTTCAACCGGGGCAACTTCGGCATCGCTAAAGTAACAGTCTTGGCATGGTAATCAAGGATGGCGTGATATGGAGATAACCAGTCCATGCCCAGGATGACCTCAAAGTCGGTCATATCAAGTAACAGAAGGTCCGCTCTAGTCTTGTAACCACAGAATGTGACCATACAGGACCGGTAGATCCGATCCACAACCACAGAATCGCCTACAGGAGTGGACACATAAATATGAGTACCCAAGGACTCACGAGGAATATCCAGGAAATGAGTAAACAGAGATGACATATAGGAATAGGTAGACCCTGGATCAAATAATACTGAAGCATCCCTACCGCAGACAGAAATAATACTTGAGATCACGACATCTGAGGCCACTACATCTGGTCTGGCCGGAAAAGCATAGAATCTAGCTGAGGAGCCACCTGCCTGGCCCCCGTCTACCTGACCTCCACCTTTAGGATGGCCTCTACCCACCTGCCCTCCGCCTCTGGGCAGCCGAACGGCTGGTGCGGCTGCTGGAGCTGAAATCATGGGTTGTTGATCCTGCTGTACTTCCTTGCCCAAAGCCTGGGGCAGGATCTCTTCATGTGACCCGTATCTCCATACTCGTAACAACCTCTCGGTACCATGGACTGCTGCCCCGAAGTCTGACCCTGATGCCCTGAATACCCACTAAAAGGACCCTAGATGGCTGGTGGGCGATATGAACTCTCTAGCATGGCGCTGAAATAGGATCACGCCGGAACACCCCGAGGAGGTGGTGGTACTGAATATGTAGGCCTACCAGGCTGACCCCTCCTAACTTGCCCTATGCCCCCTGCCGGGGAACCTCTAAACTCTCCATGGAATCGGGTCCTCTTATCCTGTTGCATCTTCTCTCTACCCCTCTGGCGGTAGCCCTCAATCCTCCGAGCAATCTCCACTACTAGCTGATAATCAGTACCCATCTCAACCTCCCGAGCTATACTAGCCCGAATATTAGGGTGAAACCCCGCAACAAATCTCAGCATTCTCTCTGCGTCGATAGGAAGTATCATAAGTGCATGGCGAGATAACTCAGAGAATCTCGCCTCATAATCAGTCACTGACATCTGACCATGCTCGAGCTACTTGAACTGACCTCACAACTCTTCTCTCTGAGAGGGTGGAATATATCCAAGAAAAGCTGTGTAAACGGGTCCCAAGTCATGGGAGGAGAACCCGCTGGTTTGCCAAGAAGATAATACTGCCACCATCTACGGGCCCTTCCCTCTAGCTGGAAAGTAGTAAAATCTACCCCATGGGACTCCAATATCCTCATGTTGTGCAGTTTGTCCCTGCGCCTGTCAATGAAGTCCTGAGGATCCTCGTGTCGCTCACCCCCAAATACCGGAGGGTGAAGCCTAGTCTACTTGTCCAAAAGCTTCTGCGGCTCGCCGACCGCAGCTGATCTAAGATCAGGCACAACTGCTACTACTGGCTGGGTTCCGGCCACGGGTAGTGTACCCTGGGTCTGATATACTGCAGCTGCGTGCCCAGGAGCCTGAGCAGTAGGGGTCTGTGCTTCCCCTCCTGCATGAGATGTGCTGGGTCCGCTGGAAATAAACCGGCCTGAGTCATAGTGTCCATGAACCATATCATACGGCCCATGACCTCCTGAAAGTCGGGTGCTGTCATGAAATCTACCGTGGCTGGCCCTGTGGCAGGCACCTCGCCCTGCTCCTCAATAATGGGATCCCCCACTGGATCCGCTGGTGGTGCTATTAGGGTAGCTCTGGGATGCCCTCGTCCCCTACCTCGGGCCGGTGCCCTCCCCTGGCCTCTAGCAATGGGGGGGGAGGGGGGAGGGTGGAGTGGGGAAGCTCCTCCCGGGTCTGGAACGTCTGTCGTACGCATCCTTACCATCTGCGAGAGAATAGAAGGAAGAAACTTAGTATACCATCAATTGCATGATATGAGATGAGTAAAGAGTAGTTTCCTAACACCCTATAGCCTCTCGAAGATAAGTACGGACGTCACCGCACCAATCCGAAAGACTCTACAAGGCATGCCCATGACTTGGGAGACCTACGTGAACGTAGTGCTCTGATACCATATTGTCACGACCGAATTCCATCTCAGGCCGTGATGGCGTCCAACACCGCTGCTGGACAAGCCAACAGTGAACAACTTAGTGATTTCCCATTTTTGTTTATTGTTTATTAAGAAATTCCAACATTTAGCTTTACTTACATTTAAAGCATTTGATAAATAAAGGATTTTTTAAGGCACACAAATAGAAAAATCTAAAAAGCAGTTATAACTATTGAATTATAACCCAAATTCAAAGTCTACTAACACGTGCCAAGATCTGGTGTCACAAGTGTGTGGGCAACTAGTAGAATATACAAAAGATGACTATCCTACTGTCTGAAATAGAATAGATAGATATAAACAAAAGAGAAACTCCGGCATGCTGCTGAATGGCTCAGAAGGGGGCAGCTCACCGTGGAATCTCAAACCCGGATCAAGAATGCGCGCCGGATGGGTATCCAGATACACCTGCGTTGGATCTTGCACAGTTAAGTGCATAAGTGTAGCGTGAGTACATAAAACAACATGTACCCAATAAGTATCCCGCCTAACCTCGAAGAAGTAGTGACGAGGGGTCGACTTCGACACTTACTAGGGTCAATAACATGATATTATGAGATTTTAATTAAGCATGGTATACAACAATAAGACTTAGAACAAGAATTTAATTGGTCAAGAAATCACCATATTTAAGAACTTAGTCACTTGCTTCCTTTAAAACATAGGATCACATAGACAATGAATCCATATTAATTATGAAAGAAACTTTCAGTTCTACTGTCATACTCAATACCACCGAGGACGTTTAGCCCGATCCAACATAAATATAAAATGTGCATTGTCGAGGGTCGAACAGCGCAAACCATAGATGCATCTACTTCCCCGCTCGCGAATCATACATGCGACACAGTCAAATATAAATTTAAAGAATTACCCCGCTCGCGAATCATACATGCGGCACGGTTACAAAAAGATCTCATAAATTATTATAGTACTCTCCCATTCTTTTCAAAATACGACATTCAAATGAAAACTTTTAAGACCCTATTATTTTTCCTCAATTCCAATTCCTTTTGAAACATTTAATAAGCACACTACATTCCGCCCTTCTCAAGGCAAACAATATACATAAAGCAATAACAATATCAACAAGGCATGGTGTAAGCCTAAGACTACCTGGACATAACAGAAATAGTAGCTACGTACGGACTCTCGTCACTTCGTGCGTACGTGGTCCCCCACAAATAACAACACATATTAATTTAGTTCACCTATGGGGTAATTTCCCTCTTATAAGGTTAGAAAGGAGACTTACCTCATCTCAAAGCCTACTTTCCAATTCAAGAACGCGCTCAAACCTCCAAATTTGACACCCAATGATTCGAAGCTAGTCAAACATTACATAAACTAATCAATCTATGCTCAAAAGTTCATAATTCCACCATTTAGGTGATTTCCCAACCTAAGTTGCAAGATTTCTAAAATTCACCCCCGGGCACACATGCTCGGATTCCGAAAATATTTAAAGAAAGTTGTTACCCATGACCTAAGGAACATAAATATATGATTATCACTAAGTTTCATGGTAAACTTCGTGGTAAAAATCTCATTCTTGTCAAACCCTAGGTTTTTCATCTAACCCATGATTTCTACTAATTTTCATGTTGAAATCTACCCAAAATCTATGTATTGAACTCACGATAGGTAGAAATTACGTACCTCCAAAAGCTAGGTGGAAATCCCACAAGAAGCTCAAATAATCGCCCAAAGAGTGAGAGAAAATGAGTAAAAATGGCTTAAGTCCCGTATTAATTGAACCTCACTGCCTCAACGATTTTTGCACCTGCGGTGCATAGGCCGCACCTGCGGATCCGCTTCTGCGGAGCCGGTGTCTGCTTCTGCGGAGTTGGTTGGGCCGGCTGGGGCCGCATCTGCAAAAGGGCTCCCGCTTCTGCGTAGAAGGAGCAGCATCTGCGGAACCTGGCTGGCCATCCTTGGATCGCTTCTGCGGGGGCTTAGCTCGCACCTGCGAGCCTGCGACAGGCCAACCACAGGTGCGGTTATGACAGATCTGGAGCACTCAGCTGCAGTTTCAAATTCTCAACTTAGTCTGAGCCTCGTCCGATTGGCACTCGGGGCCACTGGGGCCCCGCCCGAACATATCAACAAGTTTGGAATCACAGAACGGACTCGATTGAACTCACGGAACGTACGAAACAACATTAAAACTAAGAATCACACCCTAAAACCAATTGAATCAAACTTAAGAACTTTAAGTTCTTCAATTTACTTCCAATGAGCCGAAACATACTTATACTACTTGGAATGACACCAAATTTTGTGTGCAAGTCTTAAATGACACTATGGAACTATTCCCGATCTCGGAATTCCATCTGGACCTCGATATCACCAAAACCCGCTCCAAACCAAATTTTAAAGGACTTCTAAAACCTTCAAGAGCCAACTTTCACTATTGGACGCCAACATGCTCCCGGGTCATCCAAAACCCGATCCGAACATACGCCCAAGTCCGAAATCATTATACAAACCTATTGGAACCATCAAATCCCAATTCCGAGGTAGTTTACTCAAAATGTTCATCGAAGTCAAACTTGGCCTTTTAAGCCAACTTTAAGGAACCAAGTGTTCCGATTTCAACCCAAACTCTTTCAAATATTGAACCAACCATCCCCGCAAGTCATAAATCAATAAAAGTAAGTACGAGATGTCTTATTTAGGGGAACAATATTCTAGAAAGCAAAACGACCGGTTGAGTCGTTACAGGTACCACAAGTGATGATGACACCACAATCAGAAAAGAAGCTGAAATGCTGGAAAACGATTCAGAAAATGAGAAAGTCTTACTAGAAGAAGTTCAACAAAAAATTGAACTCAAAACTCTTCCTTCTCATTTGAAATATATATTTTTTGAACCTGAATTTTTTCCAGTAATCATTTCATTTTCTTTGGCTGCAGAACAGGAAATAAAAATAATTGGAGTTTTAAGAGAACATAAAAGAGCCTTAGGGTGGACTATAGCTGACATTAAAGGAATCAGTCCAGCTATTTGCATGCATAGGATCCTTATGGAGGATAATTACAAGCCAATAGTCCAACCCCAAAGGAGACTGAACCCAGCAATGCAAGAATTCATTAAGAAAGAAGTAGTGAAACTTCTAGCGGCAGGTATCATCTATCCGATATCTGATAGCCCTTGGGTAAGTCTGGTGCAGGTAGTACCAAAGAAAAGAGGTATGACAGTAATAAAAAATGAAGATAACGAACTCATACCTACCAGAACAATCACGGGATGGAGAGTCTGTATTGATTACAGACGAATTAATGATGCCACAAGGAAAGATCATTTTCCTTTGCCTTTTATAGACCAAATGCTTGAAAGAGTTGCAAGCCATGGTTTTTACTATTTTCTTGACAGAATATTCTAGGTATAATCAGATACTAATTGCTCTAGAAGATCAAGAGAAAACTACATTCACATGCCCCCAAGGTACGCATGCTTAACGAAGAATGCCATTTGGACTATGTAATGCTCCTGCCACATTTCAGCGTTGCATGTCCGCAATTTTCTCAGATATGACTGAAACGTTTCTTGAAATCTTTATGGATGATTTCACACTTTTTGGTAAGACATTTGAAGATTGTCTCTATCATTTAACTTTGGTGCTTATAAGATGTGAAGAGACAAATTTGGTTCTTAATTGGGAAAAATGTCACTTCATCGTAACACAGGGAATTATTTTAGGACATAAAATTTCTGCTAAAGAAATAAAAGTTGATAAGGCTAAAATTAATCTTATAGCAGGATTACCCTCTCCTACCACTTTTAAAGGCATTAGAAGTTTCTTAGGGCATGCAGGTTTTTATAGGAGGTTTATAAATGATTTTTTAAAAATTTCAAAACCTCTGACTAACCTACTAATGAAAGATGTGAAGTTTGAATTTTCAGATAATTGCAAGAAAGCATTTGAGATTCTCAAGGAACATTTAAGTAATGCTCAAATTGTTGTTTCTCCTGATTGGAGCGAACCATTTGAAATAATGTGTGATGCAAGTGATATAGCAGTTGGAGCGATATTGGGACAAAAGAGAGACAAGATTTTCAGGCCTATTTACTACGCTAGTAGAACCCTCAATGAAGCTCAAAAAAATTATGCCACAACTGAGAAGGAGCTACTTGCAGTAGTATTTGTATTTGACAAATTTCGTTCCTATTTGATAGGAACGAAGGTTATAGTATTCATTGATCATGATTCTTTAAAGTACCTCTTAGCAAGGAAAGATACTAGACCCAGATTGCTAAGATGGATACTTCTTTTGTAAGAATTTGATCTTGAAACAAAAGATAGGAGAGGTTCAGAAAATCAGGTAGTTGACCATTTATCACGTTTGGAAAATCCTCCAGCGGAGACAACAAATATCAAGGAGGAATTTCCTGATGAGCATGTCTATACAATCACAACAATTGCAAATCAACCATCGTGGTTTGCTGACATTACCAACTACTTGGTTGGAGGGTGGATCCCAAAAGATTTGTCTTACGAACAACGAAAAAACTCAAAAAAGAAATAAGATATTATTTTTGGGAAGATCCTTACTTGTTTAAATTTTGAGCGGATGGCATGATTAGGAGATGTAAACCAGAAATAGAGATGAACAATATCCTAATCCATTGTCATGATGGAGTTGTAGGAGGACACTATAGAGGAAGACTGTCGCGCCCCTTTTTTCTCTCAAAAGCGGGCCTTGACGTGGGACAACTCTTTTAAAGGAAGAATGTTAAAAGAGAAGAGTTGCCACCTAACGGTTTTGAGGTGCGTTAGGGCACCTATTATGCAAATAACTCTGTTTGACTAGTCAACGCCACCAAAGATCGGGTAAGGGCTCAAATTACCTCAAAGAGAAGGTGTTAAGCACTCTTAGAGGTCCATAACTTTGGATCCTGGCCGAACTTAAGACTATGTGGATTATATAATTAGGCTAGGTGATCAGATAAACAAGAAATATAAAAGTCGAAGAAGTTTCATTATAACACAATAAGAATTGGTACAAATCTTAAGGACTACAAAGATATGACTACAATGATCTATATTAAATGACTAAGTGTGAATTGCAAGTATATAAAAGGGGGTTAAGTTTTTTAGCCTAAAGGATCACCCCGTGCAACATAAATAATAATTCGCAACTCCTTTTAAATAGGAGTTGCTTATATTATTCAGCGAGCACAGACTATCATCCCCTGTTACCCGATTACTATGTTGAAGTTGTTTACCTAAAGCGTTATAATTCAATTCTAAGTCTCAGCTTATGGGTGCACTACCCGTCCTATGCCTATGGTCTAGGAGGCTTTGGACCTCTATTTGGGTGGTTCTAGATTTACTTAGGCTGCTCAAAAATGATAAAACTAATCGCGCATTCAAGAACAAAGAGGACTGCACATAATAGCAGAGAATGGCTCATGTTAGCCTCCACACATAAACGGAAAAGCACACTGACTGATTTTTAGATTAAGCAATAGAATATTTCGAACTTGAGACTCAGAATCTTTTGGTTCTATAGTCATGATCTCTATATGATTCCAATATCAAATAGGCAATGCTGCATTTTAGGCTAACGTACAGATTAAATCATTATAAGTCCTATAGACATGGTTTCAAAGTGATTCTAGTTTTAGCAATACGCAGGCAACGGATTTGCAGGTTACAAACCTATAGGCATGATTTCTAGATTGTTTGCACAAAAAATAGGGAAAGACCCCAGAATCATGAATTACCAGCGCTGATTTTATAGACGAGTTTCTTAGACAGGTAACAATGTCCTAGGAGCATGATATCTATAGTTGGCAATTGAATATATATAGTTTTATCCCTATAAGCATGATGTCTAAACGAGGCAGTACAAACGATATGGGCAGCTAATTGATTATTAAACCTATAGGCATGGTATCTAGATGAGCAGTACAATGATAATTGAGGCAATTGATAGACTAGTCATTCGAAGTCCTATAAGCATGGCACCTAAATAAGTAGAATATTGCATTGCTACGCCCTATAGACATGCTATCTAAGAAAACACAATAGAAGAAACAGGTTCGGCAAATACTTGAAATAGCATGCGTTGGCAAGTTAAGTGATGTGTGTGCGTGTGACTCTTATAGGCAGGCTTTCTACACATAAAACTAAAGCTAAGTGATGTGTGTGCGTGTGACTCCTATAGACAGGCTTTCTACACATAAAACTAAAGCATGTAATTAAAGTACCCTACCCCCGTTTTACTAATTTCCCCATCTGTTTTGTTCTTACAAATTATTACAGACCCAAATAGAATAATTACAAGCACAAGTAGAATAATTACGTGCCCAATAGAATAATTACATGCCCAACACAAATACAAAATAACCCAGTGATGGTTCTGGGCCTTCACCAGCCCCAATCTTCGTATAAACCAACATGCCCAAATTCCAATACTTAGGGATGATTAAAGCACGGTTGAATTCAGTGTTCATGTCCAACAACAGCATGGCCTAACAAACCAGGCCCAAACATGGAGACAATTGTCTCGCTTACCCATTAACAAACAATAGGAACATAGGAACATAAGTGTGACCAGTCATTCAGGTGACTTAGAGTCTGGGCAAGGATACATACACATGGATTCTTAGTAGCAAGATTTCTAAGTAACCATACTAAAGGTGATTTCTAATAGGTGGAAGAACACACGAGGACATACAAAGGGCTTTAGCAAACACATAGAATGAGTAGTAACGAACAGATTCAAAGTGATAACATCACAGAGATAGACTTTCAGAATAAGTAAAGTTTGATTGCAAAAATTTGTCAAACAAGAGTTCTTATAGCAATGGAATTAAGCATGAGAGTTGAAGGCAGGCATGGTCATGAATTAACTCTAAGAAGATTACCAAGTAGCAAGTTATACATGAATGATTTAAACATCAATTTCCCTAAGAGGTTTTAGTACAAAAAAAATCCAAAGCATGGCATGAAGATCAACTCATAACAGGCCACAAATGCAGCAATCAAGTTTAACATAAGCATAATGAACCCAAGGAGGTCAGGTATCAAACCAGTTAACCACGCATAGTGAACACGTTCTGAATATTTAGGACTTAAACAGATTTTGATGCTAGAGAACACTAGAATTGCAGAATAACATTAAGACGAATATAATTGCATACAAAGGTAGCATAGTATCCAAATCATGCTGGCTCACAGAAGTTCAAATAATATTAGTATACAGAACATGAACATAAGCAGAAAAGGGGAATAGGATTGCTAGAGTCAAAAGCACTAACCAGTTGCAAATTTAACAAACAAAATGAGAGAAATTCTAGGTATCAGAAACAGCTCGAATATCACCAGCAAAGAGAACAACCAAAAGACCCAAATCCTAGTGCGTCAGAGTTCACAAGAGCCTTAAATGGACCCCGAGCAGTGCTCGCACTAGGAAGCTCATTAGAGAGGATTCCGACGACCTTGGCTTTTAGCCAGCCAAGAGCAATAGATTCAGAATAGTATCGAGTGAGTGAGAGTATGAGAGAATAATAGTGGTTCTTCAGTGATTTTTCGTCCATTCAAAAGGGAATTGGGGAGAGGTTTATAGAGCATCAGAATTAAGTACCCAGCAAGGAAAGACAGTATATTAAACACAAATAAGGAAAATATAGCATGCAAAATCAATTAGAATCAGTTTAGGGAGAAAATCCGGTAAACCCTAGTTCAAAAGGAAAGCACATATGGTCTAAAATCTCCCTGAATCAGACCATATAGCCTGGTAGTGAGTACATATAAACGAAATAACGTCTAAATCTCAAAGGTTGAAGGCGGTGGCACCCGATTTGGGGATTGGTATTTGCCATTATTGAGGCAAGTACTATGTAACACCATAGTCTTGTAAGAAACGATGAGATGATCCATAAAAGGTAAGAGAATCGTAGGAAGAATCCATGATTGATCGAATTAGGGAGAAGATTGACGAAGGCGGCCGCTAGGGTTTGTGAGGAGGAATGTTCGAGAGGTTCTGGGGGTAGCGGAATGAGAGAGTGGTCTTTAGGGTTAGGGGTTTGGTGGATAAAAAGAAGGGGATGGTTTGTGGGTCGTTGATCTCTAAGATCAACGACCAAGATTAAAAGGGAGATGGGACGGGTTATAAGATGGGTCACGACCGGGTTGGGCTAAAAGGGTCATCTGGTATTGGGCTG
Organism: Nicotiana tabacum; assembly: GCF_000715075.1. Classification (NCBI taxonomy): domain Eukaryota; kingdom Viridiplantae; phylum Streptophyta; class Magnoliopsida; order Solanales; family Solanaceae; genus Nicotiana; species Nicotiana tabacum. The sequence continues at coordinate 70,494,614 of NC_134103.1, read as the reverse complement.
GAGGGTTATTGGGGTGTTGGGCTAATGGTTTGGGCCAAATTTGGTCCGAAAATTAGCCTATTTTGGGCCAGCTCTTGAAACCCCTTTAAAATTATTAAAATAAATTATTAAAATGCTTAATAAATGGTAAGAAAAATAATATTTATGCTGTGAAACTATTAAAATAATAACTCAATATTATAAAAATATAAAAATGCTATTTTAGAATAAATAATATAGTAAATACAATTATTTGTAGAATATTGGTCATTTTTGCAAAATTATGTAAATAGCTCAAAACAAATACAAATGTAGTTATATAAAATGAAGTAAAATATTATGAAACATATATGTGGATGCAAAATAGTAATTTGGATGATTAAGTCATCATAAAATAATTTAAGGGATAATTAATAAATATTTAAATAGTTTAAATGCAAGAGAATTAATTTTAAAGCCCTAAGAATCATGAAAAAAATTATAAAAATTATCTTTATAAGTCTTGTAAATTGAGTAATGATGTAGAATGACATTAAGAGAATATCTTACTTGTTTAAATTTTGTGCAGATGTCATGATCAAGAGATGTGTACCAGAAACAGATATGAACGATATCCTAAACCACTGTCATGATAGATCTATAGGAGGACACTATGGAGGAAGACGAATAGCCGCAAAAGTGCTTGAAGCTGGTTTTTTCTGGCCCACTTTATTTAGAGATGCAAGAAATTATGTTGCCACTTGCGACAAATGCCAGAGAAGCGGTAACATTTCAAAAAAGGATAAGATGCCTCTTAACTCTATCATTGTGTGTGAAATATTTGATGTTTGGAGCATTGATTTTATGGGTCCTTTTCCTCCTTCAAACGGATATGAATATATTTTAGTTGTTGCTGACTATGTTTCAAAACAGGTAGAAGCAAATGGCTATTAGAAATAATGATGATCGTGTTGTTTGTTCTTTTCTCAAGAAAAATATATTTTCTAGATTTGGAACTCCACGAGTTATCATAAGTGATCAGGGAACTCATTTTGTAAATAAACAATTCGCTAGTTTGTTGTCAAGATATGAAGTACCTCATAAAACAGGAACTCCATATCATGCTCAAGCAAGCGGGCAAGTTGAAGTATCCAATAGAGAATTAAAAAAATTTTTGGAAAAAATCATTGGTTCTTCTCGAAAAGATTGGTCTTTAAAGTTAGATGATGCTTTATAGGCATACAGAACTTCTTTCAAAACTCCCATAGGCACATCTCCTTATAGACTAGTTTTTGGAAAAGCTTGTCATTTATTTGTGGAACTAGAACATAAAGCATATTGGGCTATAAAGTTGTTAAATCTAAATTTTCCAGATGGAGGTAAAAATCGTCTATTGCAGCTTGATGAATTGGAGGAGTTCAGACTTGAAGCATATGAAAATGCTAAATTATACAAATAAAAGACAAAAAGAATAGCATGATAACTTCATTCGCCATAAGGAGTTTACAATTGGAGACCAAGTTCTTTTGTACATTAGCCAGTTGAGATTATTCCCGAAAAAATTCAAGTCATGTTGGTCAGGACCGTACATAGTAACAGAAGTGACCCCTTATGGTGCCATTGAAATACAATATATAGATGTGGGAGATAAATTCAAAATAAACGGTCATCGTTTGAAGCTTTATATCAACAAAGTCTTTGACAAACAGGCTTCAACAATCCTTTTTGCCTAATTTTATAAATAAGTCGAGCTAGTAATGTTAAACTCAGAACTATTTTCTCTCCCCCTCTTTAATCTTTTAAGTAATTATTAGCAGTGATATATAATATTTCCTTTCTAGTAAATATATGTAATAAAATTAGTTTTTTTCTTAAAAAAAGGTAAAAAAATAAAAATAATAATTGCATGTTTTATATTATATATATGTGTGTATGTAGTATGTATTAATATATTTTTCCATGATAAAGAAGCACCCCCATGATTTTGACAATGAAAGTTTTCTCATATCATGAAAAATAAAATTTTCTTTGCCATAATCTTGTCTTTGTTATATGAGAAAAACCTTGAGAAGCCAAGAAAAAGGAATTGAGGATAGAATCGAAAAAAATCAGGGAAGCTCCTTTAAATCCTTTTATTTTTAATTTGTTTATCATGAGGACATGATATTATTTAAGCTTGGGGGTAGAGGAATATGTTCGTTATATATGTGTTTCTTTAAAGTTTTATTTTCTCTGTTAAAAGCAAAAGGTAAAAAAAAGTATATGTTACAACTGAAAAAATATGTTTTTAGTAAATTTATTAAAAAAAATAAAATAAACTGAAAAAACTTGATAAAATTTGAGTTGCCTTATTCCTAAGGCGACCTATTTCATATACTTCCATGGATATCTTGTTCGGTTCTTTGCCATTGTGATGACCCGATAGGTCATCTTATAATTTAAACCTAATTCTGTGATCTGAAACCTTTAAAAGTTATGTTTCAGCCTTTCTCGATTTGTGTGCCCAGTCCGAGCGTCTTTCCGGAAAGCTTTTATGCTAAAAACTGATTAAAAAATAAGAAATTTTGCCTAAAAACCTCATTTGAGTTGACTTCGGTCAACATTTTTGGTAAACGGACCCGGATTCGTACTCTAACGATCCTAGTGGTTCCGTATCATGATTTGGGATTTGGGCGTATGCCCAGAATCGAAATCGGAAGTCCCTAACCCGAGATATCGGACTATGTCGGGATTTGAAAGTTGAAAGCTTAATGAAATTGAAGTGTTTGACCAAAGTTTGACTTATTGGATAACGGGTCTGTATTTTGATTCCGGAATCCGATATAGGTCCAATACCATATTTCTGACTTGTCTGTAAAATTTAATAAAAAACAGAGTTGATTTGACGTGATTCAGACGTCCGGTTGTGAAAATAGAAGTTTCAAAGTTTTCTTGAAAATTTCATTTGATTTGGTGTTCAATTCGTAGTTCTAGATGTTATTTTAGCGATTTAATCACGCGAGCAAGTTTATATGATATTTTTAGACTTGTGTGCATAGTTGGTTTAGAGCCCCGAGGGCTCGGGTGAGTTTCGGATAGGCTACGGAATGTAATGGACTAAGAAAACATAGCTGATGCATTTTTGTTTCTGGTGTCTGCTGCAGATCTAGCAGTTGCGAGATCTGGCTTGCATCTGCGAGCCTCGCATTTGCGAAGAGACTATCGCATTTGTGAACCAGGGCATGGCAGGGGGGTACTCACATTTGCGAGGCTAAAGTTTGCATTTGCAAACCAGTCTATTCCGCTTTTGTAAAGGCAGAGTCGCATTTGCGACTCAACACTATTTTGAGAATCTTCGCATTTGCGAAGGTAGGGCCGCATTTACGAGGGTTGCAGGTTTCGCATTTGCGGCTATTTTATCGCATTTGCGATCACTGTGATTTCTAAAGGAGTTCGCAATTGCGACCTCTTCCTCGCAATTGCGATGTTCGTAATTGCGACATCTGCAGCGGGGTAAAACTTGACTTAGACGGGATTTTTGCTCATTATTCAAATTTTTAAAACAAGAAAACCTTAGAGGCGATTCTTCCAAGACCAATTCTTCCCCAAAAACTTTGGTAAGCGATCCCAACCCACTTTCTTTCAATTTTCCATCACATTTCATGAATTTCTAACCCAAAATCTAGGATTTCTATGGTAGAAATTGGGGGTTTGGGTAGAATTAGTGATTTTTGGAAAATTGGGATTTAGACCTCAAATTGAAGTCGAATTTCAAAACTAATTGCATAATCGGGGTCGGGGGTGAATGTGTGAATGGGTTTTTGTCCGAACCTTGAGTTTTGACCAAACGGGCCCTGGGTCGATTTTTGATGTTTTGGGGAAAAGTTTGGGAAATCAAGATTTATGCATTGAAATTGATTCCTTTAGCAATAATTGATGTTATTGAGTTAATTGTGGCTAGATACGAGTAGTTTGGAGGTAGATACTAGAGGAAAAGTGGTAATTGAGCATTGAGTGGCCTGTGGAGCGAGGTAAGTGTTGTGTCTAACTTTGACTTGAGGGATTAGGAACCCTCAACCTATTTCCTATACGAAATTCATGTGAGCGGCGTATATGTGAGGTGAAGAGTACTTATGCGCCGCCAAGTTATCTGTTTTGCCTGTTTCTTTCCCATTCTTCTTATATCGTTTCTTTCCCTGCCATTACTGTTACATGCTTTACTTGTATTTTCATGCCTATGTAACGACCCGGCCGGTCATTTCGAGAGTTATAGCCTGGTTTTTTCCATTTCTTCTTCCTTTTGTGCTTTTCAGCTATATTATGATATATCGGGTTAGTTGGTTCGGGTCCGAGGTAGTTTCGAGTGGATTGAGACACTTAGTCTCTAAAGTAGAAGCTTAAGTTGAAAAAGTCAACTAGACATTGACTTATATGCAAACGACCTCGGATTTGAATTTTTATGGTTCCGTTAGCTTCGTTAGGTGATTTTGGACTTAGGAGCGCGTCCGGAATGTGATTTGGAGGTCCGTGGTAGAATTAGACTTGAATTGGCGAAAGTTGGAAATTTGGCGATTTTGGTCGGCAGTGGAAAATTTGATATCGGGTCGGAATGGAATTCCGGAAGTTGGAATAGGTTCGTGGTGTTATTTTTGACTTGTGTGTAAAATTTGAGGTCATTCGGACGTGGTTTAGCGGGTTTCGACATCGTTGGTGGAATTCGGAAGTTTGGAAGTCCTTAAGCTTGAATCCGAGTGTAATTTGGTGTTTTGATGTAGTTTTGAGTGTTCCGAAGGTTCGACTAAGTTCGTATATTGATATATGACTTGTTAGTGTGATTGGTTGAGATCCCGAGGGCCTCAGGTGAGTTTCGGGTGGCTAACAGATTGATTTTTGGTGTTGAAAGTTGTTGATTTTGCTGGTGTTGAGGCTGCTGGTGTTTTTCGCACCTGCGAAGGGGGAGCCGCAGGTGCGAGGTCGCAGGCGCGCGCGGGAGTTCGCAGGTGTGGACGGAGTTGAAGTAGGCTAGGTCTGCAGGTGCGTAGGGGAGGTCGCATCTGCGGGTCCGCAGATGCGGATAGGTGCCCGCAGAAGCGGAAGTGAGGAGGTGAGACAGCGTCCGCAGGTGCGAGGTCTTTTCTGCACCTGCATGGTCGCAGATGCAGTTATGGAGCGCAGGTGCGAAGTTCGGGGAATTAATGATTTTCTGCAGGTGCGGAGTTTCTTGCGCAGATGCGGCACTGCAGGTGCGCATATTTGGCCGCAGGTGCAAAAGTCCTGGGCAGAAAGTATAAAAAGAACACTTCGCGAATTTTGGTTCATTTCCACCATTTTCAAGTCGGGTTTTGGAGCTTTTGGAGTGATTTTGAAGAAAGATTCAGGGGGTTTTCATTGAGGTAAGTTGCTTGAGCTCTAATACTCATATCTATGGTGATTTCCTATTGTTTAATCATTTAATTATTGGAAATTAGGGATGAAAATGAGGGGTTAGGGCTTGGGATTTTGGAGAGTTTAATTTAAGGATTTGAGAGACTAAATGATGTCGGATTTTGATAAATTTTGTATGTATGGACTCGTGAATGAATGGGCTTTCAAGTTTTGTAACTTTTGTCGGATTTCGAGACGTGGGCTCGGGGGCCGGGTTTGAGCCAATTTTGTATTTTTGGTCTAAATTGGTAGTTTTGCTTGTGGAATTCATTCCTTTAACACAAATTGATGGTATTTTATTGATTGTAAATAGATTCGGAGCATTTGGAGGCCTAATCGAGGAGAAAGAGCATCGGGGAGTAGGGATTTGATCGATTTGAGGTAAGTAACGATTGTAAATCTGGTCCTGAGGATATGAAACTCCGAAATTTTGTATCATTTTACTATTTGGAGGTAGCGCACATGCTAGGTGACGGGCATGTGGGCGTGCACCATTGGGGATTGTGACTTGGTCCATCCCGTATCAACTGTAAAGTTGAATATTTTGTTGAAACTATATGATTCTTATGTGTTTTAGAAAGAATTTTTGTAACTCAGGCTGGATGCCATGTTTAGGCCTTATGCCAGTGTTGTTTGGACCCTTAGAGGTCTTTTCTTGCTATCCTCTCATTGTTTTTGATTAAAAATCTACTCAGTCATGTTTTTACATATTTACAACATAACTCAGTCTCTATTACTCTATTTTGATGCATCATATAAATGTTGTTTGGGCTAAATACTTTATTTTCTGAGAGCCTGAGAGGCTGGAGAGGTTTATGACTGAGTGAGGCCGAGGGCCTGATTTGTGAGGATATTTATGGGATCGGGCTGCGCGCCGCAACATGTTTGATATAGGCCGAGGGCCTCATTGATTTATGCCATGATTGGTTTGATATAGCGCTTGGGCTGAAGGAGCCCCTCCGGAGTCTATACATACCCCCAGTGAGCGCAGGTACCTACTGAGTGCGAGTGCTGAGTGACTGGGAGGTATGAGTGATGGTGAGGTCTGCCTGAAGGGCTGTATATGAGTGATTATGAGGTTTTCCTGAGGGGCTGTATACGAGTGATTGTGAGGTTTGCCCGAGGGGCTGCATATGAGTGATGTTGCCCGAGGGGCTGATTATAATTTCATTATTTTTGCTCACCTTTGCATTGAGCCTTTGTTTGAAAAGTGTTGAAAGATGTCTTTAAATGATTTTACTGGAACTGGGTTTAAACGAGATATTTTGATTCAAATCCTGATTTTAAAAGCATGAGGTATTTTACTGGGATTTCATGATATGAACGTTATATGCTTTATTGCTCGTCACTACTGCTCAATCTTTATTTACTGTTGTTACTTACTGAGTTGGCATACTCACGTTACTCCATGCACCTTGTGTGCAGATCCAGGTGTATCTAGACACGGTAACAGCTGTTGACTATTCCAGTTGCAGATTTTCTCGGGGATAGCAAGTAACTGCCTGGCGATCGCAGTCCTGCTCTTCTCCCTCTTATCTTCCTTTAGTTGCATTTAGCTATTTTTCAGACTATGTTAGTCTCGATATTGTCAGACAAATTGTAGTAGATGCTCATGACTAGTGACACCCCGATGTCGGGCTTTTTTTTTTCTGCACTTTTGTTTTGATTTGAACTCCTTTACGAAGGTTTTTCTGTTAAATAGCCTTAAAATTATCTTTGAAATGAAAATATCGGTTTGTTTTGGAAATGAGTCGGCTTGCCTAGTTCCACGATAGGCACCATCACGACAGGGTTAGTTTGGGTCGTGACAGCCTAATTGCGACTTGTTAGACATTGTTTCTCCTTGTTGAAGGAATTAGTTATCCCATAGCTTCATTGTCTCATATTATTTGCTTAAGTTGTTTCATTGGTGCTTTTATGATATATTTTGGATTGGTCTCACTGAGTAGTATTACTTGTGTGAAGTTCATAGTGTACAAGCTTTCCATTTGCTTTGGTTTGAAGTTAAGTATAGTGAAGGGTTTTGTGTTGAATTGTGGAATTTCTATACTTACTGAGTAATTGATACCGATATGGTGGGATCGGGTTACACGCCGCAACAGATGAAATAAGGGTGATATATTGAGGAGGAATAAGGGTGAATTGATATTGTACGGTGGGATCGGGTTTCACGTCGCAACAAGTGTAATAAGGGTAGATTGTGGTGAAATAAGGGTAAACTGTGATTGTGATTATTGTGATATGGTGGGATCGGGTTGCACGCCGCAACACTTTTATTTGTATTCTGATGTTTATGTTATTAAGAGGAAATAAGGGAGGAATATGATATGTACGGTGGGATCGGGTTGTGTGCCGCAATAATCTATATGTTTATACTTTTCCTTGACTCTGTTAGTTGTACGGTAGTCTTAATTTGCACTTAAGGATTGGTAATAGCTGAACACTGATGAAATACTTTGAGTACTGTATTTATTTCTTGCAAGTTACTGCTTTACTTTATTCTGTCTTCCTTTTTGCTTTTATTATATACCGTATGCAGATTACATTGTGAGTGTCCCGCCATAGCCTCGTCACTCCTTCGTCGAGGTTAGGCTCGGCACTTACCAGTACATGGGGTCGGTTGTACTGATACTGCATTCTGCACTTCCTATGCAGATTTTGAAGCAGATTCGGGCTGATCGAGAGGTTGGCTGTAGACTTCAATGCTAGGAGACCCAAGCTCTACTACAAAATAGATTTTAGTGGCAATTAATTAGCGGCAATAGAATAATGGCCACTAAATAAACTTATAAACGAAAAAATTAGTGGCAAATAAGCATCAGCCGTTATTAAGTACCTTTTAGTGGCAATAAAAAGGAATAGCCACAATAAAAAGTGCATCTTTTGATTGGAGTTTACACAATAATGAAAAGGACATCTTTTACAAATAAATATTATTTCTCACTTTTTTCTAAATTAAATTCCTAGTACTAGAATCTGAATCAGTTATAGTTTTAAACAACTTAAATTTTCTATTTAATATAGTGATATGTGATAAGTAGAAAATAATAGACCAAATTTGATTTTCCTTTTCATGGCACTCTCGGCAGCTTTCTTGAAGAGACAATGATTGTGGTTTGAAATTACTAGGCTTCTCTATTAAATTTTTTCATGGTGTACAATGAGCCTCTCAAATCATAAGTTCATGTCTTCTTAGATTTATCTTTTGGGAAGGAGTCTACTATTGTTTGATAATCTTTGTCTAAACAATATGATAATTTGACCTCTGTTATTTTTCAATATCAGTCCATACCTAAAGTAGTTCGAGCAGGACATATGTTACATGAGTTTTCTTTAGTTATATAGAATCTGATTCTTTTTAATTTGCAAAAGCTTATACCTCTCAGTAAGTTACTTGAAACACACTTGAATGTTTAATGACTCTTGTTAAGGATGTCTTATTCTTTCTGGGATGTTGTATATGTAATTATTATCTTTTTGTGTGAAATTATATAACTAATTATTTGAATTTGTATTCTTTATTATTTTTTGTGATATTACTGTTGCTAAGACAATTGGATAAATTTATCTCTTCTTTTTGTATGCTTCTTTTCCTAATTTATCTTGGAAATTTTGCTTTGTCTATTTGTAATTGCAGAAGAGAAAAAAAATCAATTGTTCTGGACAACATTATGAATAGAAAATGGATAAATTGTGATAGTGTTAGTACAGAATATTTGGATGGTTTAGAGAATTTTCTAAACCATGCTTTTCATGACAAACATGATGGAGAAACAATTACATTCCCCTATACGGAATGTGTGCTACACTATGAAGTAAATCGAGCGATGGCATATGGTCATCTTGTGATTAATGATATTATACCATCATATGATACTGTCATGGAGAGTTTCTCAGTGTATCAAATAACACTAAAGAGAATATTGATTGTAGACAAGAACCTTTCAGGGGTGATGATAAGAGAGGAATGATACATGATGCTTTTGAAGGTTTTACTGAGTTCATGGATAATAACATTAGTGAAAGAGGAGAGGTAGAGCCAAACTTAGAAGAAAATACTCATCATCCATCAACAAATCAACCACATCCAGAGGTGGATAAGCTTGAACGGCTCATGAAAGATACAAATGAAGCACTATATCCTGGATGCAAGAAATTTAGTAAACTTTCATTTTTGCTACATCTTTATCAAATAAAATGGTCATTCAGGTCATTCAACTAGACAAATGAATCTTTTAGGTCTTTGCTTGGTCTGTTGAAGGACGTGTTACCCGACGGAGAGAAGTTACCTCCTTCTTTTTATGAGACCAAAAAAATAGTTGAAAGTTTGGGTTTAAAGTACAAAAAAATTCATGCATATCCAAATGATTGCATGCTTTTTAGGAATGAATTTGCTGATAAGAATGTCAATGAATGCTTAAATTGTGGGGCTTCTAGATAGAAAAATAAGAACAAAAAAATTCCAGCGAAGTTCCTAAGGTACTTTCCTCTAAAACCAAGACTGCAAAGATTGTTTATGTCTTCAAAAATATCTAACTTAATGCGATGGCATCATGAAGAACGCACCAAAGATGGAATTTTACGGTATCCTGCAGATTTTGAAGCTTGGAAAATATTTGACAATATTCATCAAGAATTCGCTAAAGATTCTCGCAATATTCGCCTAGGATTAGCTAGTGATGGGTTTAATCCTTTTGGTACAATGCGAACCGTGCACAGTACATGGCCATTGATTTTGATGCCCTATAATCTTCCACCGTGGTTATGCATAAATCAAGAGTTTTTCATTCTATCCTTGCTTATCCCTGGACCCAAAGCCCCTAGAAATAATATTGATATATTTTTAGAACCACTAATAGAAGAGTTGAATGAGTTATGGGATGTAGGGATAGAAACATATGATGCCTTTGCTAAGGAGACATTTCAAATACGAGCGGCTCTCATGTGGACCATAAATGATTTTCTAGCATATGGTAATCTATCAGGATGGTGCACTTATGGTCAATTTGCATGCCCTTCTTGCAACATAAATACTCAATCTAGAAGGCTGAAATATGGAAAAAGTTTTGTTACATGGGCCATTAACGTTTCTTGAAGCCAGAGCACAAATATCGAAATGATGCAAAATTATTTGATGGGACTAAAGAATCAAGACCTGCATCTTGTACGATTGAGTCACTAATTCTAAATCAAATTAGAGACATAAAATATACTCTCGGTCAGATGAGTGAAAAGGTAAGTGGAGTGACAAAAAATACATGAAAAAAAAGGAGTATATTTTTCAATCTTTCTTATTGGGAGCATAACTTGATGAGTCATAATCTTGATGTGATGCACATAGAGAAAAATGTATGTGATAACTTGATTTATATATTATTAGATCTTGATAAAAAGTCAAAAGACAACTTAGAGGCTCGATTAGACTTGAAGGAGATGAAAATAAGATCAAGCTTATGGCCTCAATATCGAGTTAATGGGAGGGAATATCTTCCTCCTACTTATTTCATAATGTCATCTGCAGAAAAAGAGTTATTTTACGAAGTACTACAAAATGCTAAGTTTCCACACGACTATGCGTCAAATATCTCACGTTGCATTCGCAAACGAAAGATATCCGGGTTAAAAACTCATGATTATCATGTTATAATGCAAGAACTTCTTCCTCTTGCATTACAGAGATCATTAGATAAAAAAGTGAGTTCTGTTTTAATTGAACTATGTATATTCTTTCGTGTTCTTTGTAGTAAAATGCTTAAAATGGAATAGTTAAAGTTACTTAAAGAAAAGATTTCTTTAACACCATCTAATATGGAGAAAATCTTTCTTCCATCATTCTTTGCTGCTATGGTACACTTGGTTATTTACTTGGCAACTGAGGCTAAACTTGTGGGGCCAGTGCATTATCGCTGGATATACCCAATTGAGAGGTATGAGAATAACATTAAACTTTTATTTTATATCTTCAGTTTTAATTATAAAAAATATTTGACTTATAACAATACTTAATGTCATAGGTACTTATGTACTTTGAAATCATATGTCTGTAATCGTGCATGCCCAGAAGGTTCAATAGCAGAAGAATATATCGCAAATGAGTGTCTGACATTTTGCTCGAGATATTTGGAGGGTGGAGATTCAAGTTCTTATTGGTCAAGAAAACATAATGAGGAGATTGAGCATGAAACTGATAGAGAAGGATGTCTTTTTCCTACTGTTGGAGAGTCGTACGACGAGGTAGATGTATTTGAGTTGGATGAGAAAATATGGTTGCAAGCACATCGGCATGTGCTTTTCAATTACGAATCAGAGATGGTTAAGAATTATAAAGAGTGAGTGGTATATCTATTTATAAGTTCTACCTTACCTTATCTATTTCTAGTTATTTGTATATTACTTTATTTGATAAGAAAATTAATATATGTGAGTTAAATGAACAGATAACATATTGCTGAAATCAAGAGATTACATCGTAAACATCGTCTTACTCAACATCAACTCGATCGTTTATATTTTGATACATTTCATGAGTGGTTCAAGGAGCAAGTAAGTAGTAGGATTAAGCAATTAGTTATTCTAAATTATTTTTCTTGTACTTATATTAATATTTACCATCATATTTCTATTTGGGTAGGTAAAAGAGTTGGAGGTCACATCTATCATCCCAAAGGATGTTAAATGTCTTGCACAAGGTCCAAGTTATATATCAAGAAGATTTAAAGCGTTCGATATAAATAATGGGTATCGATTCCGAACAAAACAATCTGAAGAGTATATGGAGACACAAAATAGTGGTGTTACGGTCATTGAAAAGACCGAAAGTTATGCAAGTACAAGTGATAGTGCTCCTAAGTTTGCAAATATAACCTATTGATCCAAATGATTTTTCTAATAAGGTAAAAAGGTTAGAACAAAAGGTAATAGAGTTAACGGAGTTAAATGAAAAACAAAGTGAAGAAATGAGCTCGATGAATCATGAATAATCATGGATGAGACAAGTCATGTGCAAAATTGCTCCTAATGAGTTATCTATGTCTCAGAATATCAATAGAATCTCAAATGGACAGGTAACACAAATACAAAAGTCTAAGACATTTGTTATGAAACTTTAGTCTTATTAAATTAATGTTATCCAACGTGCTAATATTGTCAGGTCCGTGATGCCAACAGTGGCCATGAACGAGTACTACAAACGTAGCAGAATCATAGTATTGGTGAAAATATTACATCTTCTCATGGTATTGCTCTTATACTTGAATATGTCAACATGGTACTCCTCTTTTGAGTTATGCTTAATATGTTGCGGATTGTGTTTTGCACCAGTTTGATTTTATTTCGAGTCGCTAATGAATAGTGAACATTTTATTCTTAAGTCAAATTTTTGTAAATCTGTAACGATCCGGCCGGTCGTTTCGGGAGTTATAGCCCTGTTTCCCCCATTTCTATTTCTTTTATGCTCTTAAACTATATTATGATATACCTGGTTAGTTAGTTCGGGTCCAGAGTGGTTTCGGAGTGGAATGAGACACTTAGTCTCTTATTTAAAACCTTAAGTTGGAAAAGTCAATTGGATATTGACCTATGTGTAAACCATCTCGGATTTAAATTTTGATGGTTCCGTTAGCTCCGTTAGGTAATTTTGGACTTAGGAGTGCTTTCGGAATGTGATTTGGAGGTTTGAGTGGAATTAGGCTTGAATTGGCAAAAGTTAAAAATTTGGCGATTTCTGTCGGCAGTGAAAAATTTGATATCAGGGTCGGATTGGAATTTTGGAAGTTGGAGTAGGTTTGTAGTATCATTTGTGACGTGTGTGCAAAATTTGAGATCATTCGAACGTGGTTTGGTTGGTTTCGGTATCGGTTGCCGAATTTAGAAATTTAGAAGTTCTTAGGCTTGAATCCAAGGGTAATTTGGTGTTTTGATATTGTTTTGAGTGATTCGAAGGTTCGACTAAGTTTGTATATTGATATATGACTTGTAGGTATTTTTGGTTGAGGTTCCGAGGGCGTCGGGGTGATTCTGGGTGGTTAGCGGATTTGTCGAAGTTGGAAAATGCAGCTGAAGCTGCTGCTTCTGCTATTTTCGCACCTACGGAAGGAAGAGTCGCAGGTGCGAGGTCGGGGAAGCCGCAAATGCGGAAGTGGAAGGACAAGGCCGGGAACACAGGTGCAAAGAATTTTCCGCATCTGCGAACCCGCAGGTGCGAGACCTGGGGCGCAGATGCGGAAAGAAGAAAGAAGGCTGGCTTCGCATATGCGGCGCACCACGCGCAGGTGCGACAGGTTTGCCGCAGATGCGGAACCTGGACATTTAAGTGACTTGCATAGGTGCGGTTTTTGGGACCGCAGGTGCGTTCGCGCGGGTACGAGTAAAAGGCCGCAGGTGCGAGAAACCTGGGCAGAAGGTACATATTGCACACTTCGTGAATTTTAGTGCATTCTTCACCATTTCTATTCGGTTTTGGAGCTTTGGGGAGTGATTTGAAGAGGGAATCAAGAGGGTTTTCATTGAGGTAAGTTACTTGAGCCCTAATACTCGTACATATGGTGATTTCCTATTGTTTAATCATGTAATTAGTGAAAATGAGGGGTTAGGGCTTGGATATTTTGGAGAAGTAATTTAAGGATTTGAAGGACCAAACGATGTTGGATTTTGATAAATTTGGTATGGTTAGACTCGTGAGTGAATGAGCTTTCTAGTTTCATAAATTTTGTCAGATTTCGAGACGTGGGCCCGGGGGCCGAGTTTGAGCCAATTTCGGGTTTTGGTCTAATTTTGTAGTTTTTCTTGTGGAATTCATTTCATTAGCGTATATTGATGGTATTGTACTGATTGTGAATAGATTTGGTGCATTTGGAGGCCGAGTCCAGAGGCAAGAGCATTGCGGGATAGAGATTTGACCGGGTTGAGGTAAGTAACGATTGTAAATCTAGTCCTGAGGGTATGAAACCCCGGATTTCGTATCATTCTACTATTTTGAGGTAACGCACATGCTAGGTAACGGGCGTGTGGGCGTGTACCGTTGGGGATTTGTGACTTGGTCTGTCCCGTAGCAACTGTAAATTGGGCTGAATTGGGCTGTTTTAGATACTTATATGTTTTAGAAAGAGATTCTGTAAATTGGGCTGAATGCCATATTTGGGCCTTATGCCAGTGTTGTTTGGACCCTTAGGGGCCTTTTCTTACTATCCTCTTACTGTTTTCAATTGAAAATCTATATTCAGTTATGGTTATACTCATTTACTGCATAACTCAATTTGATGACTCTATTTTGATGCATATAAATGTTGTTTTGGGCCGAATGCCCTGTTTTACTGAAATGCCCGAGTGGCTTGAGAGGTTTAAGACTAAGTGAGGCTGAGGGCCTTATTTGTGAGGATATTTATGGGATCGGGCTACACGCCATAGCATGTTTGATATAGGCCGAGGGCCTGATTGATTTATGTCATGATTTGGCTTGATATAGCGCTTGGGCTGAAGGAGCCCCTTCGGAGTCTGTACACACCCCCAGTGAGCGCAGGTACGTACTGAGTGCGAGTGCCGAGTCCCGAATGCTGAGTGACTGGGAGGCATGAGTGATTGTGAGGTATGTCCGAGTGGCAAGAGTGATTCTGAGGTATGCCCGAGTGGAAAGAGTGTTTGTGAGGTTTGCTCGAGGGGCTGTATATGAGTAATGCTTTGCCCGAGGGTCTGTTTACGATTTTATCATTTTTGCTCACCTTTGCATTTTTTCTCTGTTTGAAAACTGTTGAAGAATATCCTTAAATGATTTGTTTTACTGGAACTGGGTTTAAACAAGATATTTTGATTCAAATCCTGATTTTAAAAGCATGAGGTATTTTACTGAGATTTCATGATATGAATGTTATATGCTTTATTGCTCATCACTACAACTCAATCTGTATTTATTATTGTTATTTACTGAGTTGGCGTACTCACGTTGCTCCCTGCACCTTATGTGTAGATCCAGGTGTAGCTGGACACGGTAGTGGTTATTGATTATTCTGGTTGCAAATTTTCCCGGAGATAGCAAGGTAGATGTTTGGCGATCGCAGCCCCTGCTCTTCTCCCTCTTATCTTCCTCTAGTTGTATTTAGCTATTTTTCAGGCTGAGTTAGCCTTGATATTGTTAGACAGATTGTAGTAGATGCTCATGACTAGTGACACCCCGATGTCGGACTTTTCTTTCCGCACTTTTGTTTTGATTGGAACTCCTTTACGAAGGTTTTTATGTTAAATGGCCTTGAAATTTATCCTTAAAATAAAAATATCGATTTATTTTGGAAATGAGTCGGCTTGCCTAGTTCCACGATAGGTGCCATCACGACAGGGTTAGGTTGGGCCGTGACAGATTGGTATCAGAACCTAGGTTACATAGGTCTCATAAGTCATGAGCGGGTTTAGTAGAGTCTTGCGGATCGGTACGGAGACGTCTGTACTTATCTTCGAGAGGCTGCAGAACCTTTAGGAAGATTCCACATTCTTGAATTCTTGTCGTGTGATTCTGTTGATTCTATTAACTAAACATTTGTTGTTTCATTCTCTCACAGATGGTGAGGACTCGTACTACCGGTCAGGAGGGCCATCCACCAGTACCACTAGCCAGGGCCGCGAGAGGCCGGGGTCGCGGTAGAGGCCGTGGTAGGGGCAGAGGTGCAGCCCGTATCGAAGTTGGGGCAATACCTACAGATCCTCCAGTTGTCCCAGATCAGGACCAGATTCTAGTTGTTGATACACCAGCTCAGGCACCACCTGTGCCTATTCTGATTCCAGGCCTTCAGGAGGCCCTAACTCAGATTATGACAGCGTATACTGGCCTTGCTTAGGCGGTCTCTATCTCGACGGTCGCAGCCACTTCTCAGACTGGGGGAGGCACAGGCACTCAGACTCCCGTCGCTCGCACACTCGAGCAGGTTGTTCAGGGACTCCAGACACCAGGGGCACCACCAGCCTAGCCGGTTGCATTTGCTCAGGATTATGTGATTCCTGCTATGCCTGAGGATGATCGGCATAGGTTGGAGAGGTTTGGGAGACTCCAGCCACCACCTTTTAGTGGCACAGAGAGAGAGGATTCTCAGGACTTTTTGGACAGGTGTTAGAGGATACTCCGTACTGCTGGTATTTTGGAGACTTGTGGGGTCTCCTTCACTACTTTTCAGTTTTTTGGGGCTGCACTCAGATGGTGGGATACTTACAAAAGGCGTAGGCCTATTGGCGCAGCATCCCTTACTTGGCAGCAGTCCTCCGTGGTCTTTTTGGAGAAGTTCGTGCCTCGATCCCGCAGAGAGGAGCTGCACAGACAGTTTGAGCGGCTTCGCCAAGGTGATATGTTTGTGACGCGGTATGAGATGCGGTTCTCTAAGTTGGCCCGTCATGCTATCTGGTTAGTTCCCATGGACAAGGAGAGGATCATGAGGTTTATTGATAGTCTCACTTAACATCTACAGTTGCTTATGACCAGAGAGAGGGTTTCGGGTGCTACTTTTGACGAGGTTTTCGACATTGCTCGGCAGATTGAGATGGTTAGCGGTCAGGAGATGGTTGAGAAGGAGGCCAAGAGGCCTCGTGGTCAGGGTGGATTCAGCGGTGCTCCTTTTGGGGATCAGTTTTAGCACGGTAGAGGTCGTTATTTTAGATTTCACCATGGTGCATCATCTGGCCATGGTTCTCACAGTTCTCATCAGGGCCACTCATCACTTAGTACCCTTCCAGTTCAGAGTTCGTCCTGTGCTCCACCTATTCAAGGCTCGTCTATGCCAGGTTCTTCTACCAGTCATCCCGGTGCTAGGGGTTCCCTTCAATTCCCGCCACTAGCACCAGGGAGTTGTTTTGAGTGTGGGGAGTTTGGGCATATGTGGAGGCATTGTCCTCGTCGTCATGGAGGTCTATCTCAGTAGAGGAATCAGCCTCTGACTTCAACACCAGTTACCTCACCACCCGCCCAGTCAACTAGGGGTCGCCCTAGAGGGGGAGGCAGATCAGGGGGTGGCCAGGCCCATTTCTATGCCCTCCCTGCCAGACCAAACGTTATTGCTTCAGATGCTATGATTACAGGTATTGTCTCTATTTTTCACCGAGATGCCTCATTATTATTTGACCCTGGTTCCACGTATTCATATGTTTCCTCGTATTTTGCCCATTTTTTGGATTTGCCTCGTGAGTCTTTAGTTTCATCTGTTCATGTGTCTACTCCTGTGGGCGATACTATTGTTGTGGACCGCATATATCGGTCATGTGTGGTGACTATTGGGGGTTTGGAGACCCAAGTGAACCTTTTACTATTCAGTATGGTTGACTTTGATGTGATATTGGGTATGGATTGGTTATCTCCATGTCATGATGTTCTAGATTGTCACGCTAAGATGGTGACGTTGTCTATGCCGGGATTCCCGAAAGTTGAGTGGAGCGGTTCTGTAAATTTTGTACCAAGTAGGGTGATTTCATATTTGAAGGCTCAATGTATGGTTGAGAAGGGTTGCCTATCTTATTTGGCTTTTGTGAGGGATGTTAGTGCAGAAACTCTTGTTATTGATTCGGTTCCGGTGGTACGTAATTTTTCGGATGTGTTTCCTGTAGACCTGTCGGGCATGCCGCCTGACAGGGATATTGACTTCGGTATCGATTTGGTGCCAGGCACGCAGCCCATTTCTATTTCACCGTATCGTATGGCACCGACGGAGTTGAAGGAATTGAAAGAACAACTTCAGGAACTCCTTGATAAGGGGTTTATTCAGCCTAGTGTGTCACCTTGGGGTGCACCGGTTCTATTTGTGAAGAAGAAGGATGGTTCCATGAAAATGTGTATTGATTACAGGTAGTTGAACAAGGTCACAGTGAAGAACAAGTATCCTTTACCTCGTATTGATGATTTATTCGACCAGCTTCAGGGAGCGAGGGTGTTCTCCAAGATTGATTTGAGGTCCGGTTATCACCAGCTGAAGATCCGGGATTCAGATATTCTTAACACAGCTTTCAGGACCCGATATGGCCATTATGAGTTCTTGGTGATGCCTTTTGGGCTGACCAATGCCCCAGCAGCGTTCATGCATTTGATGAATAGTGTATTCCAGCCCTATTTGGAGTCATTCATTGTTGTACTCATTGATGACATCCTGGTGTACTCTCGTAGCCAGGAAGAGCACGCTCAGCATTTGAAGATTGTATTACAGAGATTGAGGGAGGATAAGCTTTATACAAAGTTCTCCAAGTGCGAGTTTTGGCTCAGTTCAATAGTATTCTTGGGACACGTGGTGTCCAGTGAGGGTATTCAGGTGAATCCGAAGAAGATAGAGGCGGTGCAGAGTTGACCTAGACCATCCTCAGCCACGGAGATTAGGAGCTTCCTTGGTTTGGCGGGTTATTACCATCGCTTTGTGGAGGGATTTTCATCTATTGCATCGCCCTTGACCAAATTGACCCAAAAGGGTGCTCCATTCAGGTGGTCGGATGAGTGTGAGAAGAGCTTTCAGAAGCTCAAGACTTCATTGACCACAACTCCAGTGTTAGTTCTGCCATCAGCTTCAGGTTCTTACACTGTATATTGTGATGCCTCGAGGATAGGCATTGGATGTGTCCTGATGCAGGAGGGTAGGGTGATTGCCTATGCCTCGAGCCAGTTGAAAGCCCATAAGAAGAACTATCCTGTCCATGATCTTGAGTTAGCAGCCATTATTCACGCCTTGAAGATTTGGTGCCATTATTTATATGGGGTTCGTTGTGAAATCTATACTGATCATCGGAGTTTGCAGTATCTGTTGAAACAGAAGGATCTTAATTTTCGTCAGCGGAGATGGTTGGAGCTTCTTAAGGACTATGATATCACTATTTTGTACCACGCGGGGAAGGCCAATGTGGTGGCCGATGCTTTGAGTCGTCGGGCAGAGAGTTTGGGGAGCTTGGCATACCTTCCAACAGCAGAGAGGCCTTTGGCCTTGGATGTTCAGGCCTTAGCGGGCCAGCTTGTGAGATTGGATATTTCGGAGCCTAGTCGGGTATTGGCTTGTGTGGTCTCCAGGTCTTCTCTTTATGACCGTATCAGGGAGCGTCAGTATGATGACCCCCACTTGATCATTCTTCAGGACAGGTTTCGGAGAGGTGATGTTAGGGATGTGACTATTGGTGATAACGGCGTGTTGAGGATGCAGGGCTGGATTTGTGTGCCAAATGCATATGGGCTTCAAGAGTTGATTCTTGAGGAGGCCCATAGCTCGCGGTATTCCATCCATCCGGGTGCCGCGAAGATGTACCAGGATTTGAGGCAGCACTATCAGTGGAGGTGGATGAAGAAGGATATAGTTGGGTTTGTGGCTCGGTGTCTCAACTGTCAGCAGGTAAAGTATGAGTATCAGAGATCGGGTGGCTTGCTTTAGAGATTAGAGATCCCAGAGTGAAAGTGGGAGTGGATCACCATGGACTTTGTAGTTGGGCTCACACGGGCTTCGAGGAAGTTTGATGCTATTTGGGTTATTGTGGATCGGCTGACCAAGTCCGCGCACTTCATTCCAGTTGGTACTACTTACTTTTCAGAGCAGTTGGCTGAGATTTACATCCGAGAGATTGTTCGCCTGCATGGTGCTCCAGTTTCCATCATTTCAGATAGGGGCACTCAGTTTACATCGCAGTTCTGGAGGGTAGTGCAGTGAGAGTTGGGTCATGTCCGAGCGCACTATTCAGATATTGGAGGACATGTTGCGCGCTTGTGTCATTGACTTTGGGGGTTCATGGGAACGGTTTCTGCCACTCGCAGAGTTTGCATATAACAGCAGTTATCAGTCGAGTATTCAGATGGCTCTGTACGAGGCTTTATATGGGAGGAGGTGTAGATCTCCGGTTGGATGGTTTGAGCCGGGTGAGGCTAGGCTCTTGGGTACAGACTTGGTCCAGGATGCATTAGATAAGGTGAAATTAATTCAGGAGCGGCTTCGCACGGCGCAGTCTAGGCAGATAAGCTATGCGGACAGGAAGGTCAGTGATGTATCTTTCATGGTTGGGGAGAAGGTTTTACTAAAGGTATCACCCATGAAGGGTGTTATGAGGTTTGGGAAGAGGGGCAAGTTAAGCCCCCGGTTCATTGGGCCTTTTGAGGTGCTTCAGAGGATAGGGGAGGTGGCTTATAAGCTTGCCTTGCCACCCAGCTTGTCGAATGTGCATCCAGTATTTCATGTTTCCATGCTCCGAAAGTATATTGGAGATCCGTCCCATATTTTGGACTTCAGCACGGTTTAGTTGGAGGGTGATATGACTTATGATGTGGAGCCGGTGGCCATTTTGGATCGGCAGGTTCGAAGGTTGAGCTCAAAGGATATAGCTTTAATGAAGGTGCAGTGGAGAGGTCAGCCTGTGGAGGAGTCCACCTGGGCGACCTAGCGGGAGATGCAGAGCAGATATCCATGCCTATTCGAGACTCTAGGTATGTTTCTAGATCCGTTCGAGGACGAACGGTTGTTTAAGAGGGGGAGGATGTAACGACCCGGTCGGTTGTTTCAGGAGTTATAGCCCCGTTTCCCCCATTTCTGTTTCGTTTATGCTCTTAAGCTATATTATGATATACCGGGTTAGTTGGTTCGGGTCCGGAGTGATTTCGGAGTGGAATGAGACACTTAGTCTCTTATTTAGAATCTTAAGTTGAAAAAGTTAACTGGATATTGACCTATGTGTAAACGATCTCGAATTTGAATTCTAATGGTTTCGTTAGCTCCGTTAGGTGATTTTGGACTTTGGAGTACGTCCAGAATATGATTTGGAGATCCGGAGTATAATTAGGCTTGAATTGGAAAAAGTTGGAAATTTGGCGATTTCGGCCGGCAGTGAAAAATTTGATATCGGGGACGGAATGGAATTTCGGAAGTTGGAGTAGGTTCGTAGTGACATTTGTGACGTGTGTGCAAAATTTGAGGTCATTCGGACGTGGTTTGGTTGGTTTCGGAATCGGTTGCCGAATTTAGAAATTTAGAAGTTCTTAGGCTAGAATTCGAGGGTAATTTGGTGTTTTGATGTTGTTTTGAGTGATTCGAAGGTTCGACTAAGTTTATATGTTGATATATGACTTGTAGCTATTTTTGGTTGAGGTCCCGAGGGCATCGGAGTGATTCCGGGTGGTTAGCGGATTTGTAGAAGTTGGAAAATACAGCTGAAGCTGCTGCTTCTGCTATTTCCGCACCTGTGGAAGGAAGAGTCGCAGGTGCGAGGTCGCTGGTGTGTTTGGGGAAGCCGCAGATGCGGAAGTGGAAGGCCAAGGCTGGGAACGCAGGTGCGAAGAATTGGCCGCATCTGCGAGCCCGCAGGTACGAGACCTGGGGCGAGTCTGCCCGAGTGGCAAGAGTGATTGTGAGGTATGCCTGAGTGGCAAGAGTGATTGTGAGGTTTTCCCGAGGGGCTGTATATGAGTGATACTTTGCCCGAGGGTCTGTTTACGATTTCATCATTTTTGCTCACCTTTGCATTTTTTTTCTGTTTGAAAACTGTTGAAGAATATCCTTAAATGATTTTTTTTTTACTGGAACTGGGTTTAAACGAGATATTTTGATTCAAATCCTGATTTTAAAAGCATGAGGTATTTTACTGGGATTTCATGATATGAACGTTATATGCTTTATTGCTCGTCACTACTGCTCAATCTTTATTTATTGTTGTTACTTATTGAGTTGGCGTACTCACGTTACTCCCTGCATCTTGTGTGCAGATCCAGGTGTAGCTGGACGCGGTAGCGGTTGTTGATTATTCTGGTTGCAGATTTTTCTGGAGATAGCAAGGTAGCTGTTTGGCGATCGCAACCCCTGCTCTTCTCCCTCTTATCTTCCTCTAGTTGTATTTAGCTATTTTTCAGGCTGAGTTTGCCTTGATATTGTTAGACAGATTGTAGTAGATGCTCATGACTAGTGACACCCCGATGTCGGGCTTTTCTTTCCGCACTTTTATTTTGATTTTAACTCCTTTACTAAGGTTTTTATGTTAAATGGCCTTGAAATTTATCCTTAAAATAAAAATATCGATTTGTTTTGGAATGAGTCGGCTTGCCTAGTTCCACGATAGGCGCCATCACGACAGGGTTAGGTTGGGTCGTGACAAAATCCAACTAATATCTTAGTAACTTGGAATTATGTTTATAATAACTATTCATACTTTAAAGTTGATGACTTGTTACATGTAAAAGATTAGGGTATTATACTCCATGTGCGAATTTTTAGTACTAAGAAGGAATTTTACAGCCTCCTTAAGTTAAAAGTAAATCTTAGTTAACACTCGTAGCTCAAGCAGCGTAAACATCAGACTGAAAAATTAGCAAATACTTAGACGAGTCTGAGAACTGTTATGTAATCACGAACTGAATGTAGACATTTTTTTGCATTAATATATAAATTCAATTATAAGGTTTCTGCTTCATGTCTATAATGACTAGTTATTCTGACATAAAAGGACTGATTTTACCTTATAATCAGTAAGGTAACATACATATTAGTATTTGAGCATACCCTTAACATTATTTGTCTGTAATCTTTTCAGTTATTGCAAGGTTTTTCCAATCACGTTTTGAGTGATTCAAAGCTATATTCACCACTTCGACCAATCATAAAGAGATAATATACTTCTTTTCTAATAATATTTTTAGAGTTAGCATTCTCTGCAGAAGATAGGGCGCAATGGAAGAAAAAGATATCTATAGGCGATAGGTATTAGTTAAGAATATGTTTTAGACGGTAACACTGTTACCAACAGAAATTTTTATCGCATATGAGTTTGTTGCCACTCATTTTGACTTCCTACATTGTCTTTTCAATTATATTGGTTGAAGGTGAAGAAGAGCAACTGTCAAATGTTGGCTATTAATGAGGTATGATGAGGTTACATATATCTACATTCGTATATTAATTGATTGTATGTATTAGAAATGGGTGATTAGTAATTTAATTATTACAAATTATGGTGCCTATTTGTGTCTTTGATCTGTTATGTTCTTGTTTTAATTACTGAGTTTTAACTGATTTTCTCTTTCGGGTAACACAATACAAATTTCTGAAGCTTAGGTAATATGTAGTGCAATCAATATCCTTACTTCTAATTGGTGGTTGGATTGTAATTAGTAAGCTCGGGGGAGGGTGATGTAGAAAGCCGGGGTGGGTGGGATATAATAATTTGGAGGAAAGTTTAGGGTCTAACTTTAATGTAGACTTCAATTATGCTCAAAAGAGGAGAGAAAAGACTTATGTTAGTATGTATTACATACTATGTAATAGGAATTCCAAGTTGCTACAGGATGTTGAAAAATGCTGCAATAACTTGGTAAAAACCTTTTATCTTAATTGGTTGAGATGTTCAATCTTAAGGTTGTAGCAGCACCTATGAATATTATTATTCCCTCTCGTAAAAATTGTTAGCAGAAGAATAGGAGAAATTGATATAGGCGATATACTAGCTAATTGGAATTGAGGTCTAGGCTTGCTGTTACGTTTCCATAGGATGTCATATTGGCTTAGAAACTTTTTAATCTTGCCATTGATTTGTATATTATAAGCAAATTTGGAAAACATCTAGTATTAGAGATCTTAATCTATTGTTCTTTTGGATACGTGCATCCTTGGAAAGCTGTGTATGTTGCTGAGAAGTATCAACTCGGTTCATTCTTGTTGGATTTGCTTTAACCTAGGATTCTAGGATTCTTGTTGAAAATGTAGCATTGAAGGATTTCAATATGATGAAAAGTTGCAGAAATTGTTTGATGGCTATGCATATACTATTTTATTATTGTCGGTATTTGATAGGATTAATTACAATGACATTAATTGTTTAGTTTAAACAATGTAATTTTTTATCCTTTTCATTCATACTATGGAATATTCTTTCTTTTATTTTTCTTGATATTACAATTTTATTTTATGAATTAATAGTAATATCTTTGTTAGCATTTGTCACTTGGAAGATAATTTTGGCAGCAACAAATAAAGGTTGTCAAAAGGACTAGACAAAACATTACAATTGTTGTTAAAACTTTCATATTTTTTACGGCAATAAATTTTACTCTTCATTTGCCGCTGAAAGAGTTACTTTTTAGCGACTATTAATTAAATTTACCGGCAATAGAAAAAGGAGCTAAAGGTGCAAATTATGTCATTTTTGGGACGAAATTAGTAGCCACTAAAATGGCCGCTAAACAATTGCCATTAAAGCTATTACTTTTAGCGGCAATTAAAATGGATTTCCCAGCAATATAATGGATGCTAAAGGTGAAAACTAACCCATCTCCACAATGAATTTAGTGGCCAATATAATGGCCGCTAAATAATTGTCACAAAAACTTACGACTTTTAGTGGCAATTGAGACTGCCTTTACCGGCATTTTTATAAATGGTCGCGAAAAGATTTAGCGACCCCATGTACAACGGCCAAAACTTAATAGCCCGTAAATGTTGTCGTGACAATATATATTGCCGCTAAAGGCCTTTTCTAATGCCACTAAAGACTTTTTTTGTAGTAGTGAAGGTAGACTTGTTGGCGTCGCCTCCTATACCCCCATACTTTACTGTTTCCCCTATTTTGCAAATAGTTGTATTTTTCTTTCGGGAAAATACTTGTAGTAAAATCTTAGTATGTTCGTGAATTGTGACTCCGGATTCTCGGTAGTAATAATATATATTCAAAGTTGTATTTTTATATTTCCGTGTTCATTTCGACTTATTATAGTTTGTTTACTGATAATCACCTAAATGTAAGAGAGTTGGCTAATATATCTCTAACGTTGACTTGCATAGCAAGTGTAATGTTAGGCGCCATTACGGTCCAGACGGTGGGGATTCCGGGTCGTGACATATTGGTATCAGAGCACTAGGTTGCCTAGGTCTCATAATTCACGAACGAGCTTAGTAGAGTCTGGGGGATTGGTACGGAGACGTCTGTACTTATCTTTCAGAGGCTATAAAGTTTAGGAACAAATTTCATTTATATTCTTCTCTGTCGTGCGATTTTATTTTCTCAATACTGATTGAACTCTTCTAATCTTATTCTCTCGCAGATGGCAAGAACACGTACCGCTTCTTCAGCTGAGCAGCAGCCAGAGCCCCCAGTGGCAGCTCCTACGAGGGTCAGAGGCCGAGGCCGTGCCAGAGGCCGAGGCAGGGGCAGGGCTCAGCTCAGAGCCCGAGCAACAACCCCAGCCGTGGAACCTCAGGTAGAGTTTGACGAGGAGGTTCCAACCTAGACTGTTCCTCCTGGGCCAGCACAGGTTCCGGAGGGGTTCATTGCCACCCCAGTGCTTCAGGACGCTTTGGTCCGTTCGGTGGGCCTTATTGAGAGTGTGGCTCAGACTGGCGCATTTCCTATGGCACCAGCCGTCTCTCAGGCTGGAGGAGGAGCCCAGACTCCTGCTACTCATACTCCGGAGCAGATGGCTCCCCAGTACCAGACTCCAGCAGCTCTTCCAGTCGGAGTAGTTCAGTCGGTTGTTGCGGAACAGATCGGTGATGGGTCAGCAATGTCTTCTAAGGCTTTATGGAGATTGGACAGGTTTACCAAGTTCTTTCCAGTTCACTTCAGTGGTGCACCTTCAGAGGATCCCCAGGAGTATCTTGAAAGATGTCATGAGGTGCTACGGAACATGAGTATAGTGGAGACCAATGGTATCAATTTTGCTGCATTTCAGATGACTGGTTCCGTCAAGAAATGGTGAAGAGATTATTTGTTAACCAGACCAGCGGAGTCGCCTGCTCTTACTTGGGACCAGTTCTCTCAACTCTTCCTAGAGAAGTTTTTGCCTATCACATTGAGAGAGGAGCATCGCCGTCAATTCGAGCGTCTCCGACATGGCAGTATGACTGTTACTCAGTATGAGACCTGTTTTATGGATTTGGCCCGTCATGCTCTTCTTCTACTTCCCACCGAGAGAGAGGGGGTGAGGAGGTTTACTGACGGACTTGCTCAGCCTATCAGATTGCAGATGGCTAAGGAGACTGGGAGTGAGATTTTTTTTCAGGCGGCTTCCAATATTGCCAGGCGAGTTGAGATGGTTCTTGCACAGGGAGGTCAGGGGTTTGACAAGAGACCTCATCATTCCGGTGAGTTCAGCGGTGCCTCACCTAGAGGCAAGGGTACTTTTGGTAGGGGCCATACTCCCAGGACATTTCATTCAGCGCTTCAGGCATCCCACAATGCTTCAGGGAGTCATGGTCCTTATGTGCCTCATTCTGGGCAGCCAGCCTATAGTGCACCATCAGCTCCTATCAGTGAACCTCCTATTCAAAGTTACTATCATGGTCCTTAGGCTCGTCCGGGTCAGTCTCAATTTCCACCGCCACAGCACCCGGATAGATGTTTCGAGTGTGGTGGTTATAGGCATATCAGGAGGACTTGTCCGAGATTATTGGGCATCCCGCCACAGCATCAGGGCTATCGCGCCATGGTTCCGGCACCAGTTGCTGCACCACCTGCTCATCCAGCCGGATGTAGGGGTCAGGAAGCCAGCTAGAGGTCGTCCCAGGGACGTAGTTGAAAGTGGTATGGCCCAACCCCGATGTTATGCTTTTCCAGGCCTGAGGCTGAGTCATCCGATGTTGTTATTACAGGTACTATTTCAGTTTTGCAGTAGAGATGCTTCAGTTCTATTTGATCCGGGATCTACTTACTCCTATGTGTCATCCTATTTTGCTTCATATTTGATTATGCCTCGTGATTCTTTAAGTGCTCCTGTGTATGTGTCCACACCTGTAGGAGATGCTATTAATGTAGATCGTGTTTATTGTTCGTGTGTGGTCACCATTGGGAGTCTTGAGACTCGTGTAGATCTTCTACTTCTCGATATGGTCGATTTTGATGTCATTTTGGGTATGGATTGGTTGTCACCTTATCATGCTATATTAGATTATCATGCCAAGACGGTGACCTTAGCATTGCCTCGATTAGAGTGGAGAGGGACTTCTGGCCATTCTACCAGTAGGGTTATCTCTTATCTGAAGGCTCGGCATATGGTCGAGAAGGGGTGACTAGCTTATTTGGCTTATGTCTGCGATTCTAATGCGGAGGTTCCTTCCATGGATTCAGTGCCAGTTGTTTGTGAGTTTCCAGAGGTGTTTCCTGCAGACTTGTCGGGGATGCACCCGATAGGGATATTGACTTCTGCATTGATTTGGCTCCGGGCACTCAGCCCATTTCCATTCCGCCATACCATATGGCCCCGCTACAATTGAAATAATTGAAGGAAGAGTTGCAGGATTTGCTTGATAAGGACTTTATTAGACCTAGTGTCTCGCCCTGGGGTGCACCTGTGTTGTTTGTGAAGAAGAAGGATGGGTCGATGAGGATGTGTATAGCTTACCGACTGTTGAACAAAGTCACCATCAAGAACAAGTATCCATTGCCGAGGATTGATGACTTATTTGATCAGCTTCAGGGTGCCAAGGTATTTTCAAAGATTTATTTGAGATCTGGCTACCATCAGTTGAGGATTAGGGTATCCGATGTCCCTAAGACAGCTTTTTGGGCTCGGTACGGGCATTATAAGTTTTTGGTAATGTCCTTTGGGTTGACAAATGCACCCAGCAGCATTTATGGATTTGATGAACCGAGTGTTCAAGCATTATTTGGACTCCTTCGTGATTGTGTTTATTGATGATATCTTGATCTACTCCCGCAGTCAAGAGGAGCATAAACAGCATCTCAGGATTGTGCTTCAGACTCTGAGAGACAGCTAGTTATATGCTATGTTTTGAAATGCAAGTTTTGGTTGAGCTCAGTCACTTTCTTGGGGCACGTTGTATCGGCAGAGGGCATTCAAGTGGATCCTAAGAAGATATAGGTAGTTCATACCTAACTTAGACCCACTTCAGCTATAGAGATTAGGAGTTTCTTAGGTTGGTGGGCTATTACCGTTGATTGGTGGATGGGTTCTCATCTATAGCAGCCTCGTTGACCAGGTTGACCCAGAAGGGTGCCCCGTTCATATTGTCAGACCAGTGTGAGGCGAGCTTTCAGAAGCTCAAGACAGCTTTGACTACAGCGTCGGTGTTGGTGTTGCCCATATGTTCAGGATCTAATACGGTATATTGTGATGCTTCCCGTGTTGGGCTCGGTGCAGTATTAATGCAGGAGGGCAGGGTGATTGCATATGCGTCGCGGCAGTTGAAGGTTCACGAGAAGAATTACCCTGTCCATAACTTAGAGTTGGCAGCCATTGTTCATGCGCTGAAGATTTTGAGGCACTATCTTTACGGCATGTCGTGTGAGGTTTTCACGAATCATCGAAGTTTGCAGTACTTCTTCAAACAAAAGAAGCTCAATTTGAGGCAGAGGAGGTGGTTAGAGCTATTGAAAGATTATGATATCACCATCTTGTATCGCCCCGGGAAGGCCAACGTGGTAGCCGATGCCTTAAGTAGGAAGTCAGTGAGTATGGGCAGCCTTGCATATATTCTAGTCGGTGAGAGGCCGCTAGCATCATATGTTCAGACTTTGGCCAAACAGTTTGTGAGGTTGGATATTTCAGAGCCCAGCCATGTTCTAGCTTACACAGTCGCTCGGTCTTCTTTATTTGAGCGTATCAGATATCGGCAGTATGACGACCCTCATTTGTTGGTCCTTAGGGACACAGTGCAAAGCGGTGGTGCCAAGTAGGTTACTGTTGGAGATGAAGGAGTCTTGAGGATGCAGGGTCGTGTTAGTCTGCCTAATGTGGATGGACATCGTGAGTTGATTCTTGAGAAGGCCCACCGTTCTCGATATTCTATTCACACGGGCGCCGCCAAGATGTACCAGGACTTACGGCAACATTATTGGTGGAGGAGGATGAAGAAGGATATAATTGCTTATGTAGCTCGGTGCCTGAATTGTCAGTAAGTGAAGTATGAGCATTAGAGACCCGGTGGTTTGCTTCAGCAGATAGAGATTCCTGAGTGGAAATGGGAGCGTGTCACTATGGATTTTGTTGTTGGACTCAGAGGAAGTTCGATGTCGTTTGGGTCATTGTGGATAGGCTGACTAAGTCAGCGCACTTCATTCCTGTGGCAGTTACTTATTCTTCGGAGCGGTTAGCAGAGATTTACATCCATGAGATCGTCTGTCTTCATGGTGTGCCCATGTCTATAATTTTTGATCGAGGTACATAGTTCACCTCGCACTTCTGGAGTGTAGTACTGCGTGAGTTGGGTACGCGGGTTGAGTTGAGCACAGCGTTTCATCCCCAGACGGACGGATAGTCCGAGCGCACTATCCAGATATTGGAGGATATGCTCCGTGCATGTGTCATAGACTTCGGAGGATCATGGGATCAGTTCTTTTCCCTTGCAGAGTTTGCCTACAACAACAGCTATCAGTCGAGCATTCATATGGCTCCCTATGAGGCATTATATGGTAGACGGTGTCGATCGCCAGTTGGATGGTTTGAGCCGAGGGAGGATCGGTTGTTGGGTACAGATTTAGTACTGTATGCCTTGGATAAGGTCAAGATTATTCAGGATAGAGTTCGCACAACTCAGTCCAGGCAGAAAAGTTATACCGACCGTAGAGTTCGTGATGTTGCATTCATGGTCAGCGGGTGTTGCTTCGGGTATCACCCATGAAGGGTGTGATGAGGTTCGGAAAGAAGGGCAAGTTGAGCCCTTTGAGATTCTGGAGAGAGTGGGAGAGGTGGCTTACAGACTCGCATTGCCACCCAGTTTAGCAGATGTTCATCCGGTACTCCATGTGCCCATACTCCAAAAGTATCACGGCGATCCGTCCCATGTGTTAGATTTCAGCTCTGTCCAGTTGGACAAGGATTTGACTTACGAGGAGGAGTCGGTGGCTATTCTAGCCCGGCAGGTTCGTCAGCTGAGGTCTAAGAGTTATCCTTCAGTTCGAGTGCAATAGAGAGGTCAGCCCGTTGAGGCAGCTACTTGGGAGTCCGAGTTGGACATGCGGAGTAGATATCCACATCTTTTCACCAGCCCAAGTACTTTTCTATGTCCGTTCGAGGACGAACGGTTATTTTAAAGGTGGAGAATGTGATGACCCGATAGGTCATCTTATGATGTAAACCTAATTATGTGATCCGAACCCTTTAAAAGTTGTGTTTAGCCTTCCTCGATTTGCGTGGACAGTTTGGGCATCTTTTCGGAAAGATTTTATGCTAAAAACTGATAATAAAAAAAGAAATTTTGCCTAATAACCTCATTTGAGTTGACTTCGGTCAATATTTTTGAAAAATAAACCCCGGTTCATACTCTTACGGTCCTGGTGGGTCCGCATCGTGATTTGGGACTTGGGCATATGCCCAGAATCGAAATTGAAAGTCCTTATCCCGAGATATCGAACTATGTCATAATTTGAAAGTTGAAAGCTTAATGAAATTGAAGTGTTTGACTTATTGGATAACGGGTCTGTATTTTAGTTTCGGAACCCGGTATATGTCCAATACCATATTTATGACTTCTCTATGAAATTTGATGAAATACGGAGTTGATTTGACGTGATTCGGACGTCCGGTTGTAAAAATAGAAGTTTCAAAAGTTTTATGAAAATTTTATTTGATTTGGTGTTCAATTCGTAGTTCTAGGTGTTATTTTGGCGATTTGATTGCGCGAGCAAGTTTGTATGATGTGTTTAGACTTGTGTGCATAGTTGGTTTAGAGCCCCGAGGGCTCGAGTGAGTTTCAGATAGGCTACGGAGTGTAATGGACTTAGAAAACATAGCTGATGCATTTTTGTTTCTGGTGTCTGCTGCAGATCCCGCATTTGCGAGATCTGGCTCACATTTGCGAGCCTTGCATTTGCGAAGAGACTATCGTATTTGCAAACTAGGGCACGACACGGGGTACTCGCATTTACAAGGCTAAAGTTCGCATTTGCGAACCAGTCTATTCTGCTTTTGCGAAGGCAGAGTCGCATTTGTGAATCAACACTGTTTTGAGAATCTTCGCATTTGTGAAGGTAGGGCCGCATTTGCGAGGGTTGCACGGTTCGCATTTGCGGTTATTTTATCGCATTTGCGATCACTGGGATTTCTGAAGGAGTTTGCAATTGCGACCTCTTCCTCGCAATTGCGAACATGATATCGCAATTGCGACATCTGCAGATGGGTAAAACTTGACTTAGACGGGATTTTTGCTCATTCTTCTAATTTTCAAAATAATAAAACCTTAGAGGCGATTCTTCCAAGACCAATTCTTCCCCAAAACTTTGGTAAGTGATCCTAACCTACTTTCTTTCAATTTTTCATCACATTTCATGAATTTCCAACCCAAAATCTAGGATTTTCATGGTAGAAATTGGGGGTTTGGGTAGAATTAGGGATTTTTGGGAAATTGGGATTTAGACCTGAAATTTAGGTCGGATTTCAAAACTAATTGCATAATCGGGCTCGGGGGTGAATGAGTTTTGGTCCAAACCTCGAGTTTTGACCAAACGGCCCGGGGTCAATTTTTGACTTTTGGGGCGAAAGTTTGGGAAATCAAGATTTATGCATTGTAATTGATTCCTTTAGCAATAATTGATGTTATTGAGTTAATTGTGGCTAGATACGAGTGGTTTGGAGATGGATACTAGAGGAAAAGTGATAATTGAGCATTGAGTGGCCTGTGGAGCGAGGTAAGTGTTATGTCTAACTTTGACTTGAGGGATTAGGAACCCTCGACCTATTTGCTATATGAAATTCATGTGAGCGGCGTATACGTGAGGTGACGAGTAGCCTGTTTCTTTCCCGTTCTTCTTATATCGTTTCTTTCCCTGCCTTAACTGTTACATGCTTTACTTGTATTTTCATGCCTAATTGCTACTTGTTAGACATTGTTTCTCCTTGTTAAAGGCATTAGTTATCCCCTAGCTTCATTGTCTCCTATTATTTGCTTAAGCTGTTTCATTGGTGCTTTTATGATATATTCTGGATTGGTCTCACTGAGTAGTATTACTTGTGTGAAGTTCATAGTGTACAAGCTCTCCATTTACTTTGGTTTGAAGTGAAGTATCGTGAAGGGTTTTGTGTTGAATAGTGAAATTTCTGTACTTACTGAGTAGTTGATACTGATATAGTGGGATCGGGTTGCGCGCCGCAACAGGTGAAATAAGGGTGATATATTGAGGAGGAATAAGGGTGACTTGATATTGTTCGGTAGGATCGGGTTGCATGCCGCAACAGGTGTAATAAGGGTAGATTGTGGTGAAATAAAGGTGAACTGTGATTGTGATTATTGTGATATGGTGGGATCGGGTTGCACGCCGCAACACTTTTATTTGTATTCTGATGTTTATGCTATTAAGAGGAAATAAGGAAGGAATATGATATAAAACGGTAGGATCGGGTTGCGCGCCGCAATAATCTATATGTTTATACTTTTCCTTGACTGTGTTAGCTGTATGTTAGTCTTAATTTGCACTTAAGGATTGGTAATAGCTGAACACTGATAAAATACTTTGAGTACTGTATTTATTTCTTGCAAGTTACTGGTTTATTTTATTCTGTCTTCCTTTTTACTTTTATTATATACTGTATGCAGATTACATTGTGAGTGTCCTGTCGTAGTCTCGTCACTTCTTCGTCATGGTTAGGCTCGGCACTTACCAGTACATGGGGTCGGTTGTACTGATACTGCACTCTGTACTTCCTGTGCAGATTTTGGAGCATGTTCGGGCTGATCGAGAGGTTGGGTGTAGACTTCACTGCTACGAGACCCAAGGTAGTCCTGTTGGCGTCCGTAGGCCGTGGCGTCCCCTCCTATACCCCCATACTTTACTATTTCCCCTATTTTGCAAACAGTTGTATTTTTCTTTCACGCAAATACTTGTAGTAAAATCTTAGTATGTTCGTGAATTGTAACTCCGGATTCTGGGTAGTAATAGTATATATTCAAAGTTTTATTTTTATATTTCTGGGTTCATTTCGACTTATTATAGTTTGTTTACTGATAATCACCTAAATGTAAGAGAATTGGCTAATAAATCTCTAACGTTGCCTTGCCTAGCAAGTGTAATGTTATGCGTCATCACTGTCCCGACGGTGTGGATTCCGGGTCGTGACAGCCATGGTCGTAATATTTTGAACCGAATATTTTTTTTAGGACTTTTAGTTATTTAATTTTTTTTGGTAAATAAATTAGCTAAACTTCATTTGACTTGAAAAGCATGAGACTAAAAAAAAGACGAATTTGATTAAGTACCATTCATGGGTTTATGATTACCTTTCTAAGTTTATACTTATTGGTGATTGAAATCATAATTTTCGTTGGTTCTAAGTGTATTATGCGGTTAGCCTATATTGTCTAGTTCTCCTTCTTATTTGGAAATCTAGAAGTTGCCTTGAATGTTGTTTGAAGAAAAATTCTAGGTGGATCTTTGAGTTGAGAAATGAAAGTAGACCTTCTTTGTTGAGCCACAATCTAAATTAACCTACCTTGATATCTTTATCCCTATTTAGCTCATTTGAGCCTAAATAAATTTTTTTTTTGTTGGTCGCCAAGCTTTAACCCTTAGCTTGTTTGTTGTTACGACTTATTATTTGTTCACCCAATTCCCTTTGGTCACTTTAAGAGTTGATCTAAATGTAAAAATCTAGGGGTGAGGTGTAATTGATGAAAGAACAATTATTTGAGCTTGTTGATCTCTTGAGTTGTTTTTATCAGAAATAAAAAAAATAGCTGCTTCTGAAATTCTGGAAAAAAAATACCAAAAAAAAAGGGAATAACAAAGAGATATTGTCATCTCCATTCAATTAAAAAAAATGAAAGTTGTGAATGGGTTACCCTAAAAAAAGGGGGGGGTGTGGATTGCTTAAAGAAATATGGAAGACAATCGTGCTTGAGCGATAAAGTAAAGTGTAGAGTCTACAAGGAATTTGAGTCACTATTATCCATACGTATCATTTCTGATCCCTAAGCCTTCATTACAACCTTGTAAAAGTCCTACATGATCTTAACTCATAGACTCCTATATTAGTAGAGAATTACATAATAGTCAAGCTTATGGTAATTTCCAGTAGCTTGAGGTACTTTTTTTTTAGAGTGAGCGAAATTTTCTATTCATGCCCTTCTTTGTTCTTTATCTATATATTGTGTGATATACGGGCATCTCTCTTCATCTAGTGAGACACACTTAGGATTAGAAAATATTATAATTTCGATATTCAATAGGTGAACATGAGTACGGTTAAATGTTGTTTGAACTCGTGGATTGTTCTTAGTTAATTCTTCTCTGTCAAAAATTCTCCTGATTTCACTTAAAGTGTTTAGTTACCATATTTATTTGAGTTCTTTGCTCGAGGACAAGCAAATATTTAGGTGTGGGAGAATTTGATAAGAGAAAAATACCATTCATAAAATAAGTAGTTATTTAATTTCTAATACTAATATTTTTTATTTTATTTGCAGGAATATTATAATTCAGTAAAATAATAAGCAATTTTACACTTAAGAAGATATGAGCGTGAAAGAGGACCAAAGTTCAGATTTACAAAGAAAAATCCAAGACAAACAAAATGGAAAAAGAAAAGAGTAACAAATGTTGGAAAGAGGAAACCAAAAGGAATAAATATTAGCAAGTGGACATGTTCTACATTGGAAATGGAAACTTGTCAGCAAAACCAATTTCATGACACAAAGTTTTAATTTGCCAATTAGTCGTGAAACCAATTTGGCATTTGCAAGTTGGCAACTTGGGCCAACTTAAATGAAAAAGCTGACAAAGTTTTATTTTATTGAAATTGAAGTCCGGAAACAACGAGAATTGTTGGGGAGAACTTGCTATAAATAGGGAAAGGCAGAAGCCTCATTCCCATCAACTCATTTCTTTGAGCTTTCTAAGTTCTTCTTTTAGCCATTATATTGGCTTCGTTTCTAGTTCCTAATAAATTATAATGTTAGAAGTTACTCTAGCATCTATTTTTAATTAAATATGGATAATTATTCTCTTGAATATTTATTTTTATTTTCTTAAGAATATTTCCGTTGTCAATACTAACTCCATTATGGAGTAACTTTTCTTGTGTTGAGAGAATGACAGATCTTAATATTTCTATATAATAGTAGATATTATCCCTCAATTTCATATGTTTGAGCTGAAGTTTTTTCCATTTAAATTTTAACTGCTTTATAGTTAGGTGTTATTTAATTTGTTAACATCTATTTATTTTGTACAACATATTAATTTCCTATTAATTATGTAATCGAAAGAGGCAGAAGAGTAATATAGTTAATTTTGGTATTGATAGATGTTAACTTTTATTTAGTGACATCTAACTTTCATATGCTAAAATTAATTCTACACTTATTTGTAATCGAAATAGGCGAATATTGTAGTAATCAGTTATAACAAGTTGGGTAACCGAAAGAGACATAC
Organism: Nicotiana tabacum; assembly: GCF_000715075.1. Lineage (NCBI taxonomy): Eukaryota > Viridiplantae > Streptophyta > Magnoliopsida > Solanales > Solanaceae > Nicotiana > Nicotiana tabacum. Next base: position 70,458,974 of record NC_134103.1, on the reverse strand, counting down.
TAAAAAGAGCAAATTTTAGTTTAAACATATATTTCTCGCTCTTTAATATTAATATTTTGACGATTAATTTGTATAAGCGAGAGGATTGCAATTGATTGTTCAACTTAAGTAATAATATATAAATGTAATCATGAGAGCCATTTATACATTTGTGAGAAATAAAAATTTAAGGATAATTGTATCTATTATATAATAGAAATATTAAGTGAAGTTATGATCCTAACACCTTTTTATTATATTTGTGAAAAATAAAATATTTTCTATTGCTCTATTCATGCATTTTTAGTTAGTTAATTTACAACTCAACTCTTCATGATTTTTTCAAATAGTAATTAAAACAAGAAACGTTTGTAGAATAGACCAACCAATCTCTGTGGGTTCGACATCTTTCTATACTATAATTTGACAGAGTACGAGTTTAAATTTTATACACGCCAGACACTCGTCAGCAAGTTCCACTGACCGGGGTAGTAGGTTGCATCCGGTAGACACCGAGAGAGTAACGCTCCTCCTCATTTACGGATCTTCTAAGGGGGCGGCATAATTTTTCCCAAGCTCCCATGAACTGGGGACTGGGGGAAGGGCATCCTCTTCTCGGACAGTTGCGGCCGATAGAGATGATGTAGCAGTTGCTGGTGGTAAGGAAGAGTTGGTGAAGAAGGAGATGAAGCTGATGGTGTTGAAGGATGAGAAGTGGTTGCGGCAAGCGCAATGCTGGTTGTTGGTTGCTCGTCAACCAAAGACGGCAAGGACCCGATACTCAACATCACCGTACTTGGCACAACGACTAGGATGCGGAAGCGGGAGTTGGCATTTTTCACCATCTCAAACTCCCCCTAGAGTGCTGAGGCATCATCTTTGGTTGGTGTAACTAACTCAACAAATTGAGCAGTCTGTTGAGCTAAGGAAGGTCGTCGTCTTCTATATAGAGAAGCCCCCTCCTCGCTGGCTTCCCCATCATCGTCAACCTTGACTGTGTTTATGGCCAGCCCACACGTGGGGCTCATCACCACAACTTTCGAAGACCACTCGGGAGCGGAATTCTTTGCCCTCTTATTTTTTTTCCCCGTCCACGGAGGAACGTCTTCTCTTTGTTTGTTTGTTCTCTGGCCGGGGACTCCAAGAAGAAGCACTTACAGCAGAAGCAAGCCCGGAGACACCTGTCTGTGTAAAAGCCTCCTACAGCAGCCTCGCCATATCAGCAGGATTAGCCAAAACGTCCTTGTTGGGGACGACAGCTGAGCCCTGGGTTAGACCTGAATTCAACAGGAAAGAAGGGTCAAACAACTTCCTCATATGAAATGGTAAAAACAAGATGAGTTCGACTTACGAAGATTTTTGGCCTTCCATCCGTATCTAAGGGACAGTTCTTTCCACGTGCGAGTTTCGGGCAAAGTAATGTCCAAATTTTGGGGACCCATTGGCCCAAGCCTTCAACCCTAGGTGGAACCCACTGAGTCGCTGAAATAAGTAAAAGAAGAAGGGTCAATAACGATGTGGAATTATCTTTAATGGAAGAAAAAATAAATGGTAGACTTACGAGTGCGGTTCCATAATTCCAGAAAGGCTGGAGCCATGGCCAGGATGATGTCACTGGTGATGACTGAAACGAAACGTTCCATACACCCACTGTCGTTGTCATCATCCATGCTGGATAGCAGAGCATAGTGGTCGTGCTTGCAGAACTTTATCATTCCCCCGCGGAAGATCTTGGAGGAATAGAGGTTCATCACTCGAGCTAGGGTTAGCTCTTCTCCCGTCTCATGGCACAGGCCTCGAAGACAAGAAACTGTCCTCCACACGGAAGGACTTACTTGGGCCAAGCATACCTGGTAGCGGAGGCAGAACTCCACGATGATGGAGTCAAGCTCTGCACTCAAAGAGAATGCTCCCAAAGTGAAAGGATACGTGTAAAAATACGTAAAACCCTTCTTAGGTAAGGTTATCTGCTCCGCCAAGTCGGGAGCAATAATGTCCAAATCTTGACAGTGTAAGTCTTCCTTCACAGCAGGTGTCACGACCCAAAATTTCACTAGTGGTCTTGATGCCACCTAACACCGCTGTCAGGTAAGCCAACAATGATTTACCACTTTAATTACTCATTTTAGTATATTGAAATCATAATTTTCCTTAATTGTACAGTATAAAGTACAAATTTATAAAGTGAATGAAAATATTTACACGAACTTCAATAATAAATAACCTGAAAGAACCCCCAAAACCCGGTGTCACAAGTGCATGAGTATTTTCTAAAGAGTACAATAATAATAAAACATTTGTCCCGAATGTAATAAGACATAATGAAATAAATAGTATAATGGAAACTCAGTGGACTGCAATGCGTAGCCTGGAATGGAACTCACCTGAAGTCTCCCCAGCAGGTGCACCTACGCGCCAAGGTGTTCATTAATGAACCTGTCAGATCCTGCACATTTAGTGCAGAACTGCAGCATGAGTACGTAAATCAACGCGTACCTAGTAAGTATCTAGCCTAACCCCAGAGAAGTAGTGACGAGGGGTCGACATCAACACTTACTAGAGGTCCAAGCAAATAATATAATAATCCATAACAGGTATGAAGTGCACAACAATAGTGAAGTAGATCTGTAAATCTCAAAAGTTTCCAATTATTTCCTTTAAAGTATGATTTTTTTCAATCTTGTATTCTACCTTAATATCTTCGAAATTTGTCAAGTGTCATCATCAATTAAACCCGGAGTACCATATAAAGTGTCGTACATCAGTAGAGAGGTTAACTCGTGAATATATTCGGGCTACAAGCGATATAATGCACGATTATGCCGAGGTCATTCGGCCCGATCCGGAATAATGTGTACACTGCCGAGGGTCAATCAGCACGAACCATAAAAGCATCTATATACTGTAGAGGTATTCGGCCTGATCCACAAGAAAAGGGAAGGAAGTTACCGAATTACGAGACACGTGCTTATAATACAGTACATGAGCACAAAGTGGATATAATCTTTACCGTTACTCAAATAACTCTTCCACAACTGAAAGTGTTAAGGCTTGGTCTAGTATACATGTATTTATTTCCAAATCAAATTCATTTATAACTTCGAATAATTAAGCCAGCAACATGAGTTCAAATGATTCAACTATTACAAGATAAGATCCTAAGTCTACCCGGACATAAACATGTTATAGCTACGTACGGACTCTCATCACTTCGTGCGTATGTACCACCCACAGCTAGTTGTACATAACAATAAATATCACCTGGGGGTAGTTTCCCCCTCACAAGGTTAGACAGGAGACTTACCTCGCTCCGAAGTTCCAAAACCGGCTACACGGCCTCTCTAACACCTCAATCCAAGGGTCGTCGATCCAAAACAATTCAAACAATGTGCAAACCAATCAAAAGATACTCTAATACCCATAATTAATCAATTTAAACAATTCTCAACTCCGCTGGAAAAGTCTATAAAATCAGCCATCAAGCCCACGTGCCCGGATTTTGAATATTTTCAAAGATACACTTTACCCATAACACCACGAACTAAAATATATAACTTATTCCAAATTCTATGTCCAATTTCGGGGTCAAATCCAAAAATGCCGATTTCAAGGTTTTTCCTACCAAAATCCCAATTTTCTACTAATTCTCATATAAAAATCCGTACATAATCTAAGTATTTAACTTACAATAGGTGGGAATAGCTTACCTTGAAATAGATGATGAATATCTCTCCTTGAAGCTCTCCAAAAATCGCCCTATCCAAGTGAAAATGAAAGAAAGTCGGCTAAAATCCCGTTCTTAAAACAACACTGCCCCAACGACCTTTTCTATCACGACCCAAAATCCTTGAAAGGTCGTGATGGTGCCGGAAACTATTGTCAGGCAAGCCAATACCAATAATTAGTAAATTCTCATTTTAGTATTTTTGAATTCATAGTTATTCCCCTCAATTAAATAGCAGAAGATGGAGTTTACAAAATACGTAATAATATCTTTAAAAGAATTTCCAATATAGTACAACCCATAATCATCCAAAAATCCGGTGTCACAAGTGCATGAGCATTTACTAAGAATGTAAAATAAAATACAACAGTTGTCCGGAATACAATTAGACAGGAAAAATGTAAGTACTCTGAAGGAGACTCTGTTGGCTGTGGAACGTCGTATCAAATGCAGCTCACCTAAGTCCCCGTCATAATCGCGCCTCTGCGCCCACAAGGCCGCTAAACATATGTGTACCTGCACAAAAATGTGCAGCAAGTGTAGCACGAGTACGTAAATCAACACGTACCTAGTAAGTATCCCGCCTAATCCCGAAGAAGTAGTGACGAGGGGTCAACTCGGACACTTACTATGGGCTATAATCAATATACCAATGATATGATAAATTATGGGTTTTAATGAGGCAACGGCAAACACAATAACATGAGACGGGTAATTAATTCTCTTGTTAATAAGGGATTTCCAAATTTATTTTTATTTTTTAACAATTTATATCTCCGGCTAATGAGGCCATATCAAATTATCAGTTTATCTCAAACCAGGGAGGCAATATCGTTATTTATAAATTTCAAGGCAAGAAATACAAGCATGCGCAAATCCTGCCGAGGTCGTATGACCCGATCCAATAATTATTTAAACTGTGCACTGCTAGAGGGTCGAATGGCGCGAACCATAAATACATCTATTTACTACCGAGGGGCTCGGCCCGATCCACAAATAACAATTATTTTCAAGAAAACACAAGTTTCTCATTTACAATCAAGTATCTCATACAAACCTTCAAGTAAGTGAATTTAATCTCACACAATTCTTTTATCAATTTATATCATGACTATGTGATTATATTAGCAAGTAAGGGCACAAACATTCCAAGTATAGCATGATACGAGTCCTAAACTACCCAGACAATAGCATAATAGTAGCTACGTACGGACTCTCGTCACCTCGTACGTACGTAGCCCCCACAATTAGGTACAAACATTTATTTAATTCACCTATGGGGTTAATTCCCTCTTACAAGGTTAGAAAGGAGACTTACCTCGCTCCGTAGTTCCACAACCGGCTTCTGAGCCCTTCAAACAACTCGAATTAATGCACAACACTCCAAAACTAGCCAATAATTATGCAAACCCATTAATATACACTCAAATACTCATTATAATCCAATTTATAGCAATTTCTAACCCCGATCGAAAACTCGATAAAATCACCCTGGGCCCATGTGCCCGGATTCCGAAATATTTTGAAGATATTCATCACCCATAACCTTATGAATTCCAATATTTGATTTAATCCCAATTTCATTCCCAAATTCATGGTCAAAATCCAAAATACCAAATTCTAGGGTTTCTACCAAAAACTAAACAATTTATAATAATTTCCATGTTCAAATCCATATAAACTCATGCATTTAACTCAAAATTGTGAAGAAAATACTTACCCCATTATGATTGATGAAGATGGCACTCCAATGTGCTCCAAATCGGTTCCCATGGGCGAAAATGAAATAAGATAGAGCCAAACCCTCGCTTTAAAGGAGACACTGCCCAGCCCCGACTTCCGCACCTGCAGACTCTTCGTCGCATCTGCGGTCTCGCAGGTGCGGCCAAAACCTCGCACCTGCGCATTCGCTCTGCCTAGCTCGACTCCGTACCTATGCCTTTCCTTCCGCATTTGCGCCTTCGCAGGTGCAGACATACCCTCGCACCTGCGCTCCCAGATTCTTCTCCCACTCTCACACCTGCGACACACCTCCGCATCTGCGACCCTCGCAGGTGCGGACAACCCTTCACACCTGCGGTCACTGCCCAGCTTCGCCCAAACCGCACCTGCGACCACTGGCTTGCACCTGCGGCCCTTTTTGGGCAGGCGCGATCACACCAGATATCAACTGCCTAATCTTTTCTTCCATGTCCAAACTCGATCCGCTAACCACCCGGAATCCACCCGGGGCCCTCGGGACCTTAACCAATTATACCAACACGTCCCAAAACACATTATGAATTTAGTCGAGCCTTCAAATCACATGAAATAACGTCGAATTCATGAATCACACCCTATTCCAAACTTAATGAACTTTAGAATTCCAAACTTCTACATTCGATGCCGAGACCTATCAAATCACGTCCGATTGGCTTCAAATTTTGCGCACTAGTCATATTTGATATTATGGACCTACTCCAACTTCTGGAATCGAATTCCGACCCCGATATCAAAAAGTTCGCTTCCGGTCAAACTTTTCAAAAACCTCCAAATTTCTAACTTTAGCCAAATGACTCCAAAATGATGTACGGACCTCCAAATCCACTTCCGGGCGCGCTCCCAATACTGGAATCACCATACAGAGCTATGCTCGGACTCGGAATTCAAAACGGACATTGATAACACTTAAATGCACTCCAACCCAAATTTATGGAATTCTTCCAAAATGCTAACTTCCACAATAGGTGCCGAAACGCTCCCGAGGCATCCAAAATATGATCCGAACATACGCCCAAGTCCGAAATCATCATACGAACCTGCTAGAACCTTCAAATCCCGATTCTGAGGCCGTTTACTCTAAAATCCAATCTTAGTCAATTCTTTCAACTTAAGGCTTTTGAAATAAGATTTTTCTTTCCAAATCAACTCTGAACTTTCCGAAATTAAATTCCGACCACGCGTACAAGTCATAATACCTAAAGTGAAGCTACTCAAGGCCTCAAACCACCGAATGATGCGCTCGAGCTCAAAATGACTGGTCGGGTCGTTACATTCTCTCCTACTTAAACATATGTTCGTCCTCGAACTTGATAAGAACTGCGTTGGAGTTGTCCGAAATCACTGATTAGCACCTCGTGCACCTACCCGTGCTACCACAACTCAGTTGAGCTCACTGGCTCGAGTAAATGTGAAGACTCCCCTTTTGTTTAGTCAAACTAGCCTTAGAGCCAAATTCCAACATTTGGAATCTTTTGCTAGGCATGTTTCCAACATACGATCACCGTATCAATCACCACACAATGTACCAGAACATGACTGCGTACCTTTGCTGAATTCACACCATGTACCGCAACATTCAGATGACCATAATAACATTCTCTGATTATAATAGCCGACATTCCCCTAATCTGATATCACCATGCACCTCATGACATATATAAGTCTCGTTCCAATTCTTGCAATACCGCCATGACGGAAGAGACGTGTAGAAATTTATAACCAACTGTCGAGTCAACAAATCATTGAGTCTCTCCTCATGACTAGAATCATCACCCCATTATAACCAAATAATGGTATTTGCTCTTTACTATACTTTATATAATCCGATCGCGCTGATCTCGGATCCAATAATCTCGTCTCACCTACCATAAGTTGTTCAGGCAATAAGCCACCTCAGACGCTACCAAAAAGTCTCATGTGATGCCACAATGTACCAATAAGCTACAAACTCGACGTGATACATGAGGAAAATGAACTCTGGAAAGAACTACTCAACCCACGTAACTAACTAGACAACCGAAAAGGTGTTACGAACCTTCCTCAGAAAATGGGACACAAAACACACAAAATAGAATATAGGGGACTGCATTCAACATCACACTGTTGCGGCACGCAACCCGATCCAAACAACATGTCTGTGGCGGCGTGCCACCCAATCTACACATAAAATCTATATAATGAGATACTTACTGAGCTAGAATGCTCATTATTACAAAATACCCGAATATCGGCCACAAGAATGCTAAGTGCATGATACCATCCCTGGGGAGACAGACAGCGCCATATGCTATAAAACTCAAGCACAACTAAGGAGCGATATATGATCTAACTCTCGAGAGACATCCTACTCACATAACACCATCGCTACGCTGAACCTCAACACATATGAAAACATCAAGCCGTTTCACAACTCACTCAGTACAATACAGTATTACATGAAATAGCCGACAAAGAAATAACATCCAACGTCCGAATACTCCTCCATAAGGAGCGCTATGCTGAAATGAACACATCGGGACTGACATAGAGCCCATATTCACATTTAAATCCATCCACATACCTCGAGCCAATTTTGATCGCACCATACTAGGCTAAAAACCTTTCAAGGGTCCATAATAATCCATTTTTTCCATAACACATAAGAACAACCATCATAACCAGAACAAGCTTCCATAGTCCACCACCAGACGAACCGAGCGTCCTCCAGGCACGAATTCCCAATTAGCGATATTACCACAATCTTCATACTTGGTTTCCATTCTTCAATCAATCAAGTGACTACACGTCACACTTATACAATCTTCCTGTGGGATATGCTCCCATGACCTTCCGCACCAGGTAACAAGTCTGTACATTCATGCTACCGGCCACACCAACGCTGTAAAGCAATACAAGAATCCGCATTCAGTATGCAAGCCTCTTCACACCAGGCACCGATCTCAGGTGACGCCAAAAACAATGCCAGCTAAATCTAACCATCTGAGTCATTTCTCGCTCATCTGAGCTCGTGACATTCTTGTCAACATCGAACCGCAACCTTTATCCTCAACTTCCAAATCCCATGCTAATCACTGCACTTAATCATGCCAATGCGCAAGAGCACCAAAACTTTTATCATTACTCCGGAACAACTAATAGGGTAAACACTTTATCATATAGAAACATTTTACTTAGCTCATTTCATGAGAACCATTGCAACACGCAGCTAAATTCCTATGACAACCAAAAATACAAACCTCGACTAGTGGTTTAAACCACCATACTCCTTCTGGGATCCGTCTACACATAACATGCCATAATGCTCAAATGCCCCCAAATAAAATCAATTACGACGGTCGTCAAACCTCGCACGTACCTCCACAAATCACGTGCACAATTCAACACGCTGAAGGAGCTGATCATTGCCGTCATCATGCCAATTCAACCATTGCTAACCAAACCCGACTTCTCCTAATTTACTCTGGATCTTTCTTAGAAATAACGACAACTCCTTTATCAAAATAACGAACTCCATCCGCTGCAAAAGCTCGATATTCAACCATACTATGGACTCGAAATCCTTAGACACCACACCTTAACTTTTGAATCTACTAGGATCGTTATTGAGAGTCACCCACTCTGACTTGGTCCCTAATATAATCAACTCCAAGGCTCTGCTAGCACATGAACGCCCTCTCAGAGAAGCATTTGGCCGAATCATCTTCCTTGTATCTCGCCTCTACATGAAGCATAAATTCTGAGTCTTCCCAAAGCCTGAGCATGAATCAATAAGGCCAACTTAGGTTGAAGCATGCAATCCCATCATAGGCGGTGGCGGCTCTCCCACTTAGTTTGAAGCTACCATTGCATAATTTTGGAATCCACCAAGACTCCTTATCCCCCATTGACATGATCTTGCACAATCAACCCGCCAATTTGCCTCAAAATCTTCCTGTTAACCATTTCATGAACACACTGAATCACAAGCCACGTCTTCATATTCAACTTCTCACCGAGTATCCAGTAGAATTCTTCGCAGAAGCTTTATCAACACCACGCCACCACTAATGTTTCTCACAGGGATAACCCACATGTGGAAATTCCATGCCGACATCCTCCAACAACGCTGCACCGAATACAATAACCACAAAGCCAATAAACCATCCTTAGCATGTGCTCGTTCACCAGCTGTACAAGTTTGTTCACTCCTCATGGACATCAACTAAAGGTGCGACAATACATTCCAATCCCAAGTCATGTTGTATCCCTCTTCATATCAGCAAACTCATTTCTTTCGCATCCAATCTTCCCCCAGTATAACAGCCAACATTCCAAATTTAAGTTTGTAGACCTAGTCATTGTCCACCATGAATCCGAAATCACTCCAAACTTTCCTCAAGACGTGTAGCAATCCTAACTCATAACCATATGCTACCTTGCCACTCTCCCACTTTGGTCAAACCCTCTCCTTTAAGCAACTACTCGACTTCTGTTTCTCATACTTAGCCTTCTAAGAACTTAACCACCACAAGACACCTCCCACATGTCCTTCCTCATCCTTCGCTGCCTAGTTGTTGCCTTAAATCAAAATCTACCTCTGTAGCACTTAAACCGATAGATCGATACCAACTTTAAACCCTTCCGGAAATGATCTTTCTCGAGCCATCAATATCGGGAATGCCGTTTCGATCCTGAACCACTGCACACTGCGACCTCTGACAGCCGCTTCCTCAGCACCATTTATAATACTCTGCCCCAAGGCGAATTGAAGGAAAACATAACACCGACGAACTTATCACATTATAACTAATCAAGGACGATGACGCCACATCACAGGCAAAGATTCTACCACGCTTGAAAATATCGAGTCCCGCTACTCCATCAACCCAAGTCTGAACATTCTTAGTTCGATTGCATTTCCTCCGTCGAAAGTAAAATATCGAATCTATGTATCATGCAATGAGTAAACCTCTTTTCAAGTCATTCACTGCCCTATCACATAGGCAAGCATCCTACCATCACATCAATACTGTGCGATAACAACTCATGAGCATCATAGCAACCTGTGCATAGCCCCAAAGCTCTCAGAAGTACAGCTACTGAGCTAAAATGACAGAATATCCTTCCACAAGACGACGACAATAGCCCAATCAACTATGCAGGGAGAACTATCCACACCACATCTGTAGTACCATTACAATTCCTCAATTCCCGATTTATAACCAGCACTTCACGCCGCATAAGATTGAATGGAAAAGAAATGAAGGCATAAGCCTCAAAAGATTCAAATCGCACGATGAGGAATCAAGAAGGGAAGTGTTCCTAACAGCCTTATAGCCTCTCGAAGATAAGTATAGACGTCTCTGTACCGATCCGTAAGACTCTACTAAACTCGTTCATGACTCGTGAGACCTAAGTGAATCTAGTGCTCTGATACCATGTTGTCACAAGCCAAAATCCTTGGAAGGTCGTGATGGCGCCGGAAACTACTGTCAGGCAAGCCAACACCAATAATTAGTAAATTCTCATTTTAATATTTTGAATTCACAGTTATTCCCTTCAATTAAATAGCATAAGATGGAGTTTAAAAATACGTAATAATATCTTTAAAAGAATTTCCAATACAGTGCAACCCATAATCATCCCAAAATCCGGTGTCACAAGTGCATGAGCATTTACTAAGAATATAAAATAAAATACAACAGTTGTCCGAAATACAATTAGACAGGAAAAATGTAAGTACTCTGAAGAAGACTCTGTTGGCTGCGGAATATCGTATAGAATGCAGCGCACCTAATTCCCCGCCATAATCGCATCTCTGCGCCAACAAGGCCGCTAAACATATGTGTACCTACACAAAAATGTGTAGCAAGTGTAGCATGAGTACGTAAATCAACGCGTACCCAGTAAGTATCTCGCCTAACCTCGAAGAGGTAGTGACGAGGGGTCGACTCGGATGCTTACTATGGGCTATAATCAATATACCAATGATATGATAAATTATGGATTTTCATGATGCAATGGTAAACACAATAACATGAGACAGATAATTAATTCTCTTGTCAATAGGGGATTTCCAAATTTATTTTCATCTTTTAACAATTTATATCTCCGGCCAATGAGGCCATATCAAATGATCAATTTATCTCAAACCAGGGAGGCAATATCGTTATTTATAAATTTCAAGGCAAGTAATACAAGCATGCGCAAATCTTGCCGAGGTCGTAAGGCCCGATCCAATAATTATTTAAACTGTGCACTACTAGAAGGTCGAATGGCGTGAACCATAGATGCATCTATTTACTACCGAGGCGCTCGCCCCGATCCATAAATATCAATTATTTTCAAGAAAACACATGTTTCTCAGTCAAGTATCTCATACAAACCTTCAAGTAAGTGAATTTAATCTCACACAATTCTTTTATCAATTTCTATTAGGACTAAGTGATTATATTAGCAAGTAAGAGCACAAACATTCCAAGTATAGCATGATACGGGTCTTAAACTACCCGGACAATAGCATAATAGTAGCTACGTACGGACTCTCCTCACCTCGTACGTACGTCGCCCCCACAATTAGGTACAAACATTTATTTAATTCACCTATGGGGTTAATTCCCTCTTACAAGTTTAGAAAGGAGACTTACATCGCTCCGTAGTTCCATAACCAGCTTTCGAGCCCTTCAAACAACTCGAATCGATGCACAACGCTCTAAAACTAGCCAATAATTATTCAAACCCATTAATATACACTCAAATACTCATTATAATACAATTTATAGCAATTTCTATCCCCGATCAAAAACTCGATAAAATCACCCTCGGGCCCACATGCCTGGATTCCGAAAATTTTCGAAGATAATCATTACCCATAACCTTATGAATTCCAATATATGATTTAATACCAATTTCATGCCCAAATTCGTGATCAAAATCCAAAATACCAAATTCTAGGTTCTCTACCAAAAACTCCATAATTTATACTAATTTCCATGTTCAAATCCATATAAACTCATGCATTTAACTCAAAACTTTGAAGAAAACACTTACCTTATTATGATTGATGAAGATGGCACTCCAATGTGCTCCAAAATCGGCTCCCATGGGCGAAAATGAAATGAGATAGAGCCAAACCCTCGCTTTAAAGGAGACACTGCCCAACCCCGACTTCCTCACATGCGGACTCTTCGTCGCATCTGCGGTCTCGCAGGTGAGGCCAAAACCTCGCACCTGCGCATTTCCTCTGCCTAGCTTGACTCCGCACCTGCGCCTTTTCTTCTGCATCTGCGCCTTCGCAGGTGCGGATATACCCTCACACCTGCACTCCCAGATTCTTCTCCCACTCTCGCACCTGCGACGCACCTCCGCATCTGCGACCCTCGCAGGTGCGGACAACCCTCGCACATGCGGTCACTGCCCAGCTTCGCCCAAACCGCACCTGCGACCACTGCCTCGCATCTGCGGCCCTTTTTGTGCAGGTGCGATCACACCAGATATCAACTGCCTCATCTTTTCTTCCAAGTCCAAACTCGAACCGTTAACCACCTGAAATCCACCAGGGGTCCTCGGGACCTTAACCAACTATACCAACACGTCCCAAAACACATTACGAACTTAGTCGAGCCTTCAAATCATATCAAACAACGTCGAATTCATGAATCGCACCCCATTCCAAGCTTAATGAACTTTAGAATTCCAAACTTCTACATTCGATGCCGAGACCTATCAAATCAAGTATGATTGGCCTCAAATTTTGCGCACAAGTCATCTTTGATATTATGGACCTACTCTAACTTCCTGAATTGAATTCCGACCCCGATATCAAAAAGTCCGCTTCCGGTCAAACTTCTCAAAAACCTCAAAATTTTTAACTTTAGCCAAATGACACCAAAATGACCTACGGACCTCCAAATCCACTTTCGGACGCACTCCTATTGCGACCAAACACACTCACGCAAGTATAAGCGGTCGTCAAGTAATAAAGTGACTAAAAGTCGGATGTCGAACCCACAAGGACTTATGATTAACTATTAACTAAATTAGACTATCCTAATTATCTAAACAAGAATTAAACCTAAAAATACTTTATTCTAAACTAATTAAATAAAAAAATATAAATAATGAACTTTGAACAGAGAAAGAGCAGATTTTTTATGATATCAATATAATGAAAACGATCTAGGGTTATGGGCTATCTAACAATCATATTGTATTCTTAAATTGAATTGACCGACTAATTTATCTAGCTTATTGGTTGACAGGGTTAATATTGCTCATAAGAATCTTTCGAGTTCTTACTCGCCTATTCAAGCTAACCTAACGCCTATATGTCTATGGAGTTAGAATCAACAAGAACGGATGTATAATTCCTGTAAATCAACCAAGCAAGGCAATTAGGTATATGTCTATCCTAACCACGAATCCGTTCCCCGATGCCCGAGTTCAAGAACTTGCCCTACTCAATCCTATATGCAATATAGAATTCTCACTTTCGAATTCAATTCTAGATTCGTAGATAATATTCAATTGGTGATCAAGCAATTAAATAATTAAGTGCAAGATTGAATAAATAAACTAATATGATAAATCAAGAAGTCAAAATCAATATCCGAATAACAATAGTCATGAAAGAACTACAACCCTAGAATGTGAAGTTTAGCTCCATATAGACATGGTAGCCAAACAACAAATCATACAAAGAAACATAAAAATTACTAAGTTTGGTGGGAGAAAGATGGAACTTGATGAATTCCGGTCTCCACAGCTTTGTCGTGGCTTTTTTCCCCTTCCCAATATGTTAGATGACCTAAAAGAGGCGTTTTTGGCTTATATATTGCATACAAAAGTCGTGGGCCAAAGTTCTCCTATTTCTAATCCAAATCAGCTTCAGGGATTGATGCTAGGGTGGATGCGTCGCATCCACCTCATCCTCCACTTCTCAGCTTCGCATGCTAGGGTGGATGCTTCGCATCCACCCTTTGTTCCTCCATCTCAATTTTGCCCATGTGCGGATGCTATGGGCTGACTTCACTGCTAAGGGTGCATGAAATTTGATTTTTTTCTAGATTGGATGCGACACATCCAAGCCCTCTTCCTCTAGCTAGAGCACCTTTTCTTCATATTTTTGCACTCCAAACACCCTAAATCATCACACACAATTCAATTAGTCATAAAACCAATAATTAAACTATGTTGGGCATTTTAAAGATCAAATAGCATCAAAAGGCGGTTAAAACATGGGTAAAGTAACATCAACACATATCGAAATATGCCCAACATCACCACCCCACACTTAAACCTTTGTTCGTCCTCGAACAAACCATCAATATAGTAGACGAAACAAAATTAAGCTCTTATCATTCAAAGCACACTACACATATGACCATGGTTATTTGCTACAATTAGGCTCTAGAATATGCATCATATGCACTTACCTTTACGTGTGTCATTCTTTTAAAAATATTCAAACAAAGACAACATGCTCACAACAATCCTAACCTCAAAAACTGACTCAATGTCACTATGCACTCATGGCTTGAACACCCAACATCATAGAGAAGTCTAATAACGTTACCTATCCCTCGTGAAACCATGTGCCCTCACAACAAGAACAAGAGAGCGAGTTCAATCCACACATTCGAATCTCATGATCAAATATATTTTAATGACTCACATATATCAAAGAAAATCGCTCACTCTCACAAAGAAGTCACATGCATGCAATTGGTACCATAGGCTTGCCCTTAATGTAAATCTCTACTAATGTAAGCTCGCTCGATCTAGAATCAATTAGGACTTTTTCATGGTTGTAATGTGGGCTAAGGGACGGGTAGGATATATTTTAGGAATAGTGACTCAACCTCCTAAGCACTTTAACACATCACCAAATAACTTAAAGCGTATTTTCTTCAACACCACTTCAATTTCACAAATAATATCACCCCCAAAAACAGTCCCTTCTTCTTTAAGCACTACTTTAGTTTATACCCGCTAGCAAGAACAAGACAACAATTTACTCATTTCTATTTTTCCTTTTTTTCTCAATTTCCGCTAGTGGTGTAGTATTTTACAAAACAAGTGCACCTTTCTTCCTTTCATTGGTTCCACTCAAAAGTCACCCCACACTTAGTCCCTTCTTACTTCTTTTAGCGCTCATCTAACAATTAAAGTGCTTTAAGAGGTAAAAGGATCAAAACAATGTCAATTAAGAATAAAAAAGGGTATAGGCTTGTAATGTGGGTACCAAATAAAAGTCAATAGGCTCAAAATGGTTAACTAGGGATAGATTTTATTTGTGATAAGCAATAAGCTCAAAAAGATCAAAGAAAGCCTAAAATCATTTTTCAAACCGAGCATCACCTCAAATTTCGCTTCAACTCACATACCGGGCAAGTTCTAGACACAAGTACAATACATGAACAACACAAAAAACTCACCCCACATGGCACATGACTCACTAAGGACACATTCCGACTCTCAAACAATGTAAGTATTCACGGAGCAACGAGATATTAAGCATTAAGCACAAAGTGAACATAAGTCATGTAAACGAGACATAGGTGTCACAAAACATGCTATCCAATTTATAAAGGCTTCATGATCAATTTTAAAATATAGGAAAGGCACTACACATGCCAAAGCCTGAATATGCTACTATCAAACAAGTCAAGAGCCCCCTAGGAATCTCATATTTCTTCCTCCATTTATTTTCTAACTCTAATCTATTCTAAAAGAAAAAAACTACCCGGTTCAAACTGCATACCATGGAAAAGAACCGAGGCACAAAGAAAAACCATAGGGGATTATTACTACCTAAAAAAAGCTAAAAGACATATTTTTGAATTTTTTGTTTAGACTTTAATCCCTCAAGAAAACTGTCTAGGAGATCAATCGTCGTGAAAAGTTCAATTTTTCTACTTTTTTCGTTTTTTTTTTCACAAAAGCTACTACATTTAAGAATGAGTACTACAACTAAGCTAAAATAGCACAGAAACTCATCCAAACGATCTCCTCACCCCACACTTAAAATTTTACAATGTCCTCAATGCACACTATAAATAATAAGAGGGTAAACGAGACTCCCTGGTAGGCCAAAGACTGAAGCAATAGCGGCTCACGAGGTACTCAGACTTCCCCCAGACATCGTCCTTTGTGTGGGCACCCCACACTTAGTCCTCACCATCTAGCTCGCTTTTTCACTCTTCTAATGGCTTTTCTTCCTATGCTCATAATCCTACAAAACAAAAATAGATACTACAAACTAATAAAAATAAAATAAAATAGAAAGTAAACAAAAATAAAAGAAAGCAGTAAAGCTGGGTTGCCTCCCAACAAGCGCATGATTTAACGTAGCGGCACGACGTGAACCACTTTTTGCCTCCACCTCAAACTTATGAATTGATCTCCTAACATGGCATCCAGTTTGCGGCTATGATCCAGTGGTGGGGCTACAAAGATAACCAGGCCAAGTAATAAATTTTTCACTCTACACTTCTCGGCCTTTAGATGAGGAATGTATTTTTTGCTTTTTGGCATGACAAATTCAAGAATATAGGCACTCTCATCCTCACCCTTTGACCCCCTCATTGGCTCAGATGACTCGATTACTATCTTACTATCTAAACACAATGTGAAAAAATGATTGGAATGAGGACTAATACGCCCTAACTCTAGAATTGTATTACTCTTTACATCCTCATATTTACATACACAAGAATCTTCAAATATAACATTA
This sequence comes from Nicotiana tabacum, assembly GCF_000715075.1. Taxonomy (NCBI): domain Eukaryota; kingdom Viridiplantae; phylum Streptophyta; class Magnoliopsida; order Solanales; family Solanaceae; genus Nicotiana; species Nicotiana tabacum. Next base: position 70,441,797 of record NC_134103.1, on the reverse strand, counting down.
TCTACTTCCTCACATGGCTCTAGTGTACTTTTCTCAACATGGGCATCATCAACAAAAATATGCTTGAGTGATTGGCTCTCCACTTTTAGCTCCTCAATTTGGCGTATAAGCTCATTTTCATCTTTACACAACTCATTACTGTTTTGTTGGGCGTTAGACGCATCAACCTTTGTATTCAATTGAGCCTCTAAGTCGTGAATAGTAGTGACAAATTTATCGATCTCTTGTCCCAATTCGGCTCTTCCTTCTATAAAGTATCTCATCTCATTTGTAATTTTCTCACGTTGAGCCTCATATATTTCTAATCTTTCGGATTGTTCCACCAGCGACATATGGCTCAAAATCTCCACTTTTTCAAAATTATCTTCTTGCTGGTACTCGCTCTCTTCATTCAATTCTTCCATATTGGCCTTCATTCTTGTGATTGTTGCCCTCATTCTTTTCATATCTTTTTTGAGTTCATCCTGTTGCTCTGCTACTTGCCTCAGAATATCCCTAATATATGCATCAGGTTCCATATCCTGCACTTCATTGCCCCTATCAAACTCAGAAACATCATTAGAAAGATCATAATAAGGGCTCAGAGAAGGATGAACAGGATTATGACAACCATCCCAATGGCCATCTTGACCACCACACATATTACAAATATTCCACTCAAAGTATTGAGATTGTGCGCACAAATCAGTCCCGGGAATATTCTGACAATTTTTCCGCTAGTGGGGTCCTCCACAATATGGACAAGGATCATCAAAATAAGAATAACTATCATTCGAATAATTTTCATTCCAAGATGCCATGTTAAAATAAATAACAAATACTAACTACACTAAAAAAATGAATAGATAAAAAAAAATGTCTAATCTAGAAAAATAGCTAATTTTTAAGTCCCCGGCAATGGCGCCAAAAACTTGTTGCGACCAAACACACTCACGCAAGTATACGCGGTCGTCAAGTAATAAAGTGACTAAAAGTCGGATGTCGAACCCACGAGGACTTATGATTAACTATTAACTAAATTAGACTATACTAATTATCTAAACAAGAATTAAACCTAAAAATATTTTATTCTAAACTAATTAAATAAAAAAATATAAATAATAAACTTTGAACAGAGAAAGAGCAGATTTTTTATGATATCAATGTAATGAAAACGATCTAGGGTTATGGGCTATCTAACAATCATATTGTATTCTTAAATTGAATTGACCGACTAATTTATCTAGCTTATTGGTTGACAGGGTTAATATTGCTCATAAGAATCTATCGAGTTCTTAATCGCCTATTCAAGCTAACCTAACGCCTATATATCTATGGAGTTAGAATCAACAAGAACGCATGTATAATTTCTGTAAATCAACCAAGCAAGGAAATTAGGTATATGTCTATCCTAACCACGAATCCGTTCCCCGACGCCCGAGTTCAAGAACTTGCCCTACTCAATCCTATATGCAATATAGAATTCCCACTTTCGAGTTCAATTCTAGATTCGTAGATAATATTCAATTGGTGATCAAGCAATTAAATAATTAAGTGCAAGATTGAATAAATAAACTAATATGATAAATCAAGAAGTCAAAATCAATATCCGAATAACAATAGTCATGAAAGAACCACAACCCTAGAATGTGAAGTTTAGCTCCATATAGACAAGGTAGCCAAACAACAAATCATACAAAGAAACATAAAAATTACTAAGTTTGGTGGGAGAAAGATGGAACTTGATGAATTCCGGCCTCCACAGCTTTGTCGTGCCTTTTTCCCCCTTCCCAATATGTTAGATGACCTAAAAGAGGCGTTTTTGGCTTATATATTGCGAACAAAAGTCGTGGGCCAAAGTTCTCCTATTTCTAATCCAAATCAGCTTCAGGGATTGATGCTAGGGTGGATGCGTCGCATCCACCTCGTCCTCCACATCTCAGCTTTGCATGCTGAAGCATCCACCCTTTGTTCCTCCATCTCAATTTTGCCCATGTGTGGAAGCTAAGGCGGATGTTATGGGCCGACTTCACTGCTAAGGGTGCACGAAATCTGATTTTTTTCTAGATTGGATGCGACGCATCCAACCCCTCTTCCTCTAGCTAGAGCACCTTTTCTTCATATTTTTGCACACCCTAAATCATCACACACAACTCAATTAGTCATAAAACCAATAATTAAACCATGTTGGGCATTTTAAAGATCAAATAGCATCAAAAAGCGGTTAAAACATGGGTAAAGTAACATCAACACATATCGAAATATGCCCAACATCAGCTCCCAACACTGGAATCACCATACATATCTATTCTCAAACTCAGAATTCCAAGGGGACATCGATAACATTTAAATGCACTTCAACCCAAATTTATGGAATTCTTCCAAAATGCTAACTTCCACAATAGGTGCCGAAACGCTTTCGGGGCATCCAAAATCCGATCCGAACATACGCCCAAGTCTGAAATCATCATACGAACCTGCTGGAACCTTCAAATCCCGATTCTGAGGCCGTTTACTCTAAAATCCAATTTTAGTCAATTCTTTCAACTTAAGGCTTTCGAAATGAGAATTTTCTTTCCAAATCAACTCCGAACTTCCCAAAATTAAATTTCGATCACGCGTACAAGTCATAATACCTTAAGTGAATCTACTCAAGGCCTCAAACCGCCAAACGACGTGCTGGAGCTCAAAATGACCGGTCGGATCGTTACATTTTTGCACATGCAGAACAGTAGCCGCTTCTGCGGCTCCGCTTCTGCGAAAACTTCCTCGCAGATGCGGCTTCCCCCAAGGCCAGCACTTTCTGCTTTTGCGGCCAACTAACTACTTCTGCGGCACTACATTTGCGGTCCGCCCTTCGCATCTGCGGAGGCCACTAAGCCGCCCAACCACATCTGCGGTCAGGTCCCCGTTTCTGTGGGCGCGTATCTGCGTGAACTAACAAGCTTCTGTGGACCAGCCTCATCACCCCTACTTTAGCTTCTCCAAATCTGCACTCCGCAGTCCCCAGTCCATTTCTCCGCATCTGCGCAACACCTCCCGTACCTGCGATCAAAGCTCTGCAGATGCGGTTACATCAGCAGAGCCCAGCCTTCAGCAATCTCACAACTTCAACTTTTGATTCGTTAACGATCCGGAACCAACTCGAGGCACCCCCGGGACCTCGACCAAATATACCAACCAGTCTTAAAACACAATGCGAACTTGGTCGAGCTTTCAAATCACATCAAACAACGTTTAAACCACGGATTGCACCCCAATTCAAGCTTATTGAACTTTAAAACTACAAACTTCTACATTTGACACTGAAACCTATCAAATCAAGTCCGATTGACCTCAAAGTTTGCACACAAGTCATAATTGACATTACGGACCTACTCGCACTTTAGGAATCGAAATTCGACCCCGATATCATAAAGTCCACTCCCGATCAAACATCCTAAAAATCATCCAATTTCCAACTTTCACCAATTGACGCCGAAATAACCTACGGATCTCCAAATCAACATCCGGACACGCTCCTGAAACAAAAATCATCATACAAACCTGTTGGAACCGTCAAATCCCGATTCCGAGGTCGTTTACTCACAAATCAAACCTTAGTCAATTCTTCCAACTTAAAGCTTTCGAAATAAGAAATTTCTTTCCAAATCAATCCTGAACTTCCCGAAATTCAATTCCGACCACACGTACGAGTTATAATACCTGAAGAGAAGCTACTTAAGGCCTCAAACCACTGAACGATGCGCTAAAGCTCAAAACGACCGGCCGAGTTGTTACATTCTCCCCCATTTAATCATACGTTCGCCCTCGAACGTGCTAAGGAATGCTCTGGAGTTGTCCAAAATCACTGTGCAACACCTTGTGTACCTACCCGTTCCACCACATCCCAGTTGAACACATTAGCTCGAGCCAGACTGAAAATCCTCCCTATAACCTTAACCAATAAGCCTTAAAACCAAGTTCCAACTTCCGAATTTCTTTACAAGGCCTGATTCTAACACACGAACACCGTACTAATCACCACACACTGACATGATCATGTACCTATGCTGAAATCATACCATGCACCATATAAGTCGGTTGCCCATACTAACATCATCCGACAACAATAGTTGTAATTTCACAAACTCGATGCCCGCAATACATCTCATGGCGTGTGTAAATCCTGTTCCAACTCTCACAATACTGCCATGACGAAAGAGACGTGTAGAAACTCATAACCACCTGCCAAATCAATAATTCATGGAGTCTCTTCTCCTGACAAGAACCCTTACCTCATTCGAAACTGAATAACGATATGTTTTCTTTTTACGTACTTTATATAAATCAGATTGCACTAATTTCAGGTCCAATAATCTCGTCTCACCCAGTACAATCTGCTCATGCAATAAATCACCTCAAACATTGACTCAAATCTCATATGACTCCATCAATGCGCTAACAAGCTACAACTCGAATATGACACATAAAGAGGAACGAACTCTGGGAAAAAGAAGTACCCAGCCCGCATAACGAATAAAATGGTTGAACAGGTGTTATGAACCCTCCTCAGAGGATGAAAAATGGAATATGCAAGAATAGATATAGGGAACCGTACCCAGCATAACGCTATTGCGGCGTGCAACCCGATCCAAACATGATTCTGTTACGGCGTGCAACCCAATCCGAATAACGTAACTGTGGCAGCGTGCCACCCGATCCACTCATAATAGTAAATAAGGACATACTCATCAAGAAATAATGATTCTACCTACGGAATACCGAATATCGTCTATAAGCACACTAAGTGCAAGAATACATCTCTGGGGATACAGATAGCGCCATTCGCTACAAAACCCAAGCACGACTAAGGTGAGATAAATGACCTGCATCTCGAGAGCCATCCTTCTCATATGACACCACAAGCTACACAGGACCTCAACACATGTGTGAATAATCAAGTTGTCTCAATCTGGCACAACCCCCACAGTTCCCAACCACAGGAATAGAGCGCCTTCCAGCATCACATTAGCGATAGTACCAAAAATCTTCGTACTTGGTTTCCATCTTTAACAATCAAGTAACTAACATGTCACACTCATACAATTTTCCCGTGGGGTACGCTCTCACGACCTTCCGATCAGGTAGAAAAGTTCGCACACCCACACCACCGACTGTACTAATCCTGTAAGGCAAATCACAATCCGCAAATCAATACACAACGCCTCTTCCACATAACACCTTTCTCAGGCAACACTAAGATAATGCCAGCCTACTCTAAACATCTGATTTCTTCCCTGCTCATCCAAGCTCGTGACATTCTTATCAACACCGATCTGTAACCTTGGTCCTCAACTTTCAAATTCCCATGCCGCTCACTGTACCTATCATGCCACTACGCGAGAATGTAAGAATTCATCATAACCCCGAAACTACCAGTAGAATCACACTTCATCGACTAGAAACCTTTCACTTAACTCATTTCAGAAAAACCAATGCAATACACAAACTGAATTCCCAAACCGTAGAAAACACAAACCTCAAATCGTGATCTAAACTGTCATGACTCTTCCGAAATCCGTTTACACAAAAAAGCCATTTGAATCAACTACCTCCCAAATCAATCAGGTCATGGTGGTTGTCAAGCCCGCACGTACAACCACAAACCACATGTATAGCTTCACACAATGAAGGAACTGATCCTTGTCACAATCATGCTGATTCAGTCATTATTAACCGACCCAACTTCTTTCAATTTACCCTTGACCTGACTTAGAAATATGATAGTTCCATTCACAACATAACGAACTCAATCCGCACTCATCCCGAGTGACCCGAATCGCGAGACCACATCTTCTCAATACCCATGAATCACCTCATACCCTTTTCACGCGCACAATAGCATCTCCAACTAGTACACCCATTTTGCAAAACCTTCCGTGAATCTGAAGCTATTTCTTCCTTTACTCTAATACTGCACCGCATACCCGACGATGACATAGAATATTCCAAGTTCCGTTCGCAATCTGCTGCGAAGATTCGGTCCTTAACCACACGACAGACCCAAAATCTTTAGGCACTACACTTTAAATTCTTAAATCTACTAGGACCAACGTTGAGAGTCACCCACTCCAACCTGATCTCGAACATAACTAAACTCCAATTCTCTGCTAGCGCATGAACACCCTCTCAAAGAAGTAACCCGCTGAATTCTTTCCCTTGTACGTCACATCCACAAAGCATAAACTCTGAATCTTCCCAAAACCTGAACATGCACCGGTAAAGCCGAATATAGCACGCTTCCCTCAAGTTATTTGCTGAATTACCCCTGATATTTCCTTTTCTTAGTCATAAATAATCCGTCAATGCACCGATAACCAGAAACCGCACAAGCAGACAACCACGCGATCCAATCGTAAATGATGGGGCTCCCCCACTTAGCTTTAAGCTACCATCACATAATGCAGATCCCACAACGATTCCTCCTTCTCAGTTACCATGATCTCACACTGTTAACCCGCCAAACCTCTTGAAGTCTTTTGTTAAGCTATTCATGAACATTCTGGATCATCAGTCACAGTCACACACTCGATCTCATATTGGGTAGCTAGTAGTATTCTTTGCAGAAGCTTTATAAACATCATGCAACCGCTAACCCGCTCACAGGAGATAATCCACCTATGGAAATTCCTTACCGACGCCTTCCAACGGCACTACACTAGGTACAACTACCACTTAATCGGTAAATTCTCCTGAGCCCATGCTCGCCCACCAGCTGTATAAGTCTGCTTCTTTCCTATTGACATCAACTAAAAGTACAACAATACCTTCAAACTCAAGTCATATTGCACCTGAAACGATAATCAGATCTTCACACCCCTCTTCATTTCAAACAAACTCCTTTCTTCCATATTCAATCTTTCTTCGTACAGTAACCATCACTCCAAATAAAATATGTAGGCCAAATCACCTTCCATCACAATTCCCAAACTGTTCTACACTCTCCCGAAGCACGTGACTATCCTACCACAGAATATATATGTTACTCTGCCACTCACACTCTGGTCAAACCATCTCTTTTAGGCAATTTTTCGACCTCTGTTGTTCATACTTGACTGGCTAGTGATTCAACTACCGCATGACACTTCCTGCTATGCCCTCCCTCATATTTTGCTGCCCAACTGCTACCTTATACCAACTCCCTATCTGTAGCACCGGATCTAATGAATTGCCATCAACTCTAAACCTCCTAGAAGATCACCTTTTCCGAGCCATCAACATTAGAATTACTAACTCGATTTTAAACCGTTGCACACCGTTATCTCTGACAACCGCCCATCAGGCACCATTTCACAACACCCTGCTCTGAAGGCAAAACCCAAGAAGACAGTACCACTAGCAAACCTTAATGTGTTCAAACAAGGACGACAACACTGCATCACAATGAAAATTCCACCACGCTCGAAATTACCAAGTCTCGTTACTCCATCAACTAACAACTGAACATCCATAGTCCGATTGCCTTTTCTTTGTTGGAATTAAATGTTGAACCTCTAAATCATGCACTGAAAAATCCTCATTTCGAGTCATCCACTGCCTCGACACATAACCAAGCACCTTACCATTACACCAACATTGTGCGATAACAACGCATAGACATCGTAGCAATCCGTGCACCGTCTCAAAACCATAGAAAATACGGATACTGAGGTCGTAGAGAGGTTAACTCGTGAATATATTCAGGCTACAAGCGATATAACGCACGATTCTGCCGAGGTCGTTCGGCCCGATCCGGAATAATGTGCACACTGTCGAGGGTCGAGCGGCACTAACCATAGAAGCATTTATATACTGCCTAGGCGTTCGGCCCAATCCACAAGAAAAGGGAAGGAAGTACCGAATTACGAGACACGTTCTTACAACACCGTACGTGAGTACAAAATGGATATAATCTTTACCGTTTCTCAAATAACTCGCCCACAATTCAAAGTGTTAAGGCTTGGTCTAGTATACATGTATTTATATCTAAATCAATTTCATTTATAACTTCGAATAATTAAGCCAGCAACACGAGTTCAAATGATTCAAATATTACAGGTCAAGATCCTAAGTCTACCCGGACATAAATATGTTGTAGCTACGTACGGACTCTCGTCACCTCGTGCGTACATAGCACCCACAACTAGTTGCACATAACAATAAATATCACCTAGGGGTAGTTTCCCCCTCACAAGGTTAGGCAGGAGACTTACCTCGCTCCGAAGTTCCAAAACTAGCTCCACGACCTCTCTAACACCTCAATCCAAGGCTCATCGATCCAAAACTATTCAAACAATGTACAAACCAATCAAAAGATACTCTAATACTCATAATTAATCAATTTAAACAATTCACAACTCCGCTCGAAAAGTCTATAAAATCAACCCTCGGGCCCACGTGCCCGGATTCCAAACATTTTCGAAGATAAACTTTACCCATAACGCCACAAACTGAAATATATAACTTATTCCAAATTCCATGTCTAATTTCGGGGTCAAATCCAAAAATGCCGATTTCTAGGTTTTTCCTACCAAAATCCCAAATTTTTACTAATTCCCATGTAAAAATCCGTACATAATCCAAGTATTTAACTCACAATAGGTGTAAATCACCCTATCCAAGTGAAAATGAAAGAAAGTGGGCAAAAATCCCGTTCTTAAAACAACACTGCCCCAGCGACCTTTTCGCACTTGCGGAACAGTAGCCGCTTCTGCGGCTTCGCTTCTACGGAAACTTCCTTGTAGATGCAGCTTCCCCCAAGGCCAGCACTTTCTGCTTCTGCGGTCAACCAACCGCTTCTGCGGCACCGCATTTGCGGTCTGCCCTTCGCATCTGTGGAGGCCATTAAGCCGCCCAACCGCTTCTGCGGTCAGGTCCCCTCTTCTGTGGGCGCGCATCTGCGCGAACTAACCCGCTTCTGCGGACCAGGCTCATCACCCCTGCTTCCGCTTCTGGGACCCTCCAAGCGCAGGTGCGAGTCCACACCTGCAGAATTCTTACCGCATCTGCGCTCCACAGTCCCCAGTCCATTTCTTCCCATTTGCGCAACACCTCCCACACCTGCGATAAAAGCTCCGCAGGTGCGGTTACACCAACAGAACCCAGCCTTCAGCAATCTCACAACTTCAACTTTTGATCCGTTAACCAACCGAAATCAACCCTCTCCCCCCCTCCCGGGACCTAGACCAAATATACCAACCAGTCTTAAAATACAATACAAACTTAGTCGAGCCTTCAAATCACATCAAACAGTGCTAAAATCACGGATCGCACCCCAATTCAACTTTAATGAACTTTAGAACTTCAAACTTCTACATTCGACACCGAAACCTAACAAATCAAGTCCGATTGACCTCAAAATTTACACATAAGTCATAATTGACATTACGGACCTACTCCAACTTCCGGAATCAGAATCCGACCCCGATATCAAAAAGTTCACTCCCGGTCAAACTTCCCAAAAACCATTCAATTTTCAACTTTCGCCAATTGACGCCGAAATAACCTACGGACCTCCAAATCAACATCCGGATATGCTCCTAAAACCAATATCATCTTTCGAACCTATTGGAACTATAAAATCCTGATTCCTAGGTCGTTTACTTATAAATCAAACCTTAGTCAATTCTTCCAACTTAAAGCTTTCAAAATTAGAATTTTCTTTCCAAATCAATCCCGAACTTCCCGAAATTTAATTCTGACCACACGTACGAGTCATAATACCTGAAGAGAAGCTACTCAAGGCCTCAAACTACTGAACGACGAGCTAGAGCTCAAAACGACCGGTCGGGTCGTTACAGCAGGGATATTGGAAGGACGGATAGAAGAAGGGTATATGCTAAAAACCCATGTATGAGGGTGAGCAGAAGGATACTTATCTTCAAAATCTTTGATACTGTCTAGACTTTTTGGGATGATGGTGCTCACCGTAGGAGGAGCAACATCATCAGCTTTACCTTTGTTCTTTGAAGAACTAGGGTTTCTAGAAGAAGAGGTTATTTTTTATCGGAATGAATATTTTTCTCTCAAAGAAGAAAGTTAAACAAAAGGTTAAAGACAAAGTATGAGTTGAGTAAAGAAAGTTTGAGAAAATTTAGAGTATTATGAAGTGTAAATGAAGGAGGTTGATGCGTATAAGTAAAGGTATATGCGGCTAAAATTATGACCATAATTACCTCGATAACTTTGCAAAAGTGATGCTAAATCATAGGATGCCGCATGTTCGGGGCATTAAATGCAGAGAGACGTACATCTAATCAACCGTCAGAAACTTTTCAGAGGGGGTCAGTGAATTTTTCGCCAAAAAAATTATTTCTACCAACTTTCCGGTGACACAAATTTATGCCATCGGAAAGCAAGGGGACTATCTGTATAGGGTAAAATATATTTATATTAAATGATCGCATGAGGAAGTGACACGTGGAATCGAAGACAGAAGATAGTTGAATCTGGAGGTAACGATCCCGTCTGTTACCAAAGAGAATGATATTCATAAAGATGAAACAAATGCGTGCCACCCGATAGCATTTAATGAGGAATATTCTACAATATTAAGTACACGGCCCGTTACAAGGAGTATGGCATTCACTGCATGTCGTTACATATTCTTCAATGGCCCTCATAATTGTCATTTAAGAAGGACTTGATCGTAGGACCTTGTTCCCTAGGTGCACCTATAAATAGTGAGCTCTGTTATCATTGTAACACACGAATTTTCTGACAAACATACGCTACACTCTGTTCAAAGCTCAATATAATTTTATCTTCTTATTCACTGATATCGTTATTATTGTTCCCGGAAGCCCTACTCCCGAAATTACAATTTCTTATGTTTTATCTCCATCTCAAGGCTAAGTATTACATTTTTTTTCTCTAATTCATCTATTATTTTAGGATCAAATTAGTTCACTTGTCTATAAATCACGTATAAATTTAACTGTACCGTTTTACGGGTAAACAGGGATCAAGCAAATCAAGCGGGTGCAGCTGATGTTCTGCAGCATTTGATCACCTTGGATCAGATCATGTCGAATCTAATTATACGTACATTTTATATTAGTGCTTGTGAGAAGATACTCCTTCTGATATTATGGGATAACGAAGCTAGCTAGACTGTGATTATTAGTAGAACCATGTCATTAGTTTTTTTATTGTGAATCAATTTTGGGAAAATACTCTCCACATCATTTCATGACTTGAGGTCCTAGGCTAGGAGCAGGAGAACTTTGCTTTGCAATTAAAGTTGAAGGAAACCGCTTGCTAAACCTCTGTTACTATCATTTCTTTTTCTGCTTTTGTGATAGATAAGCTTTATTCCAACCACAAGTAGATAAGCTTTATTCCACTATGGTACAATAAATTTTCAAACCACAAGTAGATAAGCTTTATTCCACTATGGTACAATAAAAAGAACGTCGCGAGTCGCGACCATTCCGAATCTATTACATGAATCGTTCATATTCATCTTGCTTTATTCGTCACAGACAACACAGAAGAGATAACAACTGAAGTTGATGTAAACAGTAAACTTGCTGAAAAGCTCTTCAATTTTTGTCAAATTCAAATGCTAGCAACTTAAGCTCATGCTCAAAAACTTCCGTTTCTGTGTCCTTCAAACGTACCCATGCGTCTATTCCACCACCATCTTTTGAATCCATCAAGAAAATAACATTTTTGTGACGTTCAATTGGACTAACCCACGAAGGTTTTCCCCAACCAAAATCAATATCATAAAATTGGTAGCCACACCAGCTATTAAGATATATATCTACCTCTCGACGCCTAAATGCTCTCGTGAGCTCCATGCTGTCGTAGGGAATGGCAAAAATCGCCTCATCTCGTTCTTGTTTATCCTTATATTTGGGAATGAATTCTAATAAACCTTTTCTTATACAAGAGACCAAGGTAGGCAAGTCACAACAGTCATTCTCACCTTTACAGGCTACGCTGACTGCAACGACATTTCCTACACAATGTTTTGGCATTGGAGGGACGAACCGCTTTCTCATGTTTACATTTTGAATCAAGTATGACGACCTTCTCCCAATCGGCCCTGATGAAGTAGCAGCCATGACACATTTCCATATCACAGCTGAAACAACTTCAACGCGTGTGGGCACCGGCACTACATTGCTGATGGCTTTAGCCTTGAGCGATGCAATAGTAGAAGCATCAAAGAAAAAGATTTTACTAATATGTTGGTTATTATCACATGAGACTTTTTGTGATTCAAGCAATGTAGGCAAAACTTGAGGATTAGGGGGTGGCAAGAATTTTGCAGCAGCAACAAATTCTGGAACTGCACATTTGGTGCCAACTCGAGTAGTGATTGCCCAAGCATCGATCAGGGTGCACGAGGAGGCACGATCAACAATCTTGTGAGAAACACGCGTACTAATAGCCATGCTCCCACATTCAAAAATGGTGACTTGAACGAGTAATGGAACTGTACTATAGGACAATAATGAGTTGTCTTTAACAGTAGGAAGGAAATGTATATCCACATCGGGTTGTCTAAGAACGTCTTCCAACTGATAATTATGAGCAAAAGCCTCGTAAAAAGGCACCCCATCGTCGTTGCATTCAATTGAGTTGTTCTTGATTCGACCAGCAAAAGGGTAAAAGCGAGCAAGAGTTTCAGACAAAGATTTCTTCAATACAAGTAATCTTGATAAATTAGCTGCCCTTGCTTCGTCGCCAACATACAGGGGAGGAGGAGGATAAAATAGAGCTAAGGGAACAGATGTAGGTGGTGCCATCTGATCTAAATAAGAGAATTCGAAGCATCTAAGGTGATTGGGAGTGGGAGAAAGAGGTCTAATTAACTCCATAGAAACTATCTCTATCTTTCTTTCCATGGCTAATTAACTTTGGTTTAAATTTCTGGCTTAGATCTCAGGCAATTATATATGCCACATTTGTGTTTATTCTGCTTATAATATATAGTGATGTAATTTGGGATTTCCATCTATTATCAACTTGTGTCATCGAGAGATGGGTACCATGCATGTGAGGTTTTACTTCTTATATAGTACTCCTTGTATTTTAAGTAAGAAACTCAAACTGTATATCATGTGGTATGGGTTGTTAAAGTTTGTTTTTGAAGGAACTCGGCTGAATTTTCGCTCAAAAGTCGTGCTTATTACACTACTGAAACAAAATACACCTTACTTCAAAAAATGACACATATTTTTAAGTTTTATATTGTACATATTTTGAAGTACCAGTAAAAGCATCAGCTGACAACCCCTATTTCAAAATATATTTTCTTATAACTACTGTTTCTAAAAGTTATGAAGTTAAATATAGTTGGTCAAGTTACCCATTTCGTTTGAAGTTAACAAGAAAAACTTACTGCAAAAACTAAGAATATTTTTATTCTAGAGCCTCGTAGCTTTTGAGACTATTCACAATTTAGTTTTTTAATTTCTCTTTTTTAATCTTTGAGTTAAATTTTAGATCTAGGTTTTTAGAGTTTGTTAGTTGTTTGGATTGGGTGTTGCTCCAATTGATTGAAAATAACAAGAGGAGTTCAAAACTTAAATGTGAAGTGATTTGCAGTAGATATGAGCTAGATTTGAGTTGAATTTCAGAAGAAATTCAAGGAAGAAGACGAAATTAGTTTTTGTATAATAGTGTATAATATTATATAATAGTGTATATGGGTGTATAAATACCTCTTATACACCTTTATACAAGCACTTGTAGACGAACTTCTTTCACGATTTTCAGTTGCAATTCTTGTTCAAAACCAATTCAAATCTTCATTAAATGACTTCAAATTTTATATACAACCTCCTTATACTATTTCTAACAAGTCTAACTAATTTCCAACTCCAAATTTCTTATAAGACCACATTTGAAATTTAAACCCATTTATTTAAGCTTGTTCAACAATGGTGGACCTGTTTAAATCTTCATTAAATGAATTCAAATTTTCTATACAACCTCCTTATACTATTTCTAACAAGTCTAAACAACATCCACTCCAAATTTTTCATAAAGGCAAATTTAAAATTTAAACCCACTTAGTTAAGCTTGTTCAATAATGGTGGATTATCTTAAAAATCTAATTTTTACCATCCAAACGGATTTGATTTGTTGAACTAATGTTTGAGTCACAATTACTAATTGAAAGATTAGATTAAAAGCTTGATTCTTTTTTTTAAAAAATTAAATAGTAATTTCGAGAACCTATTTAGAGTTGAATGTTGAATCTTAGCCTATTATTTTTGAGTTACAACTTTGCAATATTAAATATGGGCTACTTAGTTGCAATATATGGGTGTGAGTTGTATTTATGTGTAATTCTCCCTTTTATTTTTAAGATTGTTTACCAAGAGATGAGGGAAAAAAAACTATTGAAGTACAATGCATCTTTACATTAGTGCATTAATTTGCTTCTCTGCTACTGAAACTGAATTAATAGCACTTCGGCTGGGCCTTTAGCTAAAGACTTTAGCCTCTGGCCGCTTCACATTGAAACTGATTCACAAGTAATGTGTATCGTGATTGAACATGATAATGAACTTTACTTACCTATTATTTTTAACTGCAGGTCACTGATGTTGGAACTGGATCGCGTGGAGGTTAGACATGTATATTTTTAATGTTATAGCAGATGCCTTGGCTAAGCATGAGATGAACCTCACACCCTCGGATGGACGACAACCATTACATTCCTTATATTAGTTATCTCCCCCTCCCTTTGCTTTATCGGCTTTCAATAAGGACTGTTCTGAAGACTTGAACGCTCAAACAGTTTTGGCTTGTAATAACTATAGTTGTTACGTTACTTAATTTCTAGTATAATTTTCCTTATTAGCAAAAATAATGTTATTTTAAAGAGTTGTTACAACATTATCTGTTTTTTTTTCCCGTGGTCACATTGAAAAATACTACGTAAACTATTTAAAATTGTTCGTAAGCTTTATTGTTTGAATTTGTCATGAGTAAAAAGTAAAAACTCATGTGATCACAGCTTCCCGTACTATCAAATCTCTGTTGAGTTTTTTCTTTAAAGGGTGTGAATGGGATATGAAAGAGACACCTTTCGGATTGCACCTCTCCATATCACTCTTCTTTTGTCTATAAAATTAGATGCCTGGCTCCAAATTTTATACATGGAAAATCTGAAAACTTCTCCCCTCTTTTCTATATTATTGCATTGTTTTTCCAAATAAATATTATGTCAAGTGTGATTTGCTCAGTTTGTTGAGTTCGCTGAAGTTCTGTAATTTCGATTGCCAGTATTACAGAATAATTTTTCCGTTCTATCCTGGGAGGAAGTAATCCATAACCTTGGGCAACAATGAGGGGATTAAATTCCTTAAGGACACACATGCAACTTGTGAGCTCGTAATTATTTTACGATTTGTTTATTGAACTAACGTTTCTTTTTCCTCTAATTTTCTGATTTTAAACACAGATTACTAACAATCTTAAGGAATTTAATTATCCCAATTTTTAGGGAAATTACCTGTTATACGAAGAGAAAAGTTGAGAAGCAAACAGAAATCAAAATTCTTTTTGTTGGCTAATTGGTTTTTGACCGACTATAAAAATTTATGCAACTCAAAAGGCACTGCTCTTTAAGAAATGGTGTAATTAGTGGAATGCACCGTATCACAAGACTTATTTGACTTCCACGCAAATTGGTGGAGCGTTTCATTACATTCGCAGAGAGTTATTAATAGTTTACAAGTTCTTTCCCATAGAAGAATGAAATTTTTTTTTTCCAAAGGCTGGTAGAAAGTTTGAGGAGGGAAATATGTCGGAGACAGAGGAATAGTCTCGGCAATAATGATGTTACACTTGAAAGTCGACGTTAATTAAACGCGAAACGAGAGTGACACATATTGTGGCATTACCAATTAAGATCAAGAAATTGGGAAGCATTGCAGTGATAAATTATGTGGAAGATTATTTTCAAGATTGTAAGATATAAATTAGGCTTACATTGATACTTGAAAGTATTCTTGAGATCATGAATGTAATATATGTAAAGATAAACATCTATATATATTTGATTAGAGAAAGAGGTCAAACTGTTTAAAGTGTTATAATGGTTTGGTTGGAAGACCATTTGGAAAGGGAATTAAAATTCTCATGATTTTCTACATCCGTTATGGAGACTAAAATCTTCGTGATTTTCTACTCATGTTTCAAGATAAAAGATTTTTTACTCGTTCCTTGAGATTAAAGTCTTCGTGACTTTCTACTCATTTGTCGGAAAAGTGTAAGTGACTTTATGCTCTCTTTGGAGATTAAAATCTTAGTGATTTTCTACTCTAATTTATTATTCGATTTGAAGATTAAAAACTTCACCGTTTATTAATTCTAAATGTGTCAGATTGGTTTGAAGATTAAAAACTTCATCATTTATTAATCGTGGCACAAACAACAGTTCATGTTGTTGGCTCTATTAAGTAATGGGGGTAGCAAATATGAATCTTCTTTTGAATAAATATATTTGGAATGTGATATTATTCATCAAACGACGACCCCTTAGTCACCACAATCTAATGGAATTGCAAAAAGAAAGAATAAAATATTAAAGGAGATGATGAATACCGTGTTGATAAGTTTTGGCTTACCCCAGAACTTATGGGGGGGAAAATTATTCTTACAGCTAATCGAATACTCAGTCGAGTTCCCCATAGCAAGACGCAATCCATTCCATATGAAAATAGTATGGAAGAAAGCCCAATTTTCATATTTTAAAGTGTGGGGGTGCTTAGCTAAAGTGCAAGTTTCTAAACCTAAAAGGGTAAAGATCGGACCAAAAATTATTGATTATGTTTTCATAGGATATGCAACAAATACTAAGGCATATCATTTTCTGGTTCATAAATCAGAAAATCCCGACGTTCATATTAATACGGTAATCGGATCAGATAATACTGCATTCTTTGAGAATATTTATCTGTATAAAAAGGAATGTGAGTCGTCTAGTGAAATATCTAAGCGACCTCGGGAAGAAGCAATGGAAGTACACCTAATGAGGTGAATCCAAGATGTAGTAAACGTCAAAGGACAACTACTTCCATTGGATCAGATTTTTTGATATTCTTGTTAGAAAATGAGCCTCAAACTTTAAAGAAGTTATGTCTTCCTCGGAAGCACAACTGTGAAAAGAGATAGTCAATAGTGAGATAGAATCCATATAAGTAACCATACTTGAGAATTGGTTGATTTTCCTCCAGAAAATAAACCTATGGATTCTAAGTGGATTTTCAAAAGAAAAATGAAGCCGATGGTGCTATTGACAAATATATGTCAAGGTTAGTTGTCAAAGGGTTTAGACAACGAGAAAATATTGATTACTTTGATACTTAGTCGCTGGTAACGAGAATTACATCTATTGGGGTGTTAATAGCACTAGCCATTGTGTGTGGCCTTAAAATCCATCAGATGGATGTGAAGACAACATTCTTAAATGGAGATTTGGAGGAAGAAATTTATATGGAACAACCTGACGGGTTTGTGATTCCCCAAAAAGAGAAGAAGGTGTGTCGACTTGTTAAGTCGCTTTACGGATTGAAACAAGTATCCAAAATAATGGCATGCAAAATTTGACTAGAAAATGTTGTCAAATGGTTTCAAACTAGTGTATTTACATTAAGAATACTCTAAATTATGTAGTCATTATTTTTTTATATATGGAATATATATTGATAGAAAAGGCACATGAAACATATGAAATGTGGGGGCATTAGGTTATACATAACAAAAGCTAATGTTAGAAGTGATATATATATTATTTAGAAGAACTAGATGATATGATTCTTCGAACCCCACAAATCCTTAATGATATTGATATGGTAGTCGGTGAATTCATTACTTGTTCAGTTTTAGTGATGACTAGTGATGAAACTATAAATTCGAAAGTTGTTTACCTGCCTTTACAGAACTAATTTGTTCTCTTGAACATCTATAATGTTTAGCTCTTTTATGAAATGTGTCACCTGGAAGGCTGCGACTTTTCATGAAAAGTGCGTTTGTATGTTTTGTATAAATATGACCGTACATGAACGAACGTATTAATACGCTGGTCTATAATGAGGTGAACCAACCGATGAACATGACCAAAATCCATTGCAAGTTAGATTTGTTTCATGAATAAAGGTGCTATAATTTGCATATCATATAGACGTATGAATAAATATCATAAAAATGCTTGAAAATGGCGGAGTGATTGCGAAATGTGTTAGATATTAAAAGGTTATGGCCACAACCGATGCCAATCATTCCAGTTGTTGTTATAATATACTATTGCTACATTAAGTGTAGTCAATAATCTGATATGCAATAGAAAGTCGAGATGTATTAGTTTACGACATAAGAAAGTTCGCATTGAACTGTCAAGACAATGAAACGAGTGTTGAGATATTTAAAATATACTCAAAATTATGCTTTGCACTACAATAAATATCCTACAGTAATGAAGGAATACAGTGATGCAAATTAGATCATCGGTTCGACTATTTTTAAATCCACAAGTGGATATATTTTCAGAGACGGTGGAGGAACAATATCTTGGAAATTATCCAGATAAACGGTTATTGCCGCTCTATAATGGAGGCTGATTTTATAGCCTTAGACAAGGCCGGTGAAGAAGTTGAATGGCTCCTAAAATTTTCTTAAAGATATTTTATTTTGGCCCAAATCGTTGGCATATATTGCAATAGTCAAGTAGCAATAGGAAGGGCTAGGAGCATTATGTATAACGGAAAATCTCGTCATATACGACGAAGGCATAAACCCGTTAGAAAACTATTCTCTAGGGGAATTATCATAATTGACTATGTGAAGTTAAGCGATAATATGTCGGATCTACTTATAAAAGGCCTAACTAGAGAGGTAGTTGAGAGATCATCGAGGGGAATGAGACTATGGCCGAGGACAAGTCATTGTGGCGGTAACTCTTCCTAGAAGACTGGAGATCCCAAGATCTAGGTTCAAGGAGCTCAAACAAAGTGAATAATGACAGTTCAACATTGTCAAATAAAATTTTTTTGTAGTTCATTCTCGTGATGAGACAATGTTCAATACCAAGGATAAAGTATTAAGGCTTTTTAATGGTTTCTAAGTTTGATACAGGGTATATAAAATAGTGTATCTACAGGATAACACGTTTAGAAATCACCTATGTAAGTGTGAAGTGTAAGCCGCTTCAAGGAGAATTTTATAAGGCCAGTTCTCTACGCACTTATGAACCAGGTGGTGTTCATGGCTGAAATGAACATAACAATGAGAACTAAAGATGGTTAAGGGTTGATTGTGTGACTTATGGTTATCTAGGTATACACCAAAGTTCGACGGTTCAAAGATATCAAATCTACCGATTGACCGAGTATATCCGACATAAGTTCACTACGGAAAGTTCAAAGGGAAACCTACTTATCCAGATGCGATTAATCCTTACTTGTGAATCACACAGTATTTTCATGCATGATTTTACACATATGTCCATTCCCCATTTATTTGGGGGATTGTTGTATTTTTTTCTTTAAAGGGTGTGAATGAAAAATAGAAGAGGCACCTTTTAGATTGCACCTCTCCATATCACCCTTCCTTTGTCTATAAAATTAGATGCTTGGCCTCGATTTTTATACATAAAAAATCTAAAAACTTCTTCCCTCTTTTTTACATTGTTGCATTATTTTTTCAAATAAATATAGTGTCAAGTGTGATTTGCTCCGTTTGTTGAGTTCGCTGAAGTTCTGTAATTTCGATTGCCAGTATTACAGAATAGTTTTTCCGTTCTATCCTGGGAGGAAGTAATCCATAACCTTAGGCAACAGTGAGGGGATTAAATTTCTTAAGGATACACAAGCAACTTGTGGGCTTGAAATTATTTTACGATTTGTTTATTGAACTAACGTTTCCTTTTTCTCCAATTTTCTAGTTTCAAACACAGATTACCAATAATCTCTGATATGTCTCTAACTTTTATTTGCCAGAAAATTTGTATGTATTTATTTGCTTTCCTTCAAATGAAGGTAATAATCTCCTTGTTGACTTCCAACAAATATTTATATTCTTCAATAATAGCCCTAAGACGGTAAAATTGTACGTTTTCCTCTCTAATAAGCTTGACAGCAAGTAGGCAATCCGTTTCCACTTCGAATTTAGTAT
This sequence comes from Nicotiana tabacum, assembly GCF_000715075.1. Lineage (NCBI taxonomy): Eukaryota > Viridiplantae > Streptophyta > Magnoliopsida > Solanales > Solanaceae > Nicotiana > Nicotiana tabacum. Next base: position 70,421,658 of record NC_134103.1, on the reverse strand, counting down.
AATTTGGTATTTCTTTTACGAGTTTTAGACTTGACGTAGGTTTCATTTTAATTGGTTTTATTCGAATATATAGAGGTTTTCTTAGCGTAATCTATAATATGTTTGATTTTGAGTGAGTTTTCAAATACAATGACACGGTTAACTGTTCTGGAAACATCTAATCCAAATACTCTACAATCTGTGTAATTTGTAAAAGCCAAAAAAATAAATACTCCGTATAATATATCTTAAAAATAATTCCTTAAAAGAAAATCAAGGGCGTGTAATCCAATTTTAATTCTCTCTATCATCTCAGTTTTTTCTCTATCCTTATTCTTTTAAACACCCCACCCACCCACCTAACCCACCCCTTCTCTCTCTCATTGATCAATTGTCGAAAATTGAAAAGCTGCAGACATGGCTGGCCCGATTTTGGCCGATCCACCGCCGTCTGCAGAGGCGAATTCCACCGGTGAACTCGACGGTCTTCCAATTCCACCGCTTGACCCTACCTATTTTGCCCAACACATGACCGCAGCAGATCAAGGAAAAATTGACAGGTTTCCAATGGAATTACCGGAAGATGATGACTTCATGCTTGATGACCTCGATTTCAATTTATCCTTCGATGATATCTTCCTTAACAACGGTGATGCCGTTCTCAACCCTGATTTCCTGGCCGATTATCTCGAGTCGGATACAGATCGAGTTGACCCGAGTTGTTATGGTCTACATGGGAATCAACTTATCGGGAATTTTGATAAATCTTCTGGAGAGGAACCTCCGGATTCAAAATTTGTTCCAGTTGACCTGAATTGCTTTGGTCAACATGGGAGTCAATTGGTTGGGGATTTCGACGATTCTTCTAGATATTTCAAGTTGACGTCAGCGAAATTCTGTAATTTTTCCAGAAATCAAGCAGTTGGAGGCGTTATGGTTATGGATACCTCATCGCTAGAGCTTCGACAGAGCTCAAGTGGCTCAGATATTTTGAATGTGACGTCGTCCCACCAGGCTTCGGGAGCGGCATTCTTCACCCTCTTATTTTTTTCCCAACCGCGGAGGAACGTCTTCTCTTTGTTTGTTTGTTCTCTGGCCGGGGACTCCGAGAAGAAGCACTCGCACCAGAACCAGGCCCGGAGACAACTGTATGTGTAAAAGCCTCCCGCAGCAGCCCCGCCGCATCAGTAGGATTAGCCAAAACATCCTCCTCGGGGATGATAATTAAGCCCTAGGTAGACCGGAATTCAATAGGAGAGAAGGAAGGGTCAAACAACTTCCTTATATAAAAGGGTAAAAACAAGATGAGTTTGATTTACCAAGATTTTGGACCTTCCACCCATATTTAAGGGATAGTTCTTTCCACATGTGGGTTTTGTGCGTAGTAACGTCCAAAATTATATGGACCCATTTGTCCAAGCCTTCAACCCTATGTGGAAACCATCGAGTTGCTGAAATAAGTAAAAGAAGAACGGTCAATAACGATGTGGAATGATCTTTAACGGAAGAAAAAACAAATGGTAGACTTACGAGTGCGGTTCCATAATTCCAGAAAGGCTGGATCCATGGCCGGGATTATGTCACTGGTGATGACTGAAACGTCTAGCTTTGTTGTATACTTAGAAAACATAAGCCACACAATCAATCCTTAACCATCTATGGTTCTCACGATTGTGTTCATTTCAGCCATGAACACCGCCTGGTTTCATGAGTGCTTAGAGAATGGGCCTTTACTTTCATTCCCCTTGAATCGGCTTACACTTCACACTCACGTAGGTGATTTCTAAATGTGTAATACTATAGACACACTATCGGGTCATTTTCTGCCAGACTTAGCAAATCATTAAAAAACTTTAAGCTTTATTGACTCATCAAAAAGCCTTAATACTTTACCATAATTTCTGAATATTGTCTTTATCACGAGAATAGGTTAAGTTATTTGACAATGTTGAACCGTCATTCATAACTTTATTTGATCTCTTTGAACCTAGCTCTTGGGATCTCCAGTCTGCTAGGTAGAGTTACCGCCATGATGACTTGTCCTAGGCCTTAACCACATTCCATTCGATAATCTTTCAATTGCCTCTCTATATAGTCCTTTTGTAAGTGGATCAGATACATTATCTCTCGACTTCACATAGTCAATTGTGATAATACCACTAGATGGTAGTTGTCTAATGGTATTGTGTCTCTGTCGTGTGTGACGAGATATTCTGTTATACATAACGCTCCATTCCCTATCTATTGTCGCTTGATTATCACAATGTATACATATAGGTGCCAAAGGTTTGGGCCAAAATGGAATATATTCCAAAAAAATTTGGATCCATTCAGCTTCTTCACCAACCTTGTCTAAAGCTATGAATTCAGATTTCATTGTAGAATGGGCGATGCGCGTTTGTTTGGATAATTTCCAAGACACTGATCCACCACCAATTGTGAAAATATATCCACTCATGGATTTAACTTCAGATGATCCGGTGATCCAGTTTGCATCATATCCCTAAATCATGGAGGAATATTTGTTATAATGCAAAGGATAGTCTTGCGTATGTTTTAGATACCCCAAAACTCATTTCATTGCCATCCAATATATTTGATTGGGATTGCTTGTAAACCGACTCAGTTTGCTAATAGCACATACTATATCTGGTCATGTATAATTCATGATATACATCGAACTTTCAAATATTCTTGCATAGTCCAGTTGTGAGTCACTTTCACCTTCATTCTTTTGAAGTACATAACTCACATCAATTGGAGTCTTGGCAATCTTGAAATACAAATACTTGAAATTGTCAAGTATGTTTTTCAATGTAGTGACTGTGATAATGCTAGACCTTGTGGAGTCTTATGAATTCTGATTCCTAAGATCACATCAGCAACTCCTAAGTCTTTCATGTCGAATTTGCTAGCTAGTATGCGCTTAGTAGCATTTATATCTGCCATATCTTTACTCATTATCAACATGTCATCAACATATAAAAAAATAATGACTTCATGACCTAGAGTGTTTTTAATGTAAACACATTTATCACACTCGTTGATTTTAAAACTATTTGCCAATATTGTTTGGTCAAATTTAGCATGCCATTATTTAGGTGCTTGTTTAAGTCCATAAAACGACTTAACATTCTTGCTTAGATTCAACACATATTTGATATTTTGATTTATTAAACTCGAATTTAGGCAATACTTCTAAATTAATTAACTTCCGCAAGGTTTTATAATTGACATATCCTAAACGAATATAAATCATTTGACTCCAATAATTAAGAGGAAGCTAAAATTTTATTAATACTACCAACAACCATTACATTGAATTTGAATAGGCCCTCTGTGAGGTAGCCCTTTCCAACATACATATCATTCTTGCTTACAATAACTTTGTTAAATCCAATTACACATTTGAATCCATTCTTAATAAGTAAAGAAGTTGAAACTAAATTTTTCCTAATTGTAGGAACATGAAGAACGTTGTTGAACGTTAACACCTTGCCGGAAGTCATCTTCAGGAATATCTTCCTATAACCCTCAATCTTACATGTTGCAATATTTTTCCATGGAAAGCTCTTCTTCGGGACCAACAGTAGAGTAAGTCGCAAATGCTTCTTTGACAGCACAAACACGAGTGGCTCCAGAGTCAATCCACCACTCCTTCGGATTTTCAACTAAGTTGCATTCTGAAAGCATTGTACACAGATCATCAATGTCACCATTCTTCTCCACTATGTTGGCATGTCCCTTTTTCTTGTCCTTTTTAGGGAGATGACAGTCAGGGGTTTTGTGACCAGCTTTTTCACAATTGTAGCAGTTGCCCTTGAATTTTTTCTTGTTCTGCTCCTTAGTCTGTCCAGAAGACCTCTTCAACTTCTTACTTTTTGGAGTAGTCTCCTCAACGATATTAGCTCCCATAATCGTTGAATTTCCACGAGACTTCTTTTCGGTTGTTTTATTATCTTCCTCAATCTTGAGACGAAACACAAGATCTTCCAACTTTATTTTTTTGCGCTTGTGCTTTAGATAATTTTTGAAATCTCTCCATGAAGGAGGCAACTTTTCAATCATTGAATCCACTTGAAATACTTCATTCACTACCATACCTTTAGTAATAAGGTCGTGAAAAATAAGTTGAAGCTCTTGAACTTGGGTTCCAACGGTTTTGCTATCTATCATTTTATAGTCTAGAAACTTGGCAACCACGAACTTTTTTAAGCACGCATCTTTAGTCTTATACTTCTTCTCAAGTGTATCCCATAATTCTTTCGAAATATTTATAGCACTGTAGACATTGTACAAGTCATCCTCCAAAGCACTTAGGGTATAGCCTTTGCAAAGAAAATCTGCTTGTTTTCATGCCTCAATAATCATAAACTTCTCATTGTCTGGCGTCGGCGGCAGGCACTGGAGGGTCTTCACTGGTAAAGTTTTGCATACCAAGCGTGGCAAGCCAAAAGAACACCCTTTGCTATCATCCTTTGAAGTTGGCTCTAGAAATTTTTCCTGGTTTTTTGGTCGGTGGCACAACAGTGTCGTTTGACGAGGCTATCGTCGTTGCCGCAATAGTCACAGAAGGATTTTCATTTTCAATTGCCATTTCTTACTGTCAACAACAGAAGAGTTCAATTAATGGCGGAAAATAGAACAGTAAACAATACTGTAATTAATAATAAATAGTATGTTTAATAAACAAAATCTGAAGTTTTTATATACTGTTTCACAAGAAAACGATGAAGTTTTTATGCTCTTCAAATCATTTCTGAATTTTAATACTCTGATGAAGTTTTTATATCTTTAAATCAGAAATAGAAAAATTCAGAAGGAGTAGAAAACTACAAAGGTTTCAATCTCCAAAACAGAATATAGATTACAGTATAAATAATTTTCTTAAGATTGTTAGTCAAACTGTAATACTATAATACAATGAAACAGTACTATATTTCTGTAACAAAAATTAGAAACAGAAAATCAGAAGTAAAGCCGAATCTCAAAATAATCAAATATAATCTGAAATATAAATTTTGGAATGAAATCAAACCGACTGAATGCACAGTGTATTCTTAAGAAAATTATTCCCCTCAAGTACCCAAGGTGTTGGAATATTAAATTACCTCCCAGGGTAGAACGATTTAACTCACCAGAGTATCGGTACCCAAAACGCTGGTGAACGGCGAACCACTTAATGGTTATAAATCACACTGGAATTTACTTGTGCAGAAGAAGGAGAAGAAGTTCAGAAAATTTTCGTAAGGAAAGATTTTGGGATCAAGGCATATTTATAGACATTTTCTGGCACTGTTTCTGAAAAGTTTGCAACCTTTCAGAAACAACCATGGCTGTTGGAATAGGCGAGAATGTTCAAAATATTCCGAAAAAATAATCCATAAAAGAAACGAACCGGGTCGCGTTGCGCACGGGTCCTAGGTTCTTGTGGGTTGACTTTTCGTTAAATAAATAAATTAATTAATTAAATAACCAAAGCCGAAGCCGAAGCCATTTAACACCAAGGTAGTTTGTACGCAGATCTTACCCCTACCCTAGGGTAGAGAGACTGTTTCCGATAGATCCTCGGCTCCCTCCCACCAAGAACTCTCTACCTTGCTCTTGGGGTGACTCGAACTCACAACATCTTGGTTGGAAGTGGAGGGTGCTCACTATTAGAGCAACCCACTCTTGTCAACCAAGGGAAACACTTTCTCAAAATAAATACATTCTATTTTTTTTCCACCAACAATGAGGTACACTTGTTATTTCTAAAGCACAAGAGAGCTCACTTTCCCTTTACATTTCTTTCATCCAATTCCCATTCACCAACCTTTAATCCTAACAAAATGAAGATAATAATAGCCTTGTTAACTTCCAATAAATATTTATATTCTTTAATAATAGCTCTAAGAGGGTGAAATTGTGTGTTATCTCTTTTAATGAGCTTGACAGCAAGTAGGCAATCCGTTTCCACTTCCAATTTAGCATATTTTATTTCTTTTACTAGTTTTAGATTTGATGTAGGTTTCATTTTAGTTTGGCTTTTTTTTCTTTTTTTAATATAGAGGTTTTCTTATCGTAATCTATAATATGTTTGACTTTGACATCTAGTTCAAATACAATTTGTGTAAAAAGCCAAAAAACAAATACTCCGTACAATATATCTTTAAAGTAACTTTTTTTTTCCTTAAAAGAAAAGCAAGGGCGTGTACTCCAATTTTAATTCTCTCTATCATCTCAGTTTATTCTCTATGCTTATTCCTTAAACGCCCCTCGACCCCCCCCCCCCCCAAAGCAACCCACCCCTCTCTCTCTCTCTCTCTCTGACCGGGAATTGAAGAACTCCAGACATGGCTGACCCGATTTTGGCCGATCCACCGCCGTCTGCAACGGAGAATCCCACCGGTGAATTCGACGGTCTTCCAATTCCGCCGCTTGACCCTACCTATTTTGCCCAACACATGACCGCAGCAGATCAAGGAAAAATCAACGGGTTTCCAATGGAATTACCGGAAGATGATGAATTCATGCTTGATGACCTCGATTTCGATTTGTCCTTCGATGATATCTTCCTTAATAACGGTGATGCGGTTCTCAGCCCTGATTTCCTGGCCGATTGTCTCGGGTCGGATACGGATCGAGTTGACCCGAGTTGCTATGGTCTACCTGGGAATCAACTGATCGGGAATTTTGACAATTCTTCCGGAGAGGAACCTCCGGGTTCGAAATTTGTTCCAGCTGACCCGAATTGCTTTGGTCAACCTGGGAGTCAATTGGTTGGGGATTTCGACGATTCTTCTAGATATTTCAAGTCGACGTCAGCGGAATTCTGTAATTTTTCCGGAAATCAAGCAGCTGGAGGCGTTATGATTATGGATACATCATCGCCGGAGCTTCGACAGAGCTCAAGCGGCTCAGACGTTTTGAATGCAACGTCGTCGACATCGTCCCACCAGGTTTCTGGCGATGTCTCCGGGTACCTGAACGTGCCATCGCCGGAGTCCAATGGATCCAACCATGAGGGTTCTCGGGAGTCTGGTAATGACAACAAGGGTTTGGGTGATGCAAGGGTTTTGAATTGCCATTCGCCGGAGTCGCAGGGTTCCGGCAACTGTGGTTCAAATGTCTCAGAAGGGCTGAATTATCCATCAGATTCGAACAAATCGGTACATTCTTCTCCTAATTTTGGAAACAATTCAATAAAAAATGGAGTTGTAGAAGAGAAAATCAAATTAGAGGGTGTCAATGCTAATATAAGTAACTGTAGCTCCTTGTTGAAGAGGAAAAAAAGTAGTGAAGATTCTAATAACATAGGCATACACCAAAAATTGACTAATGATGGATTGATTGACAATGTTAATAATGATGAGGATGAAAAGAAGAGAGCTAGATTGATTAGGAATAGGGAAAGTGCTCAACTGTCAAGGCAAAGAAAAAAGCACTATGTTGAGGAATTAGAGGATAAAGTTAGAATAATGCATTCAACAATTCAAGATTTGAATGCTAAGATATCTTATATAATTGCGGAAAATGCTACTCTAAAGACGCAGTTGGGGGGTGCTGGTGTACCTTCGCAGGTGCCACCACCACCCCCTGGGATGTATCCGCATCATCCTGTGATGTATCCGTGGATGCCGTATACACCACCTTATATGGTGAAACCGCAAGGATCACAAGTGCCATTGGTTCCCATTCCTAAGTTGAAACCACAGGGTGCAGCGCCAGCGCCAAAGAGTAGCAAGAAAGTGGAGAAAAATAGGACTGAGGTGAAAACTAAGAAGGTTGCAAGTGTTAGTTTCCTTGGCTTGTTGTTCTTCATGCTGCTATTTGGTGGGTTGGTTCCTTTATTAAATGTGAGATATGGAGGAATGAGGGAACCATTCATGAGTGGAGATTCTTTTGGGAGTGGGTCTTATGAGAAACATTATGGAAGAGTCTTGGCTGTTGACGGGCCTGTGAATGGGACTGGTCATCCTGGAAAATACAGTGGAAAGGATTATAGCTCACATTGTGGTCGAAGAGGTCAGGATGAGAGCGCTCAGCCAAAGGTCAATGGCAGTGACCCTCTAGCTGCATCTTTGTATGTCCCAAGGAATGATAAACTTGTGAAGATTGATGGAAACTTGATAATTCATTCTGTATTGGCAAGTGAAAAAGCCATGGCATCTCATGGAGGTGCTGATAAGAACAATAGAGAGACAGGTCTCGCAGTTCCTGGGGATTTAGCCCCTGCTATCGCAGGAAGCCATCCTCACCTTTATCGAAGTCCGGCAGTGGGACAAAGGGCTCTCGGAACTGGGGAGGAGAATGGGAAGTCAACTGTGCAACAGTGGTTCCTTGAAGGTGTTGCTGGTAAGTGCTAATCAATCTAGACTTACTCTGTTAATTCCTATGTTTGTGATATGACTGAGTGCTTTTAAGGACCTCATATCATTTTACTGATGCATTGCTGATATTTCCCTGTTATTGTGGATGGAAATGTATTTTTCTTGCACATTATACCATAAACAAATCTCCATGGAGTCGAATCTGGCTTTGAGTTGCTTCTCTTTCACATGTTTACTTTGAGGAATTACGAATTCTGAGTTGCTGGGAATGACTATCTTCTTGTTACTGGCCCTTTCTTAATTCTGTTTCTAGCACAGTCCCTTTCTTAATTCTCTATCTGTCCGCACTGTACCTTCCTCTTCATGGCACATGTTCCAATTGAATTGATGGTTTGAAGAAGCCTTCCGCTTTCCAGTCGTTTAATGCTTTTGTGTGTTCATTTGGTCAGGACCTTTGTTGAGTTCAGGCATGTGTACAGAAGTGTTCCAGTTCGACGTGTCATCTTCTGCTCCAGGAGCCGTAGTTCCTGCTACCAATGCGAGGAATTTATCTATGGAAGAAAGGCAGAATGCTACACACGTCCACAAGGTTAGAAATAGAAGGATCCTCAATGGTCCTTCCGTTTCCCTTTCTAGACCCTCCCACAACATTTCTGAAGAACAAACTGGAAAGCAAGAGAACTTAAGTGGAAATAAGTCACTTTCTTCCATGGTTGTATCTGTGCTTGTTGATCCAAGAGAGGCAGGTGATGGTGATGTTGATGGCATGATGGGTCCAAAGTCCCTCTCTCGGATATTCGTCGTTGTGCTGATTGACAGTGTCAAGTATGTCACCTATTCTTGTATGCTTCCATTTAAAGGATCTGTTCCTTTAGTGACTACCTGAGGATGGGAGTATTCATCTAGCAGAAGTATCATGGACAATCAATTTTGTAGATAGCATAAGATCTGATGGTCCTCACAGTTCACTTAGCTTCAACATGTAACATTAACTTTTAAACAGCTATCATACTTATAGAGGGCGATGGTCTTCTTTTTTATGTGATGTTTCTGCAATAATAATTTATCGCTCTTTAATTATCAAAAGAAGAAAAGCAACGCTTCTTTAAGTTCTCTGTAACTGTGGATGTATGCTTTTTGTTTTCCATCTATATTATGTTTGTGCTCCCTAGGTTTACTTTGTTCATATGGTGTGACCGAAATTTCTACTGTCATTGAATGCTTTAGGCGTAAATTCAATACGGTATGTATTTAGGTTTGCGCTATTAATGTTGTATTGATCAAGGTCATATTCTGCCTTCTTTTTTGTGGGAAAAATCGAACTCCCCTATTGATGTTAGATTATGGAGTCTCAATGCTCAACTGTTGACAAGCCGTTGCTAGGTACTAACCAAGGCGTTTGCGTCGTGCTAATTTGGTACAACCTTTTTGAGTAACAATGGTGTCCGAGTTATTTTTTTCACACCTTGACTGTCTTGTTACAAACTTTATCTATTGTCGTCATACATTTCAATGCTTAAATGATTGTTGTTGAGTTAGGTTGCCTACATAATTGATGTATTGCAATCATCGATAAAATGAAACGCAAGGAAGTCACATTTGCGACTTTAAATTAAACCGAAGTATTGTTCAGCACTCTAAATTAAACTTCAGATTGTGATCACATTATATTATTCAAATCAATGATCCACATATATTCTTACCAAAACTTTCCCTTTCTTCCAAAGAAAGCAAATTGCCAAGAAACATGCAGCAAACTTTAATTTAGAATAAGCTACATCACCATCTTTATATACTGTATACTGTACTTGTGACCAAAATCCTAAACCCATAACCCAAAATTAATTATTGGTCATACATCTTTCTTTTACCTTCACAGGCAACCCTCCTTTCATTCTTAGAGTCAAAGATAACACATACTCAGGACATTTTCCATTCTCTAATTGAACATCTAATTCAAACTTTTCTAAAACAGAAGCTGCAATTGACTTCATCTGAATATAAGCCATGTCTTTTCCAAGACACATTCTTGGTCCAGCATGAAACACTGGGAATTTAAATGGACTTTCTTGCTTATAAACTCCATTTTCATCAATCCATCTTTCTGGTTTGTACTCACCACAATCTTTACCCCAAATATTCTCCATTCTTCCCATACTATAAGTTTGGTAACTAAAAAACCAATCTTTACCAATAAAAGTCCCATCTGGTAAAATGTCATCTTTCAAACATGACCTTGTATCAATTGGTACAGGTGGATATAACCTCATTGCTTCTGAAATAGCTGAATGAAGATACTTCATTTCTCTTAATTCGTCGAAATTATAAGTTTCACCAATCTTTTTCCCATTTCTTCGACGAATTTCTTCTAATTCTTCTAATATTTTTTCCTCTATATCTTTCCTTGAAGATAATATCCAAAAGAACCAAGTTAAGGCCGATGATGTCGTGTCTCGACCAGCTAATATGAAACTAATGACTATGTCCCTCAAAAATTTAGCTGAGAATTGACTATCCCCCATGAATCTTGATAACAAGTCTTCATCTTTTTTCTCAGCTCGCTCTTCTATTCTTGAATTTATAATCTTATCCGCGAATTCATGCACAATCTTGATTGATTTTTGTAGCTTCTTTTCTGATCCAATGTTCAAGAATTTCTTGATTTTGTAAAGGAAGGGAATAGCATACATAAATCTACCTGAACTTAGAGTTGTTGCAATTTCGAAAGCTTGCATGAATTCACTTTCAGCTCCACCTAAACAGTTTGGATCAACATTGAATGCAAGCTTGATGATATTATCAAATGCAAATCTTTCTAAGATGTCTTGAATGTCAATAATTCTATCCTTTTTGGCTGCTTCTTCAAGAATTGGAATCAAACGTGTATGTATTTCCACCTGTAATTACAACATAATTAAACAAATAAACTCAGTATTAACATAAATAAAGTGACAAATTCAATATATTATCGTAACACCTATAATCAAGTACGAGTAGTGTTTTACTCCTTTACTATATCAAATATTCTAATTTAAAATTGCCTATACTTCTGACCATTACTTAAAATTGCCTTTTATTGTACTTTAAATTTGAGTTCAGTTAGGTTCAAGGGCAAATTTGAAATAATTTATAATAAGTGTATGAACGGCTTATAGCAATAACGGACGGTAAAATAAGATAATTATTCATATAGCAGTATTTTTTTCCTCCTAAATAAAAGTATCTTTATCTCTAATACTATCAAACTTTGAGTTTTTGTTATGTAATTTCATGGTATAAAAAATATGTTACCCAATCATGTCACTTAATTACAGGTAAATGTTTTCTGATAAGTATTAAGAGTAACCTGATAAAAATGATAACTACTACTATTATATGTTAAACAACATTGACAGTGTAATGAAATCTTTATACGATTAGTATATACTCAAATCCTTTAAACTTTAGAATAAAATGGTTACACTTAATTAAACATTGCCTGTGCAGTTTCCATGACGAAATTCCGAAGAGATCTGGTGCTAAATTCATAACTTGCAGATTTCCTTTGAATTCTCCAAATTTCACCATCAACATTAAATATTCCATCACCCAGAAAATCTTCAAGCCGAGTATAGAAACGGATGCCTTTAGGAAAATTCTCAAAATTCGTTTTGAGCATATGCTCGACGTTTAGTGGATTGGCAGTGATGACGCCGTGAACATTACCGGGACGGTAGAAGACGGCGGTGTTGGTGGCGCAATTGGAGAGTACTTCGGTGGTCCATTCCAGAAAACGGTGACGGTTTAAGAGGAACTCCGGTAAAGCTCCGACGAGTGGGTAGATTTTGAAGCCTGGTTTTTTGGGATTTTTGAGATTTTTAAGGAGAAATAAGAAATAGTAGAAAAAGAGAGACACTAAGATAGTGAAGATAAGTGTTTGAAGTGAGAAAATTTCCATGGCTAGGAATTTGCAAATGGAATGGAAGAGGACGAAAATGATAAGATGTACGTATAAACATGTAAAGTGAAACAAAACATTTTTTTGGTTGTCCACTAGTCTATGCACTCACTATTAAGTACGGTTGTTTAACGTGCGGGCTGGGACGAGCTATACATAAAAAAATTCAGCCTGTCCTTTTAACGTTCCGGGCTGGTTAGCGGGATAAATTAGCGGGCTGTTAGCGGGTTGTACATTTTCAGGGTTTTTTGGTCCGTCCGAATTCGGGCTTAACGGGTTCAGACCGGGACGAACTATATTTTTTTAAAGTAAATTTTATTTTTCTTATTTAATGTTATTGATACTTAAGTGTTTGCAAACTTTTAAGGCTTAGAATTAAACTTTAAAATTTAAAGTTTTAAATTTTAAATTTGAATTTTAAAATTGAAATTTGAAAGTAAGTGGCTACAAAAAATTATTTAATAAGACCAATAGGCAATATGTAAGGATCAAGCTCCGAAGGCTTTCATTTGATATTTTATTGAATAATATATAATACTTCAAATTAATTTGCAAGTTCTTTTTTAATTTTTTTTATTTTTGAACTTGCAAATTAAAAGTTTACAATAATTATTTAAAAAAAATAGTACACCACATGCTTTGTATCATTTTTGTAAGTTCATCCATGTCAACACGAGGTTCTTGGTTTCCGGCATTGGTTGTATCGGAACTATAAACCATTATATCTCCAATTTATTGGTCCTCCGCTTCATCTACCTCGTCACGCCCTTGATTTCGCCGTTCTGATCTTATCCAATCTCTGAAGCACACTAGAATTTCCAAAGCGTTGCTGGCCAATGAATGACGGGTATCTCTTAGTTGCTGCTTTGCTTGGCTAAATGCGCTCTCTGATGCGACTGTTGAAATCGGCACATTTAGCACGCGAGCCATGGCCGAAAGAACAGGAAATTGATTTGAGTTGCTCCTCCACCAACCTAGCGGTAGAAATTCCTTTGTGCGGGGCTATGCTGACTTTTGCAAGTAGAATTGGAGTTCATCAATATTCCTGCTACTCATTTGTTGATGCTCTCCTAGTGTAGACCAAATCAAATAATCTTCAACACCATCATTATCATCCAAAGCACCGGTCCCAGATGTTGAAACTGAACTTGAAGGAATATTTGCATCTGCAGCAGAAGAAGCATCAACAATGTTAGCATAATAATTATATAAAGTTTGTAAATGTTTGTGTAGATCAGAAATACAAGTGTCAATATCAGAAATTTCAGTTGGTCCAATATCCATATAAGAATATAAAGCGATGATTAATTGGCGACAAGTGGCCATTTTGATAGAATGGTTTAAAATAGCACAAATTAGGTAAATAGGGAGAATTTGGTAGAAATATTTTTTAAACTTATCTAGCATAGATTCAACAACAGAAGTATATCCTTCTTTCTTCTTCAAATTATGTAGTAAAAGAGAAATTTCAGCAATATGAACTAAACTATTTTCAATAGTAGGATAATAAGCTCCAGAAAACTCAAGTGTAGCCACATAAAATTTTTGTATAATTTTTACAACATCTTCAATGACATCCCAAGTTCTAGATGTTAACAAACGGTTAGGATCGGTACAATGAGAATTAATAACTTCAGTTATAGTCATTCTATATTTATAACAACATTTTAAGAATAAATAAGTATAATTCCACCTAGTCACTATTTCTTCACGCATGAGACTTGGTTTTAGTCCATAGTGTACACATTTTTCCTTAAATGTATTTAATCTAGCACTTCTATTATTTCCTTGAATTACACCAACAGCTCTTCTAACTAAAGTGATACCATCTCTAAATAATTCAAGGCCACTCTTCACAATCAAGTTATAAATATGACATGCACGTCTAACATGAAATATTTCAGGAAGTGGTAGGTGTACATGTAATTTTAATATTGTAATAGCAACATTGTTGTTAGAAGCATTATCAAATGACATACACAAAATTTTTTCTGTAAGATTATAAAATATAGCAACTTCATGGATAGTATTACTTATAAATGACCAGTATGACTTTGATCTTCATCATATTTAAAAGAAATAATACGTTTTTGCATACAAAAATTATCATCTATCCAATGGCATGTAACAGTCAAATAATCATTTCCATTTACCACTATGAGAAGTAAGAGAAACTCTACAAGAAAGACTGGCGAACAAATAACGTATATATGTCTGATATTGTCCAAAAAGCTTAAAGATATCAGCTCTACAAGTACTTTTAGGAATACCTTTAAACAAAGGGTTATAAATTCTTTGAATATAAGTAACAAGATATGGTGAAGCAGCAAAACTAAAAGGTAAACAACCTAAAACAATCCTTTTAGATAATTCTTCCTGATCTTTCTTAATATCGTATTTACCCATTAACCCCCCAGTACCCGGGTTAAGTTTTTGTTGCCCATCTTCTTCATCTACTCCCCAATCAAGAGGGTGGTGTTCTACCATGTGCCTACGAAGTTGACTTGTTCCCCCTCCCTTACCGGTCTCATGTTTATAAACATCCTAACAAATTCTACATCTTACATAATTTTTATCTTCTTCTAGTCTGTCAAAAAAATTCCAACACTTACTTCTTAATCTTCGATTCTTCTTAATAGGGAGGGGAGGCCTACTTGTATTACCACGACCTCCACCCCTAATATTTTGAGTTTGACTAGCATTACCAGGTGTAGCTGGTGGTGTTTCAAGATTATCAGGTGATTGAATATCATCTAAATTATCATCTAAATCATCATCTATACAATAATTTTCTTGAAGTCGCTCATAATCTACATTTAAATTTTCAGGTGAACTTTCAGAAATATGTGTAAAGCTACAGAAGAACCAGCACCACCTCTTGATCTTTTGGATATTTTCTTACTGCCACCTCTACTAGTGCATGCTTTTTTGGCTGCTCTAAATATATTCATTATGTAAATTAAATTAATAATTTTAAATAATAAAATAAGTGTACACCAAAGAAGAGAAAGAGATGGAACGAGTGTACCGGGATTTCGGATGCCGCACTAAATTTGATATCAAAAATCAAACTTCAATTGATAGACCGACACTTGATAGTTGATACTTGATACCACACTTCACTTGAATACTTGATATTTGATAATAATAATTTTGTAATGGCTAAACTAAATATTTGATGAAACTTGAAATAATAAGTAATTGAGAATTTAAGAACAATAATCAATATTATCAAGAGAGAATTAGAGTAGTAAGAGAGTGAATTGTGAGGAAAAATGAAGAAGAAAGGGAGCTATTTATAGTTTTTAAAAGGTTAAAATTATAATTTATCAAATATTAGGGATGGGGGGCTATTTTCTTAAGGGGTAGGCCGAAATGGCCATTTGTGCAAAAAAGGGCCGTTGGCCAACGGTCAGTTTTTGAATTTGACCGTTGGCACCGGTCCAGAAAATTTAAAAAAAAAAGGTTTTCGTAACGAAAATCGGGCTAGACCGGGCTGTGGCCCGTTAAAAACCCGTTAACGGGTTACCGGGCTAAGCGGGTTCCAGTGCACCGGTATCCAAAAACTTTTCGTCTAAAACTCGCTCCTCGCCCAACCCGTCCCACCCCGTCCCCAAACGCTACAGTACCGGATTGACCCGGGCTGAACCGGGTTGAACCGGGTTCTAAACGGGCCAGCCCGGCACGATTAACAGGTATACTATTTGTCACACCTCCTTTTCCCGATGGGATAGGGAGTTTTTCCAATTTAAGTGACATTATTCGAAATGAGATTATTTATTTATTCAGAGTCGGCACTTGGAATAATTTATGGTGTCCCAAGTCATCGATTTATTTTAGAATCCCAAATCGAGGAAATTTGACTCTTATTTATGGTCTGCGAACACAGAAGACCGGGTAAGAAATTCTGTTAACCCGAGAGAAGGTGTGAGGCACTCCCGAGTTCCGTGATTTTAGCACGGTCGCTCAACTATTAATAATTGGTCTAGTTATCTGATTTAATACATGTTTTAAACCTATATGTGCATTTTTATTTCTTTTAACCGCTTTTAATTATTTATGAAACTTATTTGAACAAGTCGCGATGTCGCAAACTCATTTGTTTTTGTACATATTGCGAATCGCGTCACGTGAAACGCACCCACGATTTACAACATGTTTATTTTTATTATTATTCGAAGTTGAAGTTAAGTCGCGTGAAACGCGCACTTGAGTTGGGGTTTACGTATCGTGATCATGCCACGGGAACCATACCCATAGTCACGGTGATTTATTAATTGCGCCTAAAGCAACTAGCACGTGTTCATAATTTGTTTTTCCTTACGGGTTTGAGATCTGTGTAAGGTCAAGAGCTATGAAAATCAATTGTGGAAAATGTGTCAGCTTTTGCTCTTACTAAATTGGGCCTGACATAAATTATTTTGGACTAGATAAATTAAATTGGATCGTAGTACAATTGGCCCTTTAAAGCCAGTTAATGAGTATGTCCAGTTACTAGTTCATCAAGTTACTCCTCTATCAATTAGTCAATTGCAGTAGTACATGTTTCATTAAGCAAAGCCCAACCACCGGGCCCAATCATTATTTTTTTTAAACTCCAAACCCCATTTTCCAATTTCAACTAGCAGACATAGATTTTATCCCCAAAGTTCAAACATTCACTACGTGCCCAAAAATCATGTTTTTTATCGATCTTCATGTTAATCATCAAGAAAGTAGCAAAATTTAACAAAACTAATGGGACCTAACAATTAATACAGAAAAAAACATTTCAATCTTCATGAATCTAAATAAGATCAAATTATATATTCAAGCATAATATCTTAATAAAACAATGATGAGAGAAATGAACTTTTACAAGACTGTTTTGAAGCTCGGACAATGGACAAAGATATAAATGGAGCCTCAACCAAAATCGACAAATGGAGCTCGAACTCGACGACTCAACTTTGGAGCTGTTATTTTCTATATAAAAGAGGGACATTTTCGCTGGGTTTTCGGCTCGTTTTTGTGGTGCTTTTTAGCTTGGTTTCCAGTTGGTTCGAGGCTGGAGTTTAGGTGATGAATTGCTGGATTTTTTGAAAGAAAGCCGAAGAAAGAATGACACGAGTAGAAATTCCCTTATCCTAAAAGAAGAAAAATAAATTTCTCTCAATTCCCTCCTCCCTCTTTTTTTTCTCCTTCTCCCCCTCTTTTTTTTCCCTCACATTTCTCTTTTATTTATAGAAAAATTTTCGGAATTTTTAGAATGTTTTTTATTTATTTTTTGCTTTTTTATTTTTAATTAAAAAGAATTTCTACTTCCCATTTTTCTTATTTTCTTAAAAAAATAATTTTCCACTTTTCTTTACTTTTATTTTTTAATTTCTCACTTTTTTTAATTTTAATATATTTAAAATCCCACTTTTTTTTGCTTTTATTTTTTTATTTCTCACTTATTTTACTTTTTGTTTTAAAATTTTCACTTACTTTTACTTTTATTAAAAAAATCAGATACCCTTACTTTTATTTTTTAATTCCAACTTTATTTTACTTTATATTTTTTTAAGTTTTCACATTCTTTTACTTTTATTTTTTTAATTTTCCACTTTTTTTAATTAAATAATTTCTACCTACTTTTACTTTTACTTTTTAATTTTATATTTCTACTTTTACTATTTGTTTAATTCCCATCCGTAATTTTAAAAAAATAAAATAATAATAATTAATTTTTATTTATTTTTCGATTTTTTTAATTTATTTTATTTAAAAATAAAGAAAAAATAAAAATAAAAATAAAAATAAAAATAATACTAATATTAATAATTGATTTTTTAAATTATTATTAATTTTTACCCTATATAAAAAAATGTAACAAAGCCATAAAAATATATATTAAATTTCTGAAAATATTTACATAGTAGAAGGTGATAAAAATTTAAATATAGTAAAAAATTAGGTGCTAACAGCTGCCCCTCTTTGCTTGAAAACATGAAGAGTTTTTAGGCAAAGACTAGATGAGCCATGTGACTAATTTTTGACGAAATTATTATTCAAAAGGAAAAGAAATAAAAGATAGGGTGCAACCGAGTCTTGGTTTTGGACAACCTACATATCACGGATTATAGGGGAATCATGTCGCATGTAGTTCAAGGAGAATGGTATAATGATGAGTTGAGGAGTCGAGTAAGGTTCCGTCAAGGCTCCGGTCCGCGGTCCTGCTATTATATAAAAAAGAAACTAAATAAGCCTATCAGTTATGAGTTACAAGATTTCTATCTATGAGTCTTCAGAAACTTGATCTTGAGTCTTGACTGGTTCTTCATGCAGACTATGATCTAAACCTTGATGCTCGCTAGCTGTAGGTTTTAGTTCATTTTTCTATAGCTTCTTCTAATTAAAACGGGACTCCAATGCTCGTGGCTTCAGTCATGTCTTAAGCATTCCACATCGTATCAATTGCTTTTGCATTTTGGATTCACTTATTTTTTCTTTTCTTTTATTCTGAATTGAGACTTCTTCTTTTGGTCATCTTGAACCCTGTACCTCGAGGTAAAACCTACTCAGACACCAAAACAAACAAACGAACGAAATTTTTCTGCCCCAGTTTGCACTAGGAAAATTTCGTGAGTTATTGTAACAAAATTTTAAACTACTTCTTTATTGAAAGCAATAAGAGATCGGGAGTGTTGTATCCTGAAAAAGTCATATATTTTTTTTGGATGGTGTTCTTTTATTGTCAAAAGGATGTCTCAACTAAGGATTTGTGTACCTTATGTTGAGAAAATGTGGCCAGGGAATGGGATACCCTATATTGGCAAAGATATCGGGGAGTGGTGTACCCTGCATTTAAGATCAAATCAACTAGGGAGTGGAGACCCTATGTTGGAAAAGCAGACTAGGGAGTGGAGACCCTATGTCTAAAAATATCAACTAGGGAGTGAAGACCCTATGTTGGAAAAGCGACTAGGGAGTGGAGACCCTATGTCTAAAATAATCATCAACTAGGGAGTGAAGGACCTATGTTGGAAAAGCAAACTAGGGAATGGAGACCCTATATCTAAAAACATCAACTAGGGAGTGGAGACCCTATGTTGGAAAAGAGGCTAGGGAGTGGAGACCCTATGTCTAAAATAAAATCAACTAGGGAGTGGAGACCCTATGTTGGAAACATCAACTAGGGAGTGGAGACCCTATGTTGGGAAAAAACTAGGGAGTAGAGACCCTATGTCTGAAATAAAATCAACTAGGGAGTGAAGACCCTATGTTGGAAAAGAGACTAGGGAGTGGAGACCCTATGTCTAAAATAAAATCAACTAGGGAGTTGAGACCCTATGTTGGAAAAAAACAACTAGGGAGTGGAGACCCTATGTTGGAAAAATGACTAGAGAGTGGAGACCCTATGTCTAAAAAAATAAAAAGTGACTAGGGAGTGGAGACCATATGTTGGAAAGGAGACTAGGGAGTGGAGACCCTATGTCTATAATAAAATCAACTAGGGAGTGAAGACCCTATGTTGGAAAAGAGACTAGGGAGTGGAGACCCTATGTCTAAAATAAAATCAACTAAGGAGTGGAAACCCTATGTTGGAAAAGCGACAAGGGAGTGAAGACCCTATGTATAAAGTTGGGAAAGAGACTAGGGAGTGGAGACCCTATGTCCAAAATAACTTCAACTAGGGAGTGGAGACTCTATGTTAGAAAAAAGACTAGAGAGTGGAGACCCTATGTATAAAAACATCAACTAGGGAGTGGCGACCCTATGTTGGAAAAGCGAATAGGGAGTGGAGACCCTATGTCTAAAAACATCAACTAGGGAGTGGAGACCCTATGTTAGAAAAGCGACTAGGGAGTGGAGACCCTATGTCTAAAATAATCATCAACTAGGGAGTGGAGACCCTATGTTGGAAAATCAAACTAGAGAGTGGAGACCCTATGTCTAAAAATATCAACTAGGGAGTGGAGACCCTATGTTGGAAAAACGACTAGGGAGTGGAGACCCTATATCTAAAACATCAACTAGAATGTGGAGACCCTATGTTGGAAACATCAACTAGAGAGTGGAGACCCTATGTTGAGAAAGAGACTAGGCAGTAGAGACCCTATGTCTAAAATAATATCAACTAGGGAGTGGAGACCCTATGCTGGAAAAGAGACTAGGTAGTGGAGACCCTATGTCCAAAAATCATCAACTAGGGAGTGGGGACCCTATGTTGGAAAAGTGACTAGGGATTGGAGACCCTATACTACCATGATTTTGAATTGTTTTTTTTTATTTAAGATAATGAGTAAAATCCGGGAAAGAATTTGGAGAAGACTTCCCTTTTTAGGAGTGGTTGTTGCTGCAGAGCTATTTTAGTCTCTGCGCGGTTTCTTTTTGGTTGCACCTGCTTCTTGCAAGGTTGCTTTGTATTGCACCTGTTTCATGTGGTTCAAACAAATAATAATTTTTCAGTTTGAAATGGTGGTTGGTTTTGCGGCCTTGAGTGCTTCAGTCACTTGATCTTGGCCGGCTTATTTGATGGTACTTTCAATTGCAACTGGTTGTTCCCTGAACACCGATTTCATTTATGGCCCCGGAGAACCCTTGGCTTTTCTAAAACTTTACCATGACGGTTAGTTGCGTGGGACTTAACCTTTTTCAACTTCATTTTGCCTTTGTAGGCTTTTCACTTCTTTCCTCTAAATTTAACTTCAGAGCATTGGGGAACCTTTGTCTTTTCAAACTTTGCCAAGACGGTTAGCCACGTGGGACTTAATATTTTCAACTTTATTTTGCCTTTGTAGGCACTTCAATTTTATTTCCTCCTTCTAAGATCTTTTGATTTTGGAGCATCGGATGCCATGGCCAGTCGAGGTTGACTTGATGCCCCTGCCGAGGCTGTGGGTGCCTTTTCTTGCATATTATCTTGTATCAAATGAGAGCCCTATAAATCAGTCTTACCATCTTTTCTTTGTCTTAATTTCGAAACAGAGTTAGATTGAAATGGATTCAAAGAAAAATAAATAGTGGAATAGAGAATGAATTTAGGCAAGAAGTGTCCCTTTCGGGGAAAGGAAAGAAGGACTTATCTGGAGTACATGCAGACTTTAATGAACATGACATGCCTTTTGGACTGGATGCCTGATCTGTGTAAACTGTCCGACTCTCAGAAATTCATCACAACTTTTGCCTTGAAACCGAGAAACCTTGCCTAGGACTGTGTCAATACCAATGGTTGTGAAGATCCTCTTTTCGATCAGTGGCGCCCTTTGCGGGTTTTCACCAACTGACCTCTCTTATTTCTCTTCTCACCATCGCCTTATAGTGCTCTTTGCGAGTTTTCACTAACAAGACTCTCATTCTAATTTCTTTACTTCCCATCGCCTTACAGTGCCCGTGAGGGTTTTCACCAACAAGACTCTCTCATTTCATTTCTCTCATTTTGGTTGCATCAGATCCTGTGACTGTATTCTCCAATTCTTGAACATTCTCATTGATTGATCGGAAGGAATTTGAAAAAGGTTTGGGTGAAAAGGATTTGGACTGACTTACAACTTTGGAACCCTTCGGGCGAAACCATCGCCGAACCATTATAAATTCTACCCCAGTGTCAACTTTTGGGGAATGTGGATTTTTATTTTGGTATGACTGAACCCCAGAGAGAGGCTGCCTACGTATCCTTTCGAAATCAAGTCAAACGTAGTTCAAGGAATTTTGTTTCTGATTTTCTTTTCTATTTTGGTTTCTTCTCTTTCTTTTTCCTTTCCTTTTTTCTCATTTTTCATTTCATTTTCTTTCTCTCTTTTTTTTGTCTTTTTTTTTTTTTGCAATAAAGCTTTCAGGTTCCAAAGAGGGTAATCAAAGAAAAGGTAACCGGCTCAAAGGGTTTGCAAGGGGTTTATAGTGTTTGGGTATCAAGAATGAAAGTTTTCGTCATCCCAATTAGAGAGCATTAAAGTTACGTAAAGGGTCAAACATAATACCTTTTGACCGCGTCTGCATTGACAGTTGTCTCGGGGTCATTTCCTTCGATTCTTCCCAGGTACAATGCTCCCTTTTGCAGTACTCTCGTTACAATGTATGGACCTTTCCAATTTGGAGCCAATTTTCTTTTAGCTTCTTCATGAGGTGGGAGGATACGTCTTAGAATGAGTTGTCCTTTTTCAAATTTCTTAGGCCGCACTTTCTTGTTGTAGACACGAGCCATTCTTTGTTGGTACAACTGCCCGTGGCAAACTGCGACCAATCATTTTTCATCAATCAGTGTCAATTGTTCAAATCGGTTCTTGACCCAATCTTTATCCTCAATCTCGGCTTCAACAATGATCCGAAGAGAGGGAATCTCAACTTCGTTCCAATTTTCTATTTATTTTCTTATAAGCCTCGTCTTCAAAACATTCTACTTCTTGATCCATTATTTCGAGGTCTGACAACATTTTAGGATATGGGCATGAAGTCCGCAAGCATGTCATATTATTAAAATTTGCATTAACAGAACTGAAAAGAGAATAAGAAAAAGTGACAAAATTAAGAAAAGAGACATTCTTGGACAATGAAATATTAATTTCATTTGATTTTTTTTGATTTTTTTTTTGAATTTTAAATATAGAAGGGTTTACATCGGAAAGTAAGACAATAAAGTAAAATATCCGGATTAGTAAGACAATAAAGTAAAATATCCGGATCACACCCTGAGATAATCAGGACGCAGAAAGGATAGCAAGACTGGCTACTGAAACTCCCGTCTGATGGGGAACTTTCAGGCTTGGCGACCGTTTTTCGGCTTTTCTTCTGTCTCGGCAATGTCTGCAATGACCTTCAGTGCCGGATCAAATTCCTCATCTCTCCAATTTTTGTTCATCAAACCCACTGAACCACGCTGAACGGCGTGTGATGTGGCCTTAAAGGCAGCATGACTCAAGATTCGGCCAGCTTTTTAACCATTTTCGACCATCTCCCAAATTTTGATAGCCTCGGCGAATGGTCTACCCATAACAGACATCATGTTCTGGAAGTAGTCCGCCTCTTGGGCCTGTAGGAAAACCGTAGCCATTTATGCTTTGTCCATTTGAGGCTTTACCCTGGCGGCTTACTCGCGTCATTTGACAGCATATTCATAAAAACATTCCGCGGTTTTTTGGACACATTGTTCTCTTTTTGGATTTTTCACTCTTGCTTTCTTTTTTTTTTCTTTGTTTTTTTTGTTTTTTTCACTCTTTTTTTTTCTTTTTTCTCACTCATTTTATTTAATGGCTATGATCGAATCCAATGGGGATTGCCTACGTATCATGACGCCGCATGAATCAGATCTTGCGTAGTTCGAGAAGATCGGGAATAGACTGACCCATTTTTTTTTAATAAAGACTTTTAAATAATATATTCTTTTTGAGTTTTTTCTTTTTATGAAATTTTAATTTATTTTTTAAAAGAAGAAATTCTAAATAATGAAGAAAATAATTTTTTTTTAAAGGAAGGAATTCTAAATAAGGAAGAAACTATTTAGGATTTTGATTTGAATTTTTTTTTCTTTTTTTTATCAAATGAAAGACTTCGAAAAAGAAGGAAAATATTTTTGGATTTTATAAGGAAAGAATTCTAAAGATGGAATTAAGGAAAGGGAAAAATATTTTTGAATTCTTTTTTTGAAAATTGGGGCCGGAACCGATGAGGTTTGCCTACGTATCTCACATCCGGTGAGAATCAGACTCGCGTAGTTCGGTCAGGTTTGACGGAAGAGGGAAAAAAGCATGACTTTTGAAAATATTGGCTTATTTTCTTTCTCTTTTTTTTTTTTCAAACTTTCGGCAAAGTTTTGGGATTTTCAAATACCTGAATTTTCAGAAATCGGGTAAATTTCTCTCTCTTGCCTCACTCTTAGTTTTTCTTGATTTTCTTTTCCTATTATAGAAGACGGTCAATATGCAATCCGAAACAAATAAATGTACAAGTAGCACGTAACAATGCATCAGGATGGTCTTTTGATTTGGGTACACCTGTCCTAGATGGACCCAACCCGTGTGTTGAGTCCCCAAAGTCAAATGCACGTGATGCAAATAAACGTACCTACTAAGGATCCGACATGAGGTTATGTCATTCTAAGTTTAAATCCTGGGTGTATTGTTCTAGACCTGGCTTACTCGAGCGGACAACTCGAGCCGAGGGGGGCAGCGTACCGGGAATACAGAAGCTTCACCGGCTTTGCAACTTGTTCGTACCTCATTCTAAAATTAGGATATGACTCTAACAGAAAAGAAGCCACGCGAAGCGCACGCTTCCAAGAAGATTCAGAAGACTCAGAGAGAAGAGAGTTACGTAACAGTTTTTATACAGTTCAATCAATATCAAAGCGGTAAAAAATGACATTTAGCACATTAGGCCCAACACATGTAATATTAGACAATAACAAGAAAGCCAAGCATAACAGTTATTCTAAGCTCGAACTCTGAACCCTGAACCAGAGATTCTGGGTTCGATCCCCAGCAGAGTCGCCAGAGCTGTCACACCTCCTTTTTTCCGAGGGGATAGGGAGTTTTTCCAATTTAAGTGATATTATTCGAAATTGAATTATTTATTTATTCAAAGTCGCCACTTGGAATAATTTATTGTGTCCCAACTCACCGATTTATTTAAGAATCCCAAATCGAGAGAAATTTGACTCTTATTTATGGTCTGCGAACACAGAAGACCAGGTAAGGATTTCTGTTAACCCGAGAGAAGGTGTGAGGCACTCCCGAGTTTCGTAGTTTTAGCACGGTCGCTCAACTATTAATAATTAGCCTAGTTATCTGATTTAATACATGTTTTAAACCTATATATTTATTTTTATTCCTTTTAACAACTTTTAATTATTTATGAAACTTATTTGAACAAGTCGCGATGTCGCAAACTCATTTATTTTTGTACATATTGCAAATCGTATCATGTAAAACGCACCCGCGATTTACCACATGTTTATTTTTATTATTATTCGAAGTTAAAGTCAAGTCGCATGAAACGCGCACTTGAGTTGGGGTTTACACATCGTGACCATACCACGAGAACCATACCCATAGTCACGATGATTTATTTATCGCGCCTAAAGCAACTAGCACGTGTTCATGATTTATTTTTCCTTACGGGTTTGAGATCTGTGTAAGGTCAAGAGCTATGAAAATCAATTGTGAAAAATGGGTCAGCTTTTGCTCTTACTAAATTGGGCCTGACAGAAATACTTTTGGACCAGATAAATTAAATTGGATCGTATTACAATTGGCCCTTTAAAGCCAATTAATGAGTATGCCTAGTTACTAGTTCATCAAGCTACTCCCCTATCAATTAGTCAATTACAGTAGTACATATTTCATTAAGCAAAGTCCAACCATCGGGCCCAATCATTATTTTTTTTTAAAGTCCAAACCCCATTTTTTAATTTCAACTAGCAGATATAGATTTTATCCCCAAAGTTCAAACATTCATTACGTGCCCAAAAATCATGTTTTTTATCAATCTTCATGTTAATCATCAAGAAAGTAGCAAAATTTAACAAAGCTAATGGGACCTAACAATTAATACAGAAAAAAAAAATATTTCAATCTTCATGAATCTAAATAAGATCAAATTATATATTCAAACATAATATCTTAATAAAACAATGATGAGAGAAATGAACCTTTACAAGACTGTTTTGAAGCTCAGACAATGGACAAGGATGTAAATTCAGTCTCGATCAAAATCGACAAATGGAGCTCGAACTTGACGACTCAACTTTGGAGCTATTGTTTTCTATACAAAAGGGGACTGTTTCGTTAGGTTTTCGGCTCGTTTTTGTGGTGCTTTTTAGCTTGGTTTCCTGTTGGTTCGGGGCTGGAGTTTAGGTGATGAATTGCTGGATTTTTCGAAAGAAAGCCGAAGAAAGAATGACACGAGTAGAAATTCCCTTATCCTAAAAGAAGAAAAATAAATTTCTCTCAATTCCCTCCCTCTTTTTCTTTCTCCTTCTCCCCCTCTTTTTTTCCCCTCACATTTTTCTTCTATTTATAGAAAAATTTTCGGAATTTTCAGATTATTTTTAATTTATTTTTTACTTTTTTATTTTTTAATTAAAAAGAATTTTCACTTCTCATTTTTCTTATTTTCTTAAAAAAATAATTCCCCACTTTTCTTTACTTTTATTTTTTAATTTCTCACTTTTTAAAATTTTAATATATTTAAAATCCCACTTTTTTTACTTTTTTTATTTCCCACTTATTTTACTTTTTTTTTTAAATTTTCACTTACTTTTACTTATATTAAAAAAAATAAGATACACTTACTTTTATTTTTTAATTCCAACTTTATTTTACTTTTTATTTTTTTAAATTTCCACATTCTTTTACTTTTATTTTTTTTAATTTTCCACTTTCCTTTTTTTTATTAAAAAATTTCTACCTACTTTTAATTTTACTTTTTATTTTTATATTTCTACTTTTACTATTTTTTTAATTCCCATCCGTAATTTAAAAAAAATAAAATAATAATAATTAATTTTTATTTATTTTCGGTTTTTTAATTCATTTTATGTAAAAATAAAGAAAAAAATAAAAATAAAAATAAAAATAATACTAATATTAATAATTGACTTTTTAAATTATTATTAATTTTTACCCTATATAAAAAAATGTAACAAAGTTAAAAAAATATATATTAAATTTCTAAAAATATTTACATAGTAGAAGGTGACAAAAATTCAAATATAGTCACAAATTAGGTGCTCACACTATTAAGTAATAAAAATAAAAAAGGAAATCAAATTGTTTGAATATTTCAATGCTCTTTAATTAGGAAGAATAACTGACAAATGTATTAGAGGTGTATAACCTTATAAAATCGGTGTATAAGATATATATATATATACTAACTAGAAAAAGTAAAATAATAAATAATATATAATCTGTATACACTGACTAAAATTAGTCAACAATGAATCTAGTTGGCTATTTGTGTAATTATCCTTTTAATTATTAGTGATTTCACCATCAATCAATTAACTCAAAATACGGTATATGGTTTGTGATCTTTGTGGGATTAGGAAGAATATACTTCGTGATAATATACACGTAAGAATCTTTTTGAATCTAAAGGTTTTACCGCACATTCTTCTAGAAGTTAATTTTCCAATTCGAGTTTGAAAGTTTTTACTGATGCGAGTAACTATTATTATTATTATTATTATTATTATTATTATTATTATTATTATTATTATTATTTTTTATTTTTTTTCTTCACAAATTAAGATCAGTATTTCTATAAGTTGAACTTTTGAACATGATTGACATGTATAAAAGCCTATATACATGCAAATGACCTTTTACAAGCAAAATTACACTATACCGGTCATCATAGATTCATAGTGTAATAATTCTTTACGTGGTTAATTTGTGCAATTTAGATTTTATTTATATACTTCATTTACTAACTTTTAAGTACAATTTAATGTTGCTAAATAAGTTAAATCGAGCTCGATCAAAATTAACAACTTCTCACAAGTGTAGATCCAAAGAATATTCAAATTAAACTTTTCTTTACGTAAAAGTTTAAGGAGTTCAAGAAGTAAGACTTGGGGTGTGTTTGGTATAAAGGAAAATATTTTAATGTTTTCCAATTTTTTCATGTTTGGTTGGCTTAAATATTTTGGAAAATATTTTACTCATGAACTAATTTCCTCCAATTGGAGGAAAATATTTTCCCTATCAAGAGAAAGGAAAATATTTTTCAAAATTCCTTCTCAACCTTCCCCATCCTATTCCCCATCCCCACCAACCCTCACCCCCACCAACCCGACCCCACCCCACCCCACCTCACCCCACCCCACCCCCACCCTAAATAAAAATATTATTAATAGTACTTTCTTTTCATGTTATAGATAATTTTTTTTTTATTGTAACACATGAGTATTCTTTTTCATGATATAAACAAAATATTTTTTTTATTTTAACCAAAAAAATACTTTTTTTTCATGTAGAAAAAGTATTTTCTTTCATTTCAACAAAAAATATATTTTATTTTCATGATGTAAAAAAGAATATTTTTTTCATTTCAACAAAATGAATATTTTCTTTTCATGATTTAGAAAAAAGTATTTTATTTTATTTCAATAAAATGAGTGCTTTATTTTCATGTTGTAGAAAGAGTACTTTCTTTTTCTACCCAAAAAAAGAGTATTTTCTTTTTAGTTATGAAGCACAAATTGCAATGTTATTTTTGCGTAAAAAGTAAAGCAGCACATTAGTTCCTTTGAGTTTATGTGAATTTTTAGAATAATAATTAAATTCTTGAAGAAAATAGAGTTATGAAAACGTTGGCTATTTGGAGGGGGGAAGCAAGGAAACATAGGGTCTTGAGTGGGGGGTGGGGGTGGGGAGGAGATGAAGAGAGTAGCATAAAAAAATATTTTCCTAAAAAAATATTTTCTACTCTCTAACCAAACACTAGAAAATATTTTTCGGAAAAAGTTTTTCACTCACTAATTAAACAAGGGAAAATAAATGATAAAATCATTCATTTTCCATAAATATTTTCCATCGAAAATTTTCCTTCATGCCAAACAGACCCTTGATCTTCGGTTCCTTAATTGGAGAGGCTACTGAACAGGTATAGTTGATTGCTAATCATCTTTCTACGGAGTATTAAAACTAACTCGCAAAAATTACGTAAAAGTATAACTAAAATCTTAATAGTAAGGAATTTTGTCTTCAACAAGAAATCATGTCAGTTTTTCAAATTTGTTTTCCAACCCGACAATTTTGGTTTTAATTTGAGACAAGAGTGGGTTGCTCTAGTGGTGAGCACCCTCCACTTTCAATTAAGATGTTGTGAGTTCGAGTCATCCCAAGAGCAAGGTGGGGAGTTCTTGGAGGGAAGGGGCCGAAGGTCTATCGGAAACAGCCTCTCTACCCCATGGTAGGAATAAAGTCTACGTATACACTACCCTCCCCAGACCCCACTAGTAGGATTATACTGGATTGTTGTTGTTTAATATAGTTCACCAAATAAACCAATATTTTGGATAATTTTACCTCTTTATAATAGCTTACTTGCTAATAGAAACTAAAGACTAATAGCATATTTGGCCAAGCTTCTCCAAGTTGAAAAACACTTTTTTTTATTTTAAAAAAAAGTACTTTTTTTATAAAGCCGAAGTGTTTGGCTAAACTTTTAGAAGAAAAAAAAATACTTTTGAATAGAAGCAGAAGCAGTTTTGGGGAAGCATTAAAAAGTAGTTTCTTTCCAGAAGCACTTTCTTGAGAAATACTTTTGAAAAAATACATTTAGAAGTACTTTTTAAAACCTTGGCCAAACACTAATTGAGTAATTAAGGGTACTTTTTAAATTAATTAGCTAAACACAAACTACTTCTCACCAAAAGTACTTTTGAAAAAAAGCACTTCTTAAAAAAAACTAATTTTTTTAACTTGATCAAACAAGCTATAATTCACTAAATAGAATTAGCGATGAATTTTAATGTTAAAATACAAAATTTGTCCGTCCATAATTTTTATTTTTTAGTAGTAATTCTAGGGAAGGCTGCCTCTAGAGAACTTAACCTGCAAAATATCATCATCACGAGTGTGCAAAAGACAACTTTAATACGTGGATGTTTTGGGTACATAAAGAATTGGAGATGAACTAGAGGAGTTTCTAACATGTATGGCGAGTTAGGATATATGCCTAACTCTATGTCCTTTAGGGTACTCTATATCCTATAGTTAGGATATAGAGCGGTCACAACTCAATGATCATGTACAAAGTTTGGGATGCCAAACTCAATAGGTATCTTTTTTGCACATTAATGATTAATGGTGACTGTTTAATAATATAAAAAAATATATGGTGAGTTACTCTCACCAGTTACCATTCTATCATAATGAGCATATCATATTGCATTTCTAACTATTGTATCTCTGGCGCGATTGTTGTTTAACTATAGAAAGGTCATGTCCTTAACTTTAGTTGTTATTTACTTCCTCTGTGTCTTAGATATTGGACATTAGGGTAACTTTTCATCCCTCCATAATTTTCTCATAAATTTTGTTGGAATTTTTGGATTTCTAGGATTCCTCTTTGCTGAATTTCCAGGATTTGTGATTCGTGAAGTTTAAAGAGCTGCAAATGTAATCTTTGCAACTGCTAATTTGACAGGTTATTGCAAACATGTACTTTGAACATCTGATCCTTGAACACCCTTAATTATCCATTTGAGGTATTTCAGTAAGTGGCTTTGATAATCTGTTCAACACATGATTTACAAGCATGAACTAAGGTTTATAGGATTCTTATTGGCACCTCACGATTCTCTCCGCCTTCTTTTTAAAACGTAGAGAGATAAACAGATAAGAGCAAATGGAAGAAATGAACGACACGGTCATGAATGATGAAGAAGCAGGCCAATTACTACCCAACATAAACAAGCCAAAGGAAGAGACAAATGGAAAAGACAACTTCAAAGAAAAATTGATCTCTTCTAACAACACTAGCACACCTTTGGGCTGCAAGTCTTTTAGCAACATATCTCTTGACGATGAAAACACAAATCCAGAAAATCACCCAAACTTTATTCCCATTTCAGCACAAGACAAAGAAAGACTATATCAATCATGGAAGCAATCCATCATCATTAAGCTACTTGGGAGACGGTTAGGATATATCCAGATAAAGGACAAAATATATAGACTATGGAGGTAATAAATATGGATAATGATTTCTATCTTATAAAATTTATTTCACAAAAAAATTACAATAAAGCTCTGCAAGAGGGACTATATTGGTTCATAATATTTATCGGTAAGACAATAGGAACCAAAATTCAACCTATACAAGGCAAAATCACTCATCGGCACAATATGGATATGATTGCAAGACGTACCAACTAAATTTTATAACATCACAATCATAACAAGGATTGGTCAAATGCTAGGAACACTCCTACAAATTAATAACTGCACGACCCAAACTAGCAGAGGTCGATATGCAAGGCTCTGTATCCTGGTACCTATAGGCCAAACTCTACCAACATCAGTGTTATTGGGCATCCATCTCCAACGAATATATTATGAAGACACAAACCCACTATGCACTCTGTGTAGATACTTAGGGCATAAACAAAAATAATGCACAACAAAGAAGGAAACCCAAGCAACCACCCCAAGAAATGGAGAAAGTACACAACCAAGCACATCAGAAGGACCTTGAAAAACAGTGGTATACCCAAAAAAAAAAGGAAAAGAGCAGGTCAGCACTCAACAACCAATCCCAGTACCAGTCCTCAACTCCAATGCAGAAAGAGAAAATAACAAAAACGATGCAAGCGAGGAAGAAGAAAAAAGAAAAAAAACCAAACACCAACACTCCTACCAACATCATCAAAAAACGTGAATAAGAAAGTTCTACAGTCAAAAGAGATGGGGAAAAAAACCATCAGAGTAGAAGTCACATCTACATGACCAACACGACTAAACAACATGACTAATCAACCCCAGTTCCCCCAAAAAATAACACAGTAGCCACAATACTCGACAATCTCTCCCGTTAATTTCAAGCCACGTCACTCAAGCCCAAATAGCCATGTGAAATCTACACCACCACAAAACGAGCATAGGAATACACCTGTAAGTAAAGGATCCATGTCGTCCTCTGATGTGGCTGGTGATGACTCATCAAAAAAACGTAGCAAAAGAACCACTAAAACACTGGCCACATTTCCCATCCCCACACACAACCCCATATATGTTCTCTCAGACCCACTAACACCTGACCCTACCTTAAACCACAACTATGCTAATGCCAAATCAAGTAATCCTTACACGCACACCTACACCCCCCACCAAACAATTCAATCACCACTGTCCCTCAGCATTCCAAAAATAACCTTTCCAACAAACAATTTTCAAATAACCCCACTACTATTACTACACCACCTAAAATAAATATCCCAATAAATATCCCTACTAAAATAAGTGTTTCACCAAAACATTTATCCAAAAAAGTATACCTAACCCTACAGAATATTAATGAAGAAACAACTTCAAATATATCCAACCCGGATATATCTACCCAAATAAATAAACCCACGATATTAAATACTACTCCCTCCCCAACTAGGGCACCAATGATCACCACTATGAGTGCTTAAATGCACAACAGATGCCTGCAACTCCAAATCTACTTCTTCCCGATTTGGATTCAACAGCACTCAAACGCCGACTAGTCAAATCCCATTAACCCCCATCAAAATGATGACCCCCTACCACTGCATATACTCACACCCTCATCCCACCTCCACTATATCACCACTACTTCAAACCACCTCATTCCACAACCCAAAGCAGAAATCTTTCAAACCCCTAACCAGAAAAATGCCTCGCTCGCCTCTAAGAAACAACGCACGCCAGAGCTACGGGGAACCCAGCAGGAGAAATTTACCAACAGGCACCTTTCCTAACTCATCACCTCCTCCGTACAACGGACACCTAAAGCTACTCTGTCAGTCAAACTTTTTATCTTCAAGCCCACTTTGTTCTAATGGGGTATAACTACCCCCGAGCAGCTATTACAATCCCTACCAATTTTCACTTGCCCATGAAAAGATTCTCCACCTACACAACCAGTAGTACTATAGCCAAACACTTCAAGCACCACTACCACAACCATATGAGGAAGCCCCACTTCAAAACCTCCTACGACACTGAAACTACGACTTCATGATACAACATGTGACAATGTTGATGAAGAACATGACAACCATGTCCCACTATGTCTCCTAAGGGTTGCATTCCAATATGAGGATGCAACATGCACACCAACTTCTGCAAGTCCAAGAAATTATTGCCATGAAACTCAACAACGCGCACCAACTTCTACAAGTCTAAGAAATTATTACCATAGAACTCAACAACAAGATTTTGGACATGCAAGCAGCGACGACCATCCAACAGGCAACAAACCCACCACAACGATGGAATACACCCCCACCACCCAACTCGTGGAGCTCATCACCAACTATGGTTCCCCAGCACGCTTCAATATAATCACAAGAGTAAGAACATGTTGTGCCACTCTTACCACAATTTCTTCTAGAAGAGTTACAATGACTGGAAACACCACCACCACCGAGGACAACAGACATAGCCCCTTTCAGGCAAGCATCCTCGATCAAGTTCTCTAGAAAATCATAATAATGAAGCCTCTGACCCTCACCCTGCCCCAAAATGCAGAAAGAAAATTCTTCGTCAGTGTTCCACCGCTGATTATGAAGATGGGTATAAACATGAGGATCTACCCCATAGATCCCTTATCTTACTCCATCGTGATAGTTCTAACTATGAGGGAGCAAGCCCACCACCAGAAGACCCCAACTACTAGCAGCTGTCTCGTGCTCTGAACCTTATGAGGGCTCATCGAGAGAGATCAACAACCCGAAGCAGTCATTTAATGAAGATACTCTTATAGAACTGTAGAGGAGCCAATGAAGCTGATTTTTGAAGGAACCTCAGAGCAGTCCTCTCATGGAACAACCCAACTATGGTCTGTCTCATTGAGACAAAAATGAAGGAGCCAGCCCAGAGGCACTAATGCTGGAGTTAGAGTTCATTAACATGCTCCATGTAGATGCTATTGGCTACTCAGGTGGAATGATTATGTTGTGGAGGGAACATGAAATTGCTCAGTTGGACCCCATTGCTGTCACCAACAAGGAGATACATGTAAATGTCCAGGTAAGTCCATCACACCAATCCTGGATTTTTTCAATGGTTTATGCTAGTACTAGGTTTAATAATAGGAAAATATTGTGGGACAATTTAGAGCAGCTTTCTGTATCCCATGCATAACTTTGGATCCTATGTGGGGACTTTACTGAAATTACTTATGTCGCTGATAAATTTGGTGGAAATCCTATAAATAATAATTGTGCCAATGCACTACTAACTTGCCTCCAAAATATCAACATGGTTGATATGCTCTTTACGGGATCCAGATTCACCTGGTAAAACCTAAGGAGGATTAGAAGCAACTTAATTCTGAAAAGATTAGACCGATTCTATGCAAACCCCTCATGACTTAGTCTACACCCCAACTCCACAGTCACACACCTCCCTCGAACCCATTCAAACCATTATCCACATTTGTTATCCCTTTTAAAAACATCCAGGCCTAACAATTCATTTAGGCTGGAAACTATGTGGTTTAGCCACCCGGATATTAATAACATTGTTAACCCCCACTAGCACCATTCGTCCATATACCATAACGCTCTAAAATAATTTATGAACCACGTTAAGGAATGGAACAAGTCTACTTTTGGCAATATATTCCACACACAAAAAGTTCTACAAGCAAGGTTAGTAGGTCTTCAAAAAATGGACAATACCACCAAATCGTACTTTCACCAAAACCTACAAAAAACTACGCGCCCAATATAATTTAGTCCTGAAAAATGAAAAAGATTTTTGGAAGCTAAAATCTCGCGTGCAATGGCTAAATAAGGGACAATAACACTAAGTTTGTAACGACCCAACCGGTCGTTTTGACTGTTAGAATCTCGTTCCCCTAAATAAGATTTCTCGTATGTGCTTTTATTAATTTATGACTTGCGGGGATAGTTGGTTAGAAATTTAGAAGCGATCGGGTTGAAATCGGAATAATTGGTTCTTTAGTTTGGCTTTAAAAGGCCAAGTTTGACTTCGGTCAACATTTTTAGTAAACGACCCCGGAATCGGGATTCGACAGTTCCAATAGGTTCGTATGATGATTTTGGACTTGGACGTATATTCGAATCGAGTTTTTGACAACCCAAGAGCGTTTTGGCGATTAATAGTAAAAATAATCAACTATTTGAAGGTTTAATGTTCTTTAAATTTAGTTTGGAGTAGGTTTTGGAGTAATCGAAGTCCGTTTGAAATTTTGAGTCTGGGAATAGCTCCGTATTGTGATTCTGTTCTTAGGAGCACATCCAGATGTTAATTTGGAGGTCTGTAGGTCATTTCAAAGTCATTTGGCGAAAGTTAGAAATTTGAAGGTTTTTAAGAAGTTTTACCGGGAGTGGACTTTTTAATATCGGGTTCGGAATTCGATTCTGGAAGTTAGAGTAGGTCCGTATGGTGATTTAAGACTTGCACGCAAAACTTGGTGTCATTCCGAGTAGTATAAGTATATTACGACGCGTTCAGAGTAAGTTTGAATAATTTAAAATTTCTAAGTTGAATCAATTTGGTTTGGGGTATGATTCTTAGTTTTGATATTATTTTACACGTTCCGAGGGTTCGACCGAATCCCTTTTATGATTTCAAACTTGTTGGTATGTTAGGGCGAGGCCCCGGGGACCTCGGGTGTTAACTAGATGAGGCTCGGACCAAGGTTGGATTTTTGAAGAGCAACTGTTGCATCAGGCTTCTGCTGCAACCGCACCTGCGCATAGGCAGCCGCAGGTGCGAGCTCGCAGAAGCGAGCCCCAAGACGCAGATGCGAAAGAGAGGGAGGCAGGCATTGACGCAGAAGCAAACTCCTGGCGCACTTGCGGATGCGCAGAAGCGACACCCCTTATCCGCAGGTGCGAAGGCTGGCCAATAAGAGAAATCTCGCACCTGCGAGGGTTTTTCGCAGGTGCGGAGCTGCAGGTGCGAAAAAGCTGTTCGGGCAGAATGTTAAAAAGGGGCGAGGCTGAGCCATTTTTGTCTGTGTTTCCTCCATTTTTGGGCGATTTTGGAGCTTTTCGAGAGGGGATTTCAACTAGCAACTTGAAGGTAAGTTAATTCTACAAACTTTGAGTAAAATACATAGATTATGGGTGAATTATAACTTATAAATCTTAGAAGTCAGGGGTTTTAGATGAAAAACCTAAATTTATATAAAAATTAGATTTTAACCATGAAAATGATTATGGAATTAGATAGAAATTGTATATTTGAGTCTTGAGATTATGGGTAATATTTTTCTCCAAATATTTTCAGAATCCGGGCACGTGGGCCCGGGGTGAATTTTAGGAATTTTAACATTTTGGGTAATAGTTGAATTTTGAATTTTTGAACATGTATTAATTATTTCATATAACCTTTGGAAAGTTTCGGATTGTTCGGCACTGAATTGAGGTTTTACGCGACATTTTGATCGGAAAGTTGAACCTTGAGAGAAGGTAAGTCTCTTGTCTAATCTTGTGAGGGGGAACTTACCCTATAGGTGATTAAATTAACAATTTTTGCTAATTGCGGGGGCTACGCACGAGGTGACGAGAGTCCGTGCGTAGCTACTATTTATGCCAAAGTCCGGGTAGTTTAAGACTCAAATCATGAATTACATGTATAAATTGTATTCCTTATTTAATTAAATTATTAGAAATATATTGTGAATTTTTAAGGAAAGATATTAAAATTTGAAAATCTCATATACTTAACTTTCTGTTTAAATTAATTAATTGTTAAAAGAAATTATTTATCCTCTCGAATTAATCTTATAATAAATAACTCTCATTCCGGAGGTACATAAGAAAATGTCCTCCTTTCTTGTGGAGCGGGCCGAACGACTCGACAGTATAGATACATCTATGGAATGCGCCGCACATCCCTCGGAAGTATACACGACACTCTGGATCGGGCCGTACGACCTCGACAGAAATCGTGCCTAATAATAATAATAATAATTACTCGATATTTTGCTATTTTAATTGCAGCTTGTGAATTTTATTAATAGATTGGGAATTGTTGCATATGATGGAATTTAATTATTTCTGTTGGTTAAATAAAATTTACCGTTAACTCTGTGACTCATGTTGATTTAAATATTTCTATTTTTATTTTATTTAATATTTTTGACCCATAGTGAGTGTCAAAGTCGACCATCTCGTCTCTACCTCTTCGAGATTAGGCTTGATACTTAGTGGGTAGACGTTGTTTACGTACTCATGCTGCACTTGCTGCACATTTTATTATGCAGGTAAATATATGTCTAGTGGCCTTGTGGGCACAGAGGTGTGGTTAAAATGTGGGGACTTAGGTGAGCTGCATTCTGTATTACGATCCGCAGCCAACAAACTCTCCTTCAGAGTCATTATATTTTTTCTGTCTAATTTGTATCCCAGACAGATGCTGTATTTTATTTTAACTCCATAGAAAATGCTCATATACTTGTGACACCGGGTTTTGGGAGCAAATTATGGGTTGTTTAGTAATTTAGTTACTAAATTATTATCACTTACTCCGTGAGTTATATCTTTACTATTTAATTGAGAAAATTTTGATTTCAAAAATACTAAAATGGGTAATTAAGTAAATCAGTTATGGTTGGCTTACCTGATAGTGGTGTTGGGCGCCATCACGACCTTTAATAGATTTTGGGTCGTGACAACATGGTATCAGAGCATTAGGTTCTCTTAGGTCTCACGAGTCATGAGCAAGTCTAGTAGAGTCTTGCGGATCGGTACGGAGACGTCTGTACTTATCTTCGAGAGGCTACAGGACTGTTAGGAGCACTTCCCTTCTTGATTCCTCATCGTGCGATTAAATTTTTTTGAGGCTTATGCCTTTGTTTCTTTCCTATTCAATCTTGTGTGACATGGAACACTTATTATAGATCGAGAATTGAGAAATTTTAATGATACTACAGATGTGGTGCAGGATGTTTCTCTCTGCGTAATTGATTGGGCTATTGTCATCGCCTTGCAGAATGATGTTCTGTCATTTTAGTTCAGTAGCTATGTTTCGAATGGTTTTGAGGCTATGCGCAGGTTGCTACGATGTTCATGAGTTATTATCTCGCAGAATTGATGTAATGGCGGGGTGCTCATTTATGTGCCGACGCAGTGAACGACTTGAAAGACGGTTATTCCCAGTACATGATGTAGAGGTTCGATGTTTAATTCCAGCAAAGGAAAGGTAATCGTACTATGAATGTTCAGGTATGGGGTTGATGGAGTAATAAGTCTTGATATTTTCGGGCGTGGTAGAGTTTTCAATTATGATGTGGTGTCATCGCCTTGTTAAATGCGTTAAGGTACGCCGGTGTTATGGTTTTCTTTAGCTCGCCTTCACGGCGGGGTGTTAGGAATTGGTATCGGGGAAGCAGTTGTCAGAAATCGTGGTGTGTAGTGGTTCAAGATCGAAACGGTGTTCCTAGTGTTGATGGCTCGAGAAGGATGATCTTCAGAGAGGTTTAAAGTTGGTAACGACCTATTGGTTCAAGTGCTACAGAGACGGATTTTGAGTTAAGGAAACAACTGGGTAGCAAAGGATGAGGAAGGACATGTGGGAGGTGTCTTGTGGTGGTTAAGTTCCTAGAAGGCCAAGTGTGAGAAACAGAAGTCGAGTAGTTGCTTAAAGGAGAGGGTTTGACCAAAGTGGGTGAGTGGCAAGGTAGCATATGGGTTACGGGGTAGGATAACTACATGTCTTGAGAAAAGTTTGGAGTGATTTGGGATTCATGGTGGACAGTGACTAGGTCTACAGACTTAATTTGGAATGTTGGCTGTTATACTGGGGGAAGATTGGATGCGACAGAAACGAGTTTGCCGGATATGAAGATGCGAATGTGCGCACAAGAAGGGTATGAGATAGTTTGTGGGTTTTAAGACAATGTGGTCCTGTGAAATGGGGTCACTCAGGATGAGTGCGGATTTGGTTTGTTACGTTGCAATGGAGCTATTGTTACTATTTCTAAGGCAAGTAGAGAATAATTTGGAAGAAGCGGGATCGGTTAGTAATGCGGATTTGGTTCGTTACGTTGTGGCGCTACGTGCAAGGCTTGACGGATGCTAAAATTTGATTTATTTGGAGGTAGTTGATTCAAATGGCTTTGTTGTGTAAATGGACTCCGGAAGAGTTATGACGGTTGAGATCACGATTTGAGGTTGTGTCTTTTTCTACTATTTAGGGAAATTTGATTACGTGTTGCACTGGCCCTTCTGAAATGATGCTAAGTGGAAGGTTTCAAGCTAGTGAAGTGTTTAATTCTACTAGCAGTTCAAGGGGTATGGTGAATACGTGTATTATCGTCTAGCGGCATAATAGTGCAGTGAACGACACAAAATTTGAAAGTTGAGGATCAAGGTTGCAGTTCGGTGTTGATAGGGATGTCATGAGCTCGGACGAGCAGGGAAGGATTAAGATGTTTAGAGCTAACTGGTATTGTCTTCAGCATCACCTGAGATCGGTTTTATATGTAAGAGGCTTTGTGTATTAATTTGCGGATCCTTGATTCTCCTTACAACATTAGTATGGGCGGTAGTATGGATTTGCAGACTTATTATCTATTGCGGAAGGTTGTGGGAGCGTATTCCATGGGAATATGGTATAAGTGTGACAAGTACTCACTTGATTGATTAAATATTTAACAACCAAATATGAAGATTTTGGTACTATCGCTAATGTGAGAATTTATGCCTGAAGGGCGCTCTATTCAGTTAGTTGAGAATTGTGAAAGTTTGTTTCGAATTCGATGGTTGTTCTTGTGTGTCATGGAAAAAGGGTCGTTGTAGATCCTTGAGAGATTATTTACCCAAGCATGGTATGATCAGAATCGGTTTGAGGTCCGTTGATGAGTCCAAATATGGATGTGTACTCTACACCAGCCTGGGTGTGTTCATTCAGCATAGCATTCCTTATGGAAGAATATTCAGGCGTGGGATGTTAATTTCATCGCCAGCTATTTCATGTGATACTTTATTGTGCCATGTGGACTGTGAGATGGTTTGATTATTTGTACAATGGGTTGAGGTCCCGCACAATAGTGGTGTTATGCGAGCAGGATGGCTCTGAGATACAGATCATATATCGTATCTTAGTTGTGCTTGAGTTTCATGGCGTATGACGCTACCCGTCTCCCCAGTATTTACATTATGCACTTGGCGTGCTTATGGTTGATATTCAGGCATTCGTGAGTATAAGAGTTACGGTTCGAGGTGTGTTTTCCTTAGATTATTGCGTGTGGATCCGGTGGCACGCCGCCACAGGTAACATGGTTGGATCGGGTGGCATGCTGCCACGGGTATTATATGTGAATTGGGTTGCACGCTGAAATAACGTGATGTTGGGCATATTTCCCTATATCTATTCCTGTGTGTTTTGTTCGTATTTTTCTGAGAAAGATTCATGACATCTTTTCAGTTGTTAAATTAGTTACGCGGGTTGAGTAGCTCTTTTCAGAGTTTGTTTTCTTTATGTATCACATTCGAGTTTGTAGTTATTGGGCACATTGTGGCATCATAGGACATTTTTAGCAGTATCTGAGGTGGCATATTGCCTGAGTAGCTCATACTGGGGGAGACGAGATTATTGGACCTGGGATCAGTGCGAGCAGATTTTATGAAACACATTAAAGAGCAAATATCGTTATTTGGTTCATAATGAGGCAATGGTTCTTGTTAGAAGGAGAAACTCAATAATTTGTTGACTTGGAAGTTGGTTATGAATTTCTACACATTTCTTCCATCGTGGAAGCATTTCAAGAGTTGGAACATGACTTATATGCATCATGAGGTGTGTTGTGAACATCAGATTCGTAGAATTTCGGCTATTGTTATCGAAGGATGTTATTATGGCCATGTGAATGGTGCAGCGCGTGGTCTAAATTCAACAAAGGTATGCAATCCAGTATTAGAGCGTCGTGTAGTGATTGATACGGTGTTCGTAGGTTAGAAACAAACATGGTGGAGAATTCTGGATGTTGGAATTGAGCTCTAAGGCTTAATTGCCTAAATAAAGGGGAGAATCTTCAGATTGGCTTGAGCTAATGTACTCAATTGGGTGTGGTAGCACGGGTAGGTGCTCGAAGTGTTAAACAATGATTTTGAACAACTTCGGAACAATCCTTAGCACGTTCGAGGACGAACATATATTTAAGTGGGAGAGAATGTAACGACCTAACCGGTCG
Organism: Nicotiana tabacum; assembly: GCF_000715075.1. NCBI lineage: Eukaryota > Viridiplantae > Streptophyta > Magnoliopsida > Solanales > Solanaceae > Nicotiana > Nicotiana tabacum. The sequence goes on along the minus strand of NC_134103.1, from coordinate 70,380,600 downwards.
TTTTGACTGTTAGAACCCCGTTAACCTAAATAAGACTCCCCGTATGTGCTTTTATTAATTTATGACTTGCGGGGATGGTTGGTTCGGAATTTGGAAGTGATCGGGTTGAAATCGGAACAATTGGTTCCTTAGTTTGGCTTTAAAAGGCCAAGTTTGACTTCGGTCAACATATTTAGTAAACGACGCTGGAATCGGGATTTGACGGTTCCAATAGGTTCGTATGATGATTTTGGACTTGGGCGTATGTTCAAATCGAGGTTTTGACAAGCTGGGAGCATTTTGACGAATAATAGTAAAATATATCAACTATTTGAAGGTTTAATGTTCTTTAAATTTGGTTTGGAGTAGGTTTTGGAGCAATCGAGGTCCGTTTCAAATTCCGAGCCTTGGAATAGCTCTGTATTGTGATTCTGGTCTTAGGAGCACGTCCAGATGTTAATTTGGAGGTCCGTAGGTCATTTCGGAGTCATTTGGCGAAAGTTAGAAATTTGAAGATTTTTAAGAAGTTTTACTGGGAGTGAACTTTTTGATATCGGGTTCGGAATCCGATTCTGGAAGTTGGAGTAGGTCCGTATGGTGATTTAAGACTTGCACGCAATATTTGGTGTCATTCCGAGTAGTATAAGTATATTTCAGTGTGTTCGGAGTAAGTTTGAAGAATTTGAAATTTTTAAGTTGAATCAATTTGGTTTGGGGTATGATTCTTAGTTTTGATGTTGTTTTACACGTTCCGAGGGTTTGAGCGAGTCCGTTTTATGATTTTAAACTTGTTGGTATATTCGGACGGGGACCTGGGGCCTCGGGTGTTAACCGGATAAGGCTCAGACCAAGGTTGGATTTTTGAAGAGCAGCTATTGCATCAGGCTTCTACTGCAACCGTACCTACGCATAGGCAGCCACAGGTGCGAGCTCGCCGAAGTGAGCCCCAAGCCGCAGATGCGAAAGAGAGGAAGGTGGGCATTGGCGCAGAAGCGGACTCCATGGCGCACCTGCGGATGAGCAGAAGCGACCCCCCTTGTCCGCAGGTGCGGAGCCTAGCCAAGAAGAGAAATCTCGCACCTGCGAGGGTTTTTCGCAGGTGCGGAGCTGCAAGTGCGAAAAAGCTGTTTGGGCAGAATGTTAAAAAGGGGCGAGGCTAAGCCATTTTTGTCTGTGTTTCCTCCATTTTTGGGCGATTTTGAAGCTTTTCGAGAGGGGATTTCAACTAGCAACTTGAAGGTAAGTTAATTCTACAAACTTTGAGTTAAATACATAGATTATGGGTGGATTATAACTTATAAATCTTAGAAGTCAAGAGTTTAGATGAAAAATCTAGATTTGTATAAAAATTAGATTTTAATCACGAAAATGATTATGGAATTGGATAGATATTTTTTATTTGAGTCTTGAGATTATGGGTAACGTTTTTCTCCAAATATTTCTAAAATTCGGGCACGCGGGCCCGGGATAAATTTTAAAAAGTTTACCTTTTTGGGTAGGGTAATTTATTTAATAGGTGAATTTTGAATTTTTAAACATGTATTAATTATTTCATATAACTTTTGGATAGTTTCAGATTGTTCGGAACCGAATTGAGGTTTTACGCTACATTTTGATCGGAAAGTTGAACCTTGAGACAAGGTAAGTCTCTTGTCTAATCTTGTGAGGGGGAATTTACCCCATAGGTGATTAAATTAATAATTTTTGCTAATTGCGGGGGCTATGTACGCACGAGGTGACGAGAGTCCGTGCGTAGCTACTATTTATGCTAAAGTCTGGGTAGTTTAGGACTCAAATCATGAATTACATGTATAAATTGTATTCCTTATTTAATTAAATTATTAAAAATATATTGTGAATTTTTAGGGAAAGATATTAAAAGATGAAAATCTCATATAATTAACTTTCTATTTAAATTAATTAATTGTTAAAAGAAATTATTCATCCTCTCGAATTAATCTTATAATAAATAACTCTTATTCCGGAGGTACATAAGAAAATATCCTCCTTTCTTGTGGAGCGGGCCAAACGCCTCGGCAGTATAGATAAATCTATGGATCGCGCCGCACATCCCTCAGCAGTGTACACAACACTCTGGATCGGGACGTATGACCTCGATAGAAATCGTGCCTAATAATAATAATAATAATAATTACTCGATATTTTGCTATTTTAATTGCAGCTTGTGAATTTAATTAATAGATTGAGAATTGTTGCATATGATGGAATTTAATTATTTCTGTTGGTTAAATAAAATTTACCGTTAACTCTGTGACTTATATTGATTTAAATATTTCTATTTTTATTTTATTTAATATTTTTGACCCATAGTGAGTGTCAAAGTCGATCATTTCGTCTCTACCTCTTCGAGATTAGGCTTGATACTTACTGGGTACACGTTGTTTACGTACTTATGCTGCACTTGCTGCACATTTTATTATGCTGGTACATATATGTCTAGCGGCCTTATGGGCGCAGAGGTGTGGTTAAAATGTGGGGACTTAGGTGAGCTGCATCCTGTATTACGATCCGTAGCCAACAGAGTCTCCTTCAGAGTCATTATATTTTTCCTGTCTAATTTGTATTCCGGACAGATGCTGTATTTTATTTTAACTCCCTAGAAAATGCTCATGCACTTGTGACACCGGATTTTGAGAGCAAATTATGGGTTGTTTAGTAATTTAGTTGCTAAATTATTATTACTTACTCTGTGAGTTCTATCTTTACTATTTAATTGAGGAAATTTTTATTTCAAAAATACTAAGATGGGTAATTAAGTAAATCAATTATGATTGGCTTACCTGATAGTGGTGTTGAGAGCCATCACGACCTTTAATGGATTTTTGGTCTTGACAAAGTCTTCCACATTTATACTATCCAATGGAGAAGACGTAATATGATACTAGGTTTAAATGATTTTATAGGTAACTGGACCTACGATCACAAAGAAATCAATTCAATAATCTTAAATCACTACAATGCTATTTACTCAACTGAGCTTACGTATAGCAACAATACAGATCATGAACGCTATGAGTATGCTCTATCAGAAGAGGATAGGGTCCAATTATCCAGGCCCATTTTTGAAATAGAAATAAATGGGGCAATTAAGTCCTTCAAACCTCTTAAAGCCCCTGGGCGGGATAGGCTACATCTAATTCTTTAAAGAAATACTGGAATTCCACTAGGTCTGCTGTAATTCAAAATTTCAAAGATGCTTTTGAATCTTCAGCTATCCCAAGTGAGATAAATACCACTTTTATCACGCTCATTTCAAAAGTTAAAAACCCTGAGCATATATCTCAATATAGACCAATCAGCCTTTACAACACTATTTATAAAACCATAACGAAGGTTATTGTTAATAGGTTTCGTCCGTTTCTAAAACATCTAATTAGTCATAATCAATACAGTTTCCTTCCGGGCAGAAGGGCTACTGATAACGCAATTATAGTGCAAGAAGCAATCCACTATTTCAAACGCATGTCCGGACGCATGGGCAACATGATAGTTAAACTAGACCTGGAAAAAACGTTTGATAGACTTGAATGGTCCTTCATCCTCAAATCACTATACAACTTAGGATTCCCCACCAACCTTATTAACCTAATCATGAATTGTATCTCTTTTTCCTCCATTTCTATTATGATAAATGGCAAACCCAAAAAATTCTTTGAACCATCGAGAGAAATACCTCAAGGAGATCCCCTCTCTCCCAACATCTTCATCATATGTATGCAGTCCTTATCTCACTAAATTAACCAAGCAATAGTCAACGGTGACTGGGCGCCAGTAGAGATTAGCAGATCTAGACCACCCTTCTCATACCTGCTTTTTGCGGACGACCTTATATTATTTTCACGTGCTGACCTACATAACGCCAACATTATTATAAATATATTCAATTCACTTCACCTCCAGTTAGGGTAAAAAATTAACTTCTCCAAATCCAAAGTATTTTTCTCCAAAAATATTCCCATAATCACACAAGATTGTTTAACTAATGCTCTAAATATCTGCCAGTCTACTAATTTTGATAAATACCTTGGCTTTCACCTAACAAACCACTTCCCCAAAGGCAAGGATTATCAATTTATCATCGATAAAATGAACAATAAACTTTCAGGTTGGAAAGTAAAATCTCTCAACATGACAAGAAGAACCACCCTCATACACTCAGTCCTGGCCACCAACCTTAACTATTCCATGCAAAACAATCTACTACCAACCTCCACTAGAAATCATATAGACCGTATCCAACAAAATTTTCTTTGAGGATTAACTCCGGGAAAAATAAAAGTATACCTTGCTAACTGGGAGACTATAACGACACCAAAATCACTTGGGGAATGTGACTATATAAAATAATTTATTAACGCCAGCATATTATAAATATATTCAATTCACTTCACCTCCAGTTAGGGTAAAAAATTAACTTCTCCAAATCCAAAGTATTTTTCTCCAAAAATGTTCCCATAACCACACAAGATTGTTTAACTAATGCTCTAAATATCTGCCAGTCCACTAATTTTGATAAATACCTTGGCTTTCACCTAACAAACCACTTCCTCAAAGGCAAGGATTATTAATTCATCATCGATAAAATGAACAATAAACTTTCAGGTTGGAAAGCAAAATCTCTCAACATAACAAGAAGAACCACCCTCATACACTCAGTCCTGGCCACCAACCTTAACTATTCTATGCAAAATAATCTACTACCAACCTCCACTAGAAATCATATAGACCGTATCCAACAAAATTTTCTTTGGGGATTAACTCCGAAAAAAATAAAAGTACACCTTGCTAACTGGGAGACTATAACCATACCAAAATCACTTGGGGAATGTGGCTATATAAAATAATTTATAAAAATCATGCAATGCTAGCAGGGTTACTATGGCGCTTGCATAGGAGTGAAAACTCGTTATGGCTTACAATTCTTCAAGCAAAATATCTTCAGCATAGACGACCAGGGACATACTAGGCCAAGCCATCTGATTCATATATATGGAAAAGTATGACCAAAGCCAATGGCCTCTTCCGAGCAGGATTCTCTTGGAACATAGGGTATAGAACAGACATCAACCTTTAAAATGACAACTGGCTTCCAAATCATAACTGTCTACACAACACGATCCAGGGACCCCTACACTACATGGAGGAACAATTGACAGTATTATCAATTATATCTAACCATTCATGGTTTCTTGACAGATTATCTTTGTCCTTACATCCTGATACAGTAGAACGAATTAACCGCATTTACATCCCATTCTCAACCAACAAACCCGATCAATCATTCTGGAAACAAACATCCTTTGGCAATTTTACTATCAAGTCAGCCTATTTGCTCCAACTCCAAATCACTAACAAACTTCCATCACCCACTCCTACAAATAACTCTTGGCTTTGGCATTTCAAGTGTTTGAATAAACTGAAATATTTTTTGTGGCTACTTGTACAGTACAAACTCCCTACTAGGGATTTTCTGTACAAAAAAAAAAAAAATCAATCAAATTTTTGCCAATTCTGCTTAGATATAATGGAGGACATAAACCACATCTTCTTTACATGTAAACACTCCTGCCACTTATGGCCTTTGTTTAAGTTATGCATATCTCAAGCAACAACCTTGCCAATTGTCTGAAGGATAGGTGCAACAAAGATACCACCATCCACATACCAAATGCCTCCTTAAAACTCCATACTCCACCTTACTGCATTCCATCCTCTGAAAAATATGGATTAACAGGAACTCTAACCTCTTCAATCACTACATGCCACAAAAAAATCATGCTACAAGTAGCAGAATTCATATCACTCACTCCGATTACAACAACCTCAAACCCCAGGCTACAAGTACCAATAAAGTGGTTACCACCACCTACGAGTCTTTAAGGGCTAAACATTGATGATGCTTATGATCCAAATAGCCAAACCAGTGGTACTGGGGACTCATCAGAGACCACAATGGTTCATGGGTCGTGGGTTTTACACAGAAGGCGACTGCAATATCCGCCCTTCATGCTGAGCTTCTTACACTACTAGCAGGATTGGAACTCTTATTCACAAAAAATCTCTTTCCAATTATAGTGAAAACAGACTCGCAGGTAGTATGTAATTTATTTAAGGTGGAACAACATCGATACTCACATCTTCTTAATAATTACAGTTTTCTTCTTGATGCTATTGGATTGGAGACTATAACTCATATATATCGGGAAGGCAACTCTGTGTCTGACGCTCTAGCAAAGTATGGATGATCCATGCAACCATCAACAACGTAGAGAGAGACAATACAATATTCTGGGAAACTCCTCTGGACTTTGTTTTATATGCTTTCAATAAAGACAGATTAGAGAAATCGCTATGCGATCTACCCTATGTTATGTAATAACTGAACTTATTATGCTTTTAGTTATAAAGTATTCCTTTCATTAGCAAAAAAGAAGAAGAAGAAGGTTTATAGCCTATAAGGAAAAACAATGGCACTAACCCCTTCAATCAATGATTTCTTACGTAAATTCTACAATTTCCATCGTTTACCTAGAACAAAAAATTTTCACACGACATATTATAATTTCTTGAGAAAATTTCACATGATTAAAACAGAAAGATCATACCTTGACAGCTTTGTATGTACAGCTTCTAGGAATAAAGTAGTGATGAATTCAGCTTTATTTTAATGATCTTTTAAAATCTTTGTTTTAATTTGCTCTAGTAAATATAACTTCTAGTCTTCAAACGTGTTCTATCAATATCAAATTCCTGAAGGAGAGTCCATTTGTCTGTTATAGAACCCTTCAAATAGAAGTGGTCCTTCTGTCCAACTCTGTGCAGTATATATAGTACTTCATTTCTAAATATTGTCACATGAGTGATACATTCATGCCTATATTCATACTTGCTATTGATTAATTCCTGTAAGCAAACTTTTAATTATTAATTTTTCACACTTTAAATATACTATTGACACCATCAACTTGCAAAAGCTGATATTCTCTAGCAACATCTCAAAGTAAAAGTAGGAAATGACCTCAATCCTGATGTGATTGAAGCTAGTTAATCTTCATTCATCAGAAAATTAACGAACTGTAATGAAAGTTCAAAGACTCTTGCGGTTACTATATTATAATCAACAAATATCTGTCAGTTTATCACAATCCGCATGTATGCCATTGAGAGAGAAACATGAGAGGGCGATCCTAGGGGGATGGATCCAAATCCACATGTTGCACAACATAATACTCGTGCAAAAACAGTAACAATATCATTATAACTGCACAATAAAGACCTCGTGCCACAAAAATAACAACACCACAACAACCGCACAGAAGAGACCTTATGTCATTTCCGAAGCAATCCGCTCAATATGTCCATATGTTCATAGCAATCCGAAATATCATTTCATCATAAAAGAGACATATGCTCACAATTAATCAATAAGGTGCAAGAACATGATATATAAAGTGCAAATGTGTGCTCAAGATATGAAGCATGCTTACGGCTAAATCAATTATAGCAACAATTTCACAAATAGCCCAGGCTGTCCAATTAAGGAATAATAATCCTAAATATGATCACTAGTATGAAAGGATAAGCTCATGTAATCATACAAATGATTTAAACATGAATTATAGAAAGCACAAAATCCAAATAAGGCATAATAAAAACCTAAAGTCTAATCCGATCATGAATCATACATAGCATCCGCATGAATAGTACAATAATTCTTGTTGATATTCTTCTTTCAAGAAATAATGGAATTAATTTGTGCTTTTCTAATTGTTTGCCCGTTTCACTTGGAACTTAGTTTTTTTTTTCCTGTTTTTGTTTTTAAGTTATCTTACAATTAACCCAAATAGCCGTTCACCCATCCGCTTAAACTAAAATTAGCCGGTGAAAGTATAATATATGCACAATTTATGTATTATATGCGTATGACAAGGTGAGTTGCTCTGATGGTAAGCACCCTCCACTTCCAACCAAGAGGCTGCTTACATACTACCCTCCCCAGACCCCACTAGTGGGATTATACTGAGTTGTTATTGTTGTTGTTGTTGTATTTCTTTATTGCTCTGAGGAAATTTATAGACATATATAGCTAAAAAATAAATAATAAATATGACCGGCTATTTGTGTAAAGATCGCTCTTTATCCAATAATAGCCAAGCAGTTTAATCAACCCTTTCCTATTTTCTTAATAGATTATCTCAATTCACTATAAGTGACTAACTATAACAATATGTGAGTACTGTTCATTCGACAAAAAGAAAAGAGTCGACATCATTGATCTTTTTAAAAGGAAGGGATTGATTGAACTGTAATTAAGACAATCTTTTAAGTTTCTTAGCGTACAAGTACTAAATATGAGTACTAGTGAAAATAAGATTCACTAAAAGAAAAACAAAATTTTAAGAAAAAAAAGTTTAATCGCTACATGACTGGAAGAAAGATCACACATCTTTGACAAAAGGTTTACATGATACTAACAGTTAGGAATAATACAATTTTGGAAAGCTTCTGACTATAATTTCAATAATTTCGGAAGGTTCCACAACATGTAGAAAAGAATAGTACGTAAGAGAAATGAAAAAAAAAACATGTAAACTTTTATTGATTTAGATGTTTCATTTCAAGTGTTTTGGTTTCTTACGATTTTTTTCTTTTGTTTGTGTAAAAGAACGATCATAGATTGCTAACTCACTAAGCATTTGGAAGTGAATAAGAACAAAATTAGGAAGATGTCACAGTCACAGAAATTAATGCTAGTTAGTTTGGATTAATGTTGCCTTGTATGTCTTATATATATATGGATGTTAAAGGACGTATTGGTGGATACATTTTAAAGTCTAAAATTCATAGTATATATTGTTCACTTTGACCTAACAAATCTCACGGATTTTCATTTTTAGTCCATCTTATAAAGAACGTCATACTTTTTTATTTAAAAATAATTTAATTTTAAACTTTTGATTTTACTCTGAATGAGATAATTTATAATCACTGATAATCGGCTTAATGTATGCATATTTTGATATATATCGCCTCACATTTTACTCATGTCTCGACGATTTGAGATATTTAATATGATTATTTGTGCTAAATTTTGGTATTTCTATGTGTAGGGATCATTCGGATGCAATTTGGGACGAAAGGGCGCGAATTGGAGCGAAATTGGGACAAAAACGCAAAAAGTGAAATTTGAGGGCCACAACTAGCATGGGGCGCTGGCTGTGGCGTAATTTACAGCAGCTAAAATTTGTGAGTGCCAGGGCCAGCGCCCCACGCTGCCCTGGACGCTCAAGACGGAAAAGTAGCCTTTTTCGACTAGGATTCGGTTATTTCGATCCCTAGACGCCCCCAACTCATATAAAAGCCAACCTAAACCTATATTTTAAAGGAGGACGTGACTTAGAGAGAAGAGGGAGGCGCCAAACACTCGGAAGCAAGGATTTGATCAATTCTTCCATCCCTTTCCTAGTACTCATTGATTTTATATTTGAAAATATTATTTTTGGTGATTGTGTGAACATGAGTGGCTAAGAACCCTATTATTCTAGGGTCATGGGTATACATGAATGTTGACGTTTGAAGTTTAATTTGACGAAGTTGATTTTATCATATTGAGTTATTTATTTAATTCTGTTTTTAATTATTTTGCTAAGTAGCTAACAGTGAAATACTATCTACGAATCTAGAGTTGAACTCGAAAGTGAGAATTCTAGATTGCATATAGAGTTAAATAGAGCAAGTTCTTAAACCCGGGTATCGGAAAACAGATTCGCAATTAGGATAGACATATACCTAATTGCCTTGCTCGTTGCAATACAGAAATTGTAAATGCGTTCTTGTTAATCTTAATTCCATAGATATATAGGTATTAAGTTAGCTTAAATAGGTGAGTAAGGAATCGACAGATTCTTATGAGTAATATCAACCCTGTCAATCAATAATCCAAATAAATCAATTAGTTATTTTAAGCTAAGAATGCAACATGATTGTTAGATAACCCGTGACCCTGGAATATTATCTCCTATTGATTGTTATTCGAAATTATTTAAGTGTTGTGGTTGATTTCTAGTATTTCATTACTTGATAGTTTTTAGGTAGTAAATTAGAAAATTATCTATTTGTAAGAAATCGCTTGAATCGATAAGTTATTTGAGTTTGAATTAGTCAAAAGTTAATCATAAGTTTTCGTGAGAACGATACTCTACTCACTACTCTATTACTTGACGACCACATATACTTGCGTGAGTGTGTTTGGTCGCAACAAGTTTTTGGCGCCGTTGCCGGGGACTTAGAAATTAGCTACTTGACCGAGTTAAGCTTTTATTAGTTATTTGTTCGAGCTCTAATTTTCAGTTTACCTTGTTTGTGCTAATGCAGGCTCTTCTCTTAAATTCGGAGGAGTAGCGCAAACAATCTCCTTCCTCTTGATCCTGAAATTGAACGAACACTTCACAGAGTGAGGAGGGAAGTCGAAACAAGAACTTGAATAAAGGGAGAGTTGGACATTGTAGTTCAACCACAGCCAACAGAGATGGCAGGTAATGAAGAGTGTGCGGTGATAGAAGCCGCAAGGCCCAATCTTGCGAATATGACTCAGGCTATTGTGAAGCCTGATATTACAGGGCATTTTGAACTCAAACAGTACATGGTATAGATGATTCAGTCCACAGGGCAATATGTGGGTCTATTTCATGAAGACCCGCAGAGGCACATTCAGAATTTCCTGGAAATTACGGACACCTATAATTATCCGAATATTTCCAAGGACTATGTCAGGCTGACATTATTTCCCTTTTCGCTGTTGGGGGAAGCTAAGGAATGGTTACAAAAGGAGCCCGCGAACTCAATCCACACTTAGGATGATCTGGCAAGGAAATTCTTAATCAAGTTTTTTCCCACTAAGAAGACAAAGTCGCTGAGGAGCCAAATTCTTGGGGTTCCAACAACGGGATGACGAGACACTTCGTCAAGCTTGGGAAAGATACAAGAAGCTACTCAGAGACTGCCCGCATCATTGTCAGACTGATGAGGTATTGGGTCACACTTTTGTTGATGGGCTAGATGAGGCATCAAAGATGAATCTTGATTCAGCTTGTGGGGGTAGTTGCATGGCGAGGCTGTATAGTAAAATACAACTCTTGCTAAATAACTTCACTTCTAATGACCATAATTGGCAAGGAGATGGGGACTCACGAAGGGCAATTAAACAGAAGGCAGCCGAGTTGATTGAGCTTGATGACTTCTCAGCCATGAGAGCAGATATAGCAAAATTAGCAAATCAGATGAATAGAATGACAATGCAACAAACACAACAGATGCAACATATACAGCAGATGTCTATTTGCTGCGAACTATGTGGTGACAGTCATATGAGTGATATGTGCCCCACGAATCCTGAATCTATATACTATGTGGGACAACAGAGCAGAGGTCCAATGAATCAGCATGCACAATATGGGAACACTTACAATCCAAATTGGAAGAATCATCCCAACTTCTCATGGGGAGGAAATCAGCTAAATCAGAATTACTATAGGCACCAAGGAAATTTCAATCAACCTCAGAAACCACCCCAACAGATAGAGAGAGTACGAATGACTTACTGAAGAAGTTGTTGCTTGACAATCAACAGCTCTGGACCGATTTCAGAAATCTTGAGCGGCAAATGGGACAGTTAGCAGCAAATCAAAACACTAGACCTGCAGGCGCTCTTCCCAGTGATACAGAGAAAAACCCTCAAGTTAATGCAGTTACACTCAGAAACGGGAGGGAACTAGAAGAAGTGCCAAAGAAGAGAAAGGACAAGCCTATACTTGAGGGAGAGCTGATCCCTAAGGCAATATACGAGTCAAAGAAAAATGATGCCGGTTCAGAGCTAGTAGAGGCTGCAAGGCCACCACCACCTTTCCCCCAGAGATTGCAGAAAAAGAATAATGATCGCATGTTAAACAAATTTCTCTCTATGTTGAGCCAGGTTCAATTGAATATTCCATTGGTGGATGTACTTCGTGAAATTTCAAAATATGCTAAGTACATAAAAGATATAGTGACTCACAAGAGGAAATTGACTGAGTTCGAGACAGTTGCACTTACTAAGGAGTGCATTTCAAGGGTCCAAAACAAGCTTCCTCAAAAGCTTAAGGATCCTGGCAGCTTCACCATCCATGTGCGAATTGGTAATATTGATGTGGGTCGTGCTCTTTGTGATTTGGGGGCGAGCATAAATCTAATGCCCTTGTCCTTGTTTAAGCAATTGGGTATGGGAGCTCCAAGACCAACCACTGTGATGTTGCAATTAGCTGATAGGTCCATAGCCTACCCTGAAGGAGTGATTGAAGATGTGTTGCTGCAAACTGGGAAATTTATCTTCCCAGCTGACTTCATTATTCTAGATTTTGAGGCTGATGAACAAGTTCCAATCATATTGGGATGACCTCGCTTGGCTACTGGTGATGCAATAATTAAAGTGAGAGAGGGAAAAATAATTATGAGGGTGGACAACAAGGAAGCAGTTATTAATGTCTACAAAGCGATCCAACTTCCCCGCCACTATGAGGAGCTCTCTATGATATCTGCTGTGGAGGTGGATGAGCAACTTCTTGACACGAGTGTATATCTAGACGATTCTCTAGAAAAAGCACTCATGTTGTTCGATAGCTTGGATATTGATGATGAGGTTGAGGAGATGATGCATATCCTAGATGCACCTGTGCTTACATGCAGGGAATACACCCGTGTGAGCCCCTGAATAGGCCAAGTGGATCTCCTCCAAAGTCGTCAATTGAAGAAGCTCAAAAATTGGAGCTTAAACCCCTACCCCCTCACCTTCAATATGCTTATTTGGGTAGTTCTGATACTTTACCTGTTGTTTTTTCTTCTGACTTGTCTAAATTGCAGGAAGAAAAGTTGTTGAGAGTGCTACGAGAGCACAAGCGAGCAATTGGGTGGACGATGTCGGGCATTAAAGGCATTAGTCTAGCTTTCTGCATGCATAAAATCCTCATGGAGGACGGACACAAGCAAAGTGTAGAGCAAAAACGCCACCTAAATCCAATCATGAAAGAGGTGGTAAGAAAAGAAGTGATTAAGTGGCTTGATGCAGGTATTGTATTCCCAATCTCTGATAGAAAATGGGTAAGCCCCGTTCAATGTGAGCCTAAGAAAGGGGGGATGACTGTAGTGGTTAATGAAAATAATGACTTAAGTCCTACAAGAACTGTCACTGGGTGGAGAATTTGCATAGATTATAGAAAATTGAATAATGCCATCCGAAAGGACCACTTTCCCCTCCCTTTCATTGACCAAATGCTTGATAGGTTAGCTGGCCAGGAATACTATTGTTTCCTAGATGGTTATTCGGGGGTATAATCAGATTGCTATAGCCTAGAGGACCAAGAGAAAACCACATTTACGTGTCCCTATGGCACATATGCGTTCAAGAAAATGCCCTTTGGTCTCTGTAATGCACCTCCGACTTTTCAAAGGTGTATGATGGCTATTTTTACTGACATGGTTGAAAGATTTGTGGAAGTGTTCATGGATGATTTTTCTAAGTTTGGGTGTTCTTTTGATAATTGTTTAATGAAACTTGATAAAGTGCTTGGTAGGTGTGAAGAGACAAACTTGGTATTAAACTGGGAAAAGTGCCATTTCATGGTACGTGAAGGTATAGTCTTGGGGCACAAGATGTCAAAAAATGGTCTGCAGGTGGATAAAGCAAAGGTAGAGGCGATTGAAAAATTGCCCCCACCGACATCCGTCAAAGGCATTCACATTTTCTCGGGCCATGTAGGTTTTTATCGTCGATTCATTAAATATTTTTCAAAAATTTCTTCTCCGTTGTGCAGGCTTCTAGAGAAAGATGTCACCTTCAAGTTTGATGATGCATGTCTGAAAGCATTTGAGGAGCTGAAGAGAAGGTTGGTGACTGCACCAATTATCGTCGCCCCAGATTGGGGACAGCCATATGAGTTGATGTGCGATGCAAATGACATAGCAATCAGAGCTATTTTGGGTCAAATAAGGGATAAAATCTTTCACTCCATTTATTATGCGAGCAAAACTATGAATCCAACTCAGATGAATTAAATAGTTACTAGAAAAAGAGTTGTTTGCAGTGGTGTGGGCATTTGACAAGTTCAAATCTTATCTAGTGGGAGCCAAAGTTATCGTCTACAAAGATCATTCAGCTATCAGATACTTGTTTGAAAAGAAAAATGCCAAGCCGAGGCTGATTCGTTGGGTCCTCCTATTGCAAGAATTTGACTTAGAAATCCGAGATCGAAAAGGAACAGAGAATCAAGTGGCTGATCACTTGTCCAGATTAGAAAATCGGAACCATGTAGCTGAAGGGGGTTTGATCAAAGAAACATTTCCTGATGAGCAGTTATTAGCAGTCACCTCAAGTGAAGCCCTGTGGTATGCAGATTATGTGAATTTTATTGCAAGTGGGGTGACGCCACCAGAATTGACACTTGACAATAGAAGAATCCTACATGATGTAAGGCTCTACATGTGGGATGAGCCATTCCTGTATAGGCAGTATGCAGATCAGTTGGTGCGAAGGTGTGTTCCTGAGGAAGAGATGAATGCAATATTGCATGGCTGTCATGCTTCGCCATATAGAGGTCATCACGATGGGGATAGAACCGCCCAAAAAGTGCTACAATCAGTTTTCTATTGGCCAAAATTGTTTAAGGATACACATGCCTTTGTTAAAAAGCATGACGGATGCCAAAGAACCGGAACTATCACGAGGAAGCACGAAATGCCTTTGCAAAATATTCTGGCAGTAGAGCTTTTTGATGTTTGGGGGATTGATTTCATGGGACCGTTCCCATATTCTAATGGTTATAGGTACATCTTGGTGGCGGTCGACTATGTTTATAAGTGGGTGGAGGCCATTGCTCTTCCTACTAATAACGCAAAGGTAGTAGTAAGCTTTGTAAAGAAGCACATCTTCGTGCGCTTTGGGACTCCAAGAGTGTTAATAAGCGACGGAGGAACTCACTTTTGTAACAAATTGCTGAATAATGTTCTTGCAAAGTATGGAGTTAAGCACAAAGTTTCCACTGCCTATCATCCCCAAACGAGTGGTCAAGTAGAAGTTTCAAACAGAGAGGTAAAGCATATTATGGAGAAAACAATAAATGGAAATAGAAAACACTGGGCCGGGAAGCTGGATGATGCATTATGGGCATATCGAACTGCATACAAGACTCCCTTAGGTACTTCTCCGTACAGGTTGGTTTATGGGAAGGCATGCCACTTGCCCGCCGAGCTTGAACATAAAGCTTATTGGGCGATCAAAAAGCTAAATATGGATATGAACTCAGCTGGTGAGAAGAGGTCGCTGCAACTCAACGAGCTTGATGAGTTTCGATTGCACGCATATGAAAATGCCAAATTATATAAAGAAAAGATGAAGAGGTGGCATGACAAGCACATTCAACATCGAGAGTTTGAGCCGAGTCAAGAAGTTCTCTTGTTCAATTCGAGGTTGAAGCTATTCCCTGGAAAGCTTAAGTCTCGTTGGGCAGGTCCTTTTGTTGTGGTAAGTGTGAGGCCTCACGGAGTGGTGGAACTGCATGATACGAGCTTAAGTGGAATCTTCTTGGTAAATGGCAAGAGAATAAAATATTATTGGAGTGGTGACATTGCACGTCACAAGACCTCAGTGGACTTGGCAGATGCTTAAACACGTGTTGAGTCGTGTCATGACGTTAAATCAGGCGCTCGTTGGGAGGCAACCCAATTTTTACCGCTTTCGAAGCATAGTTTTTTTTTGTTTTCTTTTAGTTAGAATAGGCTAATCTTTTCTTTGTAGTTGCAAAAAAACAAATCTTAGGTGGAAATGGTGTGGAATGTGTGTAATGTATATATTGAGTGCTCGGGTAGTCGGGATTGTTTATCAAAAAAAAAAAATAATAAAAAATTAGTGAATTGAGCGCCCAGGCCAGCGCCCCACGCTTCCTAGGGCGCACTTTCCAATGTGTCTGAAGCTTCAACGCCAGCCCCAGCATGGGGCGCTGGGCTGGCGGGTTAGGTATGTATTTTTTTTATTTTTTCTTTATTTAATTAAAAATACCCAACTCAATTACCTATATACACACACAACCCAACCCATACCTATCCCCCACCTAAATTAAAATAGCTAAAACCAAAATCCCTCCTTTCTCCAAAAACGCTGAACACTGCCCGTTCCTCTTCTCCCCTTTTCTCTCAAGTTCTCATATTCGTCAATCTTCCTTGCTCAATTCCATCTCAAGACTATAAGGTATGTTCTTCTTGTTATCTCTTTTCTTGTATTTTGGAAGTTCTTAGAGTATTTGTGGTCTTCTTTCTCCCCCAATCCTCAAATCCCCTAGGTCTCTTAAACATACTTTGATGTTATTGTGGGTGGAATGATTATACATGAAATTGGTGCAAAATTGGTTGTGCAGTTGTGTTTGAAGTAGTAAACTATAATTCCCTCTACTTCATGTAAATTTGGGAGGCCCACCTTCTCCCACCATTATTGAAATAGAAGAGCAAAATTGATGCCCACGAGGTATTTGCTAAAATGCTTAAGAGAGTAAATTTGAATACCGGTGAAGTCTAAGTAGCAGAGTGTAGTTGTATATGAGTTTGGGCGAAGTGTGGGGTGTTTTGGGGGTATTGTATATTGTTGTAAACTTTTGTAAGTTGTAGTTAGTATACTAAAATAGTGTAGTAATGTAGACTTTAGCTTTGTTATGCTTGCACCATAGTTAAGTTACGGCCATGTTAGACTAATTGAATTTTATGGCATAGGGAAGTCTAAGTACCTATAGCCTTGTGATGACACATTGGTGCACATTGAATCAATATTATGATTCGATTATACATAGCCTTCAGTTTTAAGTGTGGGGTCATCTTGCCTCTCACGATGACCTTAGGCAACATCTCTTGATTCATTCTCATCTTTGTGTTTATCATGTGTAGGTTGCTATGGCTCGTGACGATACCGCTAAAGGAAAAGGGGTAGGGAAGTCCTCCACTACTGCTTCCCCTCCAAAGAAACACAAGCAAGGCGAGAGCTCTTCCCAACAAGCCAAGGGAAAGCAAGTGGCTAGCGGGTCTACGAGGCCACCACGGCCTCAGGTGGAACTTGTTTGGGATGACGCCATCAAATGGCATGATACTTTTGTTCCATATGGGAGATATGTGTCTGAAATGGGGATAAATGTGAAGGCTTTAGAACGGAACTTCCCAGATGTACTTGCTACATTGATCGAAAAGAAGATGGATAAGCTCCTCGAATGTCCGGGCCCGGCAAATCTCAGCATGGTAAGAGAGTTATATGCTAACTGGAACGAGAAAAATGACGAGTCGTGGGTAAGAGGAAAGGAAATTCCAATGGATAGGGAAGCCTTGTGTCATTTTTTGGGAGTTGATAGCCCTAACCCACGAAGGCTTCGAAAGCTCGCCAAAAGTCCACGCTATCAAGCAATACGTCACACACTTTGTGGAGTTGATTCTAATGCAAAGTGGACGTAAACTAAGGGAAATATTCAACTTGAAATACTCCGGTTCGACTTCAACAAAATGGCCAAGGTCTGGCAAAACTTTGTGCAAGCTAGATTAATGCCCGTTGAGCATAATAGTGAGTGCACTCGAGCTAGAGTGTGCGTGATCTACTTTTTGATGACCGGGTGCCCCATAAATGTGGATGAGCTCATGCTTGGGGAGATGACCCGCACCCATTTTGGAGGAAGGATCAAAAGGTTTTTTTTGGCAACATCCTGACACAATATATGCTCTCTCGTGGGGTACCAGAGTACCCTGGCTATGATGAGGTAGTGGAGGCACCCACATCATTGTTAGACATCGCATCCATGCTATAGTCCACATCCAAGCTCACCCAAGCTGCTAGGAATGAGAGAGACGAAAATTTCAACAGGTATCTTTACAAATCCCTCAATGTTATTATGAGCAGGCTAGGGGTGTCAGATGAGAAGTGCACGCGATTGCGAAGTGATCTCTCCAGTTCTTCCAAGGAGATATTAGGCATAGCACCAGACAGTCCCGTTCATCCGTATGAGGATGAAAACACTGACAACAAATCTGATAATGAGGATGCGGATGATGATGAATTTATGGGACCAATGGCTTTGGTACCCTTAGGAGATGATGATGAGCCTATTGCCGCAGCTGGTTGGCATCCTGATGAGGCAGACTCTGACTAGCAGGGAGTTCTTTCTTTCCACCTTACTTCATTTTTGAATTTATTATGCATCGGGGACTATGCATTGTTTAAGTGTGGGTGGGGGAATACTCCTTGAATTGTATAAAACGTTTTTTTAGTGTTATTGTTTTTTTTTATTTTATCACCTTTTATATTATTTTAAGACTAACATAGTCTAATTAGCTATATTACATAAAAAAAAACATTTAACAAAAACTTAGACTTTTTCCGACGATGGATCTGTTGGATAATCTTTTTGAGGGATTAAGGTCCGATTAAAAATACCAAAAAGATTTTTTTTTGTTTTATTTTTTATAGTATCCCTTGATTTTTCTTTGGACGCTGGTTCTTTTCCAAGGGTGTAGCTCGAATCGAGTGTTTTGTTTTATTTTTTTGAGTAGTATAAGGGAGAAAACTGAGGTGCTCGGAGATACCTTTTGACATGTTTGGTGTTGGCAAGTTAAGTTAGGGCATGCGCTCTGTCTTCCTGCATATATGATTTGAATTGTACTTCCCAAGTAGATTAAATAGCCTACTCTTTGATGCCTTTTTCTTAGTTGATTGACTTTTACACGACCTTGTGCATTATTGCTTACAAATTCTCAACTTGATATGCTTGCTTGACCTGAGAGTCACACAGAACCATTTTAAGTAAGTCAAGTGCCATGTGTGTGTAAGTATTGTTGATATTCTGTGCTATCCTGTGTAGTCTAGAACTTTTTCCGTGTGTTAATCAACGCGAAATCATTAAGTTGTGCTAGTCTAGGAGATGATGTAAGCATTTCTTGCTTGACCATAAAGGTGCTTGTCACTGACAAATTGAATTTTCCCATTACTAGCCCCTTTGAGCCTATAGACCGTTTTCTTGGCACCCACATTACAAGCCGTACTCCAACTTTATTATTAATGTGAGAGTGTTGAACCTTTACCTCCTAAGGCATTTAGTCACTAGAAGAAGTAAGGTGAGAGATTGGGAAGTGGCTTTCGAGTGGAACCATGGAAGGGCCCTTAAGGTGCACTAAAATTGTGAATAAAGGTCACTAGCTTATGAACTTCAATGTATGGAGTGTGTAAAAAAACAAATGAGGAAAATTTTTGCAAGAAAAAGCAAACAAAAGTTCAAATAATGTAGAGAGACACATCTCCTAATCCTTCTCACTCGTGCTAGTAGAACCATAGAGGTGCTTGATGGAAAAGAGGGCTATGCTAGTTATGGTGTATGACAAGTGAATGGGTTGCAAAGCAATTGCGCTTGAATTATGAGTGTAGTGTATTAAAGTGCTTAGGAGGATTAGTCATTATGCCTAAATGTATCCTACCCATCCCTTAGCCTACATTACAACCTTAAAGTCCTAATTGATCCTAGATTTAGCTAGCTTAGATTAGTAGAGATGTACACTACGGGCAAGCTTATTGTACGACCACGGGATGTACATGAATTCTTTGTGAGAGTGAGTGAATGTTGTTCAATTGTGTGATGTCCTTAATTTATGTTCAATGACATATTTGAATTTGTGGACTACTTAGATATTAATTTTTTTTGCTTGTGGAGAGGGCACTTGATCTCATGACGGATTGGTGATGTTGTACACTTTCTTGTGTTGAGTGAGTGCGTGAGTTGAGGATGCTCAGTGATAACGAGTTGTCTCTTGAGGTAAAGTGGTTGTGGAGAGGTTGCTTGAGTTGGTTGAAAAATATTAAGTATACTTGGGCTATTTAAAATCGGGAAGAATATGAAATTTGTGTGTTCATGCTTAATTGCCAACATCGATCATAGTCAAAAGGTAGGGTGTTTGACTGAATTAATTGTGAAGTCCTCTTTCATAGTGCTAAGTATATTTTGGGGATGTTAATATAGTTCCATTGCTCGAGGACAAGGAAGAGTCTAAGTGTGGGATGTTGATAATCGGCTTAATGTATGCATATTTTGATATATATCGCCTCACATTTTGCTCATGTCTCGACGATTTGAGATGTTTAATATGATTATTTATGCTAAATTTTGGTATTTCTATGTGTAGGGATCATTTAGATGCAATTTGGGACGAAAGGGCGCTAATTGGAGCGAAATCGGGATAAAAACACAAACGCGCTGGCTGTGGCACAATTTACAACAACTAAAATTTGTGAGCGCCAGGGCCAGCGCCCCACGCTGCCCTGGACGCTCAAGACGTGAAAGTAGCATTTTTCGACTAGGACTCGGTTATTTCGATCGCTAGACGCCCCCAACTCATATAAAAGCCAACCTAAACCTATATTTTAGAGGAGGACGTGACTTAGAGAGAAGAGGGAGGCGCCAAACACTCGGAAGCAAGGATTTGATCAATTCTTTCATCCCTTTCCTAATACTCATTGATTTTATGTTTCAAAATATTATTTTTGATGATTGTATGAACATGAGTAGCTAAGAACTCTATTGTTCTAGGGTCATGGGTATACATGAATGTTGACGTTTGAAGTTTAATTTGACGAAGTTGATTTTATCATATTGGGTTGTTTATTTAATTCTGTTTTTAATTATTTTGCTGAGTAGCTAGCAGTGAAATACTATCTACGAATCTAGAGTTGAACTCAAAAGTGGGAATTCTAGATTGCATATAGATTTAAATAGAGCAAGTTCTTAAACCCGGGCATCGGGGAACGGATTCGCAATTAGGATAGACATATACCTAATTGCCTTGCTCGGTTGCAATACAGGAATTGTAAATGCGTTCTTGTTAATCTTAATTCCATAGACATATAGGTATTAAGTTAGCTTAAATAGGCGTAAGGACTCGACAGATTCTTATGAGTAATATCAACCCTGTCAATCAACAATCCAGATAAATCAATTAGTTATTTTAAGCTAAGAATGCAACATGATTGTTAGATAACCCGTGACCCTGGAATATTATTTCCTATTGATTGTTATTCGAAATTATTTAAGTGTTGTGGTTGATTTCTAGTATTTCATTACTTGATAGTTTTAGGTAGTAAATTAGAAATTTTTTTATTTTGTAAGAAATCGCTTGAATCGATAAGTTATTTGAGTTTGAATTAGTCAAAAGTTAATCATAAGTCTTCGTGGGAATGATACTCTACTCACTACTCTATTACTTGACGACCACATATACTTGCGTGAGTGTGTTTGGTCGCAACAATCACACAATTATTTATGGTTTGTTTTGGAAAATAAGTTTTAAAAAAATTTCTTTCTTTCTTAAATTCTATGCATAATCAAATCCCCTACATAAATTAAAATGGATTGAATACTTTTTATCTAGTTTCTAGTTATGTAAAAACAAAAATAAAAAAGATTGATAAATTAAAAAATAGAATTTAGACATAAAATTATTAATGTAGTATTAGTGCAGCCTGTGGGTATACTGGTATAGTCTAATCTTATATTTCTTGTCACCCATGGCGGGAAGGGAAAGTAACCGTTGCTGCTAGCTGCCTGTAGGTCGCTGGAACAACAGGCGACCTACTTAGAAAATTAAATACCCCCACATTGAGCACAAAAAGGAATATAACATGCAGATTCTTATATAATTTTTCTCTTTTCTTTTTCTTTCCCATATGTAATTTGCCTAAAATATCATATTCTTCTCTTTTTTGGAAGTTTGCGACCCTAAAATCTGTAGTCATTTTCCTCAATTGCGATCATGAGGAGACAAAAACATAAACATACATTATCTACTCACCTGCCCAGCCTCCAGGTGAAATTATAAAAAGATGAATGTACTTATTTTACTTCTTGGAAATATAATTGCCTCAAGAAATACAATCATAAGATGATAGGTTTTTTTGTTTTTAAGAAAAAGAAAATATCCAAAAATAACGAAATAGAAAAAATAAAAAAGAAAACATTTCCATTTTATTTCATCATCCGGAAAACTACTTAAAATGGCCATGATACTATTGCTAGGGCACTCAAGTAGCTAAGTAGGATCCCTTTTTTTCTCCTATAATAATTGCATAGGCATTTTCCTTTATGCCAAGGCTGGGTCAAAATCTACCTTTAGAATACTTAAGTCAAAATAGAATTGGTGGAACGTTCCCAGCTGTCGCTTGTCGAAGTGATCTAAGAAATGGTGAAGTCTGTGGTAGAAGAGTCAGCAAGAGCTGAAGTCGAAGAGTCAGCAAGAGCTGAAGGCGAGGAGTCATAATCATAGACGAAGGCTGAGGTCGAGCACCCTTGACAGAATTATAATAGCTAGTTTAATGATAGGACATAAAAGAGAATATTTTAGTGGATATTCTTTGCACTTGTACTGTTAGGATTGTTTTAGGAACATGTTCCCTATAAATAGAAAGAGACACAATGATAGGGGACATGTGATATCATTTGTAAAATACACTTTGACTTTAAAGGAGAGAATCAGATTTTATTGTAAGGATACAAACATAACCTTTTCACTAAGATTCTTCTCTACACTTTTTCACCGGATCCAAGGATAACTCAGATATTCAAAAGATTGTCCATCATTCATCATTGTCAGAAAAAATATTCACTGATTCAATCTTTTCTTGGAGAACCCATTCATTCTATTTACTTAAATGCCATTTATTACTATTCATCAATATTTAATGCTACATTATTTCTTCTCACTTCTTCAATATTGGTTATATGCTGCCACTGCTGCTAAAATATATCTACGTAGTATTTATTTCACTTCTGAGAACTTCATCTTTGGGATATTATTGTTAACTAAGACTAACTCTCATTTATATAAATTTAATTAGTTAAACCAAGATCTATATTTTTTGGTCAAACAATTTGGCGCCGTCTGTGGGGACTTCTTAGTTAAATTTTTAGTTTCCTCTAGATCTACAATTAACGCAAGTCACTAACATCAAAAATCTCGAGTTCTCATTTCTTTGTGCGTACAAAACCCTATATGGTAGGTAACCAAGGAGAAAGGAAAAAAATAGCAAGTGATTTCCTTAGCAACCCCATGAATGTTATCAACGAAAATTGTGAAACAGTAGGCAAGGACGTGAAGCTCAACGCGTCTCCTAGGTGTGAGAGGTCGCCTCCCCCCACTGCAGCATATCAAAACCAAGTGGAAAAGGGGCCTCCACGTCCGCAAAAGAAGGGACGCCCCTAGCTGTGAAAAGACTTCTCGAAGCATGGATGACCGACATGCTAGTGAGCGTCCTCAACAAACCTGCTCCATGAATACAGAAATCGCAAGAGCCTGCATGATACAACAAACAGACGAGCAGTGCAACCGACCAAGCCCTCCGACGATAGGTATAACTCACAATATTACTAACAGTGCAGGTGACAACACCCTCGTTGTTGTTTTAAAAATAATGGAAGAAATGGATAATGAAAAAAAGCACTACGAGACCAGATGAAAGAGCGCCAAGAACGAGTCGACAATATACCGGGTGCTCCTAAGCTACTTCTAAAGAGGGACACCGACATGTTTGTAGAGCAGTCGTGCAATGATGATGCAGCCCCGCATACCATACCAAAAACCTTCAAAATGCTGCCCTACCTCAGGATATACGACGGAACGACCGATCCTGAGGATCATGTGACTCATTACGTCACCGCTGTGTAAGACAACGACCTCGCCAAAGAATAAGTGTCCTCTATTTTGCTGAAGAAATTTGGCAAAACCCTTACAGGAGGGGCATTAACATGGTATTCATAGCTACCAGCCCGCTCCATAGAAACTTTTGAGGAAATGGCCGACGGGTTTGTAACTCCCCATGCCGCAACCAAGAAGGCTGAAGCAAGAGTAAATGACATATTCGCTATCAAGTAGTCCTTGGGAGAGGGATAAGAGACTTCTTTGCCCGATTCAACAGAGTAAGGATGACT
Source organism: Nicotiana tabacum (assembly GCF_000715075.1). Lineage (NCBI taxonomy): Eukaryota > Viridiplantae > Streptophyta > Magnoliopsida > Solanales > Solanaceae > Nicotiana > Nicotiana tabacum. The sequence goes on along the minus strand of NC_134103.1, from coordinate 70,356,583 downwards.
CTACCGAACATATCCGAAGGGATGGCGGTCACAGAATTCCAGAACGGGTTGAGTGGAGATGGTTCAAGAGCGACTAGAAAACCGTTGGGCCGATTGATGAAATATCCTCCAACCACTTGGTATGAAATTCATAATGCTTATTGTGCCAAGGTCCGAGCAGGCGAGGACGACCTCAACGGACCAACTCACCGGCTAACCTCAGTACAAGCCGAATCCAGAAAAGAACGAAGAGACAACACTAGAAGGGATCACCCAATTCCGCGACCCAACAGGGAACGTCACCAACTATACGTCTGGGTGGCTTTTGCGCCTCCCCCCTTCCCCCATATTAAGCCGAGATGATTGGGACTCACCGGACTGAAAGAGGTATGCCCATTTATTATCTGCTCGTAATATTTTTGTGTCACCTACATAAATAGTCTACACTCTCGAGAAACTCGGAACAAAGGTGAAGTGGCCGTCAAAGATTAGATCAGACCCGAACACCAAAAAATACGACACCCTCTGTGAGTTCGACCAGGAACGGGGGCACAAAACAGAAGATTATATCACCCTCAGACAAGAAGTAATAAAAATGTTGCGGTAGGGATACCTCAAAGAGATGTTAAGCGACAAGGGGAGAAGTAACTTTGCCAGAGGACGTGAATACCAAGGCCTGCCAAAATCGTCATCACCAGCTCGTACTATCAATATGATCATCAGCTGCAGCGATGACGTCTCCATCAACGGCATGAAGTTCACCACCACTCACAAGCTAAAGTGGTCTATCACCCACAAACGGCACGACGGTTTCGAAAAAAGTATCATCTTTGATGAGTTGGATGCCGGCGATTTGACTTTTTCTCATAATGACGCCGTCGTTATTACTTTACGTATTTTAGATACCAATGTAAAATGCATCATGGTGGATGATAGAAGTGGAGCATTCATTATCCATATCCGAGTCCTCACCCAAATGAGACTCGAGGATAAGATAGTGTCACGCTGCATCACGCTAACAGGTTTTAATAATGTAGTTGAACGGATATCCGGAGAAATTACACTCCCCTTCTTGGCCGGCGGCATGACCCTGGAGACAACATTCCACATCATGGACCAAGCCACCGTGTACAACGCCATAGTGGGACGACCATGGATATATCCCGTGAGAGCCACCCCCAGCCTATACCAAGTAATTAAATTCCCAAACACCATGGGGGATATTCAGCATACGCAGAGAACAACACACGTCCCGGGAATGCTACCACATTTCCCTAGACATCACGACAATCCAACAGAAAAAAGACATGGGAAAAGAGGCATAGCAATCAACAGGGCCGAGGTCGACACTAGAAGTGACCGGGGATGTCATCATGGATCCCAAAATGGTCGAAGCAGCAGAATCAACCATAGAAGACCTCGACCCCATTTAATTGGACCTCAACAACTGTAGCAAAAAGGCCTATATCGGCTGCAAACTCCGGGAACCAGGTAAATTCAGTCAATTCTTAATATATAATGCATATTTATTTGCCTTCAGCCATGCAGATATGCCGGGCATCCCAATGAAAATCGCCACACACAAATTAAACGCCAACCCATTACACCCATAGTAAGACAGGTCAGGCATAACTTCAACTTCGCCATCAATAATGTTATCCGCGAGGAGGTGGAAAAACTGTTAGAGAACGACTCCATCAGGGAGTCGTAGTACCCCAAGTGGATTGCCAACGTAGTGATGGTCAAAAGGAAAAATGAGAAATGGCGGATGTGCGTGGATTTCACAGACTTGAATAAAGCATGTCCGAAAGATTCATTCCCATTACCCCATATCGACCAATTCATTGACGCAACAACCAGGCACGAACTATTAAGTTTCTTGGACGCCTACTCAGGCTATAACCAAATTCTTATGGAGGAAGAAGACTAGGAGAAGACCACATTCATCACCCACCAAGGAACGTATTGTTATAGGGTCATGCCATTTAGGCTGAAGAATGCGAGGGCTACATATCAAAGATTGGTAACAAAGATGTTCAAAGACCAGCTCAGTAAGACCATATAGGTATATATAGATGACATGTTGGTCAAGTCTAAAAAGGGAAAAGATCACATCGATCATTTGAGAGAAACTTTCAACAAACTAACACGATATGGAATGAAGCTGAACCGGGAGAAATGCGCATTTGGCATAGCCTCAGGAAATTTCTTGAGTTCTTTAGTGTCACAGCGAGGTATCGAGGTCAATACAGACCAAATCAAAGCTATCGAGGGGATACCGAAACTCTTAACTACCAAAAAGCAAGTCCAAAGGTTAACTGGCCGAATCGCCGCCCTATCAAGATTCATCTCGCAGTCATCGGATATATGTCACACTTTTTTGGAATATTCAAAAAGGATAACGACCTCGAATGGACTCCTGAGTGCATACAGGCTCTGCGAGAACTGAAGGCATACCTATCATCACTACCTCTGCTTTCAAAACCTGAACCTGGGGAGCAACTCCTCGTCTATTTAGCCGTCTCCGAGGTAGTGATAAGCGCAATCTTGATCCGTGAAAACAAAGGTATGCAATCTCCCATCTATTACATTAGAAAAACACTCATCGATACCGAGACGAGGTACCCGCACCTCCAAAAATTGGCTTTGGCCTTGGTCGCTTCACAAAAACGTAGACCCTATTTCTAATGCCACCCCATCTCGGTCGTTACAACCCTCCCTCTGAGGAGCATTTTACATAAACCCGAAATATCGAAAAGGCTGGATAATGGGTCATCGATCTAAGGGGGTATGATATCACGTACCAGCTGCGAACGACAATAAATTCACAAGTGCTCTCCGACTTTATTGCTAATGTTAGTGAAAAAATAATGCCTAAAGTCGAAAGGGAAGCCGTCTAAGCTTCCCTCCAAACACAAGACCTTTGGGTCCTATACACCGATGGTGCATCCAATGTATCAGGGTTCGGACCAGGACTCATACTCGAGGTCCCTACAGGCAAAGTAATTCGCCAGTCCATAAGTTGCCCGGATATGACTAATTATGAGGCCGAGTATGAGGTTGTAATTGCAGGGTTGAGGCTAGCACTCAAGTATGGGGAGAAACGGTTAAAACTCAGTTGTGATTCCTAGCTCATAGTCAACCAAGTCACATGGACTTTCCAAATCAAGGAACAAAGGTTGCAAAAATACCAGACCAAAATCTGTAAGCTATTACCTGAGTTCGACGAATGCCAGCTCGATCAGATCCCACGGGCGTAGAATGCCAAAGCAGATGACCTTGCCATACTGGCCGAAGCTACCAAAAGCATCGCGATCGAGGATAAAAGCGTAGTCCATCTCCTGAACTCATCACTAGACCAAATCGAGGTAAGAATAATAAACTTAACTTGGGATTGGCACAATCGTATTGTCGCATATTTGCAGGACAACATACTACCAGGCGACAAGAAAGTAGCCAAGAAACTAACAATGCAAGCGGCCAGATACAGTCTCCTTCATAGCGTCCTATACAAGAGGACTTACGGCGGCTCTCTGGCGAAATGTTTGGGCCCGAACCAAACCCAACGCGTCCTCGAAGAAGTCTATGAAGTCCATTGCGGTGCTCATTCCAGCAATCTAGCACATGTCAGATACCTCATACGGAAGGGATACTATTGGTCCACTATGAAAAAGGACGCCGTAGACTTCAGCAGGTAATAGGTAAGCAGAATCCTCCAACAAGTCCATACTAAACATCATGAAGAAAAAGATTGAAGACACCAAGGGACTGTGGCCAGAAATACTACCAGAAGTATTATGGGCCTACCGAACAACTTCAAAGACGAGCACAGAAGAAACGCCTGTCGCGCCCCGTTTTATCGCGAAAATGGGTTTCGACATGTGACGACTCTTTTAAATGGGTATCAAAAGAGAAGAGTCGCAACCTAATAATTTTTATGGTGCTTTAAGGCACCTATTTGCAAATTGCTCTATTTAACTAGTCTACGTCACCAAAGATCAGGTAAGGGCTCAAATTACCTCAAAGAGAATATGTTAGGCACTCTTCGAGGTCCACAACTGTGGGTCCCGGCTGAAGTTTAAACTATGTGGGATTATCGGATTACAATTGTCTTAAGTGATCATATAAGTAAGGGAAGACAAGGAATTTAAAGGTTCTATTGTGAACAAGTGTAAAGGAAATCAAGCAACGATTAAACTATATAGATGATTAATACAAGTCTTTGGAGGTTACAAGTTACAACTGGATTAGTCTATATTTGATGACTATGTTTGAACAATAAACATATAAAGGGGGGGAGAGTCCAAAGTTTATTAGCCTAAAGGATCACCCCGTGTAATATAAATAATACTTCGCAACTCCCTTAAGGTAGGGGTTGCTCATATTATTCAGCGGGCACAGACTATCAGCTCCTGCTACCCGATTACTATGTTAAAGTTGTTTACTTACAAGCGCTATAATTCAATTTTAGGTCGTGTGCTACGCGTACACTACCCGTCCCTTGCCTATGGTCCAGGAGGCTTTGGACCTACTATTAAGTGGTTCTAGACTCTACTTAGGATACTCAAAAATGATAAAACTAGCACACATTCAAAACATATATGTCTTCCCATAAATGCAATAAAACACGCAAGTTAACCCCCACACATAAACAACAAATGCACGCGGAATATTAGGCAGTAGAGAGTTTCAGGATTAAGAAGCATTATAGTCGTTAAATCCTATAGGCATGACTTCTTGGTGATTCTTATTTCCAGCGCAGTACAGGTTGCATTGTAGCTTTAGGCTAACAGATTTGCAAATTAAAGGCATTACAAACCTATAGGCATGACATCTACATTGTTCGTGCAGTGAGGTAATAAGACTGTTCGAAATCCCAAGATTAACGACGTTGATTTATAGATATGCCGTCTATGACGAGTAACAGTATCCTATAGGCAGGATTTCTAACGGTTGGTATTTTGAACATGTACTCATTTTGTTTATCCCTATAGGCATGTTTTCTAGGCAGGCAGTGTGATAAGAATAACAACAACGGTAGTTTAATTAATCAATTAAGGTCCTAAAGACATAGTATCTGGATGAGTATCAATTAAAGCAGGTCTCAATTACTTAACGTGATCCTATAGGAATGATATCTAATAGCGTATAGAAGTAGAGCATGTGAACAAGTGAAGCACTTAGATTCTTATAGGCATGCTTTCTATCAGTGTACAGAAATAGAGCATATCAAACAAGATAGCAAATAAAGCACTTAGACCCTATAAGCATGTTTTCTACCTTTTTATGCAAGAATGGAGAACACCCGTTTCCCCCAATTTCACTAACACCCCAATTATTTGTTTACAAATCATTACAGGCCCAAAATAAAGAATACATGTTCAAATATTACAAACAAAAATGAATACAGGCCCAATAAACAGAGCTTGCCCAAGGAAGATAAACCCAGCAACATCGAGTCCTTCAATAAGCTCATTGTTCACACAAATAGCAAACCCCGATAGGTACACCCCAAAACATTAGAGTGTATTATCTGCGCGACTCAAACTTAGACACGAACCCATACCAGGCCTGGGGGGGCTAACTTACCCAGCAATGCCAAATTTAACCACACGAGTAACAAACTATACATGGGATTAATTAAACAGCTTTTGAAGTCCACACACTTAGTTCTTAGGACTGCAACTAATGGTAGTTAAAACCAAAGCATATAGACAAGATCACATAGTGCTATATATATAAGATGGCCGCATGCTATGTTTCAGGAATAAGTTCAAAATGACAGGGTGGAACATCACAAGCTAACAAAAAATCCCAAGTAGGGTTTCAGATTAAAAATATGATCCAGGATCAGCTTAAATAACTTTAGACATAAGATTTTAACAAAAGAACCTTGCAGAATCTCAGACAGGAGCAAGTGATTTGGCAGTTTTTGCATGGCAGTTCCTACCATGAGTGTATAGTGAACGTATTAGCACAAATAGCTCAACAAACAGGCCAGTGAACATGTAACAATTCACTTAATGAGAAATCTTAACATTATCAATCATAACACCAAGGTCTAAACAGCACCAGAACTCAGAATAAACAAGAATATGTCAAATCCAAGTTAACAAGACTGGCATGCACTAAGGCTTGACTACATATGGAAGAAGAGGTCAGGTGTTGAATCTCATCCTAAAATTCTTAGGCAATATTGAAGAACACAAGATTAAACAGGGCAGGGAAAACACATTAGAATTGGCAAGTAGCGAAAAAAATATGTTTGGCTAATAATATGATTAGAAATTAACTCTAAGAAAGCATTAATTTACTTGAACGATTCAACAGGAACTAAAACATATTCTGGACATGAATTGGGTTATCACAAGAATCCAGAACAAGAAAAAGAGATAAACTCAGAATAAGCAGCAGCAGTAAGCATCCGACCACACACACTATGGTAAACATGCTTAAGAAAGCCAGAATCAAGGTTAAATATTAGGCAAATTCTGATACTAGAGAAGTATAGAGCCTCAAGAATAACTTCAGAGCAGATAGGGATGCAATAATAGCATGTTGATTCACAAAAGTTTTAAGGACATAGATATACAAAGCAGGAACTCAAACGAAAAGAGAATGAAATTGCAAGGGCCAAAGGTACTTACCAGTTACAGATTAATGAACAAGTAAACAAGAAGAATAATTTTAGCAACAATCTAATAATCAATAGTAGAAGAGAGTAGTAGAACTCCAAACCCAGTGCGTCAAAGTTCACAAGGGCTTCAGATGAGCCCCGAGCAATGCTCTCACTGGGAAGGCTGATAATACGAACTCCAGTGGCCTTGGCTTTCAGCCGGCCAAGAACCAAAATATTTAGAATAAAGTCAGTTATTGTGTGAGATAGTGATAGTGATAGTAATAATAGTCAAGTGGTAGTTGTTCTTGCCTAGAAGGGGAACATTGAAAGGATTTATATAGTGTTAAAACATTAAACAAACAAACAAGGAAATATAATCAATCAGACGTAAATAAGGAAAGGGAAACATATAAAAATCAGTTCACAATCAATTTAGGAGAAAATCGGGTAAAACCCTAGTTCCAGATGGAGAACAAAATAGTCGAAGAATCTCACTAAACCGGACCCATATAACCTTATTATGATGCTTATAGACGAAAACCCATCCAGATCTTGAAGATCTAGAGATGATTGTGCTTGATTCAATACCTGGTATTTGCCAAAGATAGGCAAGTATTATGTGATACTAACATCGTGTAAATAATGGAGAGATCGATCATATATGGAAGGGAAATCACAGAGAGATTCCATATTAGAGTCGGAGTTGGGGAGGATAAAGGAGGCGGCTACTAGGATTTTAGAAGAGAAGAAGAGGATAGGGAGTGTTTGGGGGCGGCGTCTCATGGAAAATGAGAATTAGGGTTTGGGGCGGATTAATTAAAGATGGGGGACAGGCTATGAGCCGTTAATCTCTGAGATCAACGACTGGGATGAAAGGAAGAATGGGGTGGGTCGTATAAAACAGATACAGACCGGGTTTATTAAAGGGTTGTTTCGTTTTGGGCTAGTAAAGGGTGAGCTGGGTGGGCCAAATATTTTAGGTCATATTGTGGTCCGAAATTAGCCCTGTTTTGGGATATAAAATTAAATATAGAAAAATTATTTAAAATAATTTATAAAAATAATTAATAAATACTAAAAATATTATTTATGCAGTAAAATGATTAAAAATAATAGTTTAATATTCTAAAAATATAAAAAAATATTATTTTAGCGTAAATAATGTAATAAACATAATTAGGTACAAAATATAGGCTATTATTGCAAAAATTGTGTAAATAGCTCAAAATACAAATGTAATTATAAAAATATTATAAAACATATGTTGGTATAAATAATAAATTTATATGATTAAATTACCTCAAAATAATTTGAAGGGATAATTACTAAATATTAGAATAATTTAAAAGCAAGAAAATCAATTTTAAATTTTTAAAAATTCTATAAAATAATAGAAAATACTTATATGACTCTTGTAAAATGGGTAATAATGCAAAATTTTATTTTAAAAGTATATAGAATATTTTATAAAATATGAGGGTAAAATTGGGTATCAACAGCCGCCTCTCTTTACTCGGGAATGATGAAAGAGTTGTCGGGTAAAGAAAATGATGACCAATTTTATCCGAAATGAGCGAAGATGATGTGTATTTAAAAAATGGGGGCCTAACCCTGGTTCTTGAGTTTCCTACATATCCTGGTGTTACGGAAATCAGGCCGCATGTAGTTCTGGATCCAACGGCGAATGAAACCGGTGGAGTTATTACAAGAGTGGCCTTTGTGTTTCGAAAGAGGATCTCATGGATAGGACATTGTCGTGAGTAGCGGGTGATTTTGGTTGAAGTTATAAATGCGAATTTTGAATGTTACGAATATTTGAGGTAAATGTTTGGACGATTACGGGACAAAGAGTGAACAACTGCGGATTCTAGGCTACGTTTGAGATAGTCAAAGGATGTGAATGTTGTGAACGAAAACCGAAGCGAGAATTTCTCCCATTTTTAAAACGGTTACCTCCTGAGTTACCTGCAAATCTTAAAACACGATGCACGCGAATACATATAGGTATTGCAGAAATTTAGAGATGATGCAAATTCCCTTCGGACCATGAGAGCTGCCTTTGGACGATGAGGATGTTGTCCTTAGACCATGACGTTTTGGGCCATGAAGCATATAATAAGGGATTCACAGGCCATGAAATGATGTCCTCGGGTGATGAGGATGGTGCCTCCGGACTATGACGCCTTTGAATAATGATATGCACTTTCAATAGATCCTCAGACCATGGCATGATGCCTTCGGGCTCTGAGGATGACACCTTTAGACTATGACGCCTTTGGACAATGTGGCAATGTTTCAGCCCATGAAATGTACGGATGCATTGATATTGATTTCTTGACAAAGGAAACAAGTGATGCTTAATCATATGCGAGAACAAAACAAGGCAGCGCTTAGTCTTATATGTGATGATGGCAATGCTTAGCCCTATGCAGAGAAAGGCAGCGTTTAGCCTTATGCAGTAATAGAGGCAGTGCTTAGACTCATGCAAATATAACAGAGATAGTGCTTAATCTCATAAAAAGGAAGGTAGTGCTTAGCCATATGCAGTAATGGAGGAAATGCTTGGCCTCATGCAATTTGGTGGAGAAAGTGCTTAGTCTCATACAAGGAAAGGTAGAGTTTAGCCTTATGCAATAATGGGGGAAATGCTTAGCCTAAAGCAATGTAGTGGAGATTGTGCTTAGTCTCATGCAAGGAAAGGCAGCGTTTAGCCTTATGTGATGATGGAGGCAATGCTTAGCCTCATGCAATGTAGTGGAGACAGTGCTTAGTCTCATGCAAGGAAAGGCAGCATTTAGCCTTATGTGATGATGGAGGCAATGCTTAGCCTCATGCAATATAATGAAGACAATGCTTAGTCTCATGAAAAGGAAGATAGTGCTTATCCTTATGCGATTATGGAGGCAGTGCTTAGCCTCATGTAATGTAACGGAGACAGTGCTTAGTCTCATGCAAAGGAAGGCAGCGTTTAGCCTTATGCAATAATAGAGGCAGTGCTTAGCCTCATGTAATGTAATGGAGACAATGTTTAGTCTCATGCAAAGGAAGGCAGTGCTTAGCCTTATGCAATGATGGAGGCAATGCTTAGCCTCATGCAATGTAATGGAGACAGTGCTTAGTCTCATGCAAAGGAAGACAATGCTTAGCCTTATGCAATGATGGAGGCAATGCTTAGCCTCATGCAATGTAATGAGGGCAGTGCTTAGCCCTATTCAGAGAAAGGAAGTATTTAGCCATATGCAATGATGGAGGCAATTCTTAGCCTCATGCAATTTAGTGGAGACAGTGCTTAATCCTATGCAAGGAAGGCAGTGCTTAGCCTTATGCATTGATTGAAGCAATGCTTAGCCTAATACAATGTAATGGAGGCAGTACTTAGTCTCATGCAAAGGAAGGCAGTGCTTAGCCTTATGCAATAAGGAGGGCAATGCTTAGCCCTATGCAAAGAATGAGGGAAGTGCTTAGCCCTATGTAAAGAAAGGCGAAGATTAAATATGAGAAAGGAAGTGATTCTTAGCTTGACGCGTTTGCGCTTGGTGACTTTTGTCAGTGAAGAAAAAATTCTTGTTATGTATTTATGGGCATGCTTGTCATGTCCGTTATGCCTGCATCCAAAGAAAAATTGTGAGTTTTTTGGGGGAAGGTTGGGGGGAGGGTGGGGAAAAGGTTATTCCATGCCTTTGATTCTTTATTTCTCCTTCGCTCCTTGTCTTGCTAACTTGTTCAAGTCACCGTGGGTAACATCTGGCTACTACAGAAAAATGAAAATTTTGAATATATGAATTTATGATAAATCATTTATAAAAAATGCGGTTGTTCAAAATATGTGATGATTCATGAAACAAATAATTTTGTCGAATCGTAGACTGTGACATGCTTTGAGGCATTGAAACCTCCTCAACTCAGAATGTTGAGGACCTTCCTCAAAATTCTGCCCCAGTTTAAATACAAACTTCCGGCAATGCACTTCTTGGAAATGCTTGACGTAATGAGATTGAAAAAAATCGGAATCTTGCCCCAGTTCCTAACCTTAGAGGGGAATGAAGGTTGTATTATAATGTGACCGAATCCACAGGGATGCCTACATTTCCCCTCTTAAACGGGAATCAGGTCAAGCATAGTTCAAGTTACATCAAATAGAGAGTTCAAACATAATCTTAAACATAATATCTCTTGACTACTTCTGAATTGATAGGTTTTGGCCATATTTATCCATCCATCTCTGCGAGTATAAGCGCTCCTCCCGTTAGTACTCGGTGAACCATGTAGGGCCCTTGCCAATTAGGTGAGAATTTCCCTTTTGCTTCATCCTAATGCGGGAAGATCCGTTTCAACACTAACTGCCCCGTTGTGAATTGCCTCGATCTAACCTTTTTGTTGAAATTCCTTGCCTTTCTTTTCTGGTAGAGTTCACCGTGACACAGTGTGTTCATTCTCTTACCGTCAATGAGAGCCAGTTGCTCATACCGGCTCCGTATCCATTCCGCATCGCAAAGTTCGACCTCCTGTATGATTCTTAGGGAGGGAATCTCTACCTCAGCAGGTATAATAGCTTAAGTACCATAAACCAGTAGATAGGGGGTTGCCCGAGTTGACGTATGAACTTTGGTGTGGTACCCGAGCAAAGCAAATGGTAGCTTCTTATGACATTGCTTGTAGTTGCCACCATCTTTCGTAATATCTTCTTGATGCTCTTACTAGTGGCTTCCACGGCTCCATTCATCCATGGTATGTATGTGGTAGAGTTCCGGTGGTTGATCTTGAATGTTTCACATATGGCTTTCATTAGATCACAGTTGAGATTGGCAGTGTTGTCGGTAATGATTGATTCAGGTACTCCAAATCGACAAACTATACGATCTTGGATGAAATCTCCTATGAGCTTCTTAGTCACAGCCTTATAAGAAATGGCTTCAGCCCATTTTGTGAAGTAATCTATAGATACCAAAATGAACCTGTGTCCATTTGAAGCAGCGGGCTCAATTGGTCTGATGACATCCATGTCCCAGGTAGAGAAGGGCCAGGGTGAACTTGTTGCATTGAGTTTGTTGAGTGTTACTCGTATCATATCAGCATGTACCTGGCATTAGTGGCACTTTTGTACATACTTAATGCAGTCTGTCTCCATAGTCATCCAGAAATATCATGCTCTTAGTATCTTCTTGGCTAGAACTAAACCATTCATGTGAGGTCAGTAAGTTCTGGCGTGTATTTCTTCGAGCAATCTAAATGCTTCCTTGGCATTGACACATCACATTAATCCCAAATCAGGAGTTCTTCTATACAGAATTCCTCCACTCTAAAAGAAATGGTTGGCTAATCTTCGAAGCGTGCGCTTCTGAGTATGTGTGGCATTTTCTGGGTATTCTCCTTTCTCCAAATACTCTTTGATATCGTGAAACCATGGATTTTTGTCAAACTCCTCTTCAACATGAGCGCAATAAGCTGGCTGTTTATGAATCTCTATCTGGATAGGATCGATGAAATTCTTATCTGGATGTTGTATCAAGGAAGACAAGGTAGCCAATGTATTTGCGAACTCATTCAGAATACTTGGAACATGTTTGAATTCTATCTTTGCGAACCTCTTGATCAACTCTTGTACACAATGCAAGTATGTAAATATTTTAGTGTTTTCTGTGGCCCACTCTTCTAGTACTTGGCGTACCAATAGATCAGAATCTCTGAGTACCGCAACTCCTGAATATTCATGTCGATGGACAATCTGAGTCCCAAGATGCAGGCCTCATATTCCGCCATATTGTTGGTGCACGGGAACCTAAGCTTTAATGTTGACCAGTTTTTAATACTAAAATAACTCTGATGCCCACTCCCTTGAAGTTTGCTGCTCCGTCAAAAGATATCCTCCAACCGTCATATGTTTTGGCAATATCTTCACCTACAAACGACACTTCCTCATTGGGAAAATATGTCTTCAATGGTTTGTATTCTCCATCTACGGGATTCTCTGCTAAGAGATCGGCCAATGCTTTCCTTTGGCTGCCTTCTGAGTCACATAGATGATGTCGAATTCACTGAGCAATATCTACCCCTTTGCTAACTTATCCATAGGCATGGGTTTCTAAAAGATGTATTTTAGTGGATCCATCCTTGATATGAGATATGTGGTGTATGCACAGAAATAATGTCTCAACTTCTAGGCTATCCATGTCAAAGCACAATAGGTGTGCTCCAGCAAAGAGTATCGGGCCTCGTAAGGTGTGAACTTCTTACATAGATAATAAATCGCATGTTGTTTCCTCCCGGTTTCATAATGTTGCCCCAGAACGCAACTAAAGGCTCCATCCAACACGGACAGATAAAGAATCATAGGTCTTCCTGGCTCTGGCAGGACCAACACGGGCGGTTTAAACAAGTACTCCTTGATTTTGTCTAAAGCCTTCTGACATTCTTCGGTCTGGCTCGCCGCAACATCTTTCCTCAGCATCTTGAAGACCGGCTCAAATATCACCGTTGATTGTGCTATAAAATTATAGATATAATTGAGGCGTCCTAGAAAACTCATCACATCCTTCTCGTTCTTTGGTGGTGGCAAGTCTTGAATAGCTTTGATTTTTGACAGGTCTAGCTCAATACCGCGGCGGCTGACGATGAAACCCAACAACTTCCCAACAGGGACTCCGAAGGCACATTTTTTCAAGGTTCAACTTCAAATTGTATTTTCAATTCGGTCGAAAAACTTACTCAGGTCTGCTATATTATCTGAACTTCTCTTAGATTTGATGATAACATCATACACGTACACCTTTATTTTCTTGTGTATCATGTCGTGGAAAATATTCGTCATGGTCCTCATGTAGGTGGCCACAGCATTCATACCTAATGGCATCATTTTGTAACAATATATCCCCCATGGTATGATAAAGGTTGTCTTTTCGGCGTCCTCTTCGTCCATCCAAATCTGGGGGTATCCTGCAAAGCAATCCACAAAGGATTGGAGTTCATGCTTGGCGCAGCTGTCGATCAGTATGTGTATGTTGGGCAACGAGAAATCATCCTCTATTCAGATCTCGATAGTCAACACATACCCTAACTTTCCCATCCTTCTTCGGGACCGGCACAATGTTGGCTAACCAGGTCAGGTACTCGACCACCTGAAGGACCTTGGATTTGATTTGCTTAGTAACCTCCTCCTTTATCTTTAGACTCATATATGGCTTGATTTTTCTGAGCTTCTGCTTTACCGGTGGGCACATGGGGTTGGTAGGTAGCTTATGAGCTACTATAGATGTGCTTAACCCAGCCATGTCAGTGTAGGACCATGCGAAAATATCCTCATATTCTTTTAGAAACCGGATGTACTCTTCCTTCTATGATGGTGATAGATGAATTCTTATGCGAGTTTCCTTGACCGTTTTGGAATCTCCTAAGTTGACTGCCTCAATTTCTTCCAAATTGGACTTTGGTTTGTTCTCAAAATTCTCTACTTCTTTGACAATTTTCTCAGGTATTATATCATCTTCCAAATCTTCCGAATCACTTTCCTTATGTTGCAATGTCTCATTACATGTCACAGTTGTAGTTTCATCAGGATATAATGAAGCTAAAAGGAATGTAGAAAGATAATAATAAATAAACGAAAAGCAATAATGCATTAATATAACATAAAATTGTCAACGAGTACGACTCGATAGCCCGAGTAATTATTTCAAAACAAAGTATTAAAAATGTCTTAAATGCCCCAAAATAATTTTAAAACAAATCATGCTAATTATGCCAAAGCTACCCAGGTACTCGGCGAGCCGGGATGGTGCAACAGTCCAGTTTTTTAGAATGGTTCTTTATCCCACCGTCTATATGGTAAGGTCTTCCTCCTCCTCCTCCTCCTCTAAAATTGCACTACATTCCATATCTTCTTCGTCCAGAAATAACTTCCTCATACCGGCCAAAATATCTTCTTTCTTGGATCCCCAAATCACATCAGTCTAGCAAAATGTCTGGTGCAATGGTGGTATGGGTTGTTTCAATGGGTAGTAATTGGTACGCCATGGTGGTGTCCAATCCTGGTATTTTTCACAGTATATTCATACCTGAGACCAAAGGTTGTGCCATGATATTGCGGTCATATGGGTTCTTTGATCCTCTGAAACTTTCTGCCAAGACCCTTGCCTGGTTCATACCCTAACCATATCATTATTATTTCTATCTTATTGCTCCACCATTTATCCTTGTCAATTGCATTTACTCGCTTAAGACGGTGGTATGTTTCTCCTCCCAATTTCCTCCTATTTTCGATGACCGGCACAGTCTGGTTGGTGTAGATAGGGTTGCTTCCATCTCCGTGAATAATCACCTCTTGATGATTCTACTCGAACTTCACAGCCTGGTGCAGAGTATAAGCGACCGCCCCAGCTGCGTGTATCTATGGTCGTCCCAATAACAATTTTTAGGTGGCGGATATGCCTAGCACTTGGAATTCAACGTCGAACCAGGTCGGGGCCATCTGCAGATCAAGGTTGATTTCTCCAATAGTGGCTCTCTGAGACCCATCGAACGCTTTCACATTCATGCTTCCCATCTATATCTTATGCAGTCCTTTTTCCAGTCTTTTCAAAGTAGTTTATGGGCATATGTTCAGGCTCAAATCTCCATCTATCAGGCCTCTGGGAATGAACTTTTCTTCAAATTGCATAGTGCTGTGCAACACTTTGTTGTGACTCAACCCTTCCGGCGGTAGCTCATTTTTGTGGAAAGTAATTTTGTGGCTCTCCAGTACCTGTCCTACCATGATAGCCATCTCCCCGCTAGTGATGCCGACGGGCACATAAGCTTCACTTAATACTTTTATCAAGGCATTATTGTGCGCGTCTGAATTTTACAATAGTGACAAGATGGATATCTGGGCGGGAGTTTTGTTCAGGTGATCAACAACAGAGTACTCCCTCGCCTGTACCTTCCTCCAAAGATCGCCAGTGCCTGTCTCAACAACTTGTGGCTTAGATGTAGTTTCTTTGCTTGTTCCTCCAAGATTCGCAAGTGTATAAACTCTGCCAGTTCTGATCATACCTTGCGCAGCCTCCGCCACATAATCCCATGGGACGACATCAGACTTATAAGATGATGCTGCAGCTACCATCATAATGAAAGGCATAGCTACCTCGACCTCAAACGGTGCCTGGTTTTGCACCACAATCGGCGAGAGGGTAACAAGAGATGTGTTAGGAGAATCCCCCTCCCGAATAAGACCGATGGATCCCTCCTGATCTCATTCCTCATAAGTTTCTATCACACTTACTCCCTCGCCCCTATGATTCGAGAGAGGGTTATTAGGGACATTTGGTGCGACTTCCTTTGCCTGCATAACTTTGGTGTCGATCAGTGTCTGAATCTTGTCCTTCAATATGCGGCATTCCTCAATGGTATGACCTTTCATGCTTGAATGATAGGCACAAGTTTTGTTGGGGTTAACCCATTGGGAAGGTGATATTCGGCTTAAAGTATGCATATTTTTATGTATATTGCCTTGCATTATGCTCATGTCTTATAGATTTTGGATGTACAATATAATGATTTGTGTTAATTTGTGGTATTTCTATGTGTAGGAATCATTCAGATGCAATTTGGGATGAAAGTGCCCGAATTGGAACGAAAATGGGAAGGAAAGGCAAAAATGCACATTTAAACGCCACAGGCAGCGTGGGGCGCTACCTGTGGCGCACAAAATAGAAAGTTAAAAAGCCTAATAAATGGGGATTTTGACTACTTATTAGCGCCTTCTAACTTTTCTTTTAGTCTAAAAGCATTGAATTGTGTTCCCAAAACTAATAAAATTATGCAAAATTATAGGAATAATGGAAGTTGGGCCCCCGAGATGAAATCCGACTAAAAAGGGAGTAGTCTAAGCACAAGGCAATAAAGGGAACAGAAGCACATAATGTGTGGTCTGCAGAAGTAATTCTGTGACCGCAAATGAAATCGCGGACCGCAGAATTACATCTGCGGGCACAAACAAAGAAGGAACAATTAGCAGGCATTTGTTCAAATTGTAGACCGCACATGAATTGTGCGGACGCAAAAGCTGGGCTAGGAGTCAAGATCAGAGAGTATGCAAAAAGACCAAGTCCAGAGCCTCAGTGAATTGCAGACCACACAAGATTTGTGCAGCCGGAGAAGATTGCCTTGCGGCCGTAATCCTAATATTGTGGACCGCAGAAGATTATATTGCGACCGCAGTTCTAAATCTGCGGACCGCAGAAATGTTGCTCCACGCCCGCACCTCAAAATTGTGTGGCCGTAGAACTCCAGCTCCAGCCAGATGAAGAAATCTGCGGACCATACATGGAATTGTGCGGCCGCAGAACCTCTCGAGGGGTATTTTTGTTCGAGATTTTTAGCCTTATATAAATAGATGAGTTTTACAAAGTTATGTCAAGTTTTAACTTCTTAAATTACTTTAGTCATTTTTCTTTGCCATTTTTGGAAGTTTACTTTGCTTTGGTGTATTTTACAATAGATTTAATCATTTTAAGCTTTCATTATAAGTTTAATTAGTCTTTCTTCTCTATTTTCTTCAAACCCAAGTATGAGTAACTAGATTTTTAATAGGGTTGTGACCCAACCCTAGTGTGTAAACCTTATGGGTATTTAATTTAGTGCTTGTGTATGATTGGGTATTTATTATTTAGCTTAGTTCATGCTTTAATTGTGGAATTAATGGTTGCGAATATTAATTCATGCTTATTTGATTTTCTCTACTTGAGAAAGAGAGACCTAGTCTAGGATAACTTAGCCAACAAGGAATTGGGTCAATCAAGAGACTGATTAACCAAATTAAAGGGCTCAACCTATAGATAGTAATAACCCGACTTGAGCTATTTTTAACTGTTTTGTGCAATACCCATTTGTTCTTGAGAAAGCCAAATTGGGCAAAACCACTCTCTGACCGAGAGGTATTGAGTGGGTAATTTAGAGTTGATAGCTATAATATACCTGAATTAATAAAACAAGCATTAAAGTCTTTATCCCATCAGGCAAACACCTTGGTAATGGTCACAACTCTAGGCTTTTTATCAATTTAAAAAAAAACCTCAAAAATAATTATCTCTAGTCTTCTCTCTTTATTTTGCAATCTTTAGAGTAAAATTAGCAATAGAAAACTAATCTTTTTGTGGAAGTGCAATCTAGTTAATTTAATGACACACATTAAGATATATGGCCGTAACTCCCATCTTAACTTCCAGTGGATTCGACCCCGACTCTTAGTTGGGTTTCTACTATTACAAATGACCGTTTCATACCTCTTTGAGGTGTATATTTGGACGCGATCAATTTTTGGCACCGTTGACGAAGAACTAAAATCGGTGTTAGGAATATATTTGGGTGTGTTTTAGGAGTATTTTCTTTTCCTTCCATGTTACTAACTTGTTTAAGAAATCGTAGGTACAACTATGGAAAACAATGAGCTCGGAAATATTGCTTTGGGGGATATGTACATTGAGGATGATCAAGTGGATGAGGTTCCTCTTGAACCTCAAGCCAATAGAAGAGGCCGAGTGCCTCATGACAATATGCCCGTTCCACCCCCACCTCCACCACAAGTGGTTCCACATCAGGTCTTACCAAATGAAGGATATACAAGTGCAATGGTCCCTTCCCGTATTAGGGAAGGCAACTTTCAAATCACCAATATGATGCTCACTTTGCTAGAGCAATGAGGTTTCTTCACCGGTGCTCCAAGTCAAAATGCATACAAACATTTGAAGGGGTTTGTGGATACTTGTTGGGGGAGCAAACAAACAAATGTCTCCGAGGATGCATTGAGGCTAAGGATTTTTCCTTTCTCTCTATGGGGGAAAGCTTTAGATTGGTTGGAACGTTTGCCGAACTAATTCCATTCACACTTAGGATGAGTTGGCGAAAAAGTTTATTTCTAAGTTCTTCTCTCCGGGGCATATGGCTACACTTCGGGATGAGATTTTGGCATTTAAGAAAGAGCCAAATGAAACACTACACGAGATATGGGAATGCTATAGAACAATGGTTAAGGAATGTCCCTACAACGATATGACGGAGAACATGATTCAACAAACTTTCTATCATTGGATTAACATAACCAACCAATGTGTAGTGAATCAACTTGCCGGTGGGGACTTCATGACTACGCCTTATGCAGAGGTGTGTTAGATTTTAGATGAAATAGCGGAAACATCATTGACATGGAAATCCCGGGCTAATGTTCCACAAGGTGATCCCAACGTGATCCACCTTCATAAAGAGTTGCATGACCATGGGCAAGCCATTGCCGAATTGACTACTACCATGAATCAACTAGCAAAGGCTCAACTTCAACAAGTGCAAAATCCAAAGCAAGTCAATGCCATGTAGGGAATGAACATGATGATGAATAAGAGGAGAACCAATGTCCACAAGTGCAGCATTAAGTGGACAATATTGTGCAAGAGGATAGTGGTTTTGATCAAGATGATTCTTACAATGACCAAGAAGAGGAGGTGCAATATGTGAACAACTTTCAAGGGCAACGAAACAACTTTCAAGGCCCAAACCAACAACAATGGCGACCTCAAAACAATCAAGGTAATTGGAATTCTAACAACCAAGGAAATTGGAGCGGCGAAAATAATCAAGGCAATTGGCATAACAACAACAATCAAGGAAATTGGAGTGGTAATAATCAAGGTAATTGGGGGGAGGGGGTAACAATCAAGGCGGATGGAACAATAATCAAGGCAATCGGGGGTCGGGTTTTCAAAGGCCCCTAATGTATCAACAACTGAACAACCTGCCTCCTTATCCTTCCCATGGCCCAAGTTTTTCAAACAATGAGATGGGGCGTATTGAGAACATGTTCAAGTAAATGATAGAAAAGAATGCCGATTCGGATGCCCAACTTTCCTCACACAACACATCGATCCGCAACTTAGAAGTTAAAATGGGGCAAATCTCTTAAGCACTTAATTCCCGTCCTAAGGGGGGTACTACCAACTGACACGGTAGTAAACCCAAAGTGTGGAAACAACATGGGGCATGCCATGGCCGTTACTACAAGAAATGGAAGAGGTGGGAATGCATCCACCTCAAGTCAAAAGCAAATAGTGGATGATGAGCAAGTGGTACAAGAAGAGGAGGTCCCGAACAATGCGGTTCAAGCAAATGATGAAGTTCGGATTGATATTGATGATAGTTTGGAAGAGACTCAAGAGGAGGTGAACCCGTCTAGGGATCACATTATTGACACACCGGAAGCGATAGTGCAAAAGGCTAAGGCACTATTTCTTAAGCCTCCACCTCCATACCCTCAAAGGCTTGCCAAACAAAATGGCGAGAATCAATTCAAAAACTTTATTCAAATGATGAAGAGTCTCTCAATCAATATGCCATTAGTTTAAGCTTTGAAATAAATGCCCGGTTATGCGAAGTGCCCGGTTATGCGAAGTTTATGAAGGATCTCGTGACGAAGAAGCGATCAACGAATTTTGAAACTATCAAAGTCACTCATCAAGTGAGTGCAATTGTGCATTCAATGGCTCCTAAGTTAGAAGATCCCGCTGCTTTCACGATTCCTTGTACAATTGGAAGTGCTGAGTTTTCTAAAGCTCTTTGTGATCTTGGGGCAAGTATCAATTTGATGCCCTATTCGATTTTCAAGACCTTGGGAATTGGGCAACCAAGACCCACCTCTATGAGATTGCAAATGGCCGATTGCACCATGAAGAGACCTTTGGGAGTTATTGAAGATGTCTTGGTTCGTGTTGATAAATTCATTCTTCTGGTGGATTTTATCATTCTTAATTGTGAAGTTGATTATGAGGTGCCGATTATTTTTGGAAGACCTTTCCTTGCTACAGGGAAGGCTCTTTGTGATGTGGAAGCCATAGAACTCACCTTTCGGGTGGGTGATGAAAAAGTGGTTTTCTATGTGTGCAAGTCCATGAGGTAAACAAATAGCAACGAGGTGTGCTCTTTTGTGGACTTGGTGACCGATGTTATTGTTGAATATACAAGTGTCACAATCAATGTTGGTGATATGTTAGAGGCCGTCTTGATAAACTTTGATGATGACGAGATGGACGACTTCATGGAATATGTGAACTCTTTGCAAGGAATGGGGTCGTACAATTACGCACCCCGAAAACTATCTTTGGATCTTGAAAATAGGAAAACTCCTCCTATAAAGCCTTCCATTGAAGAGCCTCCTACCTTGGAGTTGAAGCCATTTCCTCCACATCTTTGGTATGAATTTCTTGGCCCCTATTCTACTTTATCGGTTATTCTTTCCTCTTGTTTGACTAACGTGCAGGTAGATTCTACATTGGCGGTGCTACAAAATAGGAAGAAGGCTATTGAGTGGACATTGGCGGATATTCGGGGGATAAGCCCCGCATTTTGCATGCATAAGATCAACTTGGAGGAAGGCGCCAAACTATGTACTAAACATCAAAGGAGACTCAATGAGGCTATGCAAGAAGTTGTCAAAAAGGAGATTATCAAGTGGTTGGATGCCTGGGTTGTCTACCCCATTTCTGATAGTTCGTGGACTTCTCTGGTTCAATGTGTCCCAAAGAAGGGGGGCATAACTTTTGTCACCAATAACAAGAATGAGTTGATTCCTACAAGAGCGGTGACCTGTTGGAGAGTGTGTATGGCCTATCGCAAGCTCAATAAAGTCACAAGGAAGGATAATTTTCCACTTCCCTTCCTAGACCAAATTCTTGATAGGTTGGCCAGCCGTGCTTTCTACTGCTTTCTTGATGGGTATTCGGACTACAACCAAATCCTCATTGCTTCGAAGGATCAAGAGAAAATAAACTTTATATGTCCCTATGGTACATTCGCTTTCAAGCGGATGCCATTTAGTATGTGCAATGCACCGGCGACTTTTCAAAGGTGTATGATAGCTATCTTCACAGACATGGCGGAGGACTACCTTGAGTGGATGACTTCTCGGTGGTTGGGGATTCTTTTAATGATTGTCTTGCAAATTTAGATAAAGTGTTGGCAATATGTAAAGAAACGAATTTGTTGCTCAACTGGGAGAAGTGTCATTTCATGGTCGAGGAAGGCGTTGTCCTTGGCCACAAAATCTCAAAGAATGAAATTGGAGTTGACAGGGCAAATAATGAGGTGATCTCTAAACTTCCACCTCCAACTTCGGTGAAAGGTGTACGGAGTTTCTTAGGCCACGCGGGATTTTACCGACGCTTCATCAAAGATTTCTCTAAGGTGGTGAACCCGTTGTGCAAACTTCTTGAGAAAGATGCCAAGTTTAACTTCAATAATGATTGCATGAGATCCTTTAAATTTTTAATGTTCAAGTTGACAACTACTCCCATCATCACCGCTCCAAATTAGAGTGTCCCTTTTAAACTCGTGTGTGATGCAAGTGACATAGCGGTTAGGACTGTTTTAGGGCAACGTATCAACAAGATTTTTTTTCCGGTCTACTATGCTAGTAAGACCATGAATGGTGCTCAACTATACCGCTACGGAGAAAGATCTTCTTGCCATTGTGTTTGCAATTGAGAAGTTCCGCCCATACTTGGTGGGTGCCAAGGTCATTGTCCACACGGATCATGCGGCACTTTGTTATCTAATGAGAAAGAAAGATTCAAAAGCTTGATTAATGAGATGAGTGCTTTTGTTTCAAGAGTTGGATATTTACATCCAAGATATAGAAGTGAGTGAAAATCAAGTGGCAGACCACTTGTCTCATTTGGAGGAGGAGGGGAGGCCGCATGATGGCCTTGAAATCAATGACTCCTTCCAGGATGAGAAACTCTTGGCTATTTCAATGAAGGAGGTGCCATGGTTCGTGAATCTAGCAAATTTCCTTATGTGTGGTATCATCCCGGATGAGTTCTCTTCAAACCAAAAGAAGAAGCTCAAACGGGATTGACAAGATTATTATTGGGATGAACCATACCTTTTCTGGATTTGTACGTATGGGGTGATTAGAAGATGTGTGCAGGAAGAAGAGCAAGGTGAAATTCTTGGGGCTTGTCATTCTTCGCCATATGATGGTCACCATGGTGGAGCAAGAACGGCGGCCAAAGTGCTAAGTTGCTATTTCTATTGGCCCACTCTTTACAAGGATGCAAGTGATATAGTAAAAAGATGTGATGAATGTCAACGGGCCGGTGGAATCTCGAAGAAAAATGAAATGTCTCTCACTATCATTTTGGAGATTGGTATCTTTGATGTGTGGAATATTGACTTCATGGGTCCTTTTCTGAGTTCTTGTGGAAACACCTACATCTTGGTCGCGGTTGATTATGTGTCTAAATGGGTTGAGGTCGTTGCTTTACCCAACAATGAGGTGAGAAGTGTGGTGGCATTCTTGAAGAAGAATATTTTCACAAGGTTTGTATTTCCGCGGGCTATTATAAGCTATGGGGGTTCACATTTTTGCAACAAGGCTTTTGATAATTTACTTAGCAAGTATGGTGTTACTCATAAATTCATGACTCCCTATCATCCACAAGCTTGTGGTCAAGTGAAAGTCTTCATCCAAGAGATAAAGAATATTTTTATCCAAAACAGTGAATGCTAACAGGACACATTGGTCCAAGAAGCTTGATGATGCATTATGGGTCTATTGGATGGATTACAAAACACCTATAGAAATGTCGCCATACTGGTTGGTGTTTGACAAAGCTTGTCATCTTCCAGTGGAACTTGAGCACAAAGCCATGTGGGATCTAAAGAAGTTGAATCTTGATTGGGATGTAGCCGCTAACTTGAGGGTTACACATTTGAATGAATTGGATGAGTTCCGGTACCATGCTTATGCAAGTTCGTCCTTATACAAAGAAAAGATGAAATATCTTCATGACAAATTCATTTGGAACAAAGAGTTCAAGGTGGACAATCTTGTGTTGTTGTTTAACTCACGGTTGAGGATGTTCTCTGGGAAGTTAAAGTCTAGATGGAGTGGCCCTTTTGAAATTGTGAGTGTGACACCTTTTGGTGCATTGGACTTAATAACAAAAATAATGAGGTATTCCAAGTCAATGGTCACGGGTGAAGCACTATTTGGAAAAAGTTGGAGATGGCCACGTCGTGGCGGTCACTCATTTCAATTGATGGTATTCTATGTCGTTCCGTGACGTTAAATCAGGCGCTTCTTGGGAGGCAACCCATGTTTCTTTTTCTGTTCGTTTCTTCTTTTGTAGTTACCTGTTATTTTTGTGATAACTTGATTTGAAGTGTGCTACAGGGATTAATGTGCCTTGCAGGAATAGTGGACAGAAATCTGGCTAAGTATTGCAATATTTGCGGACCGTAGTTGAATTGTGCGGACCACACAATTTGTAGTTGCTGCAGTAAAAGTGCTCTGTGGCCGCACAATTAACTTGCGGACCGCACAAGTGGAAGGTGGAAAATGCCAACTCTCTGAAGTTGGTCTGTCAGAAAAATGGTCGATCTGGGGCCGCAACTAGAAATCTGTAGCCGCAAACAAAATTCTGCGGACCGCAGATGGAGACCTTAATTGAAGCCTCATGTAACAGAGTGCGGACCGCCCATGAAATTGTGCATCCGTACTCGCCCCTCTTACCCTTAGGAACATCAAGAGTATAAATAGAGGGCTAGGGCTATTGTTACTCTTTTCTCTCTCTGAGCAAAATCACAATAATCTTTTGAAGTTTCTTGTTGAATCTACCTAGGCATTCATACAACATCTTTGATCAATCACTCATCACACTTATTCATTTGGTATGCTTCATAATCTTGTTAATCTTTTTCTTTTAATTTTTAGATTTTTAGTCAATTTTAGGCCATTTGTCAATAAAATTAAATTGTACATACTTGTGGGGATATATCTGTAGTGGGTCAACTAGTACATGCTCTATGGGGAATGGGTAATTGTATTCTCATGCTTTGATGATGTTGCCATGTCAAAATTTGCACAAAAACTGGAAACCCTAAAAATGACTATTCGTATATTTTGAATTCTGCGGCCGCACCTGAAATTGTGCAATTCGCCGAAGTTGACTTTAGGTCAATTTAGTTAAGAATGAGTCTGCGGCCGCAACAAAAATTGTGCGGACCGCAGAATTTCCATTGCAATAGCAGAACTGCCCTTGTCCTGGGATCAGAGAGTTAACAAATTTGTAACTCAAATGTGCGATCGCAAGACAAATTGTGCGGACTGCAGAAATTATGTTGCGGCACACATCAGCCAATTCTATGTCATCAGAGAGTTGGTATAATTCTGGTTTTTGATTTGCGGCCACAAGGAAAAATGTGCGGACCACATTCCACATCTGCGGCCGTAAGAGAGAATTGTACGGTCCGTAAGGCCTCATCTTCGGTCGCAAAGAAAAATGTGGGGACCGCAGATCCTCATTCTGCAATCATGATTTAACTGTGACCTTCACTTTTTTTCTAGTGTTTTCTTGTACATCTCATGTGTTTGATTGCACATTGAATTGCCTCTAACAACTGCTTCTATTTGATACAAATAATGGTTCGATCGAGTGGCAGAGGTGATACTGCTAAAGGGAGGGGTGAACCTTCTAGGTGTTGAGGCAAGAGTGCCTTACCCCTCGGCCAAGAAAGAACAATCACAAAGAAACCAACAACCGGGAGAGGGAGAGGTGTAAATCTCTCTGAGACGAGTTCATATGCCCCGTCTAGGGACATATCAGAGGGCGACTCAGCCTTTGTTCAGGAACAACCGGAAGTATAGTCCAGTCTGTCAAGGAGAGTTCAACTGAAGGATGAGCCGTCATCATCACACAGCACTTTCGAGGGTTCGGAAAGTGCTAGTCAGGCTACTTAGCCATCTACTACACCTTCCCCTGAGGCACCAAATACATCAGTTCAGGACATCCCCGGTGATGGCAGAGGGGGAGATGCTACAGTTTTCGGTCTTGAAAGAACGAAGAAGAAAGAGGTTTGGGAGGACCAGTTTGGCAGCTTGGATGCCTTCACCATCTTCCGTCAATGGTGGCCAGCGAGGTCGCTTACTCTTGAGCGGCAGTTTCAGTTGAAGGATCTGGAGAAATATAACCTGGAAGTGCTGAGACAGTTCAAGGAATGCAAGGGGTGGATGCGGTTCACCCAGAGTGTGGGGGATGCCAAAGAATACCTTGTCCGGGAATTCTACGCCAATGTAGCGCATATCAAGAAGGGGACAAAGGTAACAAAATTGCTTAACCTTAAGGTGAGATTTGATCAAAATACTCCCAACACGTACTTGGGTATCAAAGATGTCGAGCCGAAGGAATACTTAGAGAAGTATGCAATGGGAGATGAAGCCCCACCTTGGTTAGTAGAGATTTTAGTAGCTCCTGGGCTACCACCGCCATGAATCACATCAGGGATTCCTATACACAGGAGCACTCTCAGCTTTGAGACAAAGGGGTAGAAAACCTTTGTCTGTAGCAGATTGGACCCGAGCCAGAATGAGACCTATCTC
The DNA here is from genome assembly GCF_000715075.1 of Nicotiana tabacum. Lineage (NCBI taxonomy): Eukaryota > Viridiplantae > Streptophyta > Magnoliopsida > Solanales > Solanaceae > Nicotiana > Nicotiana tabacum. Next base: position 70,330,586 of record NC_134103.1, on the reverse strand, counting down.
CCTATTCCTCATGTCATTCTAGTTGCTTCTATCTTGGCCAAGTATCCTATCAATGTGGGTGCTGTGAAATCGGCCAACATCTAAGTCATTGCTCAGCAAGATGACTCATCCTACCCGTATCCCAGCACTATTATAGAGTATCTCACGGATGTGAGGGTAGAGCCGAGGGATTATGATACAAAGGTGCGGCCGAAGAAGCCTTTCTCATGGTACTCACTGATGGATGCGAACAACCTTAAGAGAAAAGGTCAGTCGTCTACCACCTCAGGCAAGTCTGATGAGCCGACGGTGGTAGTTCTTACTGCAGTTCCTATCACAGGTTCCACCTCGGATTTGAAGTCAGTGCCCATGCCTACTGCCCCACCTTCTGCGCTGCGATTCTCCCGGATATTGGCGAGCCTCAACAACTGGATGCAGACAACCACTGTACAGTTGTCTGACCTATCCAGTACTGTTGCAGCACAGTCTTCAGTTCACGCACCTCAGATTCCCCCGACAGTTGAGGAGACATTTAAAAAGCTCCTAGAGAACTAGAACACCATCATGGCTACCTTGGTACAGCACGGGTCAGTGATCGAGGAGTTGGGCAAAGAATTAAAGAAGATGAGAAAGTTCCAGGCCTCCAAGAAGTCAGTGGGCAAGCTCCGGAAGTAGGTTACAAAGCTTGCTGCAGCAGGAGATATTCCTTTCGACATGTTGATTGACCCATACCCTTACGACCCAGATCCTGCAGGACCATCATCACCAGTAGCACTAGCTGGCTAGTTTGAGGAGCTAGACTCTACTGCTGACACTGCCGAGGCAGTTCGTCAGATGTTCACCAACCTAGTTACTCCCAGAGTTAAGGATGATGATATCCAGTTGGATGAGACTGAGGGCGGTGACATTGTTGTGGACACAAAGATGTCCAAGGAGCCATAGGACGATATCCCGTTGGATCAGAATGACGGCGGTGACATTGCTGTGGACACAAAGATACCTGGTCACTATTTCCCCTCTTTTACTCTTATTTTGTTAAGCATTGGGGATAATGCTTATCTTTATTCACTGGGGTAAAGTTTATTTGATCTTACTTGGTACATTCTGAGACAATTGGCCTATAATAACTTGATATTATTTTCTTTCTCTTTCTTATTCTGTATATATTTCTCTCTTTTTCTCCCATTATTTATATTCAGTAGTTTTTGTTTAATTAGCTTCTTTATTTTTGGTTCCATTATTAGTTTGTAGTTTGAGTTAGTAGCTTCTTTGTTTGTTTTAATAGCTTCTTTTTATGTTTTAGTAGACAATAAGCCTTTGGTTTTCTTAAATCCATGGTTCTTTCCAAAGGTAGTTGTTGTGTGAACCGGGTGACTCGTCCCAACGATGGATGGCGTGACAACCTTCTTAAGGAAATGAGTATGTTTTTGGTATTTAGGTAATAATAGTAGTAGTAATGAATAAAAAGATCTAATTTAGTCATGCTCGAAGAGTCAAATGTGCTTCAATTGGTACCAACACACTAATCTACGTGCTTATGGTTCAAGGTTTCTGAAAGAAATAGCTCTAGTTGGTGACTTTGTGACTCTTGAGTTGACTTTGGCGACCATCGAGTGGTTTAATTGAACATAGTGATTTTTAAACTTGAATGTGGTCATTGTGGTCCCTCGACTCTGTCCTCATTAACAAGCCGGTTGCGTGAGAGGTGAGATGCTTTATTGCTAGTCCAAGTACACGTGCGAAAGGTCTAGAACTTGTCCGGAATGTGTTTCAAGGAAAAATCCTAAGTTTTTCTTTGCTTGAGAAGTGATTGTAGGCTTTCCTTGGCTCGTTTGAGTTTTATATTGCCTACCAATGTTGTGATCCCTAGTCAACCTAGTTGAGCCTCGAGTCTTTCTCATTTGAATACCATATTACAAGTCTTTACCCATTTGATCGTGACCCTCTCTTAGAACCCGAGCTTTTCTTAACACTCTTGTGAAACAATTGGCTAAAAACGTAAGTTTTGGGGAGAGACAAGGAGATTTAAAAAAGATATCAAGACACAAAAAGAGAAAAGAAATGATGAGAAGAAAAGGCAGGAAAAGAAAAGAGCAAAAAGAAAAATACAAAATAGTGAATATGTGGAAGAGTTGAAGGGATTCAAAGGGAGGTAATGATCCCAAACATGAAGAAATCAAAGAGGGAGAAAATGAATGTAATGATCAAGAAAGAATGATATTAAGTCTCTCTAGTTCCCCAAGGAAAAGAAAGTGCCTCAAAGAATTGACAAAGTGTGAGCCGAGAAATGAAAAATAGAGTGCCTAAGGAAAGGTGTAACCACTCACCCATACTGCATCCAACCCTAATCCAAAAGCCTTTATTACATCCCGAAAAAGTCCTATTTGATTTCAAGCTGAGTAAGCTTACATTAGTGGCGATCTACATGGGGGGCAAGCCTATGGTACTTGAATCCGTACTTGCGGTATTCTCTTGAGGGAGATGAGTGAACCTTTCATAAATGTTTAGATTGAGTGCTAACATTCTTAAGTGAACCAGGCAACCAGAAAGTAGAAGAGGAAGACTTTGGAGTCCATTGTGACCTACATGATAGGGCAAGAGTCCTTAATGAGTAAAGTCAATTTTTGATGCCCAAATGTCACTTCAGAACTATATGTGCATATATGTTTAACTTGTTGCCTTGTCGATAATATATAGGTAGTGTGGGTAATTGTTGGCCCTAACTGATGTGTGGATGGCTCACCTTCGACTCACTAAAATGATCCTTAACTTTTGGAGTTGGGAACTAATTTATTTACTTGAGGACAAGCAAAAACTTAAGTTTGGGGGATTTGATAAGTGGGGATTTAGGCTACTTATTAGCGCCTTTTAACTTTTATTTTAGTCTAAAAGTATTGAATTATATTCCCGAAACTAATGAAATTGTACAAAATTGTATGAATGCTGGAGGTTGGGCCCCCGAGATAAAATCCGACTCAAAAAGGAGTAATCTAAGCACAAGGCAATAAAGGGCACAGAAGCACACAATGTGCAGTCCGCAAAAGGAATTCTGCGGCCATAGAAGAAATCGCGGACCGCAGAATTCCATCTGTGGACACAAACAAATAAGGAAACATTAGCAGGCATTTGTGCAAATTGCGGACCACACATGAATTGTGCAGCCGCTGAAGATTGCCTTCGGCTGCAAGTCTATTATTGCAGACCGCACTAGATTATTTTGCGACCGCAATTCTAAATCTGCGGACCGCAGAAATGTTGCTCTGCGCCCGCAACTCAAAATTGTGCTGCCGCAAAACTCCAACTCTTTCCAGATGAAGAAATATGCGAACCGCACATGGAATTGTGCGGCCGCAGAACCTCTCGAGGGGTATTTTTGTCCGAGATTTTAAGCCTTCTATAAATAGATGAGTTTCACAAAGTTAGGTCAAGTTTGAACTTCTTAAATTACTGTAGCCATTTTTCTTTGCCATTTTTGGAAGTTTACTTTGCTTTGGTGTATTTTACAATAGATGTAATCATTTTAAGCTTTCATTATGAGTTTAATTAGCCTTTCTTCTCTATTTTCTTCAAACCCAAGTATGAGTAGCTATATTTTAATAGGGTTGTGACTCAACCCTAGTGTGTAAACCTTATGGGTATCTAATTTAGTGCTTGTGTATGATTGGGTATTTATTATTTCGCTTAGTTTATGCTTTAATTGTAAAATTAATGATTGCAAATATTAATTCATGCCTATTTGACTTAGTCTCTACTTGAGAAAGAGAGACCTAGTCTAGGATAACTTAGCTAACGAGGAATTGGGTCAATCAAGATACTGATTAACCTAATTAAAGGGTTCAACCTAGAGATAGTAATAACCCGACTTGAGCTTTTTTTAACTGTTTTGTTCAATACCCATTTGATCTTGACAAAGCCAAATTGGGCAAAACCACTGTCTGACCGAGAGGTATTGAGTGGGTAATTTAGAGTTGATAGCTATAATATACCTGAATCAATAAAACAAGCATTCAAGTCTTTATCCCATCAGGCAAATACCTTGGTAATAGTCACAGCCCTAGGCTTTTTATCAATTTGGAAAAACCTCAAAAATAATTATCTCTAGTCTTCTCTCTTTATTTTGCAATCTTTAGAGTAAAATTAGCGATAGAAAATATATCTTTGTGAGGAAGTGAAATCTAGATAATTCAGTGACACACATTAAGATATATACCCCTAACTCCGATCTTAGCTCCTTATGGATTCGATCCCGACTCTTAGTTGGGTTTCTATTTTGCAAATGACCGTTTCAAACCTCTTTTGAGGTGTGCATTTGGACGCGTTTAAAGCCCAGCGTCAGGGCTAGCACCCCACACTATCCTGGGCGCTGGTGACGTGAAATTATCCCATTTCGATCGGGACTAAGTTAAATCGACACCAAGATGCCCTTAACGCATATAAAAGCTAACCTAAACCTATTTTCGGGAGGAGGCCATGACTTTGAGAGACGAGCAAAAGTACAAAACACTCGGGAGCACGGATTGATCAACTCTTCCATTCTTCTTCTAGTATTCATAGATTTTATGTTTGAAAATATTTTTTGATGATTGTATGAATATGAGTGGCTAAGAACCCTATTATTCTGGGGTCATGGGTGCTACATGAATGTTGACTTTTGAAGTTTAAATTGATGAGTTTAATTTTATCATATTGATTTATTTATTTAATTATATTCTCAATTATTTTGTTGAGTGGCTAATAGTGAAATACTACTTACGAATCTAGAGTTAAAATCGAAAGTGGGAATTCTAGATTGCATATAGGATTAAATAGAGCAAGTTCTTGACCCCGGGCATCGGGAAATGGATTCGCAATAAGGATAGAAATATACCTAATTGTCTTGCTTGGTTGAAATACAGAAAGTGTAAATGTGTTCTTGTTAGTCTTAATGCCATAGACATATAGGTATTAAGTTATCTTGAATAGGCGAGTAAGAACTCGACGGATTCTAACGAGTAATATTAACCATGTCAATCAACAATATAGATAAATCAATTAGTCAGTTTAAGCCAAGAATGCAATAAGATTGTTAGCTAGCCTATGACTCTGGAATATCCTCTCCTACTGAGTTTTATCTGAAACTGCCTAAGTGTTGTGGTTGATCTCTATTTATTTCATTGCTTGATAGTTTCTTAGGTAGTAAATTAATCACTTACACATTTTGTGAGAAATCCCTTGAATTGATAAGTTGTTTAAGTTTGAATCAGTCAAAAGTTAAACATCGGTTGCCTAGCCTTACGTCGCCCTTCCAAGGAACTTCAGGAAGGCGCCGCGTAACAGTGTGTTTGGTCGCAACAAGTTTTTGGCGTCGTTGCTGGGGATTTAGAAATTAGCTACTTGTCTGAGTTAAGCTTCTATTAATTATTTGTTAAAGTTTTAATTTTAAGTTTGCCTTGTTTGTGTTAAGACAGGCTTTTCTCTTGAATGGGGAGCAGTAGAGGCGCAAACAACCTCCTTCCTCTTGATCATGAAACTGAACGAACACTTCACAGGGTGAAGAGGGAAGCCAAAGCTAGAACTAGAATAGAAAGATATTTGGACATCGTAGTTCAACCACAACCATTAGAGATGGCAGGTAATGAAGAGCGACTGATGATAGAAGCCGCAAGACCCAATCTTGCTAATATGACTCAAGCTATTGTGAAGCCTGATATCACGGGTCACTTTGAACTCAAACAGTACATGGTATAGCTGATTCAGTCCATAGGGCAATATGTTTGTCTATCTCATAGTGGCACTTTCAGAACTTCCTAGAAATTTAAACACTTACAATTATCCGAACGTTTCCAAAGAGTATGTCAGGCTAACACAGTTTCCCTTTTCACTGTTGTGGGTAGCTAAAGAATGGTTGCAAAAGGAGCGCGCGAACTCGATCCATACTTGGGATGATCCCTTGGACGCGCCCCACAATATATATCAGCAGAAGATACAGCTCGACTATTCTTCTCTCATGTCGTCAAGTATTGGGGCTTACCTAAAGACATTGTTAGTGATCGCGACTCACGCTTCACTAGCAATTTTTGGACCCAACTCTTTAAGTGCCTCGGGTCAAAATTGAGTCATAGCTCAAGTTTTCATCCGCAATCTGATGGCCAGACGGAGCGATTCAATGGCATGCTAGAGGAATATCTCCGGCACTTTGTGACCGGATCGCAGAAGAATTGGGTGAAGCTTCTGGATGCTGCTCAACAGTGTTTCAATTCACAAAAGAGCTCAAGTACCAACAAAAGCGCTTTTGAAATTGTTACCGGACAGCAACCGCTACTCCCACACACAGTGAACGCACCAAACATGTCAAAATCTCCTCGGGCTGCCAGCTTCTCAAAAGAATGGAAGCAAAATTTGGAGATAGTGCGGAGCTATATTGTCAAAGCCCAAAAGCGGATGAAGAGGCATGCTGATCAGAATCGCCGCTTTGTGGAATACCAGGTGGGAGACAAAGTGATGGTCAAAATCCCAAAGCGGTACTTGTTTGCAGGGGTCCATGACCCTCGCCTATTACAAAAATATATTGGACCATTGTCCATTGAAAGGCGCATTGGGAAAGTTGCATACCGGGTGGATACCCCAGCTTGGTGGAAAATCCATCCTGTTTTCCATGTCAGTCTCCTGAAACCTTTTCGGGAAGATATGGAGGATCCTTCACGAAGCCAACTCACAATACCAAGTATTCGAGGCCCCAATTCAACCGGAAAAAGGCGTGCTGAAGCTATTCTTGATGATCGAGTGATTCACGCCTCAAGAAAAGATCACCAGGAGTTCTTGGTGAAATGGCAGGGATGTGATGCAGAGGAGAATACTTGGGAGAGGGGAACAAACCTCAAAGCCTACAAGAGCCTGATTGATGATTACCTTGCAAGGAAGGCGCCGAGGACGTCGCCAACTCAGGTGGGGGAGAATGTCATGGGCGGCTTTCCAGCCATGCCCCATGATCCCTTGGACGCGCCCCGTGGCGTCCTGGCCAGCCTCCCAACGCCCGTCGCCACGGTCGGCCCCGTGGTCTTGGCAGCTCCAAGTGACAAGCGCGCATGTGCCTCTGTCGCCCCACCGATAGCCATCGCCAGCGCCCAGCCACAGGCAAAAGCCAACAGTGCCGCGCGCGCAGACAATGCCGCGCGCGCAGACCCTGATGCTAAAGACAAAGTTGCTGCCAACGGACTTGCTGCTGCTTTGTAGAAGACTAAGTCCTTTTCATTGTAAATATAGAGTAGTTTTGCTGCATTTTCCTTAAGTGTGATTTTCCAGCTTTCATAGGTCTAGTCATGTAACTTTGGTTTATTTTTTTTAAGCATTATTAAGGGGGACCAAGCAATCAAAACTTTCAAGCAAGCAAACAATTCTCTGTACTGGTGTCTCTCCCCCCGACACCGTCTTGTTTTCTGTAATAGCTTTCATTCAATGCAATCAAGCTTTCTTTCATTCTCAATTCTCTTTTCTGCTCTCTTTCAATTGCTCATGACATTGGTTTTCCCGTACGGCACTGACAATCTAGTCTAGCGTACGGAGGGGACCTCAGTTGGCGGACAGCAACCGTACTGACATCGGTTGCCTAGCCTTACGTCGCCCTTCCAAGGAACTTCAGGAAGGCGCCGCGTAACAGTGTGTTTGGTCGCAACAAGTTTTTGGCGTCGTTGCTGGGGATTTAGAAATTAGCTACTTGTCTGAGTTAAGCTTCTATTAATTATTTGTTAAAGTTTTAATTTTAAGTTTGCCTTGTTTGTGTTAAGACAGGCTTTTCTCTTGAATGGGGAGCAGTAGAGGCGCAAACAACCTCCTTCCTCTTGATCATGAAACTGAACGAACACTTCACAGGGTGAAGAGGGAAGCCAAAGCTAGAACTAGAATAGAAAGATATTTGGACATCGTAGTTCAACCACAACCATTAGAGATGGCAGGTAATGAAGAGCGACTGATGATAGAAGCCGCAAGACCCAATCTTGCTAATATGACTCAAGCTATTGTGAAGCCTGATATCACGGGTCACTTTGAACTCAAACAGTACATGGTATAGCTGATTCAGTCCATAGGGCAATATGTTTGTCTATCTCATAGTGGCACATTCAGAACTTCCTAGAAATTAAAACACTTACAATTATCCGAACATTTCCAAAGAGTATGTCAGGCTAACACAGTTTCCCTTTTCACTGTTGTGGGTAGCTAAAGAATGGTTGCAAAAGGAGCGCGCGAACTCGATCCATACTTGGGATGATCTAGCAAAAAAATTCTTAATCAAGTTTTTTCCCACTAAGAAGAGAAAGTCGCTGAGGAGCCAGATTCTTGGGTTCCAACAACGGGATGACGAGACTCTTCGTCAAGCTTGGGAAAGATACAAAAAGCTACTCAGAGGATGCCCACATCACTGTCAGACTGATGAGGTATTGGGTCACACTTTTGTTGATGGGTTAGACGAGACATCAAAGATAAATCTTGACTCAGCCTGTGGGACAAGTTGCATGGCAAAGCCGTATAGTGAAATCCAACTCCTGCTAAACAATTTCACTGCTAATGATAATAATTGGCAAGGAGATGGGGAATCATGAAGAGCACTTAAACAGAAAGCATTCGGTGTAATTGAGCTTGATGACTTCTCAGCCATGAGAGCAGATATAGCAAAATTGGTAAATTAGATTAATAGAATGAAAATGCACCAAACACAACAGATGCAACATGTACAACAGATGTCTACTTACTGCGAATTATGTGGTGACAGTCACACGAGTGACATGTGCCCTACGAATACTGAATCTGTTTACTATGTGGGGAAATAGAGCAGATGTCCGATAAATCAGCATACACAATATGGGAACACTTACAATCCAAATTAGAAGAATCACCCTAACTTCTCTTGGGGTGGAAATCAGACGACGCAGAATCATTATAGGCCCCAAGAAATTTTTAATCAACCTCAGAAGCCACCCCAGCAAGTAGAAAAGAGTACGAGTGACTTGTTGAAGAAGTTGTTCCTTAATAATCAATAACTCAGGACCGATTTCAGATATCTTGAGAGACAAATGGGGCAGTTAGCGTCAAATCAAAATACTAGGCCTGCAAGCACTCTTCCCAATGATACAGAGAAGAACCCTTAAGTTAATGCAGTCACACTCAGAAACATGAGGGAATTAGAAGAAGCGCCAAAGAAGAGAAGGTATAATCCTATACTTGAGGGGGAGTTGATTCCTAAGGCAACACACGAGTCAAAGAAATATGATGTAAGTTCAGAGCCAGTGAATGCTGCAAGGCCACCACCACCTTTCCCCCAAAGATTACACAAGAAGAATGATGATCGCACGTCAAATTTATTTCTATGTTCAGCTAGGTTCAATTAAATCTTCCATTGGTGGATGTACTTCGTGAAATTCGAAAATATGCTAAGTACATCAAAGATATAGTGGCTCGGAAGAGGAGACTGACTGAATTCGAGATAGTTGCACTTACTGAGGAGTGCACTTCGAGGGTCCAAAGCAAGCTCCCTCAAAAGCTTAAGGACCTTGGCAGCTTCACTATCCCTGTACGGATTGGTAATGTTGATATAGGCCTTGCTCTTTGTGATTTGGGGGCGATCATAAATCTGATGCCCCGATCCTTATTCAAGCAATTGGGTGTGGGAGCTCCAAGACCAATCACTATGATATTGCAACTAGCTGATAGATCCATAGCCTACCCTGAATGAGTTACTGAAGATGTGTTGCTCCAAATTGGTAAATTTATCTTCCAACCGGACTTCATTATCCTAGATTATGAGGTTGATAAACAAGTTACAATCATATTGGGACGATCCCTCTTGGCTACATGTGATGATATTATTAAAGTGGAAGGGGGAAAAATGATTATGAGGGTGCAAAATGAGGAAGTAGTTTTTAATGTCTACAGGGCGATCCAACTTCCTGCCATTATGAGGAGCTCTCTATGATATCTGTTGTGAAGGTGGATTAGTAACTTATCGACACGAGTGTATATCTAGACGATTCTCTAGAGAAAATACTCATGTTGTTTGATAGCTTGGAGATTGATGATGAGGTTGAGGAGATAAAGCATATACTAGATGCATCATGTGCCTACATGCAGGGATTAAATCCCTTTGAGCCCCTAAATAAGCCAAGTGGGCCTCCTCCAAAGCCGTCGATTGAAGAAGCTCCAAAATTAGAACTTAATCCCTTGCCCCCTCACCTTCATTATGCCTATCTGGATGGTTCTAACACTCTACCTATTATTGTTTCTTCTGACTTCTCTATTGCAGGAAGAAAAGTTGTTAAGAGTGTTACATGAGCACAAGCAAGAAATCGGGTGAACGATGTCTGACATTAGAGGCATTAGTCTGGACTTTTGCATGCATAAAATACTCATGGAGGAAGGGCGCAAGCCAAGTGTAGATCACCAACTCCTCTTAAATCTAATCATGAAAGAGATGGTAAGAAAAGAAGTGATTAAGTGGCTTAATACAGGTATTGTAAGTGAAATGGGTAAGCCCCGTCCAATGGGTGCCTAAGAAGGGGGGTGACAACAGTGCTTAATGAAAATAATAACTTGATTCCCACAAGAACTGTGACTGGGTGGAGAATTTGCATAGATTATAGAAAATTAAACAATGCCACCCGCAAGGACCACTTTTCCCTCCCTTTTATTGACCAAATGCTTGATAGATTAGCTGGACATGAATACTATTATTTCCTAGATGGCTATTCGGGGTATAATCAGATTGCTATAGCCTTAGAGAACCAATAGAAGACTACATTTACGTGTCCCTATGGTATGTATGCATTTAAGAGAATGCCCTTTGGCCTTTATAATGCACCTGTGACTTTTCAAAGGTATATGATGGCTATTTTAACTGACATGGTTGAAAGATTTGTAGAAGTGTTCGTGGATGACTTTTTTGTGTTTGATAATTGTTTAATGAACCTTGATAAAGTGCTTTCCAGGTGTGAAGAGACAAACTTGGTACTTAACTGGGAGAAGTGCCATTTCATGGTACGAGAAGGTATAGTCTTGGGGAACAAGGTGTCCAAAAATGGTTTGCAGGTAGACAAAGCAAAGGTGGAGGCGATTGAAAAATTGTCCCCACCGACATCCGTCAAGGGCATTCGCAGTTTCTTGGGCCATGCAGGTTTTTATCATCGTTTCATTAAAGATTTTTCAAATATTTCTTCTCCTTTATGCAAGCTTCTTGAGAAAGATATCCCCTTAAAGATTGATGATGCCTGTTTTGAGGAGCTGAAGGGAAGATTAGTGAATGCGCCAATTATCATTGCCCCGGATTAGGAGCAGCCCTTTAACTGGATGTGCGATGCGAGTGACATACCAATCGGAGTGTTTTGGGGAAAATGAGGGATAAAATTTTTCACTCCATTTATTACGCGAGCAAAACTATAAATCTAGACCCGATCAGCTACATTGTTACTGAAAAAGAGTTGCTTGTAGTGGTGTGGGCGTTTGACAAGTTCAGATCCTATCTAGTAGGAACCAAAGTTATCGTCTACACAGATCACTCAGCTATAAGGTACTTGTTTGAAAAGAGAGACGCCAAGCCGAGGCTAATTTTATAGGTCCTCCTCTTGCAAGAATTTGACTTAGAGATTCGAGATCGAAAAGGAACAGAGAATCAAGTGGCTGATCATTTGTCCAGATTAGAAAATCGGAACCATGTAGCTGAGGGGGAGTCGATCAAAGAAACCTTTCCAGATGAGAAGTTATTGGTTGTTACCTCGAGTATAACCCCGTGGTATGCAGACTATATGAATTTTATTGCAAGTGGGGTAATGCCACCAGAATTGACATCCGATAGTAGATCAGTTGGTATGAAGATGTGTTCCTGAGGAGGAGATGAGTGCAATATTGCATAACTATTATGCTTCTCCATATGGATGTCATCATGGTGGGGATAGAACCGCCCAAAAAGTGCTGCAATCGGGTTTCTATTGGCCAAAATTATTTAAGGATGCACGCGCCTTTGTTAAAAAGTGTGACAGGTGCCAAAGAACCGGAACAATCACGAAGAATCACGAGATGCCTTTGCAAAATATTCTGGCAGTGGAGATAATGTTTGGGAGATTGAATTCATGGGACTACTCCCACACTCTAATGGGCACAGATACATCTTGCTGGTGGTAAACTATGTGTCTAAATGGGTGGAGGCCATTGCTCTTCCTACTAATGATGCAAAGGTAGTGGTAAACTTTGTAAAAAAATACATCTTCACATGCTTTGGGACTCTTTTTCTGTATGCTTGATTGTAATGGTGACTTGTTCAACTTACATTATGATGATGATGTATGGTTGCAGATTTGGATGATCTGGAAACATCTAATCCGGAAAAAATGAGTATTCCCAATTACACCCAGGCAGGTACTTGTGTTCTCCAAAATTTTCACTTTCTTTTTGTGTTTACCTTCGATGTCTACTTATACTCCCTTTTCAATTTTCTGTGTCAGAGCTTCAGAAGGTAAATACTTTCTTAACTTAGCATCTGAGACAATGAAACAACTTTGTGCATTTGCTTTCTATTTATCTATTGAAGCTACGTGTGGTCCTTTAAATTGTAACCAATTTTTGTACAGCATATTGTAAAACTTGATATGGACTTATCCGGCGAGAAGAGGTTGTTATAACTCAATGAGCCTGATGAGTTTCGATTGCACACGTACGAAAATGCTAAATTGTATAAAAAATAAAAGACCAAGAGGTGGAATGATAAGCACATCCAACATCGCGAGTTTGAGCCAGGTCTAGAAGTTCTCTTGTTTAATTTGAGGTTGAAGCTTTTTTCAGGAAAGCTTAAGTCTCAATGGGAAGGTCCTTTCGTGGTGGTAAGTGTGAGGCTGGAAATTGCGTGATATGAGCTCAAGTGGCACCTTTTTGGTAAATGGGCAGAGAGTAAAATATTATTGGGGTGGTGATATTGCATGTCACAAGACCTCGGTGGACTTGGCCGATTCTTAAAAAACGTTTTGGGTCGTTCCGCGACATTAAATCTGGTGCTTGTTGGGAGGCAACCCAACTTTTAATACTTTCGTAGCTTAGCTTTATGTTTTTTTAGTTAGAGTAGACTAGTTTTTGTTTTTTGCTTTCTTCGTAGTTATAGAAATCATAGGCGGGAATAGTGTAGCGTGTGTATAATGTATGTATTAAGTGCTCGGGTAGGATGGAATTTATCAAAAAAAAAGGAAAATCTCGGCGAACCAGCGCCCAAAACCCCATTCTCTCTCTTTCTCACCGTAGCTCAGCCCTCCCCGCTGCTTCCTCTCTTTCTCTCTCAAGTTCTCAAGTTTTCCAATTTATGTTGCTCACTTTCATCTCAAGACTTAAAGGTATGTACTTCTTGTTATCTTTGTTCTTGTAATTTGTAATTTCTTAGTGTATTTCTCGTTCTCCTTCTCAAACGACCCCCAAATCCCCTAGGTCTCTTTGATATGTCATGTTGCTATGGTGGTCCTAATGTGCACGAATTTGATTGCAAATATTGGTTGTGAAGTTGTATTTTAAGTAGTAAACTATAATTCCCTTTACTTCATTTAAATTTCATAGGGCTACCTTGTTCCACCATTGTTGAAATAAGAGAAGCAAAATTGATGCCCACAAGGTGTTTGCTAAAATGCCTAAAAGAGTGAATTGAACACTGGTGAATTCTGAGTAGTCGCGTGTAGTTGTATAACAGATGTCTACGTGTGGGGTGTTTGGGGGTTATGTATCTTGTTGTAAACCCTTGTAAGAAGTAGTTAGTGTACTAGACTAATTGTAGTTATTTGGACTCTAGCATTGCTTTCTTGCACTACGGCTAAGTTATGGCCATGTTCGACTACTTGAATTGTGTGGCATGGGGAAGTCTTGAGTACCTACCGCCTTGTGATGAAACATTGGTGCACTTTGAACTAATCTTGTAAGTAGATTATACATAGCCTTCAATTTTAAGTGTGGGGTCATCTTGGCCTCTCATGATGACCTTGGGCGAATATTTTGATTCATTCTCACCTTTGTGTTTGTCGTGTGTAGGTTATTATGTCTTTTGATAGTGCCGCCAAAGGAAAAGGGGTGGGAAAGTCCTCCACTAGTCCCCCCCCCCCCCCAAAAAACAATGCAAGCAAGGTGAAGGATTATCTAGGCAAGCTAAAGGGAAACAAGTTGCCGATGGATCACAGCAAGCACCATTGCAACCGAGGCCTCGTTTGAAACTAGTTAGTGATGCTGCCATCGTATGGCATAGGTACTTCGTGCCATATGGGCGGTACATCTCCGAGATGGACATTAATGTGAAAGCTTTAGAAAAGAACTTCCCGGACGTGCTTGGCCAGTTGCGTGAACTGAACTTGGAAAAATTCCTAGAATGCCCCGGCCATGCAAATTTGAGCATGGTGCAAAAACTGTATGCTAATTGGAATGCAGACTAGTTTAGGTCACATGTCCGTGGAAAGGATGTGCCAATGAATAGGCGGGCCTTATGTGAATTTTTAGGGGTTGAGAACTCTGACCCGCAGAGGCAACAAAAATCTATCAAAAGCCTCAGCTTCACGGCGATACGTCACACTCTTTGTGGCATCGATTCAAATGCCAAGTGGACCAGAACAAAGGGTGATGCCCATCTTGAGATGATTCGCTCTGATTTCAACAAGATCGCCAAAGTGTGGCAGAATTTCGTGCAGGCCCGACTCATGCCAGTTGAACACAATAGCGAATGCACTCGAGCTCGAGTGTGTGTGATATTCTTTTTTATGATCGGGAGACCCATAAATATGGGTGAGATCATGCTAGGGGAGATGGCCCGCACCCACTTTGGGAAAAGGATCAAAAGGTTCTTATTTGTAAACCTCCTGACGTAGTATATGCTATCCCGTGGGGTACCAAAGTACCCTGGCTGTGATGAAGTAATAGAGGCACCAAAGTCATTGCTAGACATTACATCCTTTCTGGAGTCCACGTCAAAGCTAAGCCAGGCTGCGAGGAATGAGAGGGACAAAAATTTCTACAGTCATCTTTATAGTTCCCTCAATGTGATAATAAGCAGGCTAGGGGTGTCGGATGAGGAGCGTATGCATCTGCGCAATGATCTCTCCATTTTTTCCAAGGAGATGTTAGGAATTGCACCGGGCAGTCCCATTCACCCGTCTGAGGATGAGAACACTCACAAAGGATCAGATGATAAGGATGAGATTGGTGATGAAGTCACGAGAACCATGGCTTTGGTGCCCCTAGGAGTGGATGATGATGATGAGCCCAAAGTTGCGGCTGGTGGGCATTTTGAGGAGGAGGAATCCGACTAGCAGGGAGTTCTTTCTTTCCACATTCCTTTGTTTTGAATTTTATTATGCATCGGGGAGTATACTTGGGCTAGTTTAAAAACGGGAAGAATGTGAAATTCGTGTGTTCAAGCTTGATTGCCGGTATCGACCATAGTCAAAAGGTAGAGTGTGTGATTGAGTTAAATGTGAATTGCTCTTTCATAGTGAGAGGTACATTTTGGGGTGTTAATATAATTCCATTGCTCAAGGACGAGCAAGAGTCTAAGTGTGGGGTGTTGATATTCAACTTAAAGTATGCATATTTTTAGGTATATTCCCTTGCATTGTGCTCATGTATCGTAGATTTCGGATGTATAATGATTTGTGCTAATTTGTGGTATTTCTATATGTAGGAATCCTTCGGATGCAATTTGGGACGAAAGTGCACAAATTGGAGCAAAAATGGGAAGAAAAGGCAAAAGTGCACATTTGAGCTCCACAGGCAGCATGGGGCGCTACCTATGGCGCACAAAATAGAATGTTAAAAAGCCCAAGGCCAGGGCTAGCGCCCCAATCTACCCTGGGCGCTGGTGACATGAAATTGTCCTATTTGACCGGGACTCAGTTATTTTGACCCCAAGATGCCCCAAATCATATAAAAGTCAATCTAAACCTATTTTGGGGAGGAGGACGCGACTTTGAGAGAGGATCAAAAGTACGAAACACGCGGGAGCACGGATCTGATCAATTCTTCCATTCTTCTTCTAGTATTCATATATTTTATGTTTGAAAACATTTTTTTTGATGATTGTATGAACATGAGTAGCTAAGAACCCTATTATTTTGGGGTCATGGGTGCTACATGAATGTTGACGTTTAAAGTTTAAATTGACGAGTTTGATTTTATCATATTGGATTGTTTATTTAGTTATGTTCTTAATTATTTTTTTGAGTGGATAATAGTGAAATACTATTTACGAATCTAGAGTTGAACTCGAAAGTGGGAATTTAGATTGCATATAGGATTAAATAGAGAAAGTTCTTGACCTCGGGCATCGGGAAACGGATTCGCAATTAGGATAGAAATATACCTAATTGTCTCGCTTGGTAGAAATACAGGAAGTGAAAATGCGTTCTTGTTAGTCTTAATGCCATAGACATGTAGGTATTAAGTTATCTTGAATAGGCGAGTAAGAACTCGAAAGATTCTTATGAGTAATATTAACCCTGTCAATCAACAATCCAGATAAATTAATTAGTCAGTTTAAGCCAAGTACGCAACAATATTGTTAGCTAGCCTATGACTCTGGAATATCCTCTCCTACTGAGTTTTATCCGAAATTGACTAAGTATTGTGGTTGATCTCTAGTTATTCCATTGCTTGATTGTTTCTTAGGGAGTAAATTAATCACTTACACATTTTGTGAGAAATCTCTTGAATCGATAAGTTGTTTAAGTTTGAATAAGTCAAAAGTTAATCATAAGTCTCTGTGGAAACGATACTCTACTCACTACTCTATTACTTAACAACCACGTATACTTGCGTGAGTGTGTTTGGTCACAACAGAAGGGTTCTTAACAACAATATTAGGAATAGGGGTGACGTAACCAGTGGCCATTAGTCTCTCATACAGTTGGGCTATGGGTTCAGCAATTGGGGTGTATTGTCTGGGAGCTCTGTGGTCAAAACTTTGGTCGTGGCTTTGGGTAGTTTTGGCGGGCTGGTGGAGGTGAATGGTAATATAAGGGTTGGGTATATATGTATGGTAGGTGGTGGAAGGGTATTGGTATTTTGGAGGTGAGGGTTAATATGTGGGTGGAGGTGTTTAGTATGTAAGGGGAGACTTAGGGCCTTGGGCTACCATTACGGCACCTACTTCTTTCTTCTTCGAGATGCCTCCTGATTGCATGGCTTTGTTTTTGGCTTGCAGTGCCTCGAAATTAGTCACCATCTCGCTCTTGATTCCTTCTTCTATCCTTTCTCCTAACTTGATGATGTCTGAGAACATGTGATTCTTGATAACCATCAACCTTTCATAATGTTGCGGATCCTGAGCTCTAACAAAGAACTTGTTCATTTGTTCTTCTTCAAGTGGTAGCCTCACCTTGGCAGCCTCTGATCTCCAACGAGTAGCATACTTGTGAAAGGTTTATGTCGGCTTCTTCTTGAGGTTCTGTATATAGAAAATGTCTAGTGCATTCTCTGTATTAAACCTGAATCTGTCCATGAAATCTGATGCCATGCTTACCCAATTCTCCCACCTCTTCGGATTCTAGCTGATGTACCAAGATAATACGTCTCTTGTAAGACTTCATATTAAGAGTTTCATGTGGATTTGTTCAATCTACCCACTCCCACAAGCTTGTCACAGTAGGTTCTCAGATGCACCGTAGGATCACCAGTGCCATCAAACATCTCAAACTTGGGAGGTTTATAACCCTCCGACAGTTATACATCCGGCTGGATACATAAGTCTTCATAATTCAAACCTTCAACACCCTTCTCGCCTTCAACACTCTAGACTCTCCCTGTCAGTTTCTTGAATTCTCCTGCCATGTTTCGAATGAGCAGGTCCTTCTCGGTTGGCTCGGGTATGTATAAGGTTTGTTGCAGGGTATGCGGTGAGGTTTCCACGTATATCAGGTTGCCTTGATGAGTTCTTGGAACTTGGGTATATGTGTGATCATAGATTGAAGTTTGAGGGGATCAGGGGTAAGTTGTAGTGCATTTTGAAGAGTATGATAAGTGGTGGTTTTTTGATACTGGGTCGGGTGATGGTGGTGTTATTGAGGGGTTTGCATTGGTGGGGGTTAAGGTTTTGAGGAGGTTCACGATTGTGATACCGGTGCATTGCGGGAGGATTTTGTGGAGCTATGGGTGGTGGATTTTGGTTTTGGGTGTTTTGCGGGTGTTTAGTTCTCAGTGGTTGTGTTTTGTTGGTTGATGTCAGAAACATTTAGAGTAAGGGAGAGGTTTGCGAGATTTCGGACCTGCTCAAGCTCACCCTACAGCTCTAGGATTTTCTGCTCCAAACGTAGGACCAACTCATTCTGTCCTAGCGTACTTCTTCCATCTGAGGTTTCAACATTCTCTGCCATGGTAGTATTATCATTTCGGTTACCACTTAGATCATACATCTTCCCTTTGCCTTTGCCTTTCAGGTCGCTAGGTGGAAGAGGTGGTGGAGGACCTATGGATCTGGTGTGGTAAGCTGATGATGCCAGAATGCACGAACCAACCTTTGGGAATGGGATTAATCAAAAGAAAAAGGAAAAAAGTAACCAAGTTAGTAAGACGAAGTAAAAAAGTGTTTACAATATTTAAGCATGTATCACATAAGGTCATGCAATAATTCGCGTCCCAATTTGGGGACTTCATTATGCTTGAGGTAGGCCTAAGCGATGCATAGACTTGGATAAAATTCATGCCAACGTTTTCCTCATTCCATTAATGCAAAAAATAAGCCAAAACAATCTTTCACTAAATCGACAATAATTATAAAGTCACTAATAGCGTTAAGCCTTATTACATCGAAATTTAATCTAATCTAGAAAGTAGTAAAGAACATTATTTCCTAGCCTACTTGGTCCCTGAAGGACCTTCTCCATGCTTGTCTCTCTTGACTCCATCAATCACGTTTACCAGATCGCGTATGTCGAGTATCAAGTACGATATTGCCAACTTCCCTCCTTCATCTGGATCCATGCCTTGACAATCCAAAAGCCTTTTTCTCATCTTCCCCTCTAGCTCCATCAGTCCTTGCTCTAGATGTTCCAACCTCTTTGTCGACTTATTTGAAATCTCCTTCCATTCTCTGATCGCTTCCATATCCACCTTATGATGTTCTAGATGTTTAGCTTCAGATTCGAACACCCTTTTACATAGCCTTTTATACTTCATTTGTGAGTAAGAGTCAACGAAGATATCCTTTCTTTCACCGGCTTTATCAAGGTTGCTAGATGACCTCCAACCATGAGAGATAGTAGTACATATGACCGGCATGATACCTGTCTGGCTCAATAGTCTCTTCCTCCATGATGACCTTTTGGTTCCATATGTGTTGGGCATCAAACATGAATAGGATGACATCTCCTTTAAAATCTGCTTTATGCTGAATTATGTTAGAAACCTGGGGTATAACTTGTTTCCTCCCAGCTTGCCTCATTACCCATATAGGAGCATAAGGGTAGATTCCTCACAGCCCGATCAGTACTAAGTGAGTGGTTCCTTTAGACATGATGATGAACTCACTACTGGGAAATCATTCAAACATCCAATGCACTTGCTTGTCCGTCAGATTACTAAAGAAACGCACCCATCCTACAGCATTTTCGGGCTTTGCAAACCTGTCTGGATTATAACCCTCAAAGTGTCCAAACTCATGCTTGCACTGATCTAGAGCACGGTACATCTCAGCTAAGATCATCAGGATAATAGTGTACTTCTTCCCCTCAATACCCTCTATTAGGGTCCTAGCGACCATAGCTAAGCGAGTATGAATCCTTCCCTATTGTATTGGAAAGATTAACAATCCCAAGAAACAAACTATAAAGAAATATACCCGGCGGTGCACCCATCCCAAAGAGGCAATGGCTAGCTCCTCAAGATGAAGGCGATATAATTTGCTATGCCCATAATGCTCATATAAGAATTCAAAGGGGATGTATGATTTCTTCAGACTTACCAGTTCGTCGTTCTTCTTAAAACTCAACATTTTTAGAAAACCGCGTGGAGTGCGAATTTTTGGCACCAATAGTCCTGGAATATCCCATGGTAACTTGGCAAAACCCCACCCTATTTCTTCCAGGAGGGGAGTCATTTCTATATTGCCAAATCGAAAAACAGCTCTCTTCTCATCCCAGAACATGGTAGCAGCCTCGATCAGTTCCTTGTTTGGTTGAATGTTCACCAAAGATGGCAGGTTACCCAATACCCTCCTCACACGATTTCTGTCACAGGGTGTAAGGTCATTCCACCAGTAAATTAGCATAGGCGGGATATTCTAGACCACACCGAACCTAGGGATTTTGTGCTTCATTTTCTGCAAACAAATAAAAGTTAGCCATTTCCCCCTTCTAATTCAACTATTAATGCAATGATGATCAACATGTTGGCATATTTTCTCCAAGTAATGCACATAATATGATGGTGTCCTTTGGGATTATGGAAATCCCATTGGACTTTGGACAAGGTTCATCTAAGCGGGTTGATGTGTCAATGACGTCTCAATCCATACTAAGTTTAGCATGATGCATTTACATTTCAAATCAGAGTGTGGTTTCTAGAAAGGTCTAGACTGGTACTCTCAACTGGATAGTTTGAGAGGGAAAGGCACGGGACCGTCGACTGCACCGCTGATCGACTAGTCTACGGCAAATAAGCCTTTCCAATTCAAAAAGGGGGTTTTAGGAAAAGCGCGGATACTCATCAAGATCCGCTATGTTGATAATGAGCACGAATGGAGCATGATGTTGGGAGCATGCTTTATGAAAAACAGTAACACCTTGCCAAATATTTACCTGATAAAAGTGTGTAAAAACAGTAAACAATATAAACAGGAGAAAGAAAAGAAAAAGGGAAAGACAAAGGAGAGAAGTTAGTTTAACTCATGAAAACATGCGAGAACGTAATTAAATGAAAAAAATATAGAGCTAGAGGCAGGAGAGACATGATATAGCAGTCTTAAGCAAGATGAAAGAAACAGAGGGAAAGATGTGCATGTCATAGCAATGGAAATAAGATAGGGGATATGCATATCATAGCAATTTAAACAAATAAGGGATGTCATAGCAATCTAAACAAATAAAGGGAAATAAGGGAAGGGATGTACTTTTCCTCAAATAATTCACATAAGTCAACTTCGTTATGGTACTAGCCTAAGTGTAAATCCCCAGCAGAGTCGCCATCTTGTTGTCCCGTTTTCTCGCTGAAGCGAGTTTCGACAAGTGACAACTCTTTTAAATGGGTATTAAAAGAGAAAAGCGTCCACCTAATGATTTTTAAGGTGCGTTAGGGTATCTATTTGCAAATAACTCTATTTAACGAGTCTACGTCATCAAAGATCGGGTAAGGGCTCAAATTACCTCAAAGAGAAGGTGTTAGGTACTCTTTGAGGTCCACAACTGTGGGTCCCGACCGAAGTTTAAACTATGTGAGATTATCGGATTACAATTGTCCTAAGTAATCATATAAGTGAGGGAAGACAAGGAATTTAAAGGTTCTATTGTATACAAGTGTAAAGGAAATCGAGCAACAATTAAACTATATAATGATTAATACAAGTCTTTGGAGGTTACAAGGTACAACTGGATTAGTCTATATTTGATGATTAAGTGTGAACAATAAACATATAAAAGAAAGGAGGGTCCTAAAATCACCCCGTGCAACATAAATAATTCTTCGCAACTCCCTTAAGGTAGGGGGTTGCTCATATTATTCAGCGGGCATAGACTATCATCTCCTGCTACCCGATTACTATGTTAAAGTTGTTTACTTACAAGCGCTCTAACTCAATTCTAGGTCGTGTCCTACGCGTGCACTACCTGTCCCTTGCCTATGGTCCAGGAGGCTTTGGACCTACTATTAGGTGTTTCTAGACTCTACTTAGGATGCTCAAAAATGATAAAACTAGCACACATTCAAAACATATAGGACTTCACATAAATGCAATAAAAGGCTCAAGTTAACCCCCACACATAAACAACGAATGCAAGCGGCAGATTAGGCAGTAGACAGTTTTAGTATTAAGAAGCATTATAATCGTTAAGTCCTATAGGCATGCTTCTAGGTGATTCTGATTTCCAGCATTGTACAGGTAGCAAGCTTTAGGCTAACGGATTTGAAAATTAAAGGCATTACAAACCTATAGGCATGGCATCTACATTGTTCGTGCAGTGAGGTAATAAGACTGTTCAAAATCCCAAGATTAACGACGTTGATTTATTGGAATGTTGTCTAAGACGAGGAACAGTATCCTATAGGCAGGATTTCTGATGGTTGGTATTTGGAACAGGTACTCATTTTGTTTATCCCTGTAGGCATGTTTTTAGGCGGGCAGTATGATAAGAATAGCAACAACGGCAGTTTAATTAATCAATTAAGGTCCTATAAACATGATATCTAGATGAGTATCAATGGAAGCATGTCTCAATTACTTAACCTGATCCTATAGGCATGATATCTAACATATATCAATAGAGCAAATTGAGCAAATAACCAATGATGTTTGAATCCTTTAGGCATGCTATCTAATAGCGTATTGAAGTGGAGCATGTGAACAAGTGAAAAATTTATGACGAGCGCAAAACACACTTTAATTATGCTCGCTAATCAAATATAGCATAGTATAATATTGTATCCACAGGGATTGGATTTAAATAGTATTCTCGTAGTTTCTAGCTTGGTTACTAACCAAGATTATCAATAGTTGAGATTTATAAGATGTTTAACTAAAATTAACTAAGAATCTAAAACTATTGACTAATGACGATCGAAACAAGGAATAAGCAAATATGGTTATCAATGGGATAAGATATGGTTTGATAAGATAGGTGCAAGATAATTGTTCGAGATCTAACTCTCAATAATTCATTTTTAATGTTCAAGTGAGTCTCTCGAATTCACTCAATTATTAGTTCAAACGTTCAGCAAAAACTCCTCTCTCGATTAAGTCTTAACCTCACAAGATGAACAAATTTAAGCACGTGAAGCTATGCAAGAATGCGTAGTGGATTGGTCTTTAGGAGAACCTCTCTCGATTATCCTCCTAATTAGGTTTAATCAATAATTCAACTAGTCTCTTCCGATTACAAAGAAGAATTAATGAACTCAACCAACAATATAATGTAAAGATATCACAAGTTATGCCTCTCTCGATTACATGAACAAGTGAATATAAATGCAACAATTAAATCATCCAAAAACGATTCAATACATAAAACTAGAGTTATAATCCACAAACAATCATCAATACACCAAATCCATCAAACCCTAAAATGAACTACTCCATAATCATGGAGAAATTAATCACAAATATAATTAAAGTATAGAAAAACATATATTCGATCCTAATTTAGGTCTTGAGTGAGGAAGGAATGATGAAATCCTTGTAATTGTGTTCTTCCAACTCCTCCTTAGCTTCCTTAGGTCAAAAGTATGTCAAAAGTCCAGAAAATAACTTTTTTCCATGTATTTATACGAAGTAGGGTCGGCCCAGACAAAACCTCCCTTTCCTAGCCGAAATAGGAATACTTTAAAACTTATTACTTTTCATGAGTCACATTATGCTACGCAGGATATGTAGCATTAGTGCAATTTTCTTGGTCGTAAACTCTCTGAACTTAGCTTGTCTGATAAAATTTTTTACTGATGCTACGCACTATGCCTAGCATTAGTGTATTTTTCTGACACACCCAAAAATTACAAGTCTCTGAACATCTCAAATTTCTGACGCACATTTGCACTGATGCGTCGTGTCGTGCTACGCATAGTGCATCGCATTAGTGCATTTCTTTAGAGTGTTGCTTCTTCCTTGATTTTTAACGTCCATAAGTGATCCTCGACCCCCGAACACGATCCTGGTTTAATCCCTTGAGCTTTTACTCAGACTTCAAAGCTCCAATTATTTATTTAGTTCCACAACATGTACATAACTCGGAATCATTCCTACAAGGTACAAAATACGCAATAAGTGCAAAATACTACAATTAAAGATCAACACAAGTAAAGTGCGGTGAATTAGAGTGCAATAAGCAATTAAAGCACGAGATTATAGCCTACCATCAACACCCCATACTTAAACCATTGCTCATCCTCGAGCAATCAAACTACACTTCATATAGACACGACCTTTTTAAACAACTCTCCTAACTCATCACACTGAGAATAATTAAAACAGATTGAGCACTCTAACGTAACATCCTCGCCTCAAGATTTGAATCAAAAGTACCACGCAATTTTCACAACCCGCTCACTTACTCTAACATAGAGGTCAACGACATTACCTTTCCTTCGTGAATAAGTTCCCCCACACAACAATAAAGAGTAGTTCCACACACAATAAAATTTAAGAACAATCAGGAACTCAACATAGAATGTATTCACTCAATCTCAGAAACAACATTCATATACCACAAAAGACGTACCATAGGCTTGCCCGTAGTGTACTACTCTACTAATTGAGCTCATTCAGTCAAGGATCAAGTAGGACTTTAATTGGTTATAATGTAGGCTGCAGGACAGGTAGGATACATTTAGATATAAGAGTGACTACACCACCCTAAGCACTTTAATACATAATTACTCGTTCAAAATCCCACTCTTATGTCAAACCATAACTCCACCTTCACATCAATATACATCAACTCCTACTCCTTTAAGCATAAATACATCAAGAGTTACCACTATCAAGGAATATTTTTCACAACAATATAACTATTTTTCTTTTTCTTTTCTTATTCAATTCAAGGGGTATTACTTTTTCAAAACAATGCACCTTCCTCCTATTTCAATAGTTCCACTCAAAAGCCAAATCAATACCTCACACTTTAACTTTTATAAAGTTCATAACAAATTCAAGTGCTCACGAGAGGTACAAGGTTCAAATAGACAGTCAATTCAAACAAAAGTGTAAAGCTTGTAAAGTGGTGGCCAAGGAAACAGGATTACAGGCTCAATGAGGTTAACTAAGATATATAACAATTAAGTGGGTAAAACATATATCAGGATCAACAAAGAAATACCTATATCACTTCCAAGACTGAATAAAATTACTATTTCTCTTTACAAACACACGGGGAAAGTTCTAGACATCAACTGTTATGCACAGAATACACAAAACGTCACACACACATGGCACGTAACTCACTCAGGATCGGACTCATCAAGACACTCTAGTCAAAGAAGTTAAGCAAAGTTAAGATCATACACTTTAAGGCACCTATACAAGAGTCAAAAACTGAGCCTAAGCGTCACAACTAAAGAACTTACTATTCTCAAGGTATAATAAAGTCAATAGATATTGAATTCCTACAACTTAAATCCCTCAAGAAACATGTCGATGATATCCATCATCGGGAAAAATCAAATATTTTAAAATTTTCAATTTTTTTTTCTATCTCTAACTACTAAAACTAACACAACAATAAAACAAATATACATACATAAAATAACCCCCCACCCCACACTTTAAGTTGTGGCATGTCCCCATGACACACAATTAAAAAGCATAAGGTAAAGGAAACTTTCCTAAACTTTCTTCTTTTCCGAGAACTTATGAACTCCGCCCCTAATTCTGAGTTCATTCCTCGTTTTTTCTCCTTGGGATTCTTTATGGAGCTCATTAAGCCCAATTCTTCTGAGGAGACCTGCAAGACCCGCTCTTTTCTTTCTTTCTTGACCTTATCTTAAGCGGTGAATTGCTCTTACATGATGATCCTTAACTTGATTATGCATTCTTTCATAGGATCAATCCATACATATTCATGTATATCCCCAAAAGTAAATCCACATGATCAAGGTTAGAATAATAAAACAAAGACGAAAGGTCAAATGAATATTCCTCTGGTATGTCCAAGACCATTTGTTTCTCATTCTCTTCTACTAAATGTTGCAGATGTGGAAAGGTGGATGGGGGTTTGAACTCTTCTTCCATCGCTTTATATTCAACCAAAGCCTTATTTTCGATCATCTCAGTTGAATCAGAGTCCGCTTGTATCGTGGACATCTCCCTCTGTAGACGCTCATCCTTTTGGATAGGCTCATTCTCTTAGGGTATCTCCTCCATATATTCCCTATCATAATACTATGAGCATTTTGAAATACTTACTAATCGACTCACTTGCGTTGTTAGGTTCTGAATGACTTCATCACTTTGCATAAACCTTTTCTCAACACTATTCATGAACCTATGCATAAGCGCTCCTAAACTATCATTCTCCTCTTGAGGTGGTTGTCTCGCTTTGCTTTCATTCCAGTCATAATAAGCGTATTCATCCCAACTAGAGTCAAAATTGTGCCCATATGAATCCTTGTACCTGTACGGACTAGAAATAGAGTGAGACTATTCAAAATACATACCATAGGAAGAATATATACCTGCTTGACAGTCAATCCATATATGATTTCCACCGCATTTAAAATACATAGCAGACTGCTGATAATGTTCAGTTACTAACTCTTCAACCGTTTTCTTAGGCTGGTTGTACTCCATCTTCACAACATTTAGAGTTCAATATCTACAGTATCTTCTCTAACTTGTAAGGTACTATAAAATAATTCTTGAAAAGAAGTTAACTAATAAAGAAAATAATATAAAAAAGGAAACAGAATAGGAAAAAAAACTAAAACCTAATTCCTTAATTAGCACCAAAAACTATTTAAAACACTACTAATTGCCAATCCCCAGGAACGGTGCCAAAATTTGACGAGCGCAAAACACACTTTAATTCTGCTCGCTAATCAAATATAGTATAGTATAATATCATATCCACAGGGATTGGATTTAAATATTATTCTCATAGTTTCTAGCTTGGTTGCTATCCAAAATGATCAACAGTTGATATTTATAAGATGTTTAACTAAAATTTACTAAGAAACTAAAACTATTGACTAATGACGATCGAAACAAGGAATAAGCAAAGAAGGTTATCAATGGGAGAAGATAGGGTTTGATAGGATAGATGCAAGATAATTATTCGGGATCTAACTCTAGATAATTCACTTCTAATGTTCAAGTGAGTCTCTTGAATTCACTCAATTATTAGTTCAAACGTTCAACAAAAAATCATCTCTCGATAAGTTTTAACCTCACAAGATGAACCAATTTAAGCACGTGCTATGCCAAAATGCATAGTGGATTGGTCTTTAGGAGAACCTCTCTCGATTATCCCCCTAACTAGGTTTAATAAATGATTCAACTAGCCTCTTCCGATTACAAAAAAAGAATTAATGAACTCAACCAACAATATAATGCAAAGATATCACAAGTTATGCCCCTCTCGATTACATGAACTAATGAATATATATGTAACAATTAAATCATCCAAAAATGATTCAATACATAAAACTAGAGTTATAATCCACAAACAATCACCAATATACTAAATCCATCAAACCCTAAAAGAAACTACTCCATAATTATGGAGAAATTTATCACAAATATAATTAAAGTATAGGAAAACGTAGATTCGATTCAAACTCGAGTCTTGAGTGAGGAAGGAATGATGAAATCCTTGTGCTTGTGTTCTTCCAACTCCTCCTTAACTTCCTTAGGTCAAAAGTATGTCAAAAGTATAGAAAATAACGTTTTTCATGTATTTATACCAAGTAGGGTCAGGCCCATACGAAACCTCCCTTTCCTAGCCGAAATAGGAAAACTTGCAAACTTATTACTTTTCATACGTCGCACTATGCTACGTAAGGTGCGTAGTATTAGTGCAATTTTCTCGGTTGTAAACTCTCTGAACTTAGATTGTCTAACAAAATTTTATACTGATGCTATGCACTATGCCACGCACTATGCCTAGCATTCCAAAAATTACAAGTCTCTGAACTTCTCAAATTTCTGACGCACATTTGCACTGATGAGTCGCACAGTGCCACGCATTGTGCGTTGCATTAGTGCATTTCCTCAAAGTGTTGCTTCTTCCTTGATTTTTGAAGTCCAGAAGTGATCCTCGATCCTCGAACACGATTCCGGCTTAATCCCTTGGGCTTTTACTCAGACTTCAAAGCTCCAATTATTTGATTTAGCTCCACAACATCTACATTACGCGAAATCATTCCTACAAGGCATAAAATACACAATAAGTGCAAAATACTACTAATTAAATCTCAACACAAGTAAAGTGTAATGAATTAGAGCGCAATAAGTAAATAAAACACGAGATTATAGCCTACCGTCAATTCTTATAGGCATGATTTCTATCAATGTACAAAAATAGAGCATATCAAACAAGATAGAGTACACTCGTTTCTCCTAATTTCACTAACTCCCTAATTGTTTGACAGCCCAAAATAAAGAATACATGCTCAAATATTACAAACTAAAATGAATACAGGCCCAATAAACAGAACATGCCCAAGGGAGAATAACCCAGCGACGTCGAGGTCGTCAATAAGCTCATTCTTCACACAAATAGCAAGCCCAGATAGGTACACCGCAAAACATTAGAGTGTATTAGATGCACAACTCAAACTTAGACGTGAACCCATACCAGGCCTCAGGGGGGACTAACTTACCCAGCAATGCTAAATTTAACCACATGAGTAACAAACTATATATGCGATTAATTAAACAGCTTTTGAAGTCCACACACTTAGTTCTTAGGACTGCAACTAACAGTAGTTTAAACCAAAGCATATAGACAAGATCACATTGAGTTTCAAGAATAAGTTCAAAATGCCAGGGTGGAACATCACAAGCTAACAAAAAATCCCAAGTAGGGTTTCAAAATAAAAATATGATCCAGGATCAGCTTAAATAATTTTATACATAAGATTTTAATAAAAGAACCTGGCAGAATCTGAGACAGGAGCAAGTAAAACAGTAGTTTTTACATGGCAGTTCCTAGCATGAGAGTCTAGTGCAAGTATGAGCAAAATAGCACAACAAACAAGCCAGTAGACATGTAACCATTACCTTAATGAGAAATTTTAGCATTATCAATCATAACACCAAGGTCTAAATGTCACTAGAACTCATAATAAACAAGAATATGTCAAATCCAAGTTAACAGGACTAGCATGCACTAGGGCTTGACTACATACGGAAGTAGAGGCCAAGCGTTGAATCTCATCCTAGAATTGTTAGGCAGTATTGAAGAACACAAGATTAAACAGGATAGGGAACATACATTAGAATTTGCAAGTAGCGGAAAAAACATGTTTGGTTAATAACATAATCAGAAATTAACTCTAAGAAAGCATTAAATTACTTGAACGATTCAACAGGAATTAAAATATATTCTGGACATGAATTGGTTTATCACAAGAATCCAGAATAAGGCAAAGAGATAAACTTAGAATAAGCAGCAGCAATAAGCATTCGAACACACACACTAGGATAAACATGCTTAAGAAAGCCAGAATCAAGGTTAAAAATTAGGCAAATTCAAATACTACAGAAGTATAAAGCCTCAAGAATAACTTCAGAGCAGATAGGGATGCAAATAATAGCATGTTGATTCACAAAAGTTTCAAGGACATAGATATACAAAACAAGAACTCAAACGAAAAGAGAATAAAATTGCAAGGGCCAAAGGTACTTACTAGTTACAGATTAACGAACAAGTAAACAAGAAGAATAATTTTAGCAGCACTTCAATAATCAATAGTATAAGAGAGTAGTAGAACCCCAAACCCAGTGTGTCAGAGTTCACAAGGGCTTCAGATGAACCCCGAGCAATGCTCGCACTGGAAGGGTGATAAAACTAACTCCGGTGGCCTTGGCTTTCAGCCGGCCAAGAACCAAAATTTTCAGAATAAAGTGAGTGATTGAGTGAGACAATGATAGTGATAGTAACATTAGTGAAGTGGTAGTTGTTCTTGCCTAGAAGGGAACAGGGATGGGATTTTTATAGTGGTAAAACATTGAACAATCAAACAAGGAAATATAATCAATCAAACATAAATAAGGAAAAGAAAACATGCAAAAATCAATTTAGAATCAATAAATCGGATAAACCTAGTTCCAGATGGAAAATAAAATAATCGAAGAATCTCACTAAACCGGACCCATATAACCTTGCTATGATGCATATAGACGAAAACCCGTCCAGGTCTTGAAGATCTGGAGATGATTGTGCTTGATTCAAGACCTGGTACTTGCCAAAGATAGGCAAGTATTATGTAATACCAAAATCGTATAAATAACAGAGAGATCGAGCATATATAGAAGGAAAATCACTGAGAGATTCCATATTAGAGTCGGAGTTGGGGAAGATAAAGGAGGCAGCTACTAGGGTTTGAGAGGAGAAGAAGAGGATAGGGAGTGTTAGGGAGTAGCGTCTCAGGGAAAATGAGAATAAGGGTTTGGGCGGATTAATTAAAGATGGGGGACGGGCGGTGAGTCGTTGATCTCTGAGATCAACGGATGGGATGAAAGGAAGAATGGGGTGGGTCGTAAAAAACGGGTACCAACCGAGTTTTTTTAAAGGGTTGTTTGGTTTTGGACTGATAAAGGGTGAGTTGGGGTGGGCCAAATGTTTTGGGTCATATTTTGGTCCGAAATTAGCCCTTTTTGGGGCTATAAAATTAAATATACGAAATTTATTTAAAATAATTTATAAATAATAAAAACATTACTTATGCAGTAAAATAATTGAAAATAATAGCTTAACATTGTAAAATATAAAAAAAATACTATTTAGCATAAATAATGTAATAAATGTAATTAGGTACAGAATATAGGTTATTATTACAAAAATTGTGTAAATAGCTCAAAATACAAATGTAATTATAAAAATGTTATAAAACATACATGTTAGTATAAATAATAAATTTGGATGATTAAATCACTGCAAAATAATTTGAAGGGATAATTACTAAATATTTGAATAATTTAAATGCAAGAAAATTAATTTTAAAGCTTTAAATATTATAGAAAATCATAGAAAATACTTATATGACTCTTGTAAATTGGGTAATAATGCAAAATGATATTTTGAAAGTATATAGAATATTTTATAAAATATGAGGACAAAATTGGGTATCAACAATGCCCTACTCTTTGGTCTATGGGATCGAGGCAGTAATACCGGTCGAAGTCGGAAAACCCAGCCTAAGGTACTCCCACGAAAGTGGCATGAGTAACGATGAGAGCAGAAGGAAGGAACTCGACGAAATCGGCGAATGAAGAGATATGGCGTACATAAGAATGGTCACCCAAAAACAACAAGCAGAACGTTATTGCAACAAGAAAGCAAAGGTCAAGCCGCTTAAAGTTGGGGACTACGTCTGAAAGCCAAAACTCAACCGAGCAAAGATCCCTGGGAAGGCAAGCTGGGAACAAACTGGGATGGTCCGTACAAAATCACAGCCAAAGCAAACAAGGGTTCATTCCAACTAGAGACAATATAAGGAAAGCAACTACCAAATAACTGGAACATCAACCGCCTAAAATACTTCAACTTCTAAGAGAAAATGTGTCCCCCAAGTCGTACTCTTTTTCCCTGACTTGAATTTTGTCCTATTTGGGTTTTCTTAAGAAGGTTTTTAACGAGGCGGCGAAGGGAACACTTCGAGTTGAAGTACGCGAGGGTAGGACCATTGTTACTATTTCATTGCTCAACTTCTCAAATACTCTCCCAGTCAAACAATGAAGGGACTAGGTAGACTGGAACTAGGACTCGAACACCAGCC
The DNA here is from genome assembly GCF_000715075.1 of Nicotiana tabacum. Lineage (NCBI taxonomy): Eukaryota > Viridiplantae > Streptophyta > Magnoliopsida > Solanales > Solanaceae > Nicotiana > Nicotiana tabacum. Next base: position 70,299,002 of record NC_134103.1, on the reverse strand, counting down.
AATACCAAAATTCTATAATTTTCTCCAAGTATGTAACTAAAGCAACAATGTCAAAGTAATAACAAACTTACGTTTATCAGGACAGTTTTTCGTATTAAGGTTATGTTCGACCTCGCTCGAACAACACCTACCATCCCTCGGTCGTGACTTAACAAAAGATTATGTTCGACCACGCTCGAACAAGCACCTACCATCCCTCGGCTGTGATTTAACGAAAGGTTGTGATCGACCCCGCTCGAAAAGAAACCTATCGGCCCTCGATCGCGATTTAACGAAAGGTTATGTTCAACTAAGCTCTTACAAATACCTACCGTCCATCTTTCACGATTCAATGAAAGGTTATATTCGAGTAATCTCGAACAAACACCTATCAGCCCTCATCCGTGATTTAACGAAAGGTTATGTTAGACCCCGCTCGAAAAAACACTTACTGGCCCTCGATCATAATTTAACAAAATGTTATGTTCGACTATGCTCGAATAACACCTACCGACCCTCGGCCATGATCTAACGAAAGGTTATGTTCGACCTCGTTCAAACAAACACCTATCAGCCCTCGGCCACATCTCAACAAAGAAACATATGCGACCTATGAATATTCACCTCGAAGGCCATATCCAACTAAAAGACAATAACAATAAGAAGGACAAAAGCGAAACAAGAAAAAAACATACAAGTAGAGAAAATAAACCACAAGAAGGGAAAAAGATGCAAGAAACAACATTGATATTTCATACTTAAACTGTTTATAAAGGCTCAAGAAGACGTCGGTAAAAATACATAAAAAATCAAAAAGGAAACTACTGATTGCTTCCATCACGTCCTTCAGTGCCCTCTCTAACTCGGTCTTCTATGACATCGCCACCCTGACCACCAATGCCCTCACATTCTCGATCCCCCTCGCCATCGCCATCTTCGCCCTCAGGAAAAGCAGTATCGTACCAGGCGTTTTCCTCAAGCCGATCTACACCCTCATCCCCATCCTCCTCATCGGCCTCAGGCATAGTGGGATCATATCCACAAATGACTCGAGCTTCACGAGCATCTTCGAAGGCAGCCTCAGAAATGGATCCCGCCGCATGCAAATCTCGAAAGACATCTAACTGGGCCTCGGCATGAATTCATTCCTCATATAACTCCCGAGGTACATTGGGAAAATCTGAAACATCATAGGAGGAAGGCTGTGCAAGTAATTGGGCCTTCTCGACCTCCAAAGCAGCCACTCGATCATGAAGAATAGAGTTATATTTCTCCAGCTCTCCGATCCCCTCCTTGAGTCGATCTTCCTTAGCTCTCGCTGTTGATTGATCATTCTGCCGCTCGGCTCGGAGAGTCCTATCCGCCAATTCAAGAATCTCCGTCTTCCTTCGAGCATCCAAATGAGAGGACTCTGCCTTCTCAAGCTCCTTTCACTTCTCGGCGACTTCACTATTGAGGGCCTCTAGATGAAGTCGGCACTCTTCTAACTACCCCCGCAGCTTGACCACTTGAGCTTGAAGGTCACTGCATTGGGCCTCCATGCCCCTGATGATCTCAAGCTCTTCTTCCCTGCTCCTCAGTGTCCCCTAAAGGACGCTACATTTCTCAATGGCATTCACCAACTCATCATCTTTCTCTTTTAACTCGTCCCAAAGGGCCTGCATATCGCCGCCTTCGCAAAATTGCCTGCGGAGATCTCAATATTTGCCACGATACTCAAAGTGCTTGTATTTCAATTTCACAAATATCTCTTTACGCCTCTTCTCCCTCTGGGCACTCTCAATCTCAAAATTCACCATCTGCAATCATAAAAAGGAAAGAGAAGAAAGAAGTCAGATCCAAAGATGCCCTGAAAAACAAAAAAAAAAGAGAAAAGAGGTCGAAGCACAAACACTCACCCTAAGAGCAAGGCTAGCAATGCTCCTTGACAAAGCACCATCGTCTATTTCTTTAAGGGTCTTACCCTTTATCTCGGAACAAAGTGGGCCTAGGGCAGGGACTACCTCCTAGGTGTTCTTCAACAGGTCATGATCCATGGGGATCGCAATAGTCCTCGTAGACCCCTCCAAACTTATCTCAAGCTGGGTAAGCCCTTCTTCCATCATCCTCAGGTCGTCCGCATCAATGTTAGAACCTGGCTCATCACCCTCCCTAGCAATGCCTTTGCCCCTCTCATTGGCCTGCAAGGAGATGTCTGCAACTGCTCGATAGGTCAATGTCTCATCTCGCCGTAAAGTGTCAAGAACAACAGCAGTTGTCCCTTCAGTCTCCATCAGCACAGAAGGAAGAGACACATCCACATCATCTCCTACCAACCTCGGAACTCGGCTCGATATCATCTCCCATGATAATGGTCGTCGTCTCACGTAGCGAAAAGTCCCCTTCCGTCGTGTCAACGGCCCGGGTGACTCCATCACCAATATCCACGGACCTCATCTTTTGAGGTAGGAGATCTCCATCACTAGGCAAAGTTCATCGTCCTTGTCGATGAGAGAATATAGAGGAGAAGACGAAGTCTCAAAGGCCAAAGTAGGAACAAATTCAGACATAGCGACAGGGAAAACTGGAACAAAGATAGGATCAGCCGCGGTCGAAACACAGGCAAAAACTGAGGACGCAGTAGCCTTCCTTTTCCGGAACAAGGGTGCGGGAGCTATCGATCTCCTCGTACCCTCTGGCCGAAGCTAAGAAAAAACAGGAAAAGGGAAAATCAGCGAAGGAAAACAAAAAAAAAATTAAGACACTGATAGTCGAAAGGTAATTATCAGTCAAAGGAAGAGTAGGCCCGAACTTCTTGAAAAAGCTTGACCATTCACGAATCCCTATGATGTGAGGTAGGAGCCGCTCGACCCAGTCAGAAATATGAGCGTCCAAAGGAGGAGGCGAGGTCTTGGCTGCAAAGGAATAAGGTGAGAAGTCGAAATTCAGGACCAAACACAGGGGAGAAATCAAAGTAATTACGAGTATAGTTCCAAGCCTCAAGAAAGCTGTTAACATTGGCCACGACGTCCTCAGTTCTAACAAAAAAGAAGGTAAACCAGAATTGACGACTCGCCTTGTCTTCCATCTTCACCACCAAGCATTTTTCCCTCGGTGGCGAAGGTTCAGCATTGTTCCCTATAAAAGCTAGGAGCGAACAAATGAATTAAGTGTCGCAGTGTTAGTTCGACCCCGGCCAGCTCAGCAAACATAGTGGGTATCTTTATAGCTTTATAAACGTACGGCGCAAGCTGAGCAGGACAAACACCATAGTGATGACAGAACTCTTCCACCAGCGGAAGGAGGGGAAAAGAGTAGTCGACATAGAAAGGGTAAGCGTAGAGGGCGCAATACCCAGGACGGTAGACCTCTACCGTATCCCCCTCGGCCGGGATCAACTCAATATGGTTGAGAAGGCTGAATTTAGACTTAAGCTCCGCTAATTCCTTCACCGTCATCGCCGACCGAAAAGCTCTAGGAGGGGCCTCTGGTGACTTAGTGAAATCGGATCTGGAATCAGGGTTGCGTGGGACTATCTCCTCCACCGACAGGAAGGACATATCCTCAACGGTGGTAGGAACGCTCTCCCCATGGGAGGGGAACACCACTGCCAAGGGAGCAACACAACTCCCCTCTGTAGCCTCAGAAGGTAAGTTAGACATGATTCAAAATAAGGAAGGAGAATAACAAGCAAGAGGGAATGAGGAACAATGTAAGTCTCTAAAACAGAGAGGAGAAATTCGGAAAATAAGAGAGCAAGAGAAAGGTATGGGATTTTGAAGTGTTGGAAGATTTAAAATCCAAAACCGCGCTCAAAAACCTCTATTTATAAAGGTCATGGCACCAAAACCAAAAACGGATCATCATGGTTGGCACCGGAACCGAAGAGGCAGGTCTAATCAAAGGTCACATGCTAAATAAAACGACGCATCGGAAATGTGCGTCCTAATGAAGCATGACATCATGACATCATCCCAACTCATGGACAACATAACTCCAGGAAATCGCCGGGGAAATTCAAAGCATTTGAAATGTGCGGCCCACAAAGGGCCACGTTACCTGCTCGCCGCAACAACCACGACCTACGTATTCTGCTTGATTAGCTCGACCACCAACAATACGATCTGCTCATCGAACCCGTCCATAAAGCCGGCCTCAATAAGCGGAGGGACTAACTGTATGGGTCAAAATCTATCTTTAGAATACTTGAATCAAAATAGAATTAGTGCAACATTCCGAGTTGTTGCTTGTCGAAGTAATCTATAAAACGGTGAAATCCGTGGTCGAAGAGTCAGCAAGAGTTGAAGCCAAAGAAACAGCAAGAGCTGAAGCTGAAGAGTCAGCAAGATCTGAAGCCGAGGATCCATAATCGTAGACGAAGGCTGAGGTCGAGCACCCTTGACAGAGTTATAACGGCTAGTTTCAAGATAGGATATAAAAGAGAATATTATAGTGGATATTCTTTATACTAGTACTGTTAGGGTTTTATAGAAACATGTTCTCTATATATAGAAAGAGGTACAATGATAGGGGACATGTGATATTCATTTGTAAAATACACTTTGACTTTAAAAGAGAGAATCAGATCTTATTGTAAGGATACAAACACAACCTTTTCACTAAGATTCTTGTCTACACTTTTTCACCGGATCCGAGGATAACTCGAATATTCAAAGGACTGTCCATCATTCATCATTGTCAGAAAGAACATTCATTGATTCCATCTTTTCTTGGGTGACCCATTCATTCTATTTATTTAAAATCATTTATTGCTATTTATCAATATTTAATGCTAAATTATTTCTTCTGACTTCTTGAATATAGGTTATATGCTGCCGTTGCTACTAAAATATACCTATGTAGTATTTATTGTACTCCCGAGAACTTCATCTTTGGGATATTATTATTAACTAAGATTAACTCTCATTTATATAAATTTAATTAGTTAAACCAAAATCTATATTTTTTGGTCAAACAAAGGCCTCAAAATACCTACCAATTATTATTTCTCTATACTTTTCCTTTTTTGGCTCTTTTTTTTTTCAAGACTATATATACTATAGAAATAGTGAGCATTAAGTTACAAATCTCATAGTGGTTTGACATCTTTCATTATTTTCGTGCAAAAATATACTATGGGAGAGTATGACATAATAAATCATGGGGCTTTACAACAATAAGAATTTTTATTGTGGTGTAGTGACCTTCATCATTAATCGGATATCTTGAGTTTGAGCTCTAAGTATGAAGTTGCATCTATTAAGAAACGTTTTATTTCTTATATGAAACTTTTTTGGCGCAAATTTATATTTAATTGGGCATCAAAAGATCGGATACCAAATGAAAACCGAGAAAAATGGTGAGACTTTGCGTCAAGTACTATAACTCTTAGGATCATTGAAGTCTGATTAGAGTCCCATTAGTAATTTATTTTTCCACCTCCCCACTTCTTTCCTTTGTTTCTTTCTTAATGGACATCGCAAATCTTGAATTTTTGAGGTCCCTCATGAGTGTAATTTTATCATATTTCAGATTTAACATGACTCAATTATTTTTTATAATTTAATACCATACGAAGCTTATCATTGTTACATTTGATTATTTGACACACATGAAGTCAATTTCTTTGGTTTCTTGTTCTTTAAATCGAAACAGCAAGAAGAAAGTGAGAATTTTATTGTTTTTCAAAAGGATACATGACGAAACAAAAGAGATTATCACTTTCTAGGGATTAACTTATATACACGAATAATGTAATAGAAAAATACAAAGAACTTATTAATATTTATAACATGTTACATGTCTTATATTTAGGTTATTAATTTCACTTATTCATAAATAATATTGAGGTTATTTTTTATTTGATTTGATAGAATAAAAATTTATTTGCACTATCATCGATGTAGAGTGTAGAAGTTAAACTCTTAACCAAGACTACATGCCACTTGTTACTGTTTCCTCTTAAAAATCTAAAGCTTGGAAATGGAAACGTGTCACCTTAATGAACCAAGTATTTTATAGCTCCTTCTCTAACCAAGAAATCTGCGATGTGTCATGCATCATTAATTAACCAAATATTTCATAACTTCTGAAAATATTATTGTGGCTTTCCCATTATTAACTGAAGCAACTACAACTAATCATGCTAAATTATCCTTTAATTTGATTTGCAATTACTTAATCGGATTAAAAAATTAGATAGCGGACATCGAGTAAGAAAAAAAGATGAATCTTTAAACTTTTTAATATTGAACACATTCTATTTTTAGAGTTACGGGTTCATATCTACTCTTTGTTGCAAATTTAATGATTTTTACATATAAATTCATACTCCGTGTATGGGTTCAATTGAATCTGGTACTATTATATTGGATTCGCCCCTGATAAAAGACTCACTAAATTCGCTATATTATTATTATTATTTGGATTATTTTCTTATTATTTCTCTGTAATTGGATTAATGATTGATGCAATAAATACGGTATTATTAGATATTTTCTTGTAAGAGTAATTATTGAACACTTGGGTGATGTTATCCTCAGTGATAATGCTATTTGGTTGAGTTGTTATTATAACTCAAAACAGTAGCCTAAAACTCAATCATGGGTTCCTTTGTAGATTCCACTAATTACATCAGTCATCCTCTATCACATACAGAATTATTTGGGCCGAAACATTACACCCCAAAGAAATGGGAAGTCAAAAGGACATGCTTTGAAGCAAAGAAATTTGAAAGTGTGACCAAATTTAAAAAGCTAAAGCCTTTATATTACTGTAATAATAATAATAATAATATACTCAATATAATTTCACAAGTTGTTTTCGAAAGGTAGTACTATAAAACCTTTATACTACTGTCTATTTGCAAAATTATTGTGTTAATGTTACACATCTTAATTTCTTTTCCTTTTTGTTTTCTCTATTTGTTTTGGTTCAAGAAGCTATCTCAACAGTAGAATTTAATCATTTTGTCATAATTTACAGGGTGGTTAGTGAATCAATAATTCGCATTTATCAACTTAAATTAAAATTCAGAAGTCACTGAATTGATCATTGCCTTTATGAAAGTTCGAAATACTCTTTTTCTAATTTAAGTTGATAAATGTGAATTATTGATTCACTAACAGCTCTGTAAATTATGATCATTGCCTTTATGAAAGTTCGAAATACTTTTTTTTTTAAGAAACTGTTCCATTAAGTGTTAATTGACCAATGTTCAATGGAACTTTATGAAATTCATTTAAGCATTTTGAAACGAAATTTCAAGAATTCTAACTAGTGCATCAAAAAGGTAAAATGTCCTTGTAGCACTTGAAAAGTTTGAAGAAATCACAAAATTTTAAGTATAAATTTCTGACAAGGACTAATTCAACTCTTATTTACCTTTTTTTACAATTTTTTCCATTACATCGAGCATCTAGCAAGAGGAAGTGGTAGGAGAAAGAAGCTAATATTAGCATATTTGGCCAAACTTCTAAAATCAACTTATTTAGAAAAGTATTTTTCTTATAAGTGCTTTTCAAAATATATTTTTGCTGAGAAATAGTTTATGTTTGGTTAATTAATTTGAAAAGCACTTTTTGAGCAGCAATTAATATTTGACCAAGCTTTTAAAAAGTACTTCTAAGTGTATTTTTCTCAAAAGTGTTTTTCAAAAAAATATTTTTGGGATGAACCTACTTTTTCTGCTTCTCCAAAATTATTTTTGCTTCTACTCAAAAATATTTTTTTTCCTTCTAAAAGCTTGGTCAAATACCTTAACTTTTAAAAAAAAAATATTTTTGACCAAAATAAAAAACATTTGGCCAAACAGGCTAATAATCAAACTCACACCTATTGTGTGGAGACTCAGACTCCCACTGATATCACAAGATTATTAAGGTTAGGTTATAAAGCTTGGTGATAAATCGTAGTATTTAGTTACTTACTGATTTTATTTATTTACTTATTAACTTGATCTAAGATAAGTTGGATTACGGATGATGTTAGTACAATCGACTGCCAATGGAGAGATCACGATCAACAGATATATACAAATCTAATACTCCCTCCGTTTCAGTTTATGTGAACCTATTTCTTTTTTGGTCCTTTCCAAAAAGAATGATCCCTTTCTAAATTTGGAAATAATTTAGCTTAAACTTACAATTCTACCCTTAATGAGAAGATTTTTTAACCACACAAATACTCTGTGTCCCTTTTTTATTTGTTTAGTACTACAAATTTCAAAAGTCTTCATTTTTCTTAAACTACGTGCCCAATCAAACAGGTTCACATAAATTGGAACGGAGAGAGTACGTAATAAAAATTTAAATCATAGGTTTACTAACTCTATACTCTATATATAATACATTTGGATAAAAAGTGTGCAAGTAAATAGAGTAGGAAAATTTAACAAAACTATGACCTCATACCTTTGTAAATTTAAAAACTGATATGTCACAGTCACAATATATTTTAATTTTTACTATCAGCATGCACTAACCAATATCATTCCTTAACTTAAAACATTTTAGAAGATTTAACGAATCAGAACTGCATTCCTTTAACTATATGAATCATCTTCCACTTCGTAAGGCAGTGATTCTTATCCCTTTTCTTTCTATTTTCCCTATTATTTTTGGGGCGCAGAGGATTTGATGGATTTGGAGCAAGAAAAATAGAATGTCCGGTGAAAATCGAACCTTAAAACATCTAGCATCTAGGATCAAATGCGGAACTAAGATTTTTAGTTTATGGTTCTGGATCATAATGTTTTTTTATTAACTGGGATCTAAATAGATTATTTATACATATTCAATAAATTTTGACACACAAATACAATATTTAAGCCAAAACTATTGGATATTGCCAAATCCATAGCTAAAAGGCTGGCTCCGTCCTTGTCTAGGATAATACCTATATCATAAAACTATTAGTCAATTCTCTTAATTTATTCATTCTTTTCTAAGTTTTTTTTTCTTCATATTGTTTTGCTGATCTAAAAGGATATGTAAATTAGAAGATCTAGTGAAAATCGAACCTTAAACCTCTGAAATCTAGGGTTATACCTCCAGCTTCAAACGACTATTCAATTCTCCTAAATCATTTTTTTTTTGCTCATCTAAAAGATATGTATGTTTTATATATAAAGACGTGACATATATTTGAGACTTGAGAGTGCATATAGAAATTAAAATACAGTATCAAAATGGAACATCTGCCCTCTGCTTATATATTTTCCGCATAAGTCATAACAAATAAATGTTAAAACTTTATACACTGTCTTTTGTTTTCTTGAAGCTATGCTCTTTTCTTATCTTTTATGGACAAAAAGGAAAAAACAAATAAAATACTTCACCTATTTTCAAAATCTTATTTCGTTTAGAAGTACCATTGTTTGTGTTGGGAATAAACCCCCCACAGAAAAATAATATTTACTGTAATAACAATGGAATAATAACGTAGTACCAAGATATAGTAATCAACAAAAAGAACAACAAGAACACAAATATTTTAACGTGGAAAATTCTTCTAAATAAGGGAAAAAATCACGGGCCCGAGAGGAGCAAAGTAATACACTATAATGAGGAATTTTATATTCCGTAGTCCCGAGTAAAGTACTCCAGGGACCGCTACACATTCAAAAAAAATTACTCTCTATTGAGATTCTCACCTCACTACCATATCGCTCACACTCTCTATTTTTCCCACAGTATATTTCTCACGATACCTGAAAAATGCTCTCTGCAAACTGTGTTGCTTCTCTTTCTGTGTGATATGAAATGAGAAGCAGATAGCTCCCTTTTATAGGAGAAATGACTGACCTCTTCAACCAATCAAATTGATTGGCTTTAGCAAGCTGGGCTTGCAATTTGCCAATTTGCAAGAATGCAAATTGTTGCCAAAACCGATTTGGCAAAACCTATTATGGAATCTGACATTCCTTTTTTTTCATTATAGGGATGGACCCACAATCTCCCTCACTAGACTCATTATCCTGAAGGAGGTAACACCAGACTTCTAACTTGAGTGCATGCCGACAAGTTCTTTGCACAACTCGAACATGTCCCTTGGTACTATCTTGGTCAGTATATCTGCAGGATTTTCACTTGTGAAAATCTTCAAGACTTGTAGAGATTCACTCTCTACCTTTTCTAGGATCCAGTGATATCTCACATAGATATGTTTGGTTCTTGCATGGTACATGGAGTTCTTGCTCAAGTTTATTGCACTTTGACTTTCACAATAGATAACATACTCCTTATGCTGCAAGCCAAGCTCTTGAAGGAACCGTTTCAGCCATATCATCTCCTTACCAGCTTCAATAGCGGCAATGTACTCCGCTTCAGTTGTAGAGAGTGAGACACACTTCTACAACCTCGATTGCCATGATATAGCTCCCCCTAAAAATATAAACAAATATCCAGTAGTGGATTTTCTGTTATCAATGTCACCTGCCATATCAGCATCTGTATAGCCCTTCAAGATTGGATCAGATCCTCCAAAGCACAAACAATCTCCCGCGGTACCTCTCAAGTACCCGAGTATCCACTTGACTGCTTCCCAATGTCCTCTTCTATGATTTTCAAGAAACCTGCTGACAATATCAACTGCGTGAGCAATATCAGGTCTAGTGCATACCATTGCATACATCAAACTTCTGATGGTAGAGGAATAAGGAACTTTGGTCATGCTTTCCTTTTCCTCCATTGTTATAGGATACATCTTCTTGCTCAACTTCAGATGACTAGAAAGAGGTGTGCTGACTGGCTTAGCATTCTTCATGTTGAAGCGTTTCAGTACACGTTCAATGTATTTCTCCTGAGACAACCACAACTTTCTTCTTGTTCTCTCTCGAACTATCTTCATCCCCAGAATTTGTTGTGCTGGACCCAAGTCCTTCATATCAAATAACTTGGACAAATCTCCCTTCAACTTTGCGATCAACTCCTTGTCTTTTCCTACAATTAATATGTCATCCACATACAACAATAAAATAATAAAGTTGTTGTCAGAAAATCTTTTGAAGCATACATATGTATCAGAATATGTCTTTATGTAAGTTTGACTTTTCATGAATGAGTCAAACTTTGTGTACCACTGCCTTGGTGTCTACTTCAACCCATAAAGACTCTTATTCAGTTTGCACACCATGTGTTTCCTTTTAGCTACTTCAAATCCTTCTGGTTGCTCCATATAGATCTCCTCTTCCAAATCTCTGTGAAGAAATGCAGTTTTCACGTCCAACTGCTCTACTTCAAGATCTAGGCTAGCTGCTAAGCTCAAGATTGTTCGAATAGAAGTTATTTTGACAACAGGTGAGAAAATTTTATCAAAATCAATACCTTTCTTTTGTTCAAAGTCTTTTACCACCAATCGAGCTTTGCATCTGACTAGCTTGCCATTTCTATCTTTCTTGAGTTTAAAGACCTATTTGCATTTGAGTAGTCTTTTACCCTTTGGAAGTTCAACCAGCTTGTACGTGCCATTTTTCTGTAGAGATTCCATCTCTTCTTGCATGGCTTTCATCCACTGGTTCTTTTCTGGATGGGACAGTACCTCCTTACGACTTTCTGGCTCCCCCTCATCATTGTTGACGACATACTCTGTGGAAGGGTACCTGCATGACTCTACCCTTGGCCTCTCTAATCTCCTCAGAGGTTGAGGTTTTTCTTCTTCTAGAGGAGGGTACTCCATTTTCTCGACATCATCATCAAGTTACTTTTCCTGCTCAATAACCTTACCAGGTGGCTCCACATGCTCGGCATCCTCGCTGATACTACTTTCTGCACTTGTGGAATTATTAGAAGTAGAAAGAATGGTAAAAAGGTTAGGGATTATATCATTTTTGTCCTTCTCTAACTGATCATCTACAGCTCCAACTTCACTTTCTCGGAAGATTACATCTCTGTTTCTGATGACCTTCTTCTTTACAGGATCCCACAATCTGTACAGGAACTCTTAATCTTCATATCTGATAAATATGCAGGGAACGGATTTATCATCCAGCTTTGTTCTCTGCTCTTTTTGGTATATGTGCAAAAGTTATGCAATTGAACACCTTCAGATGTGAGTAGGACACCTCTTTGTTGGTCCAAAATCTCTTTGGGATGTCGAACTCCAATAGAACTAATGGACTCATATTGATCAAGTAACAAGCTGTCTGAACTGCTTCACCCAGAATGACTTAGGCAGTTTAGCCATTCTGAGAATGCTTCTCACCTTCTCAACAATGGTGTGGTTCATTCTCTCGGCTACATCATTGTGTTGTGGGGTTCCAGGAACTGTCTTTTCATGTCTAATCCCATGGCTCGAACATTACTCTTTAAATTCCCTTGAAGTGTACTCACCTCCATTGTCACTTCGGAGACGCTTTAGCTTTTGGCCTGTCTCTCATTCCATAGAGTATGAAACTTCTGGAAAACGTGAATCATCTGATCTTTGTTTTTCAAAATATAAACCCACAATTTTTGTGAAGCATCATCAATAAAAGTAATAAAATATTTATTACCACTCATCGATTCAATTTCCATTTGATCACAAACATCAGAATATGCCAAATCAAGTATATTCAATTTTCTTTTAGACGATGTTTGAAATGAGACTCTATGTTGCTTACCAAATAAACAGTAGTCACGAGGTTTTACCGTTGTACCTTTGGTATAAGAAATGAGTAAGTTTCTGGAAAAAATCTGCAATCCCTTCTCACTCATATGACCCATTCTTTTGTGCCACAAATCTGCAGAAATCTTATCTTGTGTCGCGTTCAATTTACCTTGGCATATTTCTGCATTTGTCTTGTAAAACGTGTCATGAGCCACTCCTTTACAATCACTAACGATATCTTGGTGAGTCACCACTTTTGATTTGCAAAATAGTTCTCGTAACCATCTCGGTCCAAAGCTATTCCCAAGATTAAGTTCATCCCCAAATCAGGTACATGTCGCACGTTCTTTAGAACCAATGTGCATCCGACATTTGTCTTGATACAAATATCATTGATCCCTGCAATCTTTGAGTAACTCGTGTTACCCATTCTCACAGTGTCGAAATCACCTGCTACATATCTGCAAAACAATTCTCTTACCGGTGTGGCATGGTAAGATGTCACTGTGTCAACCACCCATTCCGAATCTAGACCTTCCAAGTGCATGCATTCATCTTCCTTATTTATAAAGAGAACAACATTATCATTGCTTTGCATCATGGCGGTTGAGTTGTCGTCATTCTTCTGGCTACTACTTTCAGTTTTGCCCTTTCTTAGATTTGGGCAATCTCTTTTGAAGTGACCCGATTGATCGCAATTGTAACAATTTCTTGATTTTGATTGGGATCGATTCTTGGACTTCCCACGACCTCCGGATCTACCATAGTTACTCGAACTCCTTTGATAACTCCTGCCTTTACCTTCTGTGATGAGAGTTTGTCCTTAATTTTTAGGTTTTTTTCTCATCTTCTCATTGAGTAGAAGAGCCGATGTGACGTCCTTCAACTCAATAGTGATTTTGCCGTGCAAGATGGTTGTTACCAAATTATCATACGAAGATGGCAATGAGTTCAAGAGAAAGATAGCTTTATCCTCTTCCTCAATCTTTACTCCGAGGTTGGCAAGCTGCGTGATTAGTCTATTAAACACATTTAAATGTGACAAAAAAATTGCACCTTCACCATATGTGTATAATTGCTTCTTCAGGTACAATTTTTTTGTCAAAGTTTTGGACATGTATAAGCTTTCCAACCTTGTCCAAATTTCACATGCAGTGTCTTCGTCAATGATGTTGTTTACCACATCATCTGATAAGTGCAACCTCATTGCACTAGCAACATTTTCATCCAAGTCAGCCCAATCCTCAACTTTCATGGTATCAGGCTTCTTGGCATCATTGTCTAATACCTTGTGTAATCCTTGTTGGGTGAGCAGATCCCTCATCCTTCTTTGCCATGTTGAGAAACTGTTATCTCTGTTGAATTTTACTACCTCGTACTTTACTCCGGACATGTTATTCACCGAGTATAGTACTACCGACCGTGAACAGTATTTCTTTGAACGAGCAAAACCTATGCTCTGATACCAGTTATTGAAAATAAATTTCCCATAGAAAAATAATATTCACGGTAATAACAACGGAATAATAATGTAGTACCGAGATACGGTAATCAACAAAAAGAACAACAAGAACACAAAGATTTTAACATGGAAAACTCTTCTGAATAAGGAAAAAAATTACGGGCTCGAGAGGAGCAAAGTAATACACTATAATGAGGAATTTTACACTCCATAGTCCCGAGTAAAGTACTCCAGGGACCACTACACATTCAAAAAACAATTACCCTCTATTGAGATTCCCACCTCACTGCCATATCGCTCACACTCTCTATTTTTTCCATACAGTATATTTCTCACGATGCCTGAAAAATGCTCTCTGCAAACTGTGTTGCTTCTCTTTCTGTGTGATATGAAATGAGAAGCAGATAGCTCCCTTTTATAGGAGAAATGTCCGACCTCTTCAACCAATCAAATTGATTGGCTTTAGCAAGTTGGTCTTGCAATTTGCCAATTTGCAAGAATGCAAATTGTTGCCAAAATCGATTTGGCAAAACCTGTTATGGAATCTGGCATTCCTTTTTTTTTTTCATTATGGGAATGGACCACAGTTTGCACCCTACGTTGCCAAAACAATGATGAGTTAAGTCACTCAAGTCAATTAACCCATTAATTTCTTGGACATAATTATACTTAATCAATACATAATTAATAATAGGTTAATTAACGGTATTTGTTGGGTGTGCGAACAAAGTCCCACATTGGTAGCTGAAAAGATTGGGAGTCTACATATAAGGTGTCGGGATCTCTTAATGGTGTGAAGCCTTTTGGGAAAAAATATGCGGCTTGGCCCAAAGCGGACAATATCACACCATGTTAAGAGTACCTTTCAGCCATTTTAGCCCAACAACTGGAATCAGAGCCGAGGTTCAGTGGGACGAGTATGGTGATTGCAGGATGATAGCGTGGGGCTCGGTTTATTTACCCTTACGAGCTTGGAGACGCACACACAAGAAGAATCTAGTTGCGGCGGGCTTCGGTTGCCATACATACTTTGAAAATGTGGGTTGCACATAGTGAATTTCGGAAAAAGACCCATGAATCGTGGTAGTGGGCCACATGGAACTTAATTCGAGGGAAAGATTGTTGGGTATGCGAATAAAATTCCCACATTGGTAGCTGAAAAGATTTTGAGTCTACATATAAAATACCAACTATGTCTATTTATAAGTAACTTATTATAAAAATTGGTCAATTCATAAAATATTACTAATATTAGCCAAATATTACCAATATTAGCCAATTAGCTATTTGTAACTAAAAAAAGGTCAAAATGTTGCTTTCTTTTGAGTGAGTATTATTAGAATAGATTGGATACATCTTAAGGAGCTTGAATCTCAGTTTTGGGATGATTTGGTAGAGTTTTGAGGCGGTTTGAATTGAAAATTCGAAGTAGAAGATGAACATTAAAAAAATAAATATGTGCATCACACTTGTATCACTTGTGTATCAAATATGTATTATATTTGTATCAAATGTGTATCATATGTATATCCATGTATACATGTGTGAGATACATTCGTGATACAAGTTTGATTCCTGTGTCGCAGAAAAAAAATTGAACTCGATTTTAACTACGAACTGTGATACCAAATCAGTCCAAGTCACCTCCTATCTTTTTCAAATTTTGTATATTGACTCATCTATATGTTTTTAGTGAATCTCAACCATACCCATTGAAAAAGGTCCTTTTTTGCTTAGATTTTTGGAATTTTATATTTTTTTTTTTGTATTTCATTACCTTATTTATTATCTCATCCATGAAATTTTATTTCCGTCTTGCATCTAATGTTGCTAATCGCGCTTTAAAATATGAAAGGAGATTTGTGCATGTAATTATTAGAGAGAAAGAACCTTATTTATTTGAGTTTTCAACTTTTATATGTGTTTAGCTAGTTTTGGTAAGTCTATGATTAATGACTGAAGGTTGGTAAGTTAGGACTTATTTGGGACATTTCTATAAGATTCTCATCTCTTAATGAGGTGAGGCCTTTTGGGGAATACCGTGCGAGCTTGGCCCAAAGAGGACAATATCACACAATGTTAAGTGTATCTTTGGGCCGTTTTAGCTCAACAGTATTCTTCAAATCTCATCCTATTATTGGATAATTAGTAAAATTATTACCATGTGACCTATAGGTCACGAGTTCAGGCCGCGGAAGCAGCCATAATATTTGCATTAAAATATGTTGTCTACATCAATACCTCTCAGGTGCGGATATTACTCGGCGTGAACGCCGGATGCCTTGTGCATCGTGCTGTTATTTTTGGACGGGACAGAAAACTCAAACCCAAAAACCATTAGTGTGATTAGCTAGTGGCACACTAATAAAAGTACATTTACTTTAGTTTACATCAGCAAATCCCATAATCTTAGAAAATATCAACTGTTTATTTATGGTAACCATAATAATACTACTGTTGAAAGTCCGATGTATGACACCATAATTCCGAACGATCACCGGTGTCGGAATGCCGCATTTTGGAATGACGATAACCTGGTGGGGTCCATTTTAAACAGAGGACCCCACCACCAACTCCCATTTGATCAATGTGGCATCAGCATAGCACTAAATTTACCTTTCTTTCATTTTGGTAGCTCTCAAATGCAAATCACTTTACCACTAAGAAGATTGAGAAAAAAACAAGAATTTCTTTAGCAAATTCCCCTAGTGGGATTCTCTCAACATGATTAATGTGTTTCATCATAGACAGTAATATACATTAAAAATATAACGAATTTTTATATCATAAATATTATTCCATCAAATAAATCGATGCTTCGGTTACCTTATTATTTTGTTGTTACTAATGCTTTTTGTTATTGTTTCTTTTCCATTATTGTATTCATTACTGTATCTCTTTTTAATAATACTACGACTATATACTTTTACTGACCCGAGGTTTATTGGAAACGATTTCTCTACCTTTACAAGGTAAGGGTAAGGTCTGTGTACATAGGGACAGAGCTAGAATAGGATTTGCAGGTTCAGACGAACCTAGTAATTTTGGTCTAAACTATGTATTTGTTTTAAAAAATTCATTGAATATGTATAAATTGTTAATTTAGAACCAGTAACATAAACGAACTAGAATTTCGAACCCACAAGCTTCAAATCCTAGCCTCGTCTCTGTGTGTACACACTACTCTCCCTAGAGCACACTTATGAGATCATACTGGATTTTTTATTATTATTGTTGTAAATCGATGGTAACAAATTATTCTTATCTTTTAAAATCTTATTTAATATAGATATTTACTTGCTGTTGACTTAGTAACTGGACGTTGTGTTGAAAATTTTCCAGCCTCTTAGTATTTACAGCAAACTAATGAATACATGATATGCGAGATAGTGATACAGAGTGAAAATTACACTCATAGATTCTCACGCGCGTAAAACTCATAATTTATTTATTTATTTATTTTAATCCACTATTTGGATAACAGAAATGTCCTTGGCCTTTTGTTTTGCCTTTGCTAGTGTTATCTATAAATAGGTAATTGGTCTCACTTCATTTTCTCAGGAAAAACACAAGATCCTCTAAGAGTACTTCAAGTGTTCTCCTGTTTTCACCTTTGAGTTATTCTTAATTCTCCTCTCTTTGAGAATACAATATATATATTAGCTGAAAGAAAACATAACAAAAAAGAGATGGAGAACAAAGCAGGATGTTTAAGTAGTTTCTTCCAAAGGGCAAAACCTTACATAGCAATGATCTCTTTGCAATTTGGTTATGCAGGAATGAATGTTATTACTAAAGTTTCCCTTAATGGAGGAATGAGCCATTATGTTTTGGTTGTTTATAGACATGCCTTTGCTACTGCAGCTATTGCTCCTTTTGCTCTTGTTCTTGAAAGGTAATATAATTGCCCACAAGAAAATAGTTAAAAAATTCTATTACCATTCTTGATTTATCTAGCTGTGAAGTAATGCAAAATGAAAATAATGCTAAGTCTTTAAATTGTTTTTGTTTTGTACAGAAAACTCAGACCAAAGATGACTTTCATGATGTTCTTGCAAATTTTTGTATTGGGCCTTCTAGGGTAAGTGTCTCTCTATGTCCTATTTATGAAATTCCAACTCAAATTTTGTATATGAGTTTAAGCTCACGGAATAAATAATATATTTATATGAAATAGTCATTTCTAAAGTAGTTACTGATATATGAAATAAGAGCAATCAGTATATAACCTGATAAAAATGATAATTAATGTGCTATCACATATTAAACTATACTGATAACGTAAAAAAATCATAAACGATCAGTGTATATAACTTAAACATTTTACTTATGTAAACCAAAAAAAAAATCTAAATCTATGATTTGATCAAACAGGCCAGTGATTGATCAAAACTTCTACTATATGGGACTTAAGTTTACATCCCCAACATTCTCATGTGCCATGAGCAACATGCTTCCTGCAATGACATTTGTCATGGCTGTCCTCTGCAGGTACATATATACATATATGTTCAATTTAATATTTCTTCTATTTATTATTCTACTCTTTTTTCCAAAATTTGGAGAATGAATTCAGAATGGAGAAGGTGCATATAAAGAAGTTGAGATGCCAAGCAAAGGTTGTGGGTACTATAGTGACAGTGGCTGGAGCCATGTTGATGACATTGTACAAAGGACATGTTATTAATTTGGTTTGGTCAAATAATATCCATACAAATACTTCTAATGTTCCTGAACCCAATGAAGCTACTGATAAAGATTGGCTTAAAGGTTCAATCCTTCTAATTCTTGCCACTTTTGCATGGGCTTCTTTCTTTATACTTCAGGTATGTAGTATATACCCTAAATTTTTTTAAAAATTTGTGAAATAGTTGTTGTTGTTGTTAATGTATTTTTATTTGATGTTTTGTGACAGAATGTTACAATGAGGAAGTACACTGCTCCACTTTCTCTAACTGCACTTGTTTGCTTCATGGGAACTTTGCAATCAATTGCTGTCACCTTAGTGATGGAACATAAAACTTCTGCTTGGGCTATTGGTTTTGACATGAACCTTCTTGCTGCTGCCTATGCTGTATGTTCCTTTCTTTACTCCTCATCCCTCCTCTATATTCAAATAAAAAAGGTAGTTGTACGAAAAGGGTCGCACCCCGAAGGGTGTGAGGCAGCCTACCCGATGCAAGCATCAATGACTGATTCTACGGCTCGAACCCATGAGATAAGATAACTTTATCGTTGGCCAAAGGTCCTCTTCTTATAAATAAGGGATTCAAAAAATTGCAAGAATATTACACCTTAGCGGCA
The DNA here is from genome assembly GCF_000715075.1 of Nicotiana tabacum. NCBI lineage: Eukaryota > Viridiplantae > Streptophyta > Magnoliopsida > Solanales > Solanaceae > Nicotiana > Nicotiana tabacum. The sequence continues at coordinate 70,279,693 of NC_134103.1, read as the reverse complement.
AATCCACCTTGCTACTTCACTAGAATATTCTCTTATGTTGCGAGAATTCAAGAAAAGGAGATTTGGAACAACGATAAAGTTATCTCCGTGTGACCTATAAGCCTCTTTCGGATCATGTGTCTGACCCTTCTCCTCCTAAAACCAACAACCATTGATTAATGAAAAAATATAATTATGGATATTATTTTACTAAATTTCAGGGTATTGTATCATCAAGTCTTGCATACTATGTTCAAGGTCTTGTAATGGAGAAAAGAGGACCTGTTTTTGTTACTGCTTTCAGTCCTTTGATGATGATCATTGTTGCTATTATGGGCTCTTTCATTCTTGCTGAAAAAATCTATCTTGGAGGGTAAGTCAATTTCTTCTATGTCATACTCTCTCTGTTCCATTTTATATGTCCGTATTTATTTATTAGTCTGTTCTAAAAAGAATGACACTTTTTATATTTTTGGGTTTCAGTGTGCTAGGAGCAGTGCTAATTGTGGCTGGACTATACTCAGTTTTATGGGGAAAATACAAGGAGTATAAGGAGAAAGAAATTGAGGCTGCAATTCCTGAACCAGTGAAAGGAGTTACAGAGAACAACCAAATGATGATTTTAGAAGATAGAGAAGTAAATGACATAGAAATGCAAAGTAGTGCAGTAGCCATTAGTGTTTCAATGTCACAGCCTCCAATGTTGGCTAAAGAAGCACCAAAAGCTTGAGTTATGAAAAAGAAAGAGCCAAAAAAAAAAAACAATAAAAACAGAGTTTATTTGGTGGTTTAAGGAAGGATTAAGAAGAATTAGAAGAAGAGGGTATTTTGCTTTATTCCCTTTCTGTAATGGGTAAATAATGGAGGTTCTATATGTAATTTTTCGGCTTATATAATATTAATTCCAGAGTTTGGTGAAAAAAAGTTGTTCTCCTACTTTTTCTAGAGAATATTTAAATAGTATGGCAAGGTTTCCACCTGTGTACTGGAATTATCATGTCAAAATCTTTAACATTTTTTACTTCTCTTTGGACCATTGGATGCGACAAGCATTTCTCCTGATAAATCTCACAAACTTGACGAAATAGGTTTTGATTCAGACACCTGAATTATTCAAGTTTGGATTCGAATAATAAGTTGATAAAATTTAAACAAATTGAATAAAATGAATCTATAATGATACGAGGTCACACAGAGTAGTGAAAGATTTGAGCTTGCTCATGATTTCATGCTTCACAAAAACCTAAGCTAGAAGCTTAAAAGTCATAATATCATAGATTATGTGGATTTAAGAAAGTTCGATTAAAAACGATGAAAAGGGACTAAGAAGGCTTGGATGGATTACAAGGAAAGGCACAACTTAGAAAATAATTTGCTCTATTAACGTAATATTCATTCATAATGACCTGGTGAACTGTTCTAAAAACAGATGATCTTAAGAAACTCAAGAAATAAAACTAAAACTATGTTTTACCTTCCCCTTTTAAAACGATTTAATAGTATGTAAATGGTTATTTCTGCACTGACACAGTCCGTACTAAGCTAGCGTTTGGCCATAGATTCCCAAATTTATTTTGAAAATTCTGATTTGGGTGAAGTTTGATTTGAAGATGAAAATATGTTTGGACATGATTTTTCAAAACATATTTCACTTTTTATTTAAAAAAAATGAAACATGACTTATACCCACAAGTTCCAAAAACTATTACAAATACCCAATAGTACCAAACAAATAAACTTGCTATCTTGTATATACATAACCTTCATTACTCAGATTACACATAGGAAGTCATTACTCATATTACCCATAGGAAGTCATTACTCATATTACAATCATGCCTACACCGCAACATACAACTAAAATAATTAGCATCAGCGTTTCATGCATTAGAGTACAACATAACAAAATGAAAATAACAGTTAGCTCAATTTTTTTTAAGTCGTTAAACCATTCGACTTGATTTTTTTCGGTCATATGAACGAATATCTTGCGAAAGCTGGGGTTAAGCAAGAAAGGCACTGCTGGTGAAAATTTTTCGTCAGCTAAACCATATTTTTGCAAGACAAATTGCAAGTGGGTAGTCACAGCTTCCTCAGAGTAGATATCAATCTCGATTTCTTTCGAGAGCAGATACAAAGAAAGAAGCAGGAACAAGAGCAGAAATTGAGGTGATTATTTAAATGTGGGCTCTTTTACAAACTATAAAAGTTTGGGGTAATATTTAAAAAATATAATGGTCATGTTTTGGCCCAAAATAGCAATTAAGGTGATTTTGAAATTTGAGATTTGGGATTTGGGATTTTGCCAAAATGTGGACAAAATCTATGGCCAAACATGTATTTGCCAAATAATTCCCAAATTTATTTTGACAAAACTCATGACCAAACGGGTCCTAATATTATCTGGAGTATCAGTGTGAAACAAGGGATCTGAAAAAGATTGTTAAATGAAAGTTTACCACTTGAAATTAAATATTAATGAACTATGTCATATACTCTTTCTCGTGAAACTACTTTAATAGTTCAACCATCCCAATTACCGAGAATTTGTTCTCTGTCTGTCTGCAAATTAAGTTGGCGTTTGGACATAAGAATTGTAAAATTCTAGGGGAAAAAAAATTTTCAAGTGAAAATGGTATTTGAAATTTAAAATTGTGTTTGGACATGAATATAATTTTGGATTGTTTTTTAAGTTTTGTGAGTGATTTGAGTGAAAATTTTAAAAAATAGCTTTTTGAAGTTTTTTAAATTTTCGAAAATTTTCAAAATGCATCTTTAACTGAAAATTGGAAATTTTATGAACAAACGTTGATTTCGAAAAAAAGTGAAATTTTTTTGAAAAGAGAAAAAAATTTCTTATGTCCAAACGGGCTCTAAATGTTCTCAAAATAGTTTAAATGGATGGCGTTTTTCAATTGTGGCCACTTCAAGCAATTAGTAGCAATAGTGTAGCGACCCGACCGATCGTTTTGAGCTCTAGCACGTCGCCCGGCGATTTGAAGCCTTGAGTAGCTTTACTTTATGCATTATGACTTGTACGTGTGGTCGGAATTGAATTTCGGGAAGTTCTGAGTTGTTTCAAAAGGAAAATTCTCAATTCGGAAGCTTTAAGTTGGAAGAGTTGACTTAGGCTTGACTTTTGAGTAAACGACTTCCGAGTCGGGATTTGAAGGTTCCAATATGTTCGTATGATGATTTCGGACTTGGGCGTATGTTCGGGTTGAGTATTGGGTGGTCCGAAAGTATTTCGGTGCTTAATATGGAAAATTGGCATTTTGAACGTTTTAGAATTTTTTAAGTTTTATTTGAAATGGACTTTGGTATTGTCGATATCCGTTTGGGGTTCCGAGCCTTGGAATAAGTTCGTATCGTGATTTGTGACTTGTGCATAAAGTTTGGCGTCATTCCGGAAAGTTTAAGTATGAATCGGACGTGTTCGTCGAAGTTTGAATGTTTGAAAGTTTGAAATTTTTCCTAAGTTTGACCATGATTTGAATTTAAGTCTATCGGGTTCGGATTTTGGGTTCCGAACTTGGAATAGGTCTGTTCCGTCATTTGAAACTGGCCTACAAAATTTGGTGTCATTCGGAGTTGATTTGATGTGGTTCAGACTATTGGTTACAATTCTAGAAGTTCTTGAAGTTCATTATGATTTTATGTGTTTTGGCGTCCGATTCATGATTCTAGAGGTTATTTTGGTGTTTTGATTGCGCGAGTAAGTTCGCGTTATGTTTTTAGACTTGTGTGAATGTTTAGTTTGGAGCCCCGATGGCTCGAATGAGTTTTTTGACACGTTCCGGAGGAGTTGGTAGAGGTTCAGCTGGTTCTGGTGCATTGTTCTCGCATTTGCGATAGCCGCATTTACGAGATCATTCTCGCTTTTGCGAAGATGGGCTAGGGCAGGGGAGTTCGCATTTGCGAACAAACTGTCGCTTTTGCGAAGTCACTGAGCTCGTATTTGCGAGACTTTGGTCGCATTTGCGATGCAGACAGTGTTGATCGGGCATCGCATTTGCGACCATCGCATTTGCGAGTCTCTTATCGCAAATGGGACATCTGAGGTTGTTATTAAGACTTCATTTCGGGACTTAGCCCATTTCTCTCACATTTTCATTTGGTTGGGCGATTTTTGGAGCTCTTGGAGGAAGATTTTCATCATCTATTGCAAGGTAAGTAATTCTTACATATTGTAAGTTAATTACATGGATTCTATAAGGAATTAACATGAAAATTGTGAAAGATTATGGGATTTTTGAAGAAAAACCTAGAAATCGTATTTTTGGATTTTGACTACGAAATTGGACATGGAATTAAGAATAAATTATATATTTGAGTTCGTGTTGTTATGGGTGATGTTTATCTATGAAATTTTTTGAAATTCGAGCACGTGGGTTCGAGAATTGACTTTATTGACTTTTCAAGCGGAGTTAGGAATTATTATAAATTGATTAATTATGAGTATTAGAGTATATTTTTATTGGTTTGTACGTTGTTTGACCAGTTTCGGATCGATGGGCATCGGTTTGAGGTGTTAGAGAGGCGTTGGAGTCGGTTATGGATTTTAGGAGCGAGGTAAGTCTCATATCTAACCTTGTGAGAGGGAATTTACCCTGTAGGTGTTATTCTTGTTATATGCTACATGTTGTGGGAGCTGCGCACGTATGAGGACGAGTGTCCGTACATATGCTAGAATTCCTTGTTATGTCCGGGTAGGCTTAGGTTCACACCATGCTTTAATTATACCATTTGAGTTATCCTTGCCTGTTTAATTTCTTTATTTCGCGTTAGACCTGAGACAAGGATTACGTAGAGTGATGGACTCGCTATTGTAGAGGTTTGATGAGCTACTTGATTAGCTGTGGAATAAATATGCTTTCCCCTATGAATTTCTCTCGCGTTGTGCGTTTTCATCGAAAAGCTTCTTTAAATTTCATAACTCATACGTATATTCGTGAGTAGGGTCAAGGACCCATTAAAACTTCTTTATTCTAATGGGATCGGGCCGTTCGCCTCGGAAGGATTATGTACCACATTCTTATGGGATCGGGTCGTTCACCTCGGCAGTATCATATTCTTATGGGATAGGGTCGTTCGCCTTGGTAGTATTATATTCTTAGGGGATTGGGTCATTCGCCTCAGCAGTATCATGTATATATTCTTATGGGATCGGGCCATTCGCCTTGACATTTCTATAAAATAATCTTATGGGATCGGGTCGTTCTCCTCGGCAACTTCATGAAATACTCTTATGGTATCAGGTCGTTCGCCTCGGTAGAATCGTGCGTAATATTTGACAAGAAGCCAGTGTATCCGTGAATTTTTCTAATTTGAATTGTAACGACCTATCTGGTGGGGACTGTTATATATATACTCCGGTTGAAGAGGTAACCGATAAATGGAGAGCTTGAGTTTACTGTTCAGAGGAGGATCGTACCATGTACCTATACTTATTTATATTGTTTACTTACCATGCCTCATACTTGTTTACTTTCTATTGTACTTGATTTATTGGATCACTAGTAAGTGTTGATGTCGACCCTTCGTCACTACTTCTCCGGGATTAGGCTAGATACTTACTGGGTACGCGTTGATTTACGTACTCATGCTACACTTTTGTACTTATTGTGCAGGTATATATATTCCTGGCGATTTTTTAGCGCAAAGGTGCGGCTATTGCGGAGACTTTACGGTGAGTTGCATCCCATGTTACGATCCGCAACATATAGAGTCTCCATCAGAATTATTTATATTTTTCCTGTCTAACTTGTATTTCAGACAGATATTGTATTGTTATTGCATCTTTTAGTAGATCCCCATGCACTTGTGACACCGGATTTTGGGGGTGTTCTAGAATTTGTTTATGGGATGTTTACATTGTTACACTTTTACTCATGATTTCAATTAAATTGTATGTAACTATGATTTATTTTAATTGTAATGACCCAACCAGTCGTTTTATTTTCTAGAACCCCATTCCCTTAAATAAGACTCCCCGTATGTACTTTTACTATTTTATGACTTGCGGGGATGGTTAGTTCGGGTTTGGGATGATTCGGGTTAAATCAGAACACTTAGTTCCTTAATATTGGCCTAAAAGGGTTAAGTTTGACTTGGGTCAACATTTATATTAAACGATATCGGAACCAAGATTTGACAGTTTCAATAGATTCATATGATGATTTTGGACTTGGGAGTATGTCCGGATCGGGTTTTGGAAGACCCGGGAGTATTTCGACACTTAAATATTGAAAGTTGGCACATTGGATATTTTTCAAGTTCTTCAAATTTGGTTTGGAGTAGGTTTTGGTGTTATCGAGGTCCGTTTGAGATTTTGAGCCTGAGAATAGTCTCGGGTGGTAATTCTTGGCTTGCCTACAAAATTTGATTTCATTCCGAGTTGATTTGATAGGAATCAGATGCGCGAAAGTGTTTCTAGAAGTTTTTGAGTTGAATAATTTGATTCATGCATTTTGGCGTCCACTTCGTACTTCTAGATGTTGTTTTGGTATTTCGGGCGCGCGAGTGGGTCCGTATTATGTTGTTTGATGTGTGAGTGTTATTGGATGGGGCCCTAGGAGCTCCGGGTATGGATCGGATTGGAAATCGGACTCGAATTTGGCTTGAGGGACTGCTGGTGCACCAGTTCTGGTGCGTCCGCACCTGCGAGATTTTGGCCGCAGGTGCGAGCTCGCAGATACGAGCTTTTGATCGCAGAAGTGGGTTTGGGCAAGTGGTCAGTGGCCCGCAGAAGCGGAGGAATTTCCGCAAAAGCGGCCTCGCTTCTACGATGAAAGGGCCGCAGGTGCGAGAGTGGGCTGGCCAGGTTTGGATCGTACCCCGTCCGCAGAAGCGAAGGCAGGTGGCCTAGGCTAGGACCGCAGCTGCAATGGATTTTTCGCAGGTGCGGCTCCGCAGATGCGCCCCAGGATCCGTAGAAGCGAAAATCGCTAAGGCAGTGAGGTCTTTCAATGTCGGTATTTAGGCAATTTTAGCTCATTTCTTTCATCTCTTGGGCGATTTTGGAGCTCTTTGTAGAGGGATTTTCACCTAGCACTTTGAGGTAAGTAATTTCTATATGAAATGAGTTTAATACAAGTATTTTGGGCAGATTCTTAGCATATAAAGTGTAAAAAATTGTGGGTTTAGTTGAAAAACTTAGGTTTTGATAAAAATGGGATTTAACCACGAAAATGATTATGAAATTGGGTGAAAATTATATATTTGAGTTCGTGAGGTTATGGGTAACAATTATTTTTGAAATTTTCAGAAATCCGGGCATGTGGGACCGGGAGTGAATTTTAGGAATCTTCCAATTTGGGTTGAGTAATTACTCTAATATCTAAATTAGTAACTTTTGAGCATATATTGATTAATTTATATAATTTTTGGCTAGCTTCAGATTGTTTGGCACCAAGTTGGGTCCTTAGAGTGAATTTGTGGTCGAAAAGTGAGCTTTGAGACGAGGTAAGTCTCTTGCCTAACCTTGTAAGAGAGAATTTACCCCATAGGTGAATTATAATACTATTTGCTCCTAATTGTGGGGGCTACGCATGCACGAGGTGACGAGAGTTCGCGCGTAGCTACTAATTATGCTTAAGTCCGGGTAGTCTAGGACCCAAATCATGAAATACTTGTAATGTTTGCACTCTACTTGTTAATTTAAATGCCAAAATTATATTGAAACATGATAAAGGATTCGTAAAGACCGAATTTCACTTACTTGAGTTTTCGAGGGTTACTTGACCATTAATAAAAATTGTGTTTCTTTGTGTATTAGCCTTGTAATAGCTTTTAAATCGGATGTTCATAAAATATTCTCTCTTCTTGTGGAGCGGGCCGCTCGACCCTCGGCAGTGTACACATTATTCTGGATCGGGTCATACAACCTCGGCATAAATCGTGCGTATTAATGCTTAGAGCCCGAATATACTTGATATTATTTTCATGAATTGAGAGGTTAGAATTTATTTATTTGCCCGAAATTTTTTTGGAATTAGTATGTGTTGGTGGATGACTTTTGGAATTTATTATTAGTTAAGGAATCATTTAATCGCTTTTGCTATTGTGTTAATATTATTATTCACATATTCTATGCCTATTTAGCATTCATGTATTTTATTGTTAGCCCGTAGTAAGTGTCGATGTCGACCGCTCGTCACTACTTCTTCGAGGTTAGACTGGATACTTACTGGTTACATGTTGTTTATGCACTCACGCTACACTTCTGCACTAATCGTGCAGGATCTGAGGCAGGTGAATCTGACAGTCATTCTGGCACGTACCCCGTTACCCCGAGGCTTAGTGGTGAGATGCTTCCTGAGTCCGTTCTGCAGCACTCAAAGCCTCTCTTTTGCATTTTATTTTCTGTCTACTCTATTTCAGACAGTAGCTTAGTGTTTTGTATATTCTACTAGTTGCTCATACACTTGTGACACTAGGTCTTGGAACACATGCTAGTAGACTTTATGGGTGTTAAGCATTTATTTCACTGCATTTGCTCTTACATTTTTTCGCCTTACTTTATTAAATTTTCTACTCCTTATTTTCTTAATAATTGAAATTCAACTCTTAGTAAAGAGAATAATTGCATGGTTAGTTCACCGTTGGCTTGTCTAGCGGCGACGTTGAGCGTCATCACGGCCTATAGGAGAAATTGGGTCGTGACATTAATGCACTGACCTCTCTATCTAAATAAGATTCATAATTTTAAAAATAATAAAATGAATAGTTAAGTATTGGTATGCTTAACGGGGACGTTGGGCGCCATCACGATCTATAGTGAATTTTGGATCGTGGCAATTTGATATACAACGATTTAAAAAAGGTCGAGTTGGCGATAAAATTTTCTACCTTTAAACAAGTTGCAGGTTATAATAAACGACAAATTGATAGCAGTACAATTACCTACTTGAATGGCAAAGGAAAATGGATTTGCACTCTAAATTTCTTTTCTTTGTCTCTTTATTATGTTTGGCAACTCAAAATAAGTGTATGCCACAGTAGATGGTAAGTGGGGGTGGGCATATGGAGCTTTAAGCTTTTTACATTGTTATAAGAGCTGTAGAGCACCCCCAAATAATCAACGCGGAATTCAGATGTATTTACTGTTTTCGAGTCAAATTATATATAGTATTTCAATCGGAGATTTATTATATTAGTAATATAATTATGTCAAGTTTGAACCTATAGTCAAAAAATTAATAGGCCTAATAACCAAATTGACATATTTAATTATTCATTTTGAATTTTTGATATCCGGCCTCCTTTACTTTACAGGGTTTCACCTAAATACTTAGCATCGTTTGTACCAGGCAGAACTTAGCATCTTAGTGTAATTCCCAGTGCGTGATTAATTAATTATTAATTTGATTAGGATTTTGGAAGCTAAATGTCCCTTGGTTCTCAACGTGGTGACTGGATATAATATTACAATTAAAACTCAACTGAAAAGATCTCGAAATATTAAGATTCGAACATCCATCGATAACACTGTCAAATAAATCAATTTGCTTATGTTAAGTTGTTAGGGAGAATACCACCACTTCCAAAAAGAATTAAGTGTAAAAAGAATAAGAATTAGAAAAAGTAGTATCCAATTAACTAGTTTAGATTAAAAAATTGCTGAGGTTGCATGTGCTCCGGTATTGTTAAAGCTTTTTATGTTGGGTACGACAAATAGTTAGCTTTGTGCATAGCCAATTATTTCTCGATTCTGATTATAATAATAACAGAAATTTAGTGCACCAAATTGTCTTCATTTTTAAGTAAAATATTATACAAATTAACCAGTTAAGTTATCTAATACAACTTTATTTCTCAATTTTCTGCATAATAATAACAGGAGTTTAGTGCAGTATTTTCTAAAGTAAAATATTATACGAATTAACTAATTAAGTTGTCTGAACAACCTTTTTTTCATAAGGGGGAATGAATTTATATAAGGAAAATAATTAACAAATTGAGTTACTTAATACAGGTAATATCGAGCGATTTATATAAACTTTTAGGGTACTTCACAACAATTCAGCAATAAGCGTTTGATGCTTTTGATTTGTTACATCATAATATTCAAAGTGATGAATAACGATAATTTGTGAATTATACATTTGATGTAATTAATTCTTTTCTTCCATTAATTGGAACCAAGATTTACAAAACAAACATTTAGGTGGAATCACAGGTCATGATCAGATTAAACTAGTCCTCGATTTGTCCCCATACAATTTTAAGATTGATAGAAATGAAATTTGATTCTAATTCTAAGGATCTTTTGTTTTTGGATTAGTTTGAGCTCAAAGGATAATATCAAATTCCTTTACTTTGCATTAGATTCTAATATAAAAATAATATATACAGAAAGGAGAGATGAAAAAAGAAAATTAATAACTTATTGGTGGAGCAGTACAGGGATGGGAAGAAGGATCTTCACATGATGTTTATTGATCTGGAGAAAGCGTATGATAAGATTCCTAGAGAGGTTTTATGGAGATGCTTGGAGGCAAAATGTATGTCGGTTGCTTACATTAGGGTGATTAAAAACATGTATGATGGAGCTAAGACTCGGGTTAGGACAATGGGAGGCGACTCGGAGCATTTTTCGGTTGTTATGGGCTACACCAAGGATCTGCGTTCAACCCATTTCTATTCACCCTGGTGATGGATACTCTGACATGCCATATTCAAGGGGAGGTGCCATGGTGTATGTTATTTGCTGACGACATTGCTCTGATTGATGAGATGCGAGACGACATCAACGAGCGGCTGGAGGCTTGGAGACAAGCCCTTGAGTCTAAGGATTTCAAGTTGAGTAGGACTAAGACAGAATACCTAGAGTGCAAGTTCAGCGTCGAGCCGACGGTAGCGGGATTGGACGTTAGGCTTGGATCACAGGTCGTCCCCAAAAGGGGCAGTTTCAAGTATCTTGGGTCGGTTATACAGAGAGATGGGGAGATCGACGAGGATGTCACTCATCGTATAGGGTTGGGGTGGATGAAGTGGAGGTTAGCATTTAGAATTCTGTGTGGAAAAAAAGTATCGTCGATACTCAAAGGTAATTTTTATAGAGCGATGGTTAGACCGGCTATGTTGTATGGGGATGAGTGTTGGCCAGTTAAGAACTCACATATCCAGAAGATGAAAGTAATAGAGATGAGGATGTTGAAGTGGACGTGTGGGCACACTAAGATAGATAAGATTAGGAATGAAGATATTCGGGAGAAGATGTGCGTGGCCCCCATGGATGACAAGCTGTGGGAAGCTAGACTCAGATAGTTCGGGCACGTTCAGAGGAGAAGCCCAGATGCCCCGGTAAGGAGATGCGAGCGGCTGGCTTTGGTGGGCGCGAGGAGAGGTAGATGGCGGCCTAAGAAGTATTGGGGATAGGTGATGAGGCAGGACATGGCGAGACTTCAGATTACCGAGGACATGCCCTTAAATAGGAAGTTGTGAAGGTCGAGCATTAGGGTCGTAGGTTATGAGGTAGTTATGCATATTCCTATGACGCACTAGAGTGAGGCTAGTCTGTTAGGATTTTTTCTTAAACTGCTAGTGGTTAATGTTGAATTCACATTACTCTTTCATTTCTCTTAGTGTCGGGCTTTATCTACTGGTTATTGTTTTGCTTTTTGTCTATGTTATTGTGATGCTGATATTTCTTTCTAAGGTTTATTGATGGTACTGATATACTGTCTCTTTTCGTCTTTTCAACCGAGGGTCTATCGGAAACAACATCTCTATCCCTCGGGGTAGGGGTAAAATCTGCGTACACACTATCCTCCACAAACCTCACGAGTGAAATTTCACTAGGTTGTTATTGTTATTGTTGTTGCACATGTTGCTATATAAAATTTATGTTCTATTTTTTTGCTTTTACTTTCCTGAGCTGAAAATAAAGTTCTATGATAAAACGTCACTCGACAAGGAATGTGAAAATAATTCAAACCTGTTTGGCCGCTGAGAAGATGCACAACAGAATACCAATCATAATATATATTCTCTTATATTATTCTGTTTTCTATTCTTTAATATACGACTTATCAGATAAATATACAAGTAGCTAAAGAATCTGAAACAGTTTATGGAGCATGGAGGATAACAATCAATATATCTTGTTAACCGTTGACTCTTACTCAGAGGCGGATCTAGGATTTAAATCTTATGGGATTAATTTTAAGATTTTTAATATTGAACCCATTATATTTTTAAAGTTATGAGTTCATATCTATTATTTTTACAATTTTAATGAATTTTTATATACAAATTTTTACTCCGCGTCGAAAACTATGGGTTCAGTTAAACCCATAGATAGTAAACTACATCTGCCTCTGCTATTACCTTATATCATCATAAGCGGATCCAGGATTTAAACTTAATAAATTCGTATTTTAAAATTCTACCGTTCAAACCTATTGGATTTTTACATAAATTTGGCAACATGCTACATTCGCCTTTGCGTAGTGCGTATCATCCTATATAATTCCCAATATTCATGGATTCTCTTTTATCACATTCTTGATAGATATTCTGTTTTTGGTTTTTTTTCTGAATGGAAGTATTTTAGAATATTTCGTTTAACTTCTATTGTTTTATACTTCAATGCCACACAAGAGAGGTGATTTGTGTGGTGTTCAATATTCGAGTGCACTGATTATAGAAGGATCTGGTTCTTCTATGTGTTCCTTATACTATTGTTGCGGAAATAGTAAAAGCGGAAAGTAAAGAACACAAGTATTTTTACGTGAAAAACACCCGGCTCAAAAGGTGAAAAAACTACGACCTACTACTCAGTAGAATTTTTTCCAACACTTCACTAAATCATTGAGCCAAAACAGCATTTACAAAACTCTTTGTAAACCTAAGGATTACCTCTAATCCCGTTGTAGCAACCAACCTCTAACTGTTGCGACAATTTCAAGTTAACTCTTACTTGAATACTCAAAGTACCTAATATAATTGCCTCTAGATAAAACTGAAAGGTACAATTTGAAAAGCCCTACTACAATTGAACTAGAATAAAAGACATACACTTGGAACTAGTTCTTCTATCTGGTTCATGTAGCTTCAGGTTCGCACACTTAAATCACACAAGAATTGCTTGCAAAATGCCTTGCTATTTTGCTCTCAACTCACATTTAACATCAGCATTTGTGCATGCCTGTAAAATGAGAACATCCTGCAATTTATAGAGTTAGTAGAGTAGGAAATAACTAGAGTTCTAATGCTATACTCTTCCATGGTAGAAGAGTTCAAGTTATCTTCAACTTCTAACTCCTCGCTTATCTAGGATAGTGTTCTCTCGAGTAAGGAGTCCTTCTCCTTATCACTTATGCAACATTTTCGATCAGTAGATATCAAATATAATAACTTAAACTTATCTCATTCATGTGCATCCCTTATGCTCGAATTTGCACATGTCTGTGTACACTGTATGGACATGGTTCATTGATCACGCCCAACTATGCCTTATAAAAAGGACTAAGCGGTCGTTATAAATATAATCCGGTTTACAAGTCCGGAGTCGAATCCCACAGAGATCTAAGGCTTAGCTACAGCTATTGAATATTGCTAAGAAACACAAGTCCAAATAATTTTTTAATTATAGAGATTATAATATTTATTTCTAGCTAATTAACTAACAACTATTATAAAGAATTAAAATTATCAACTAACAAGGATAAAATTTTAGACAAGACAAAGGAGGTCTAGAGTTATAATTTTTTCAATTGTTGGAATCCTTCCCGCTATGCCTTCTATAATTTCGCCAAAGTTTTCTCTACCAATCATGAGCGCTCTGAGTATCGTAACTCTCTTTCGAGTAATTACCACAATTTACTAGTCAAGATTGGAACACAGTGGACCGATGAGCGTCTTCGTAATATCATGATGAGATCTAAAGCCAGGTCACCGAGCTCATATTTTAGGAACCAATCGAGTTCCGAGCTCGAAGCCATTGTCGAGTTCGAGCCAATATCGAGCTATAATATGAAGCGGAGTTATCGAGCTTAAGAGCCAGAGACCGACCAATACCGAGCCCGAGTCAATATCGAGCTCAAGTCAATATCGAGTCCGATCAAGATCGAGCCAAGGGGCAAGAGCCATTACAGCCGCACTAAGGGAGAGAATCTTGACGGGAATCAGGGGAAAACTAATCTATCATAGGTTCCCCACTATGTATTTTTAATGATATCCAAAATAGGATCCTTCCACTATAAGAAGAATGGCTATTATTTCTGTAGAGGTGCATCATCAAGGCATTCATACAATATAACTTAGATACTATTGAGACACTCTCATTTTGGGAGATTATTCTTTTGAGCTTTATACATTGATTCATCTAGTTTATCCATAAATCATTCTCCATTCAACTCGGTTGGTATTTCATTATTTACAGTCAATATTCAATATTCTTACTTACTTTTATGATTTGTGTCAAGTTATACTACGTACCCTTAGAACTACTTACAAATTCAACTCTATCGATTTTTCGGGTAAATAGTTTAGCGCCCACCGTGGGGCTAAGGATAACAGTGGTTGTTTGGTACGTATTTCTATAAAATACACCATTTTACACTTGCTCTTGGAAGTATCTTTGATTTCAGGTTAAAAACAACGAATTCTCAATTAATGGCCCTACATATCGACAACGAAGCTAGTCTTCAAGATGAGAACAACAACTTAACCCCCAGGGGTGGAAGGCCACCTGTCGATCCCGTTAGAGCTCGGGTTGAAGAGCCAATAGACGTCAATTCACATGCGGCCATCGAGGCAAACCAACGTTCCAACCCTGAAAACAACATTCATGGTGGAACTCGGTCTACAGCTCAAAATACCCAAAGCGCTGAGGAAAACAGAATCAGTTTGCATATGATCTTCGAGATGTTGCAAGCTCAACAAATAGCAATAGCCTAGTTGCATAGCCAAACCCAGGCACCGACCATACTCGAGCCCAGTCCTCCCCAAGAAGTCACCCACAAAATGGGGCCAGCTATAGTAAGGTCAAATGAGCAAGAATCAGGAACTAATCCCGAAATTGTTAAGATGTTCGAAGAACTGACAAAACGAATAGAGTCAGGAGAAAGGAGGATCGAGGCAAACGATAAAAAAATGGAAATATATAACTCTAGGGTTGATCACATCCCGAGGGCACCACCGATATTAAAGGGCTTAGATTCCAAAAAATTCATACAAAAGTCTTTCCCCTCGAGTGCGGCTCCTAAACCGATCCCTAAGAAGTTTCGCATGCCCGAGATTCCTAAATATAATGGAATGACCGAACCCAATGAAGCATGTCACCTCTTACATATGTGTCATCAAAGGGAACGATCTAGAGGACGATGAGATCAAATATGTATTATTGAAAAAATTCGGTGAAACCCTGTCAAAGAGAGCAATGATATGGTATCATAATTTATCATCTAACTCTATTGATTCTTTTGCTATGCTTACAGATTCTTTCATAAATGTCACGACTCCAAATCCTAACCTGTCGTGATAGCGCATATCTCAATACTAAGTAAGCCGAAAATCTCAATGAACCACAAATTCTTTTAAGTCTGAAAATATAATATTTTAAATACAATACATAATCCCATAATTACTAATACGAACACTCCCCAAAACCTAGTGTCACTAAGTACATGAGCATCTTATATGAATACAAGTCTGGAAAATATGGTCTATAATAGTCTGAGACCAAATACAGTAAACAAGGAGATAGAGAAGGGGATATAAGGTCTACGGAACACGACAACTACCTCAAAATCTCCTGAAAATCAACGTCGTGAAAGGATCAACACCCACTATATCCGGGAACACCAAGTAACAATAATAAGGATCTGCATACGAAGTGTAGGGTGTAGTATGAGTACAACCAACACACCAAGTAATAATAATAAATAAGGAACTGAAGAGAGTAACGAGCTACACAGTTATGGTTCATTTCCAGTAATTCCAGCAAAGAATAGACATGCTATCAAATCTAGCAGTTTAATGTCAAATCAATTTTTTTATACAGTTCATGTTCATGTAATCCGTATAAAATAAATCTTTCAGAGATTTCACAACAATGACAGATAGCAACTAAGTGTAACAACAAATAAAAATCAAGTACAACCTCTGAGGACAACAATCACTCATTGGGCTCCCAGCCCTCATCACTCACTCTCAATGGGTACCCGCGCTCACTGGAGTGTACAGACTCCGGAGGAGCTCCTACATCTCAAGCGCTATAATCTGCACGGACAACTCACGTGCCATGATATAAATATCTGGATCCGCACGGCCAACTCACGTGCTATAGTATAATATAAGGATCCACACGGCCAACTCACGTGTTGCATGGCCAACTCACGTGCTGCACGACCAACTCACGTGCTATAGTATAACATAAGGATCTGTACGGCCAACTCACGTGCTGCACGGACAACTCACGTGCTATGGTATCAATATCTCACAATCAGGCCCTCGGCCTCACTCAGTCATAAATCTCTCCAGTCTCTCGGGCTCTCAATAATCATGAAATCAGCCCAAACAGCAATGATATGATGTATCAATAATAACAATAGAGACTGAGATAAAATGTGCAAGTAAAAACTGAGACTGAGTACATATAGCATTTAGCAGGCAATTCGATAAGTACGCAATCTCTGTGGGTCCCAACAGTACTATCACATAGCCTAAGCATGATTTATAACATGATTTACAATCAAATTTTATCAACACATAGAGAGCATATAGCTAACAACAAATAATTCAACTTTACAGTTTTCCCGGGACGGACCAAGTCACAATCCCCTCGGTGCACGCCCACACGCCCATCACCTAGCATGTGCGTCACCTCCAAAATAATCACATGATACGAAAATCCGGAGTTTCATACCCTCAGGACCAGATTTAAAATTGTTACTTACCTTAGAGTGTGAAATTCTTTACTCTGTTATGCTCTTGCCTCGCAAATCAGCCTCTGAATGCCTCAAATCTAGTCACAATTAATTTTTTCGGTCAATAAAATTCATTGGAATTAATTCCATAAGAAAATGCTAATTTTCCATAAAAATCCAAAATTTAGCTCAAAAGAATCTCCGTGGGGTCCACGTCTCGAAATGCGATAAAAGTTACAAAATCCGACAACCCATTCAATTATGAGTTCAACCATACTAATTTCACTCAAATCCGACTTTGAATCGGTGTTCAACTCCCAAAATTCGTTTTATAAAATTTCTACAATTTTCCCCAAATTTCCATCTCAAAATACTGATTACATGATGAAAACAATAATATATTCATGTATATTAACCAAATCTGAGTTAGAATCACTTACCCCGATGAATTTCTTGTAAATCCACGAAAACTTGTCTCAAACCGAGCTCCCAAGGTCCAAAATGTGAAATAATACTCTAAACCCGGTTTATATAGTGCACCTCTGATCTCCCACTTCGCAGTCCGCGAAGTTTTGAGCGCGGCCGCGCCCCAGGTCCCGTGGTCATGAAAAACTGGTGCGTCCGTGAAATTCTGCCGTGGTTCACGAAATTCCAAGCGCGGCCGCAAAATTCTGATGCGGTCCGCACCTCTCCTTCGCCTCAGCACCCCAAAATGCGCGGTCTGCGCCCCCAAAAGTGCTAGAACAATATTAGAGTGCCGAAATATCCGGACTCGCTCAAAATTCACCCCGAATTTCATCCAGAACTTTCCGGACACAAACCATATATGAATTTCAATCATAAAACACGCTATGGACCTGCTCGCGCACTTAAAACACTTAAAAGAGGTCGTCTTGACCCGATATTGACCATGGACAAACTCCCAAATTTCTTATCTTTAGAAATCTCTCAACCAATGATCCAAAAATACACCCAAGCCCCTGTGGACCTTAACCAAATATACCAACACATTCCGTAACATAACACAGACCTACTCGAGGCCTCAAATCATACAAATAACATCAAAACGATGAATCGTGCCTCAAATCAAAATCTATAAACTTTGAGCTTTCAAACTCTATATCATGTGCCGAAACATATCAAATCAATCCGAAATGACTTCAAATTTTGCACACAAGTCATAAATGACATAACGAAGCTATTCAAATTTCCAGAATCAGATTTCGACCTCGATATCAAAAAGTCAACCCCTCGGTTAAACTTCCCAAAATTCAACTTTCAGCATTTCAAGGCTAATTTCACTACGGACCTCCAAATAATTTTTCGCACACGCTCCTAAATTCAAATTACCATACGGAGCTATTGCAATCATCAGAATTAAATTCCGAGGTCGCTAACACATAAGTCAATATCCGGTTAACTATTTCAACTTAAACTTCCAACCTGAACATTCATTCTTCCAAGCTAATACTGAAATACCTTAAAACCAAACCAACAATTCACACAAGTCATAATACCTCGTAGGAAATTATTCAAGATTTCAAATAGTTGAAAGGAGTGTAAACGCTCAAAATGACCGGTCGGGTCATTACAATTTCCCCCACTTAAACATACGTCCGTCCTCGAACGTGCCAAGAGTTGTTCCTAACCCTTTAAATCATTGTTCCTCCTTACCATGCATATACCTGGGGGTGATTCCACGTCACCCTATTCTATATAGGCCTGATCACACAACATAACTAAAAATAATTAATTTAACCTTAGCCCAAAAACCTTGGAGCCAAATTTCTAAAATCCAGAATTTTTTTCAAGACCCGAATCTCACATCTACAAATTGTATAAGCCTGAACAAGCTATACCCAGCCATAACCATAATCCTAGATACAATCGTATAACATACTACACAGCTCGCACACTCGTAACACCATTCCTGATCACAATAACTACTCAAAACCAACCAAGTACTAGTATAAAACTCCGCATTCAATAGAACCTCATTCCAAAACCTTCGTACATTATCAATGATGAAAGAAACAATCAAAGACTCATAATCACTAGTCAGATCAACTAGCCATGGTGCTCTCTCGCCCCAACCAGAACCATAATCCTCTCGAATATACCATAATCAAGCCTGATAGTACCCATTCTAGGTCCAATGGCCTTATATTATTAAATATGACTATCCACAGACACGCCACATCAATATAACTCCAGTCACCACTGCGCAATCCGTGTACACAAATATGGGAAATGTCTCAAGGAAGGGAACCATATTACAAGTTCAACAAGCACCACCACAACCACAATGTTACAATCAACTCCTCAAATTTCGTGAAGAGGATAACCATAGGCGCATGTGCACATTTGTAGCGGAAGAAAATTAATGAATCAAATAAATTATCATAGAAATAAAATTTCCACATACGGCACAGACAACTCACGTGCCAATAATATGAATCGTCCGGCATGGTCACATGCCTCCAGTCCCATCATATTATACATGAGCAATTAAACAAGTGCACTTGTATATGATAATGAAATAAGATTCTCATGCTCCTGGACTGGTATAAATAGCATGCCATAGTGCAAGCATGTGCAAAGTCTGCTATCACACTTTAAATCGGCAATTTTACGCAGAATTAGTAACTACCCCGTTTATTTAGGGAATCATCTTCTTTGTAATCTCAAGTATAGCCCAGATAGTTCTCAACAAAGGTACGAATACGGAAAACGTTATAACTTTACATTTAACAGTCGACTCTAGGCATATAATAGCCTAAGAATTCTTCCTAGTATGAATACTTGCTCTAATGCACGCACATGGGCTCCAACCTCACATATATGCACACTTATAGCGCGTAGCTATCACAAATAATTAACGCAACTAGTGCCTCCACTGAGTTAAAATAAAATACTCACCTCAAACAGGCCGCAACCCGAAACAATATACTTCTGAGAACTCGTAGTCTCCAAATTCATCAAACACATGAATCACCGTAACTGATCCCAACTCCAGCACTAGAATGACTAACAAATCTTCCATTCACGATCTTCCCATAAGGAATACTTTCATAATTCTTCCGTGCCACATAGCAATAATTTGAATATCAGCAGTCTATCAACCAGGTGAATACTGCAATACCAATGAACATCCGTAAGTCAAAACACAATGCGCCTTTTGAAATGGGTAACCGCTAAATTACATACCCGGTCATTCAGTAACCTTCATCTTGCTTCCTTCCAGGAGGAATTCATAATACACAACACGTTCCCTACACCGGTAGAATATATCCGGTTCAACCCATGGTAGAAACCATTAAGAACACTTTGAAATCCATTTGCACATAACAAAGCTATCAGAACTGAATCCCCCTAACTCCACCAAGCCACACAAGTTTCCAAATCCGAGAGTATTGCCACCAAACACTCGTAAAGACCCACATCATCATATGAACCAAAAGAACCGAGCATACAATTACCATACTGATCCAACATGTTACCCATTTGTCCTATTTTCTCTGAGTTTCTTCTAAATCACCCTCAAGTTGACATTTCTCCTTGTCAAAACACTACTATTCTTTCCCAAGCTCACTACAAGACATCATAACATAAAACCACATCGCCATAAGGCCCATAAGCTACTGTATTCTTCTTAAGCACCTTTATAAATACCTCAACCGTAACACTCACTCTGAAAATACCTTATGCGAATTTAAAATTGTTCCTCTTTCTTTTCTTATATGGAAAATGTAGAATCCATAGTCAAACAGAATTACCGTACGTCCCGATACCATCCAATGTAAGTAACTGATTCTAGTGACATACAAATTCGAAAAAATTTCAATTTCCACATATACATTTTGAATCCATTAGAACCTTCTCGAGAATCATCCATTCTGCTCAAATCTAATTTACTCCGCCCCACACGGGCCAAAAGACATGTGCTCCTTTAGCACAATCAACACTCAAATAAGTAACCTTGTCTTAACACGACCAATCAAATTCATACTTCATATGCACTACATCCTTCAAAATAACAACTTAATCATTCCAAAATTTTCATATTTTCGGAAGTGCATTATATCCCGTATTCAGGAAATTTCCTTACTCGAGTCATTCTCGAACTCCACCTCTGCAAGTCATCACTGATCCCCAAGTATACTTTCGACCAACTAAAATTTTATCATATAACCATGAATTGAATTGTCTATAACAGGCTCCCCCACTTGGCTCAAAGCCATAGATTAAAATACTTGATAACTCAGAATACCCATACTTTATTACTGTCTTAATACCACCGTCAGTTCAATGAAAATTCTTCTCAAGATCAAGACATACCAACCATAAAATACCTCAATCATCCGCTGATCTCGCATTCATTCTCTTAACACTCACGTCAACTTTCTCAACCAGATTCAAATTCAAGTCTCAACACATACACCCCGCTGGCAGAAAAGAAACTCTTTGTTCACATCATAAGGAACACACCTACATAAATTACTCCGCAGGAGATAACCCATATGCTTAGTCTCAAATTAGCATCTTGTTATACCTTTTCGCAGCCTCAATCACTATGAAACCACTTAATCTTTCTGAGTCCAAACTCATTAACCAGATACGAGAATTTAATTTGTCCCAAAATTTAACAACGTGAAAGATCTTTCAAAACATTCACACTCGAGATTGTACGTCACATCAAAACGAAAATAAAGCACCCAATGGCCTTCCTTTACATTTCAAGGAAACACTTCCCATCACATTCAAATCGTCTTAACACATCCGGCAGTTACATCATACTCATCACAAAGCCATTCCACCGCTCATCGAGCCACAAATTCCACTCGTAAGGACATTACCAGACATATGAGTCCAAATGTACAGATTACAACTGAAGCTACCGAGCCTAAGCTGCGGTATAAACCTGGCCTCAAGCCTTCTAGACTGGCCCGTCACCAAAACACAGAATACACATCTTAAACCTCATTCATAAAATCACAAGCCGGCGATGCATAGATGATACTGAGCACTCAAGTGCGCATACGAATGCGTGGAAGGAATTCAAAGAGTTATGTTTCAAGATGAATCAATTTCGCACGATAGAATACAAGAAAGTGAAATTTTCCTAAGGGTTCTGCAGCCTCTCGAAGATAAGTACAGACTTCTCTGTACCGATCCGCAAGACTCTACTAAACCTGCTCATGACTCGTGAGACCTATGTCACCTAAGCTCTGATACCAACTTGTCACTGCCCCAAATCCTAACCTGTCGTGATGGCGTCTATCTCAATACTAGGAAAGCCAAAAATCTCAATGAACCACAAATTCTTTTAAGTCTGAAAATATAATATTTTAAATACAATACATAATCCCACAATAACTAATACGAACACTCCCCAAAACCTAGTGTCACTGAGTAGATGGGCATCTAATATGAATAAACGTCTGAGACCAAATACAGTAAACAAGGAGATAGAGAAGGGGAGACAAGGTCTACGAAATACGTTAACTACCTCAAAATCTCCTGAAAATCAACTGCGCGAAAGGATCAATACCCACTATGTCCGGGAACATCTGGATCTGCATACGAAGTGTAGGGTGTAGTATGAGTACAACCAACTCAGCAAGTAACAATAATAAATATTGAACTGAAGATAGTAACGAGCTACACAGTTATGGTTCATTTCCAGTAATTCCAGCAAAGAATAGACATGCTATCTAATCTGGCAGTTTAATGTCAAATCAATTTTTTTATACAGTTCCTATTCATGTAATCCATATAAAATAAATCTTTCAGAGATTTCACAACAATGACAGATAGCAACTAAGTGCAACAACAAATGGAAATTAAGTATAACCTCTGAGGACAACAATCACTCACTGGGCTCCCAACCCTCATCACTCACTCTCAATGGGTACCCGCGCTCACTCGGGGTGTACAGACTCCGGAGGGGCTCCTACATCCCAAGCACTATAATTTACACGGATAACTCACATATTGCACAGACAACTCACGTGCCATAATATAAATATCTGGATCCGCACGGCCAACTCACGTGCTATAGTATAATATAAGGATCTGCACGGCCAACTCACGTGCTGCACGACCAACTCACGTGCTATAGTATAATATAAGGATCTGCAAGGCCAACTCACGTGTTGCACGGACAACTCACGTGCTATGGTATCAATATCTCATAATTAGGCCATCGACCTCACTCAGTCATAAATCTCTCCAGTCTCTCGGGCTCTCAATAATCATGAAATCAGCGCAAACAACAATGATATGATGTATCAATAATTATAACAGAGACTGAGATAAAATGTGCAAGTAAAAACTGAGACTGAGTACATATAGCATTTAGCAGGCAATTTGACAAGTACGCATTCTCTATGGGTCCCAACAGTGCTATCACATAGCCTAAGCATGATTTGTAACATGATTTACAATCAAATTTTATCAACACATAGAGAGCATATAGCTAACAACAAATTATTCAAATTTACAGTTTCCCCGGGACGGACCAAGCCACAATCCCCTCGGTGCACCCCCACACGCCTGTCACCTAGCATGTGCGTCACATCCAAAATAATCACATGATACCAAAATCTGGGGTTTCATACCCTCAGGACCAGATTTAAAACTGTTACTTACCTCAGAGTGTGAAATCTTTACTCTACTATGCCCTTGCTCGCAAATTGGCCTCTGAATGCCTCGAATCTAGTCACAATTAATTCGTTTCGGTCAATAAAATTCATTGGAATTAATTCCATAAGAAAAGGCTAATTTTTCATAAAAATTCGAAATATAGCTCAAAAATATCGTCTGTGGGGACCACGTCTTGGAACCCGACAAAAGTTACAAAATCCGACAACCCATTAAATTACGAGTTCAACCATACTAATTTCACACAAATCCGACTCTGAATCGGTGTTCAACTCCCAAAATTCGTTTTATGAAATTTCTACAATTTTCCCCAAATTTTCATCTCAAAATACTGATTACTTGATGAAAACAATGAAATATTCATGTTAACCAAATTTGAGTTAGAAGCACTTACCCCGAAGAATTTCTTGAAAAACCCACGAAAAATCATCTCAAACCGAGCTCCCAAGGTCCAAAATGTGAAATAATACCCTAAACCCGGTTTATATAGTGCACCTCTGATCTCCCACTTTGCGGTCCGCAAAATTTTGAGTGCGGCCGCGCCCCGGGTCCCTCGGTCGCGAAAAACTAGTGCGCCCGCAAAATTCTTGGGGCTGCACTGCCAGGCTTTAGTATTTTGACCATAACCTTCTCTACATATGTCCAAATGATGACTTCTTTACCCTTCTGGAAACTAGACACGAAGGCCTACAACCTTTCATTTTCGAATCATCTCAAAATTCCTTGTAGATCAAAAGATATAGGCTTCCGAAGTCAGACGAGCGGATCTGCAGAACTTCCAACCGCGGTTTGCGAAATTCTACCTCGGTCCGCGAAATTCTGTCGTGGTCCGCAAAATTCCAATCGCGGCCACGTAATTCTGCTGCGGTCTGCACCTCTCCTTCACCTCAGCACCCCAAAATGCGTGGTCCGCGCCCCAAAAAGTGCGAGAACAATATTAAAGTGCGAAATGTGTGGACTCGCTCAAACTCACCCCGAATCTCATCTGGAACCTCCCGGACACAAACCATATATGAATTTCAATCATAAAACACGCTACGGACTTGATCACGCACTTAAAACACTGAAAAGAGGTCGTCTTGACCCGATATTGATCATGACCAAACTCCCAAATTTCTTAACTTTATAAATCTCTCAACCAATGATCCAAAAATACACCCAAGCCCCTCGGGGCCTCAACCAAATATACCAACAGGTTCCATAACATAACACAGACCTACTCGAAGCCTCAAATTATATCAAATAACATCAAAATGACAAATCGTACTTCAAATCAAAATTTATGAATTTTGAACTTTCAAATTCTATATCATATGCCGAAACATATCAAATCAATCCGGAATGACTTCAAATTTTTCACACAAGTCATAAATGACATAACAAAGCTATTCAAATTTCCAGAATTAGATTTCTACTTCGATCTCAAAAAGTTAACCCCCCGGTCAAACTTCCAAAAATTCAACTTTCGGCATTTCAAGCCTAATTCCACTACGGACCTCCAAATAATTTTTCGTACACGCTCCTAAGTTCAAATCACCATACAGAGCTATTGCAATCATCAGAATTAAATTCTGAGGTCCTTAACACATAAGTCAATATCATGTCAACTATTTCAACTTAAACTTCCAACCCGAAAATTCATTCTTCCAAGCTAACTCCGAAATACCTTAAAACCAAACCAATAATTCACACAAGTCATAATACCTCGTAGGAAATTATTCAAGACTTCAAATAGTTGAAAGGAGCGTAAATGCTCAAAACGACCGGTCGGGTCATTACAGTAAAAGCACATACGGGGCCATAAAGGTCGAGACTAGGAAGTCGGACCTATTCAAGGTAAGACAAAAAGATAACGAGATGCTAAGAGAATTCGTATCTTGTTTTCAAATGGAACGAATGGATCTACCACCAGTCACAGACGATTGGGTCGTTCAAGCTTTTACTCAAGGTCTAAACGAACGAACCTCGATGGCTTCACGATGGCTAAAGCATAACCTGATCGAGTACCCAGCTATTACTTGAGATGATGTGCACAATCAGTATCAATCAAAAATAAGAGTCGAAGACGACCAGTTAGGTTCTGGGTCCGATATTAAAAGGGGTATTGACCGAGAACCAAGGTCAAACAAGGATTGATACCGGTCGTATAACGGAGATCGTAGGGTTAGCAAACCTTCACGTAACCCCGAACGAGGCAAAAAGAGAAATGATCGAGGCCAAGGATCTCGGGGGATGATAAACAGGAGTGGGTTCGACATTCATACCGGACCTAAGGAAGCACCTCGGTTGTCGGAGTATAACTTCAGCATCGATGCATCCGCTATCGTATCGGTTATTGGATGCATCAAAGATACTAAATGGCCTCAACCTATGCAGACCGACCCTGCCAGAGGAATCCCAATCAAATGTGCGAATATCATGGAACTCATGGCCACAGAACAGAGGATTGCAGGCAACTAAGAGAGGAGGTAGCCCGGTTATTCAATAAAGGGCACCTTCAAGAATTTTTAAGTGACCAGGCCAAAAATCATTTCAAAAACAGGGATTTCAACAGACGAAACGAAAAAGAAGAGCCACAACATATCATCCACATGATCATCGGTGGGATCGATACCCCTCAGGGGTCGGTACTTAAACGCACTAAGATGTCGATTATAAGACAAAAATGATCTCGAACTCAGGATTACGCACCCATAAGAACCCTGTCCTTTAATGATGAAGATGCAGAAGGAGTCATGCAACCTCACAACGACGCACTGGTAATATCCAGGTAGCTCGGCCAACATTATTAGATCGAAAGTCGTAGAGCTGCTTGGCCTGCAGGACCAGGTTATACCCGCAACCCTGGTTCTAAACAGACTTAATATGGCATGTGAAACTACCAAAGGCGAGATAATTCTGCCAATAAACGTGGCCGGAACCATCCAAGAAATGAAGTTTCACGTAATTAAAGGCGATATGAGGTACAACGCCCTTTTTGGAAGGTTGTGGATCCATAATATGAGAGTTGTACCTTCGACCCTCCACCAGGTTCTGAAATTCCCAACATCAGAGGGAGTAAAAATAGTTTACGGAGAACAACCGGCCGCAAGAGAAATATTTGTCGTCGAAGAAGCAACTTTGATATCTTCGCTATCATCGGCAAAAGGAACGGGTTCGAAGGAGGAATGGAATACCAAATAGCAATCACAAACGTCAGCTCCGACCCAATTAGAGAATCAGAAGACTGACGAAGATGATGAACATGGGATCCCTCGATCCTTCGTGGTCCCTGATGATTCTGACGCTACTCAATATACGATCGAAGAACTGGAGCAAGTCATACTAATCAAATATCTTCCCGAACGAAAGGTATACCTAGGCACAGGGTTAGATTCCGAGCTTAGGAAAAAGCTTATTCAATTATTTATAGCTAACATAGACTGTTTCGCTTGGTCCCATCTTGACATGATAGGCATCCCATCTTGACATAGACTGTTTAT
This sequence comes from Nicotiana tabacum, assembly GCF_000715075.1. NCBI lineage: Eukaryota > Viridiplantae > Streptophyta > Magnoliopsida > Solanales > Solanaceae > Nicotiana > Nicotiana tabacum. The sequence goes on along the minus strand of NC_134103.1, from coordinate 70,252,692 downwards.
AGCTAACATAGACCTAAGGTTCCACCTGGTAAAATAAAAAAGAAGGCCCCAGTCCGAGGTAAAACACGCCTTAATCAAAGACGAGGTAACAAACTTCTTAAAATAGGGTCCATTAGGGAAGTAAAGTACCCCGAATGGCTGCAAATATGGTGGTAGTCCCTAAAAAGGGGAACAAGCTTAGACTGTGTATAAATTATAAAGACTTGAATAAAGCATGCCTTAAGGATTCTTTTCCTTTGCCTAGTATCGATCGTATGATCAATGCCACGGCCGGCCACGAGACTCTCAGCTTTCTCGATGCATATTCTGGGTATAACCAAATACAGATGAACCCGGAGGATTAGGAAGAGACCTCATTTATCACTAAGTACGGGACTAACTGTTATAACGTAATTCCATTCGGCCTAAAAAATGCTGGTGCAACCTATCAACGTCTAGTAAACAGAATGTTCGAAAAACAAATAGGAAAAACAATGGAAGTTTATATTGATGACATGTTAGTTAAATCCTTCCTAGCAAAGGACCATTTAAAGCATTTACAGGAAACTTTCGACATACTAAGGGAGTACAATATGAAGCTCAATCCCGGAAAATGTGCTTTCGGGGTTGGCTCGGGCAAATTTCTCGGCTTCATGGTGTCCAATCGAGGAATCGAGATTAACCACGATAAAATCAAAGCAATCGAAGACATCACAATGGTAGATAATGTAAAGGTCATGCAAAGGCTAACGAGACGGATAGCCACCCTGGGACGATTCATTTCGAGATCCTCGGATAGGAGCCACCGATTTTCTCTCAACTTAAAAAGAAAAGCAATTTTTCATGGACTCCAAAACGTCAGCAGGCTTTGGAAGAGCTAAAACGGCATTTATCAAGCCCTCCATTGCTTCATACCCCGAAGGCAGACGAACAACTCTACCTGTATCTAGCTATTTCGGAGATAATGGTAAGTGGAGTCCTAGTTTGAGAAGAACGAGGTACGCAATTCCCTATTTATTATATCAGTCGAACTTTAGGTGAGGCCAAAACTAGATATCCACACTTAGAAAAATTAGCGCTTGCTTTAATAAGTGCCTCTAGGAAACTAAAACCATATCTAGTGCCATCTGATACATGTTGTGACAAATTATCCTCTACGAAATATTTTACACAAGCCTAAGCTTTCAGGTCGATTGGCCAAATGGGCCATAGAGATCGGCGGGTACGACATCGAGTATCGACCTCGAACATCTTTCAAATCTCATATCTTAGCGGACTTCGCGGCTGACTTCACGCCGGCCTTGGTACCCGAAATTAAAAAGGAATTACTGATAAAATCGGATACCTCTTCAGGAATCTAGACCCTCTTTACGGACGGAGCCTCGAACACAAAGAGGTCTGGACTAGGCATCGTACTAAAATCGCCCACAGGTAATAAAGTTAGACAGTCTATTAAAACTAAAAAATTGACTAATAATGAGGCCGAATATGAGGTCATGATTGCAGGTCTCGAACTAGCTAAAAACTTGGGAGTCGAGGTCGTGGAGGTTAAATGTGATTCCCTCCTCGTGGTAAATCACGTCAACGGGACTTTTGAAGTCCGAGAAGATCGAATGCAGAGGTACTTGGATAAATTACAAATGACTCTACATCAATTTAAGGAATGGACTTTGCAATATGTGCTTCGAGACAGCGAGGTCGACGCTCTTGCAAACTTAGGTTCTTCGGTCGAGGATGACGAACTCAACTCGGGGACTATCGTACAACTCATGAAATCGGTAATTGAAGAAGGTCATGCCGAGATAAACTCCACGAGTCTAGCCTGGGATTGGAGAAACAAATATATATAATACTTCAAGAACGGGAAACTTCCATCGAATCCAAAGGAATCGAGAGCTCTACGCACAAAAGCTGCACGGTTCACCTTATCCTATGATGGAACGCTGTTTAGAAGGATGTTCGATGGTCCACTGGCAATATGTTTGGGACCGGGATATACCGACTACATCCTATGTGAGATTCACGAGGGCACTTGTGGGAATCATTCATGTGCCGATTCATTAGTCCAAAAAATAATCAGAGCATGATATTATTGGATCGATATGGACAAAGATGCTAGGGAGTTCGTTCGAAAATGCGTCAAATGCCAAAGACATGCGCCCATGATTCATTATCCCGGGGAACTTCTCCACTCGGTCCTATCTCCTTGGCTTTTTATGAAATGGGGAATGAACATCGTCGGCCCCCTCTCATCGGCCCCAGGTAAGGCTCGGTTTATTTTGTTTATGATTGATTATTTTTCTAAATGGGTTGAAGTGCAGGCTTTCGAGAAAGTCAGAGAAAAGGAGGTGATAGGCTTCATTTGGGACCATATCATATGTCGGTTCGGGATGCTATCCGAGATTGTATATGATAATGGAAAATAATTCATTAGAAGCAAAGTAACCAAATTTCTCGAAGACTACAAAATCAAAAGAATCCTATCGATACCTTATCATCCCAGCGGGAACGGACAAGCTGAATCGACCAACAAAACTATCATCCAAAATCTTAAGAAAAGATTAACTAACGCTAAAGGAAAATGGAAAGAAATACTACCCGAAGTCCTATGGGCATACCGCACAACATCGAAATCGAGTACTGGAGCGACACCATTCTCGTTGGTTTATGGCGTCGAAGATCTTATCCCGGTTGAAGTCGGAGAACCCAGCATCAGGTTTCGATATGCAACAAATGAATCAAATAACGAGACGATGAAGATGAGCCTAGAATTATTGGACAAAAAACGAGAAGCAACTCTCGTCCTATTAGCCGCCCAAAAACAGCGGATTGAAAGGTATTATAATCGAAGAACCAATCTTCGATATTTTAAAATCCGGGACTTAGTGCTAAGGAAAGTCACCCTCAATACCCTAAATTCAATTGAAGGAAAACTGGGTCAGAACTGGGAAGGACCGTATCAGGTTCTCGAAATCGTCGGAAAAGGATCCTACAAGCTCGGTGTAATAAACGGCAAACAACTACCAAGAAATTGGAACGTGTCGCACCTAAAATGATACTAGTGTGAGTTGCTCATTTATGTTACGAGGAGTTGTGATTCATTGGTTATGTGCACAAATGGTTTGGTCCTATTTGAGTTTTATAGTGGAATTTGAGCGTCATGAGTATTTGGGTATTGCATGATCGATTACGTAATGGTTATGTCCTTTCAGGTTTTGTGTGGTATTTTCTTTGTCATTTGCCTCTCCGACGTTATTGATTTTGAGCAGGGTGGCTCGGGGTATATTATATGAACCAACGTTTAGATGGGGACACACATTGCAGCGGAGCTATGTTAAGGTATGAACCTTGTATTAGAATCGGGTGATGGTTCTAGGGTGTATGATGAATTTTCAGCATTTCGTTGTGGCAGTACTTATTAATATTACAGGGCAGTTCTCTCATTTGAGTCATTTTTCATGACTAAGTACATTTGAATTGTTGCGTATTGGTGTACAGATGGCACGGGTTGTGGCTCTGAGTTATATTGGTGCGGCATGTCTGTGGAAATAGTTGTGTTTAGTAATATAAGGTCATTGGACCTCGAATGGGTACTATCATATTTGATTACGGTATGTTAGGGAGGATAATATTGAAAGTCATCTCAAAAAGCAATTATGGTTCTGGTTGGGGCGAGAGAGCTTCGTGACTTATTTATTTCGCGTGTTTCTTTTATTATCAACAGTGTACGAAGATTTTGGGATGAGGTTTGGCATGATATGAGGTTTTATACTAGTACTTGGTTGGTTTGGTGTAATTACTGTGATCGGGAATAGTGCTACGAGCAAACGAGTTGTGTAATATGTTGGTTGATTATATCCGTGGTGATAATTATAGCTCGATGCAACTTGTTCGGATTTATACGGTGTGTAAATGTAAGATTCGTGTCTTGAAAGAAATTCTAAAGGTTAGAAATTAAATTCCAAGGTTTATGGGCTGGAGTTAAATTAATGAATTCAGTTGGATTGTGTTGTCAAGCCTATATGGAATAGGGTGACGTGGGTTCACCCTCGGGTACGTGTGTGGTAAGATGGAACAGTGATTTGATGGCTTGGAAACAACTCTTGGCACGTTCGAGGACGAACGTATGTTTAAGTAGGGGAGAATGTAATGACCCGGCTGGTCATTTTGAGTATTACAACCCAGTTTCCCCATTTACTTCTCAAATTGTACTTTACAGTTGTTGTGTGACTTGCCGGGGCAATTGGTTCGGGTCTAGTGAGATTTTGGAATGAATTGGAACATCTAGTTCCAAGGTTTAAAGCTTAAGTTAAAATAGTGACCGGATGTCGATTCTTCAAGAATATGTGGTATCACATTAAGTAAATGAGCTCCAAATTTAGTTTTCATTGAAGTATTAGATCCGTATTGAAATTACGGAGCCATAGCAAAAAGAATCATGGAATTCGGACATCGTATAAGAGAATTATGCCTATTTCCGTGTCTGGAACGATTTTTCCGTCGCCGCGAGCGCCCAGGGTAGCGTGGGGCGCTGGGAATTTTGGGATGCTGGAAACTGCGCCACAGGTAGCGCCCCACGCTACCTGTGATGCCCAAAACAGCTGAGGGTCTATAAAACGGGGTTCTTGCCATTTTTACTCATTTTTGAGTTTATGGAGCTCGGTTTAGGCGATTTTTGGGCGATTTTTACGGGAAAACATTGGGGTAAGTGTTCCTTATCCTATATTGATTATATTTCATGATTCCATATTCATTTACATCATGAATCCATAAATTTATGGAAGAAAAATCAGATTTTTATAAAATCTTCCAAAGATATAAAATGAAGATATGAAGGTCAATCCGATGTCGGAATTTGATAATTTTTGTATGGTTGGACTCGTATCGGAACGGGTGTTCGAATTTTGTAACTTTTGTCGGGTTTCGAGATGTAGGCCCCATGGGCGATTTTTGAGCTAAATTTCGGATTTTTATGAAAAATTAGCATTTTCATATGCAATTGATTCCTATACCTCGTGTTGATTGTATCGAATTATTTTGACTAAGATTCGAGGTGTTCGGAGGCCGAATCACGAGGAAAAGGTTTATTGGAATAAAGAATTTGCTTGGATTGAGGTAAGTAACTCTTCTAATCTTGGAGTTGAGGGTATGAACCCTGAATATATGTATTTTGTGAATTGTTGGGAGGTGACGCACATGCTAGGTGACGGGCGTGTGGGCGTGCACTATAGAAATTGTGACATAATTGTTTATGTGGAATGTTATAGTTAAATAACCTTGGTATTTTTCATGCGGTGTTATGTGTTAAAGAAATTGAGCTGAAAAGCATATTACAAATCATGTTGAGGCTATGTGCCAGTATTATTGGGACCCACAGAGGTCATATTACTGTGAATTATTGTGTTAAATTGAAAATTTATACTCAGTCGTATTCATTTCATTGTATATCATAACTCAGTTTTATGACTCTATTTTGATGCATAAAAATGTTTTGGGCCGAATGCCCTGTTTAATTGAGATGCCCGAGTGGCTTGAGAGGTTTATGACTGAGTGAGGCCGAGGGCCTGATTTATGTTTCATATTCATGGGATCGGGCTGCACGCCGCAGCATGTTGCATATTTATGGGATCAAACTGCACGCCGCAGCATGTTTGATATCGGTCGAGGGCCTGATTGGTGAGGATGAGTGTGGATCGGGGCAGCCCGCCTGCAGCATACCTGAGTGAGGCCGAGGGCCTGAATTGTGAGGATGAGTGTGGATCGGGGATGCCCGCCTGTAGCATACTTTATTATTATCGCACGTGAGTTGTCCGTGCAGATTATAGCGCTTGGGATGAAGGATCCCCTCCGGAGTCTGTACACACCCCCAGTGAGCGCAGGTACCTACTGAGTGCGAGTGCCGAGTGATGAGTGACTGGGAGGCATAAGTGATTGTGAGGTATGCCCGAGTGGCAAGAGTGATTGTGAGGTATGCCCGAGTGGCACGAGTGACTGTGAGGTTTGCCCGAGGGGCTGTATATGAGTGATGTTCTGCCCGAGGGGTTGTTTATGATTTTTTTATCATTGAGTTGCATTGCATTGGCATGCACACATGACATACATGCATAGAGATGTATTTTTCCTCATGCTGTACAACATCACATCATTTATGATTTTTCACCCATTGTTGACAGATGGGTATAGTGATGCATTTGTTTTACACGGGTTATCCGGAAGGAAAATGAAACATCTTATTTATTATTGACAAGATTTTGGGAGAAATTTATTGTTTTCAAACTATTTATATTATTGGAAACTTCGGCAAATGATTTGGGTTTTCACTGAGATATTTGGAAGGAAGAACTATAATTTTTGAAATCATTATTTGGCTGAGTATTTTATCCCTGAGTTATTTCTGGTATTATTTGCTTTATGTTGTTATGGATTGTTGTGTACTATTGGTTGTGGACCCGACCTTGGTAGAAGCTCGTCACTACTTTCAACCTACGGCTAGGTTTGTTTCTTACTCAGTACATGGGGTCGGTTGTACTGATACTACACTTCTGCATATTGCGTGCAGATGTTGGCTGTTGTTGTTGCTGTGCTCGATGGTTGCGGGACTTGAAGATGTACCTGCGTTCCTGTTGTAGCTGCCTCTTGTTCAGGGTAGCCTTAGATTTATAAAAGCTCTGCTTATGTATTATTCAAACAGACTATGTATTTATTTCATTTCTGCTTTGTATACTCTATTTTTAGAAGCTCATGATTTGTACTACCAGTTCTTGGGGAGATGTATCAGTTTTAGATATTTTCTTTTAATTAATTTCATTGGAATTGGATAGTTGGAAATTGGCTTACCTAACGGGTTGGGTTAGGTGCCATCACGACTAGTGGGATTTTGGGTCGTGACAAGTTGGTATCAAAGCTCTAGGTTCATAGGTTCTACAAGTCATGAGCAAGTGTCTAGTAGAGTCTTGTGGATCGGTATGATGACGTCCATACTTATCTTCGAGAGGCTACTAGGCATTTAGGATAATTTCCCATCTTTCTTTCCTTATCGTGCGGAATTGATTCAGCTTGAAATATAACTCTTTGAATTCCTTCCACGTATTCGTATGCACACATGAGTGCTCGGTATCAGCTGTGCATCGCCGACTTGTAATTCTATGAATGAGGTTCGAGGTGTGTATTTTGTGTTTTGGTGATGGGCCAGTCTGGAGGACTTAAGGCCAAGTTTAGACCGCAGCTTAGGCTCGGTAGCTTCAGTTGTAACCTGTACATTTGGACTCATATGTCCGGTAATATCCCTATGAGTGGAAGTTGTGGCTCGATGAGCGGTGGAATGGCTTTGTGATAAGTATGATGTAAATGCGGGATGTGTTAAGACGATTTCAATATGACGAGAAGTGTTTCCTTGAAATGTAAAGGAAAGACCATTGGGTGCTTGATTTTCGAATTGATGTGGCATACAGTCTCTAGTATGAATGTTTTGATGTATCTTTCACATTGTTAAATTTTGGCGTAAAACTAAATTCTCACGTCTGGTTAATGAGTTTGGACTCAGATAGACTAAGTGATTGCATAGTAATTGTGAATGCAAAAGGGTATAACAAGATACCAGATTGAGGCTAAGTAGGTGGATTATCCCCTGCGGAGTAATCTACGTAGGAGTATTCCTTATGATGTGAGTAGAGAGTTTCATTTCTAATGACGGGGTGTATGAGTGGAGATTTGAATCTGAATATGATTGAGAAAGTTGACTTGTGTGTTAAGAGGATGAATACGAGCTTAGCGGATGATTGAGGTATTTTTATGGTTGGCATTGTATGAACTTGGGAAGAAGTTTCGTTGGACTGACTGTGGCATTATGGCAGTAAGAGAGTATTGGTATTGTGAGTTATGGAATGTTTTAATCTATGGCTTTGAGCCAAGTGGGGGAGTCTACTATTGACAATTTAATTTAATGGTTAGGTGTTAAATTTTAATTTTGGTCTGAGGCATACTTGTGGGTTAGCTATGACTTGCAGAAGTTGAGATCGAGTATGACTCGAATAAGAAAATTCCTGGATAAGGATTATATTGCACGTATGAGTAAATGAAATTCGCGGGATGAGTAAGTTGTTATTGGTGAATGATGTAGTGCGCACGGAGTATGAATTTAATATGTGGTGTTAAAGTAGAGTTACTTCTTTGAGTGTTGCGGTGCTAATGGGGCACGTGTCTTTTGGCCCATTTGGGCGGTGCAATTAGATTTGAGCAAAGTGGGTGACTCCCGAGAAAAATCTAGTGGGTTTGAGAATTATATGTAGCAATTGAAAATATTTCCGGACTTGTGTATGGATAAAATCCGAGATTTGCGTTTGATGGTGCCTGGACTTGCGGAAATTCTATATGACTAAGGATTCTACATTTTTGTATAAGGAAGGTAAGAAGAACAATTTCAAATTCGCATAAGGTATTCTCAAAGTGAGTGTTATAGTTGTGGTATTTTTGAAGGTGTTTAAGAAGAATACAGTTGCTTATGGGCCGTAGGGCGTTATGGTTCTATGCTAAGGTTTGTAGGGTGAGTTGTGGTTAAATATCATGGTATTTTAGCAAGAAGAAGTATCAATCTGAAGACAAATTCGGAAGGGACTCGGAGAAAATAGGACAACTGGGTAGTAGGTTGGATCAGTATGGTAATGGATATGATCGGTTCTTTGGGTGCTTATGATGTGGGGGTTTTCTACAGGTGCTTTGTCGCAATACACCTGGACTTGGCGACCTGCGTGGCTTGGTCGAGTTAGAGGAATTTAGTTTTAAGGGCTTGATTATGTGCAAATGGATTTCAAAGTATTCTTGATGGTTTCTACCGGTGTGGAGAATGTGTTGTGTATTGTGATTTTCTCCTGGAAAGAAGCAAGAGAAAGGGTTCTAACTAAAATGGTATGTAAATAATTGGCGACTCAAAGTTGATAATAAGATTCTTGTGCTTTTCACATGATGGCAATATAGATGTTATATGTTGTACGAAAGCTAGATTTTCATGTACAAGGTGGCAGTACAGTCTTGAAGAGAAGGTAACGAATGTTGGACACCATGGACGGTTTCAAACAACTAGATGAATACTATTACTACTTGGTGTTGTATGAGAAAAGGACGGACTTCAGAAGGCGCATTCTATTTTTACTTACGGATGTATAAATTAATATTGCGGTACTCACATAGTTGATAGACTGCTGATATTCAAATTTTGTCAATTGGCACGGAAGAACTTTTAAAGTATTTCTCGTGGGATGATCATGTATGAGAGAAGTGTTAGGCATTCGGGCGGTGGAGATGGAATCAAATATGGTGATTCGCGTGTTCTATGGATTCGGAGATTGGGAGTTCCAAGGAGCAGATTGTTTCATGGTTGTGGACTGTGAAGTGGTGGCCGGAGCTAGCCAGATGATATAATGTGTTATGATTCAGTCATTATGGAGTTTCGGAAGAATTTTTTTATCTATTTGTGGGTAACCCAAGTTGATTTGGCGGTCCATTGGTAGGCCCAATTAAGATGTGTATTCTACACCAAGCCGGAATGGTTGGCTCCACACTGCTATTGTTGAGGGATGTGTCATTCGGTTGATGTTGAGCTTATTCGTGTTCTGAGATAATCTGTGAGTTGCTCATTTAAGTTACGAGGAGTTGTGATTCATTGGTTATATGCACAGATGGTGCGGTCCTATTTGAGTTTTATAATGGAATTTGAGCGTGATGAGTATTTGGGTATTGCATGATCGATTGCGTAATGGTTATGTCCTTTCAGGTTTTGTGTGGTATTTTTTTTTGTCATTTGCCTCTCCGACGTTATTGATTTTGAGCAGGGTGGCTCGGGGTATATTATATGGACCAACGTTTGGATGGGGACACACATTGCAGCGGAGCTATGTTAAGGTATGAACCTTATGTTAGAATCGGGTGATGGTTCTACGGTGTATGATGAATTTTCAGCATTTCGTTGTGGCGGTACTTATTAATATTGCGGGGTAGTTCTCTCATTTGAGTCATTTTTCATGACTGAGTACATTTGAATTGTTGCGTATTGGTGTACAGATGGCACGGGTTGTGGCTCTGAGTTATATTGGTGCGGCATGTCTGTGGAAATAGTTGTGTTTAGTAATATAAGGTCATTGGACCTCGAATAGGTACTATCATATTTGATTACCGTATGTTAGGGAGGATAATATTGAAAGTCGGCTCAAAAAGTAATTATGGTTCTGGTTGGGGCGAGAGAGCTCTGTGACTTGTTTATTTCGCGTGTTTCTTTTATTATCAACAGTGTACGAAGATTTTGGGATGAGGTTTGGCATGATATGAGGTTTTATACTAGTACTTGGTTGGTTTGGTGTAATTACTGTGATCGGGAATAGTGCTACGAGCAAAAGAGTTGTGTAATATGTTGGTTGATTATATCTGTGGTGATAGTTATAGCTCGATGCAACTTGTTCGGATTTATACGGTGTGTAAATGTAAGATTCATGTCTTGAAAGAAATTCTAAAGGTTGGAAATTAAATTCCAAGGTTTATGGGCTAGAGTTAAATTAATGAATTCAGTTGGATTGTGTTGTCAAGCCTATATGGAATAGGGTGACATGGGTTCACCCTCGGGTATATGTGTGGTAAGATAGAACAGTGATTTGATGGCTTGGAAACAACTCTTGGCACGTTCGAGGACGAACGTATGTTTAAGTGGGGGAGAATGTAATGACCCAGCTGGTCGTTTCAAGTATTACAACCCAGTTTCCCCATTTACTTCTCAAATTGTACTTTACAGTTGTTGTGTGACTTACCGGGGTAATTGGTTCGGGTCCAGTGAGATTTTAGAATGAATTGGAACATCTAGTTCCAAGGTTTAAAGCTTAAGTTAAAATAGTGATCGGATGTCGATTCTTCAAGAATATGTGGTATCACATTAAGAAAATGAGCTCCAAGTTCGGTTTTGATTGAAGTATTAGATCCGTATTGAAATTACGGAACCATAGCAAAAAGAATCGTTGAATTCGGACATCGTATGAGAGAATTATGCCTATTTTCGTGTCTGGAACGATTTTTCCGTCGCCGCGAGCGCCCAGGGTAGCGTGGGGCGCTAGCCCTGGTGCTGGGAATTTTGGGATGCTGGAAACTGCGCCACAGGCAGCGCCCCACGCTACCTGTGACGCCCGAAACAGCTGAGGGTCTATAAAACGGGGTTCTTGCCATTTTTACTCATTTTTGAGTTTATGGAGCTCGGTTTAGGCGATATTTGGGCGATTTTCACGGGAAAACATTGGGGTAAGTATTCCTTATACTATATTGATTATATTTCATGATTTTATATTCATTTACATCATGAATCCATAAATTTATGGAAAAAAAATCAGATTTTTATAAAATCTTCCAAAAATATAAAATGAAGATTTGAAAGTCAATCTGATGTCGGAATTTAATAATTTTTGTATGGTTGGACTCATATCGGAACGGGTGTTCGGATTTTGTAACTTTTGTTGGGTTCCGAGATGTGGGCCCCATGGGCAATATTTGAGCTAAATTTCGGATTTTTATGAAAAATTAGCATTTTCATATGCAATTGATTCCTATACCTCGTGTTGATTGTATCGAATTATTTTGACTAAGATTCGAGGTGTTCGGAGGCCAAATCACGAGGAAAAGGTTTATTGGAATAAAGAATTTGCTTGGATTGAGATAAGTAACTCTTCTAATCTTGAAGTTGAGGGTATGAACCCTGAATATATGTATTTTGTGAATTGTTGGGAGGTGACGCACATGCTAGGTGACGGGCGTGTGGGTGTGCACTATAGAAATTGTGACATAATTGTTTATGTGAAATGTTATAGTTAAATAACCTTGGTATTTTCCATGCGGTTTTATGTGTTAAAGAAATTGAGCTGAAAAGCATATTACAAATCATGTTGAGGCTATGTGCGAGTATTTTTGGGACCCACAGAGGTCATATTGCTGTGAATTATTGTGTTAAATTGAAAATTCATACTCAGTCATATTCATTTCATTGCATATCATAACTCAGTTTTATGACTCTATTTTGATGCATAAAAATGTTTTGGGCCGAATGCCCTGTTTAACTGAGATGCCCGAGTGGCTTGAGAGGTTTATGACTGAGTGAGGCCGAGGGCCTGATTTATGTTTTATATTCATGGGATCGGGCTGCACGCCGCAGCATGTTTGATATCGGCCGAGGGCCTGATTGGTGAGGATGAGTGTGGATCGGGGCTGCCCGCCTGCAACATACCTGAGTGAGGTCGAGGGCCTGAATTGTGAGGATGAGTGTAGATCGGGGCTGCCCACCTGTAGCATACTTTATTATTATCGCACGTGAGTTGTCCGTGCAGATTATAGCGCTTGGGATGAAGGATCCCCTCCGGAGTCTGTACACACCCCCAGTGAGCGCAGGTACCTACTGAGTGCGAGTGCCGAGTGATGAGTGACTGGGAGGCATGAGTTATTGTGAGGTATGCCCGAGTGGCAAGAGTGATTGTGAGGTATGCCCGAGTGGCACGAGTGACTGTGAGGTTTGCCCGAGGGGCTGTATATGAGTGATGTTCTGCCCGAGGGGCTGTTTATGATATTTTTATCATTGAGTTGCATTGCATTGGCATGCACACATGACATACAGGCGTAGAGATGTATTTTTCCTCATGTTGTACAACATTACATCATTCATGATTTTTCACCCATTGTTGACAGATGGGTATAGTGGTACATTTGTTTTACACGGGTTATCCGGAAGGAAAATGAAACATCTTATTTATTATTGACAAGATTTTGGGAGAAATTTATTGTTTTCAAACTATTTATATTATTGGAAACTTCGGCAAACGATTTGGGTTTTCACTGAGATATTTGGATGGAAGAACTATAATTTTTGAAATCATTATTTGGCTGAGTATTTTATCCCTGAGTTATTTCTGGTATTATTTGCTTTATGTTATTATGGATTGTTGTGTACTATTGGTTGTGGACCCGACCTTGGTAGAAGCTCGTCACTACTTTCAACCTACGGCTAGGTTTGTTACTTACTCAGTATATGGGGTTGGTTGTACTAATACTATACTTCTGCACATTGCGTGCAGATGTTGGCTGTTGTTGTTGCTGTGCTCGATGGTTGCGGGACTTGAAGATGTACCTGCGTTCCTGTTGTAGCTGCCTCTTGTTCAGGGTAGCCTTAGATTTATAAAAGCTCTATTTATGTATTATTCAAACAGACTATGTATTTATTTCATTTCTGCTTTGTATACTCTATTCTTAGAAGCTCATGATTTGTACTACCAGTTCTTGGGGAGATGTATCACTTTTAGATATTTTCTTTTAATTAATTTCATTGGAATTGGATAGTTGGAAATTGGCTTACCTAACGGGTTGAGTTAGGTGCCATCACGACTAGTGGGATTTTGGGTCGTGACAACTTCGAGTTCGAGCAATCACTCACTCGACTAGTAATCCTACGGGCTACATTACTTCGAGTTCGGGCAATCACTCACTCGACTACTAAGCCTACGGGCTACATTACTTCGAGTTCGTGCAAGCACCCACTCAACCATAAAGCCTACGGGCTACATTATTTTGAGTTCGAGCAATCACTCACTTGACTACTAATCCTAAGCCTACGGGCTACATTACTTCGAGTTCGAGCAATCACTCACTCGACTATTAAGACTAAGGGCTACTCCTATTTCGAGTTCGAGCAATCGCTCACTCAACTACTAAGCCTACGAACTACATTACTTCGAGTTCGAGCAAACACTCACTCGACCATAAAGCCTACGGGCTACATTATTTTGAGTTCGAGCAACCACTCACTCGACTACTAGCACTACGGGCTACATTATTTCGAGTTCGATCAAGCACTCACTCAACCATAAAGCCTACGGGCTACATTACTTCAAGTTCGAGCAATCACTCACTCGACTATTAAGCCTAAGGGATATTCCTACTTTGAGTTCGAGCAATCACTCACTCGACTAGTAAACCTACGGGCTACATTACTTCGAGTTCGAGCAAGCACTCACTCGACCATTAAACCTAAGGTCTACTCCTACTTCGAGTTCGAGCAATCACTCACTCGACTATTAAGCCTAAGGGATACTCCTACTTCGAGTTCGAGCAAACACTCACTCGACCATAAAGACTAGGGGCTCCTCATTCTTCGAGTTCGAACAATCACTCAATCGACTACTAAGCCTACAGGCTACATTACTTCGAGTTCAATCAAGCACTCAGTCGACCATAAAGCCTACGGGTTACATTACTTCGAGTTCAAACAATCACTCACTCAACTATTAAGCCTACGGGCTACATTACTTCGAGTTTGAGTAATCACTCACTCGACTATTAAGCCTAGGGGATACTCTTACTTCAAGTTTGAGCAATCACTCACTCGACTACTAAGCCTAAGGGCTACTCATTATTTCGAGTACAAACAAACATCCATTCAACCATTTAAGCCTGAAGGCTACCTCAATTCATACTCGATAAATGAAAGGGACTACCCACAAAGCCCGAAGGCAACGGTAATACAAAGTTCGAATTATTTAGCTTAAAAGGCCATTTTGCTGCAAAGGAAGAAAGTTTTATATATATGCAAATCTTCTACAAGGGCAACTCGGAAGTTCTTTGCAAAAAACCGAAAACAGCCTCGGAGGCAACAACTACCTAAGGTCCTAAATGGCTTGATCCTCCTCAGAGGATGTATCCTCGGCATCTTCCTCACCTTCAGACTCACTCGAGTTATCAGAGTCTTCCTCAGAAAAGGCCAGCCTTCGAGCCTTGTTCTCTTCCGCCCTAGCAACTTCAATCTCGGCCCCAACATCAAAGCCATGAGAACTGACCTCCTCGAGTGCTTCTCTCCGAGCTTGCCATTTCGCATGTTCGACCATACTTTTGACTTTGGCTTGGTTAACCTCAACATCGATCCTGAAATGAGCCACTTTAGCGTCGACTCTTTTATTGGCCTCGATCACCTCAGATCTAGCCATGTAAAGTTCATTAGCCAAGCCTGCTTTATCAGAAATGGCCAAATCCAACCAATGCTGAAGCTCTTTTATCTTCTCGATCAGCCCCGAGGCATTTTCTTTTGCAGATCAAAGTTGGGCATCAGACAACTCCAACTAAGCTTGAATGACTTCCTTTTTCGAGGCAAGGATATCCATACTCTTTTTAAATTCTTCTGCTTCGTTCAGTAGCCCATCTACCTGTGAGTTAAGCCGTCTGATCTGCTCGATCCTCTACCGAACCTGCAGAATCGGATCGTTAGTGGTTATCTCTTTTTCATCTTCACTATCATGGAAAAATCGAAATACCTGCTCAGCCATCTCCTCGTGCTCTTCCCGAGCTACTGTCAAATCTGCTCGAAGTTTTTCACTAAGGAGCTTGTAAGAGTCACTCTTCTCAGTGAGGCTCCGAACCTCAGCATCATGTTCCTCTCGGATTCGGAGAAAGGCCTCGTGATGCAACACCGAAGCCTACAAACAGAAGGAAAAACATTAGAATTACCTACAATTCTAAGTATAAAAGAAACAACAAAGATGACATCAGAGTTACCCGATTCAAAGCATGTTGGGCCTCGTTGAAAAGACATGTGAGCCCCACCACATTCATCACTGATTGATCCTCTTCGGTCACCAAGGACCGAAGGTAACTGGCAATCCCCACGGGGGGAGAAAAAATTCGGGTATCCTCAGACACGGAATGCACTATCTTCCGCCTACGGTTGGGATCGACACTTGGGGTTGGGAATCGGTCCACTAGTTTGTGAACCGATGAAGGCTCGGCAAGACCCGACCATGATGCTTTCTTTGGTATTAGCATTCCACCAAAACTGGTAACCTCCTCCGAGGCAGCTGACTCGAGCCCATCCAGAAAATCGTGGATATCGGTCGACTATTGAATGCCCTCGTAGGACCGACCTTCCAATATGCTAACCTCTCGAATCATGGCATCCGAAATCTGAGGGGATCCACTAATATCAACTATCCCGAGCTCATTCCTCAAAATATCTTCTACTGCCCGAGAAGTCCTACCTTCGGTCTCCCCTCCAATCATCTTAGCTCGAGAAGGGATAATCTCGGCTTCTTCTTGTTCTGGGATTATAGCTAGGATTCCCTGATTTGATTCCGCCAATTCGGAAGACTGTTAAATCACAACATTAGCCCGTACACAGGCTAAATCCTCTTCTCTTTCTTCGAGCTCGTCCCTTAAATGGCGGACCATTTCCGAAGGCATGACACCAGAGCCCCCCTTTGGCTTGCGAGATCTATTAGCCGATTTTTTCTTTTACAAGCTCGGGGAGCTCGGTACATTTTTTCTCTTCCTTTCTTTAACCTGCTTCGGGGCAGGAATCTCATCATCACCGGATAGGGACCTCATGGCTACATCCTTCCCAAGTTCTACAAAAAAAGGGGGGGGAGAAATGAAAAGGGAATAAGCAAATAAAGAAGAACAAATAACAGACAAATCGAGAAAGAGACTTACCATGACTATGGGCCTCCCATCGACCCTTTGATAATTCGACTCAAGCATGCTCGGAGTACGGTCTCTGGCTCTCTGCAGCACCAAACCTTTAACCCATTGTTTAAAATCCGGAATCGGTTCCGGCATCCAAACTATGGCTGTGACAAGAAAATAAAAATGGATCAACAAAATTGAAAGGCAGACACAAAATTAAAACGAACAAAGGAAAACATTTACTCACGGTTCGTATTCCGTTTCTTAGGAAACGGCAAGTCATCGACAGGGATCAGGTCCGAGGTTTTGATTCGGACAAAACGGCTCATCCAACCCCGATCACAAGTCTCGTCAATACTCGAGAACGGCGGTTTGTTTGCTCGGCGAGCAAGCTTGATTAACCCTTCTCGGTAAAGACGGGGACTATAAAGGCGCATAAGGTGATCGAGTGTGAAGATACGCCCATCGATCTTGCTCAAGAAAAATCGGAGAAGAATCACTATCCTCCAAAAGGAAGGATAGATCTGGCTAAGGGTCACATCGTACCTCTTGCAAAAGGCAACGATGACGAGGTCTAGAGGACCCAACGTGAAAGGATAAATGTAAACACTTAAGAACCCTTCCACGTGGGTAGTAATTGATTCGTCAGGCGATGGGACTACTACGAGCTTATTATCCCAATTGCATTCTTGTATGACTTTCTCGAGAACTTTCTCAGTAATCGAACATCGGTACCTCGACATCGGGTCACATAGGCCCGGTACCGGAGAAGGCTTTTCAATTTTAAAATCATCTACAGTTGAATACCGCACTGGAACGAATTCCTCAAGGCGAGGCTCCTCCACGTCTTCGCCACCGGCGGGTCGAGATGAAGAAGCGATATCTTTTTGCGGAACAGTTTTAGACGTTTTTACCATCTATAATTTTTTGGATGAAGATCGGAAGTATTTGGTGTTTAGAGAAGGAATTTGCAGTGAAAATCACAAATTTGCAGACGAAAAACTCAGAAGATGCAAAAAGGAACTTAGGAGATTTGAAGGTCTAAAAGTGAAAAATAGTGAAGAGAGGGGCTATTTATATATTGGGTAATGGTGGTTCAATATCAGCAGTGGTCGGCCGTCGTCTGGCACGCATTTAATGCTTTGGTAACTGAACCGACGGGACATCTATCACGTACGTCATGGTCGTGCTCGATGCAAACGTCAGTATATATCTAGTCAAGCCGTTGAAAAATCATGTCGTTTCTCGCCACATCCTTCCCGAGAAACGAGGGGACTATATGTATACGGTCAAACTGGTTTCGACCTTCGTATGTGTATACGGTCAAACCGGTTTCGACCTTCGTATGATTGGTCAAGATTGGAACATAGTGAACCGAGGAGCATCTTCGTAATATCATGATGATATCTGAAGCCATGCCACCGAGCTCATGTTTTAGGAACCAATCGAGTTTCGAGCTCGAAGTCATTGTCGAGTTCGAGCCAATATCGAGCTATAATGTGAAGCGGAGTTATCGAACTTAAGAGCCAGAGACCGACCAATATCGAGTCCGAGTCAATATCGAGATCAAATCAATATCGAGTCCGATCAAGATCGAGCCAAAGGACAAGAGCGGTTACAGCCGCACTAAGGGAGAGAATCTCGACAGGAATCAGGGAAAAACTAATCTATCATGGGTTCCCCACTATATATTTTTAATGATATCCAAAGTCGTATCCTTCCACATATAAGAAGGATGGCTATTATTTCTGTAGAGGAGCATCATCAAGGCATTCATACAATATAACTCAGATACTATTGAGACACTCTCATTTTGGGAGATTATCCTTTTGAGCTTTATACATTGATTCATCTAGCTTATCCATAAATCATTTTTCATTCAACTTGGTTGGTATTTCATTCTTTACAGTTAATATTCAATATTCTTATTTACTTTTACGATTTGTGTCAAGTTATACCACGTACCCTTAGAACTACGTACAAATTCACACACACACACACACACACACACACACACACACACACACACACACACACACACACACACACACACACACACACACACACACACACACACACATATATATATATATATATATATATATATATATATATATATATATATATATATATATATATATATATATATATATAAGTTAAAAATTAATATTATTAACTGCAATTATCTTAAAAGTGATCTGATAGTGTAAATATCTTTTTAGTATACAAAACTTAAAATTTAAAACATTTGGCAATTGGTGGTAAACATGTCTTTTTGTGGATGGAAAAATGTTAACGAGGAAGTAAGTATATCTTCAGCATATTCCATTTTTTTGTACTACCATTACTACATAAATAGTGAAACCATATCTCTTCCTTTTTACTGCAATCCAATGCTTTTCCATCTTCAAACTACATTTTTGCCAAACTTGTGAGGTTAGACATAAGGGCATCCACTACTCACTAGGGTTGAACATATTCTCTCTTTTCTTCTAAATTTAGGTACTAAAAATTGGATAAAGTTCCACTTGATATATTGAGCTTTTAGGAAACTACTGACTGGCAGCCAAAAGATAAAAAGTTTCCTAAATATTTCTATTGCAAACAAAAGATATAAAATAAGTTTCCAAATATCTCCACTGCAGACAAAAGAAAGGAAAAAATTTAGCCGCACCTAGATAGCATGTAGACTAAATTAGTAGATGTGTGAGATGTATTTGCATATAAATTTCGGTCACTTAACAATAGTTAATTCTATTATTCTAATATCATGTAATAATTAAATCACACAAGTTAATATGATTCAATGTAAGTATTGACGTGCGGGCAAATAATTTTTTCAAAGAAAATGCTTGTGAATGTCAATAATTAAGTAACGTTTTTTCGTCAGAAAATTACATTATATCGTTAGATAAATCTTATTTAAGGTACGTATACTAAATATTGAATCCCTTTAATTCTTTTTTTTATTTATTTTTATATTTTAACTCTCCTTAATAAAAATTTTGGCTCCACCCGTATACAACTTTTCCAAAATATATGGTTAATCTACTGGAAGTCACTAGGATGGGTCGGTGGGCAGAAATGATTTTATGCAACATCGATTCTCCACATAACTTTGCTTTGTGACGTACTTTTGTTCCCATTTTGCCTATATACTTTTGAAAGTGTATTTGTCCTATTGCGAGGAGACACTTAATGAGCCTCAAAATCAAGATTACAGCACCTACCACTTACATTAATCTACTATTTAAGCGCATTAATAAGGTTATTTTGCATGTACTAGTGGTACTTATTATTGTGACTTATCACTGTTAACAGTTTTGTACGGATCAAAAATTATCATTAAAGCGTGACAGCATTAAGAAGCCTTTCATTGACTGCCACGTGTTGCCCGTACAACTTAGATAAAGATCTGCCCAAGATCGAAGTGCTCTCTTAAGAGGTGAAGAGTGGGGTTGGTGAGTCGTTGAATATCAAGGTCGAGGAGTCACTAGAAACCAAAGTCAAGGCCGAACATTCGCCTCAGACAGGATAATAACGGCTAGTTTTTATGATAAGACAGGGTTTTTAGGTATATGTTTTCTGTAAATAGAAAGAGACATAATTATAGGGGACATAAGATATTCACTTGTAAAAAAATACATTGACTTTCTCTATGGAATCTGGCTTTATTGCAAACACACAACATATACCTTTTTTCCTAAGATTCTTGCCTAACTTTTTATTTGAAGGCTCATCAATCATTCATCATTGTGAAAAGGAATATCCACATATCTCACTCCTTTTTGGGTGACTATTACATTATTATTTTGTCATCATAAAAAACTGGGAGATTGTTAGATCTTAGTTGATTTTAATGATGCAAATAACGAATTACTCCTTATGTGTAGAAACAGTCTTATGCAATGGAAAGAAGGCATATAAGAATCAAGGCGAAAAAAGACATGGAGTGGCTAAAAATCAAAGGCAAAATCAACCAAGGAAGATATTATAGGAATGATCTCAATTAAAGGAGATCAAGGGCACAAAGTTATCTGCTGAAGATTCTTCCATATAAGGACGTCAATCGAAGCAAAAATCAAGGGATTAGATAACGGGAATATCCACTCACGAAAGGAAGAAATAAATCAAGATCGTGAGTCAAGGCAAATCAACAGAAGAATTATTCTTGAAAAGAATCAATCTACGATTTCTTCTGAGAACAACTTCCTTGGGTTTGCAATCTCTCAAGATTAACAAGACATGAAGGCCTCACTAAGTATAAATACCTATTGCTCCAGCTTTGAAGAAATATACTTTGAATGAACCACTATCACTCTTTTTGTTCTACTCCAAACAAGCATTGTAGTTCACTTTAGATCTGTTGTATAATTAGTGAGAGAAGAAAAAAAAATAAACACTAGTGAGGCATTGTATCAAGGAGTAAGAAGTGACATAGTGATTAAGTTGTTGGTGTAAAGCTACATCAACACTCTTGTAATCGAGAAACTTCATACTGAAAGAGAACACCCTTACAACCCAAGGGGACTGCATGTAGGATTCATATTGAATCCGAACCAGTATAAAAATCCTGGTGTCTTTAATTTCTACATTTTTATTCTGCTTTATTTATATTCTGCTCTTACCTTCAGTCGACTAATTAGAAAACTAGTCAACTACTTAGGGTACAAAAGAAAAATCGACAATTCCCCCTCCCCCTCCCCTCTTGTACTTTTACTGCTATGCTCCTAGTAAGCCTTGGTCGAAAATATTTGTGTAAGCAAATATTGCTACTCTGAAGAGTGAGTTATTATGTGAAAACTAGTCTTGTATTTGTAGTGGCCGAAATTGAGCACAATAAAATAGCCCAAAAATTATGTAGGATTCTACTAGGGTAGTAAAATCCTAGTCCTAACTCAAATAGAGAACTTTTTTCTCAAGTAACTTTCTATCTAAGTCTGTCAAGGTTTTACTAGGTATAGCAGGGACCATTGAAATAATAAGAGAGTGCCAATTATAGTATTAATTCAAAAAATTTGGATGATTAAATCCTACTATAATTAATCACATTTTATTCCACCAAAAACTTCAATTGAACTCCTCAATATAAATTTCAAAATTTACCAACACTTATTTTAATTCCCTATGTTAAGATTACAAATACCAGTTAATTAAACTAAATCACCGACAAATTAATTTAATCAACTAATTAAATTCTTTATAATTCCACTTAAACTATTTTATGTGACGGATACAAAATTCACCGACCGGGTTTTCACATGAAAACTTATAAGCTTACATAAAGGGGTATTATCAAACTCAAGGTTGAGTCATGGATTCTGTCAATTAATTATTATTATTTCACAATTGCTATTCGTTATTGTACAATCTATCAGGCATACACTAAGTCTGAATAGAGCTGTACATTTTGATAAATCAAAGCAATAAACAAATCACATTGATCATAATCACTATATCAAGATTAGGAGTATAAGCTCATTTAATGAATCAGAGAAAATATTTTATATATTCAGTACAAAAACATCTTTTCTCTAATTGGTCTGTTCAATATACGATAAGATACTAGCACAAGAAGTTGGAGTAACACCACTCCCATAATCAAGATAAATTATCCTTTAATCTTGTGCTACAATCATCAAAATAGTTTTTCCAACAATAATTTCGATTGTGAACATAATTTATTAATTATGAGAACCGACAATTTAATCTTTTGTGCATGAGTTAAGACTCCATACACTAAATCGTCTATTACATAATTACAGGATACACATGTAACAAATGATTTATTTAAAATAATATTTTATTGAATTGAATAAATCAAATAAATAATTATTCCAAAAGAGTAAAATATAATATTGTAGCTGAACGACATGGTTAATGGTATATTCCAACAACTAGTCATGCATAAGAAATGAAACTTGAAAATTAGACAAGCTAAGAGCCTGTTTGGACATAACAATTTTTACTTTTTTCGAAATCAGTGTTTAGCCATAAAATTTCTAATTTTCACTTGAAGATGAATTTTGGAATTTTTCGAAATTTGAAAAACTCCATAAAGCTATTTTTTAAAATTTTTACTCAGATCACTCACAAAACTTTAAAAATAATCTAAAATTATATTCATGTCCAAACACAACTCTAATTTTCAAATACCATTTTTACTTGAAAAACAAAATCACTTTTTTAGAATTTTACAATTCTTATGTCCAAACGCCCACTAAGTTACTTGTCCGAAAAGAGAGGACATTAGCATTTCAAAATGGTTTTGTTGAAAAAACTGAAGGATAGAAGTAGCAATATAAAATTTCTGTGATGATGTCAACGGATATAGTAATAGTAAGAAATTCAAGCAAATAATTTGTAGTGGATACTGTATCGAAATAGGCTACTGTCGTCATCGACCTCAATACTAGTGCAAACATCTGAGAATGTTTCTCTGTGGCGTAATCATGGCCCCGACAATTAAGAAATTTTGTGTGATCCCATGTTGCAGTAGTATAATTTAACAATTTTTGAGTGAGAGTTCTGGGCCAGTCCTGGGCTAGAAATTGCTATAACCGGACTAGACTCAGGCCAGACTAGGGCTCATTGTTTATGCTGGACCAAGATTGGGCCTTTTCTGAGGACTGGCTCAGCCAGATTCTTAGGCTTGCTCAGTTCGAACTTCCTATAGAAGAGAGAAATTTAAAAATAGCCAGATTTACAAGTGATAATTGAAAAATAGCTGCAGTTTCAAAAGTAATCGAAATTTAGTCATTTTTCATGTAAAGATAAATCTGAACAAAAATACTGTTCAAAATCCGAAAAATATTCCAGCATAATATACTGGAGTTCCAGTATAATATACCGGTCCAACATAATATACTGGAGTTCCAGTATAATATATCGGTCCAGCATAATATGCTGGAAGTTCATACACAGGTGCTCCAATCTCCAGTATATTATGGTAGAACGTTTCGCGTGTTGGAGCTCCAACATAATATGCTGGAAGTTCATACACAAGTGCATCAATCTCCAGTATATTATGCTGGACCGATCCGTGTTACAGCAAAATAGTGGCTATTTTTTAATTACCAGTCCGAAAACTGGCTAGCCCGTGCTATTTTTACGATAGAAGAATTAACCTAAATAACCGCCTACCTAATCTCTTAAACTAAAAATAGTTTGCGTATATATATATATACCGGCTAAAAAAAGTATATATATATATATATATATATATATATATATATATATATATATATATATATATATATATATATACCGGCTAAAAAAAGTAAACAATGAATTTGGTCGGTTATTTGTATAACAATACTAACTAACTAGATGCTACCCCCCCCCCCCCCCCGACCCCCCGACCCCGACCCCAACCCTCCCTACTCCCCTCTTAAAAGGTGTACTTTGTATAATAATTTTTTATACTATTATGTCATCTTTACTTTGTTGTAGCGGATAATATGTTTTATTTTCAAGATGATAAATCTCACATTTTAAGTATGCTTATATGTAGATTCTGACGACATATTTTTCTATTTTTCTAAAACTGGTAAAATTATCTGCAAAGTGTCATGCATTAATGATATCATACTATTCAAGAGGCAACTTTCTTTAAGATATTACTACTAAAAGTTGATTACCCGCTTGATTTCATTCAATAACTAGAAATATATATGAAGCACGTTAGACAAAGATTCTTCATAATGTTTTTTCCTTCTCATACTGTTTGCTTTGCAAACATTTTTGCCCCTAAACATTTTAGCTTATTCACTTACTTTATGAAAAAAATAAGGGGAAAATAATATCTGCCTAATGTATCAACACTTCAGACAAGTCTCTGTGGTCATAATATGCGACTTAAAAGGACTTAAATTGGAATATTTCACGAAATGTAAATCTCCATTTGATCTTAAGGTTCTGTTGGGCCAAAGCCCAATTAAAAGATAATGGATCGAGCTCAGGCGTCTACGGCTCGGCCTCATTTGACAATGTGTTATTTCTACCAAGTTAGTTACAACTCAGGAAAGAAAAATAAAAAATTGTAAAAGAAATCCTAACTGAAAGAACTTTTAAAAGTGTGGGAAACTAACGGCTTATCTTCAACTTGTAGTCCTCCTCCTTTATCTACTGCAACCCTACTTATCTTCTTTTTACTTACTAATGGGAAAACACTGAAAAAGCAAAAAGAAAAAGAAAAATGGCAGCTTGTAATTCTGAGAAAAGCGACAAAGTGAACTTTGAAACAGAAATTCATTGGGAATTACCAGAGACAGTAATTGGGAAAGAAGGCTTGAGAAAAAAGATTCTGCAAAAGGGTAATTCTTGGAAGACACCATTACCCGGTGATGAAATCCAAGGTATGATTTTTTTTAACTTATCTATTGTGTTTTTGTTTACCATTTACATTTACAGTGTAAAAATGCTGACTGCAGCTGCATTGACCTTTTTGTGTTATATTTAGTTCATTATAGTGTGAAAATAGAAGATGGGGAGATTCTTGATTCAAGCCATGACAAAGGAAAACCTTTTGAATTCAAGCTAGGACAAGGTAATTTTATAGTTTCTTTTACATTATTCAATTACTGGTTTCTTATATTCTCAGGCAAAGGGTGGCCCCGTGAATAAGGCATCCCGCGTTCATGCAGGGTTCGGGAAAGGGCTGCACCTGAGTGTGGTGTAGATAGTCTATTCTAATACAAGCATTACTGACTTTATCCACGGCTCGAACCCATGACCTCTAGATCACACAGAGACAACTTTATCATTGCTCCAAGGCTGAACTTCTTTTCTTATATTGTCAGAATTTAAGTAATGTATACTGTCAAGTGTAATGAATTTCTTAAACCATCAGTGTAATTTAACATGTTATATCAAGTTACTTACCATTTATAAAATGTCTAAGCAAGATTATATCATAATAAACAATTTTCTAATCCAAGACAGCCTAAGTTTTGTTTAGCTGAGTGAGTTTCATTGTTCATTATTGAATTCCAGGTGAAGTTATTAAAGGATGGGATGAAGGAATTGCTACAATGAAAAAGAGTGAAAGAGCAATATTCACAATTCCACCAAATTTGGCATATGGAGAAACTGGTTCTCCTCCTCTAATTCCTCCCAATTCAACACTTGTTTTTGACATTGAATTGGTCTCTTGGAATTCAGTTAGAGATATCACTGGAGATGGAGGAATATTGAAGAAAATAATAAAGGAAGGTGAAGGGTGGGCTACACCTAAAGATGTAGATGAAGTATTAGGTAATGTCTTATTTCATTTACTATTATTCATA
Source organism: Nicotiana tabacum (assembly GCF_000715075.1). Classification (NCBI taxonomy): domain Eukaryota; kingdom Viridiplantae; phylum Streptophyta; class Magnoliopsida; order Solanales; family Solanaceae; genus Nicotiana; species Nicotiana tabacum. The sequence goes on along the minus strand of NC_134103.1, from coordinate 70,226,965 downwards.
TCAATTTGAACTTGGATTTCTATATTCTAAAGAGTTTGAGCATCCAACCGAAAAATATATGGTAATTTAAGATTTGTATGTACTCTTTCAAGAAAGCTTACACAACTTATGTATGAAACAATTACGTACTATATAATAACTCAATACCCTTTTGCACGTGCATGTAACACGATGTTGGATTTCACACGGCACACGTGAATTTTAATACAAACTAATTACGAGTGTGATAATGGGCTTACAAATGATTAGTTCTATATAATGTCATGTGAAATTTTTTGAACGTTCAACTAAAAATCTTGAGACGATAAGTGGACACGAGTTTATATATCATTTTGGAAAATCTTATACTACTCATGCATGGCAATTATATTAATTACTCAACACCAAAAAAAATCTAAGAATTAATTTCTTTTTTTGTTTTCAAGGGATTCTTAGCAAATAAATTTCATTTCATTTTTCCTCATGTTTTTAAATTTCTATTACCTCTGTTTTATTGGATAGTGAAGTATATAGCAAGCTCTGCGGATGGAAAAACTCTGTCAAGCTCTGATGATGGTGTGGAGTTTTCTTTATTGGATGGTAAATTCTTGTTTAAATTACTTTTTCTTCTAAATTCTAAGATACAACTTACTAGTACTAATCGATAAAATTGCACTTTTATTAGGTTACCTCTATCCAGCCATGACAAAATCTGTAAAGACAATGAGAAAAGGAGAAATAGCTGAGTTAACTGTGAAACCAGCTTGTAAGTTTGATAAACACAAAATTAACTAATTATTGATACGCAAAAAGAAAGATAATTAAGTTGTGTTTTCATCAACTTGAAGATTATTTTGATGGTGTTGAAAATGGAATCCAACCAAATTTGAATTTGACCATTCATCTTGAGCTGATTTCATGGAAAATTGTTGTTGATGTTACTGGAGATAAGAAGGTTCTTAAGAAGCTAATTAAGGCTGGTGAAGGTTATGATCGTCCTAATGAAGGATCCCTTGTAAAAGGTAATTTTCACAAATTAACTTTGTTTGTTCAATACATCTCTAAAATCAAGAAGATATTAATGTTAGGAAATTTATGATGTTCTTGAAGTGGTTTATATTGGAAAGCTACAAGATGGGACTGTATTTGAAAGGAAAGGATTATCAGACGAAGACCCCTTTGAATATGTATGTTTAGAAGGTACCTTTTCTTTACTTTTACCCTTCTTTATATATGTATGTTTAGAAGGTACCTTTTCTTTACTTTTACCCTTCTTTATACGGCGATAGTATTCAGGCCAACTTGTAATGTACCTCGATAACTAAAAAAGAGAACTAGTGTATGGGTTTTAACTTGAAATTAATTCTCTCATTCAAAAAAGTAAAAAATAAAAGTTGTGTCTCATAAATTAGAAAAGAGGGTTTACCCTTAGAAACAACGACAAATGTACTGTATAAATTATCGGTTTAGCCGAATCCAGTAGCCTTGGCTCAAACCCTGTACATGTGTTAAGAAATCTATTAAATATATACAAATATTCAATTTCGAACCTAGTAACTTAAATGGTAAATGGGTTCAGAGATATCTCGAACTCATAAAGTGCGAATCTTGAATCTGCTTCTGCTAAGAAGTTACTCCATAATAAGTGACTTTTTGGCTTTTAACACACCCCTTAAAAAAATACTAACTCCTAGAAAAAAAAAAGTATTTTGACTAAATTATCCTTAATTAAAATTTGCATATTGCTAACTTGACACATTGAGATATGTAAATAAGGGCAAATTTGAAAACTTAAGTTAATTCATTCTTGATTATGTAAAAAAGATACTTATTACGGAGCGAACTGAGTACAAATTTTACAATTCTATAGTGAGATAAACTTCTTCTTATGTTGATCAATGCAGGGCAATTCAATGAGGGTTTAGACAGAGCTATCATGACAATGAGAAAAGGAGAAGAAGCAATAGTTACAATCAGCTCGGACTATTTTCATGATTGTCAAGTAAAAGATGTATTAGCTACTGCAGACTTAGTGCTTTATGAGATCAAATTGGTTGATTTCAACAAGGTTTTTTTCTAACAAGGAATTAATCCTTCTATTTTCAGAGTTATCAAATTTATGGTTTTAAAAAAAATATTTACTTGATTCATATAGGAGAAACCATTTTGGAAGATGGACACAAAAGAGAAAGTTGAAGCATGTGATAAAATTAAGAAGGACGGAAATGTACTATTCAAAGAAGGGAAGTTTCAATGTGCCTCAAGGAAGTATGAGAAGGAATGTAATAGTTTTGCATTCTTGAAATGTTCAAATTAATTTACTTTGATCTACGTATATAATGTAAGCTGAATTAGTATGTATTGTAAATTCCAGGCATTGAAATTCATCCAGTTTGATCACTCATTTAACAGCGATGAAAAGTGCCAATCAAATACTTTGCGATTATCGTGTTATTTGAATAATGCTGCTTGTAAGTTGAAGATTGGAGAGCATCAAGAAGCCTCAAAACTATGTAGCAAGGTTCATTATTTTAATTTACCCTTCCTCTTTACTTTTACCACATGAGAGAGTTGATATATACATGTGTTATTGAAATTAAAGAGATTTTTGATTTTATATCTTCTTGTGGAAACAGGTTATAGAGTATGATCCTTGCAATGTGAAAGCTCTCTTTAGAAGGGCTCAAGCATACCTAAGAATCAATGAACTGGAAAAGGCTGAAATTGATATTACAAAAGCTCTTGAAGTTGATCCAAACAACAGGTATTTAATTTGCCTTTATACTATATATATGCCTTCTACAAATATTTATTTTCTTGCCATAGTTTCCTCAATGTGTTCTCAAAGTTTAATTGATCTTAGCAGAGATGTGAAGCTCATGTACAAAGAGCTGAAGAATAAGCAGAAGCAATATACACAACATGAAGTTGAAATTTTTAGCACCATGCTTTCAAGGTTGGCCTAGGACTTTTGGATTTCTGTTGAAAATGCTGTATGAAAAGTTCAAATTATTTACATTGCATTGCTACTAGTTTGAATTTTATTAAAAAAATATAGCTTCTGTTTTTCTTATTGAAGCTAAAGAGTTTAACTACTTTTTTCAAGTCATAACATTGAGTTCTCTAAAAACACAGTTCTTCAGTAACCTATTGTTCCAGAGTTAATTACTGATAAAAATAAATGTTCAATTAATTTTGACCCGTTAGTTCTTTAATTAGTGATTTGGCATGGATTATGTATCTGAAGCAAATTTAAAGGAAGGAGTACACAAATAGCCCTTAAAGTGAATGACTTTAAATTTTTATCCATGCTTACCCTGTTGGCAGAACTTCAGAACTTCAAGTTTAATAAATGTTGCTCCTCGCTTGCTTGATGGCAATACTTTAACTTTTGACCTTGAAATACTGTTCATGGAACAAGCAGGGGTCAAAAGTTAAAGACCACCACTAAAAGTGGTCATATTTTTGCAATTTTTTAAATTTTAAAAGTTCAGCCTCAATACTAAAAGCCCAAACAAGGCCCATGAATTATTTCACATGGGCTTGAGGAACGTAATATGATTTATGAGCCCAATTGAAAGATTTTCAAATTTGGTCCGCAAAACTTATGTTACAGAAGGCCTCATATGTTTGCACTTAATGGAGGTTTGAATCTTAATCATTTAGATTTCAGATATTAAGTGTATTTATTTTTAAAGTCTGAATCTTAATTATTCAGATCTTAATCATTAAGTATTTTTTTTTAACCTTACAACTACTTAATGAGTCTAAATAGGTCTGTATGATTAAGATCTATAACAGAGACTTAATTTCATTAAGATACTATCATCTATATTTATTATTAAATACCGCCACCGCCTACCATTATCAACTACCACCATGCCACGCACCACCACCATACTCAACCACCACCACTACCACTATCATCCTCAATCATAGTAGTCACCATTATCGACTACCACCATCCCCACCACTCCCACCACCATCATTCTCAACAACAACCAATACTCATTTACCTCAACTATCACAACTAACCACCCCATCACCATCAACAATCATAGTCAGCACAGTCCATCATTATAAACTATCACCACCCACCACCTTCTTCAATCACAACTATCACTACCACCCAACATTATTAACTATTACCATCCACCACTACCATTCTCAATTATAATCGCTACCGCTACCAATCACCACTAGCTACTACCGTGAACCACCACCATCAACCAAAACTACCACCAACCACCGCCTCTAGTCGGCATTCACAAGCACCATCGTTAGCCATCACCGCCAGCAACTACCATATTTTAAAAAAAACTATATATTTTATTGATAAAATATTAGATTAATTAGTATTTTATTTGAATTTTATGTTTATTAATTTTTAAATAAAGATAAATTTTATACATTCAGATGTTAAAAATCAAACAGTCTTAATCATTTAGTATTCAGATTTTAATACACATCTTACTATTCAGATGTGTATTCAGGTTCAGATGTCATAATGTTAATACGCATCTTGATATTCAGATGTGTATTTAGATTCAGACGTTTTAATAGTAGCTTCTGTTACCCTTAAGGCCCCACCTTTAATTACCTTCACAATTCAGCCAATGAAAGTTAATTCACTTTTTCTCCTAATCTCATAAAGCATTTTCCATTTATCCCTAGTACCTAATTTAGACAAAAGGTAATTAGTTAATTAATTTATTACAACTAGCCAACTGTCACCCGTGTGAACCAAAGCCCCGATTTGTCTAGGGGGAATAAAATAAGGAGGAAATGAGGTTGAATATAGCAATAATTGTGCCCCTGGAGACATCATTATTGTAGGCACCTAGATGAGTTCCATAAAATAATTAATGCATGTAGTAAAATTTCTTTATTGACAAGATCTAAAAAGTGTTAAGAGTAACAATTTGAACTATCGTATTATTTGGCTTTTATCACATTTGGTCGGTCGGCCAAAAATAAATAATTACTAATAAATATAAAAAAAAATATAAACTAATTATGTATAAAATATGTATATTATATATAAACTATACATTAATATACATAAATATATATCAATTAGTTATTTTTTAAGGTGAATATATTGTGTCAATTTTCGATAATTATTTGTATTTGCTCCTTGACTAAGAAAAGTGGAGTAGAGAATGTAACAATAGGCTCATTAAGGATCCGAAGACCTAAGCTTTACTTCTTTTGTTTTGAAAAAAGAAATCTTTTGTAGAGATAAGAAAGTCATTTACTTTATATAAATTCACCTAAAAAGAGTAAACAAGAAAAAACAGACTTAATGTACAAGTCATGTATGTTTGTTTCTATTATTTCAATTGAGGAAAAATATGCTGCTTTGAGGAAGACCTCTTTCTTCTTTTTTGGGGTTTGAGAAGCAGCTTACTAGATATGTGAGCCAACATTTAATTTGTCAAATTATAATTAGCTAAGCTTTATTTTCTGAACAATAATATGTGTTTTCACAAGTTTTAATGATAGAGAAGATGCCACTTGGGTTGAGAGTGTCCAGATATATATAATAGAGATGTCTCATTTCCTATATTTAATACATACAATCAATTAATTACTACAGACATCTGCAGCATCCATCATCTCTACTTCTCTACACAAAATTAATGAGACGCATATATATATGAAACCCTTGTGGGGTTGTGAATATGTTTAAGGTTATATGTGACGTTACTGTAATAATTTTATAAATCTATCTATTTCGTCTTATTTTCCCAGTGTTTACATGTCCCACATTTTGTTTATCTCAAGATCATTCAAAATAAAATCTGTTCTAATCAAAATTTAGATCCCTTCATTTATACTTATTAATTAGTCGAAGAAAATAATAGATTCATTTTTGAATAAACAATATCTTTCTCCGTACCATGTGCCTTCAATTGAGAGGAGGAAACCCCGCCAAGTTTGACGTACTCCTCCACGAGATACTCTTAACAACATTTTTTTTTATATGTCGCTTTTCAAATGGAATATTTATTTTAATAGTCATTAGCATATATATATAAACGTTTCCCAGATTTATGTAGTACAATGTTATTCTTTAGATAAACGTGTGACAACAAATTATTATGTCTTTATGAAACCAATATACTGCTCAAGAAAAGTTGTAATGAACTTGTAAACCCACTCTTACATATAATTGTGTCTCACAGGCAAATGGACTACTATATATGAATGAACTTGTGTCAGGCATTAATTTTTTTCACCGTGTCCTTATTTTCTTTAAACCTCGGCAAGTAATTTGAGTTATTATAAATAATTAGTGTTTACCCGAAAAACGGATAGATTTGCATTTATACGTAATTCTAAGGATATGTGATAAAACTCAATACAAATCGTAAGGATAAAAGGGAATATCAAATATGGACTACAAAGAATGTAAAATAGACAAAGTTGTAAAGAAGATGATTTTTAGGACTAAGCAAGATGGATCCGTTTTTTTAGGCTTAAAATAGTAACTCTTGAATATAAGAGGATATTGTGCTTGAATTACAATGTGAGCTCTATCCCAAAAAACTCTCCTTTTCTCCAGAAATGATAAAACCCCTATTTATAGTAGAGGGACCTTACTTTAAATATAATTTTTTTAAAAATACTCAATGGAAGATCCATGATAAATCGACTTTTCCACAATTCCTGCCAAGATTCCCTCGTCTAGTGGAATTGCAACGGCTTATGTCTGTGAGTCCGATCTGACTCGGGTTTTTGATCTCGGCTTGAGCCCGATTCTAACTCGAGCTCTCGATCTTTGGCTTAAGCTCGATTCTGACTCGGACCCTTGAATTGATTCGGGGTCAATGTTGGTTGATCTCCGGCTCATAAGCTTGATAACTTTACTCTGCATTATAGTTCGATTTGGATTCGAGCTCAATAACAATATCGAACTCGACATTGATCGGCCCCTCGGGTTCGAGGCTTGTATGCTCCATCTTCGGAAACCATCTCGAAGGATCGACTATCATTCGAATTCGAGCAGACGTGCGAAGGCCGAGATCTATTTCGACCGTATACAGATAGTCCCCTCGTTTCTCAAAAAGAATGTGGTGAGAAACGATATGATCTTTTAACGGCTCGATCGGATTATAACCTGACATTTTCATCGGGCTCGACCATGACGCATGTGATAGTTGTTCCGTCGGTTTAGTCTTTCAAGGCATTTAATGCATGTCAGATGGTGGTCGGTCACCGCTGATACTGGACCGCCATCACTTAAACCTATAAATAACCCTTTCTTTTATCATTTACCACTTTTACATATTCTGTTTTCCAAATTTCTCAAGTCCCCTTTTTCGTATTCTCTAACTTACCCGTGAATCTGTGATTTCTTTTTGCAAAAGCCCGTCTTTAATTCTACCAAATCTTTGTCATTTTCTTCTATTCCTCACCTTTGAATTCAAAAATGGCGGAAACGTCACAAACCATTCCTCATAATGAGAAGGCTTCATCTTCACAATGTGCCGCCGATGATACACCGGCAGAACCACGGCCTGAGGAGTACGTTCCCGGGGCGTGTATTCTTACTTCTGATTTTAAGGTCGATAAAGTCTCATCGGTCCCTAGCCGATGTGAACCAGTATCGAGGTACATATGTTCGATAACCGAGAAGCACCTCAAACAGCTAAAAAAAGATTACAATTGGGATAAAAAATAAATAATGATTCCTTCTTCTGACGAAGATATCACTTCTTACGTGAAAGGGTTTTTGAATGTGTATACTTACCCTTTCACGTTAGGTCCCCTCGATTCCATTATTATTGACTTCTGTCGTCAATACCAAATAACCCTAGGCCAGGTTTATCCTTCTTTTTGGCAGATCGTTATCCTGATCCGATACTTCATGAGTAAAATCGAGGGGATGTCGTTCACCCTCGACCATCTTATCCGATTGTACCGTCCTCAACTTTTTGGAGGAAGGTTAATAAAACTTCAGCGTCGGGCTACCTAGGCTCTGTTCTCGAGCATTGACGAGGATAGGGATCGGGGCTGGATGGGCAGATTTGTTCGAGTGAGGACTTCGGACCTCATTCTAACCGAAAAGATGCCCTTTTTTGAGAAGTGGAATATGAAATGTAAGTGTGATCCTGCTGTTGCTTCTATTTTGTTCTTTCATTACTTTTCTCATCGACACTCTTCTTTTTGTGATGTAGCGGTTCCCTGGATGCCCGGAGCAGTTTCCAATCTCAAGAACTGGGTACGAGCTCTTGTTTCGACCTCTACATACGCCGAACGCTCATGGCGTGATTTGTCAAAGGGTCGGTGGGAGGCCAAAAATCATGGTAAGCCCCTTTCTCGTACTCTTTGATAATTCGAATGAGGTAGTTTCTGAATATTTTAATAAGATTCTCTATATGCAGGTCTGGGTAAAGATGCGGTTTTGAGGCCCTTGTCCAACGAGGAAGAAACTTTGGCCTCTGTCCCAAATCGGTGAAGGGAAATAAAAGGAAAAGAGCCACCGTTCCCGAAGATCCAAAACCGAAGAAGAGGACGGCTCGTAAGCAGAACAAGAATGCCAATCCTTTGACCATGGAATCACTTCTGCGTCTAAGGGATGAAGATGAAGAAGAAGAAGAAGAAGAAAATGATGGGTCCGCACTGGAGGCCCGAACGAAGAGAACCACCGATGCCCCATCTGCAGCTGGATCGATGATGCTTCATGAGGATCCGCCTCAAACTGAGGATATACCAGAGAAAGATTCGGGTGGAATCCCTGAATTATCGGAGATCGAAGACTCATCTCATCGGAGCCAAAGGATAGGGATATGTCTGAAAGGGCCCTCGAATCCCTTCGAATCGAAGAGAATGCTCCAAGTGATTCATTTGGGGCAGCAGCAATCGAAGATTCACCCACCATTCCCGCTTTTTCCGAAGGGGTGATTCGGGAAGCCCGAGATCTGGGGGCCCTCGATCTAGACATGCCTCATGATGGAGAGGATCCCTTTCGTGACCTGTTTACCGGTATCGAGGATGTTGCTGGTACTGATGATGATCCAGATCTTTTTCACGGGGTACGACAAGCTTTGAATCGGGTAAGCCTTAAAATTATTTTGTCGGTACTATCTTTATGTTTACTTTTCGTTAACTTCGTTTCTTATTTCATTGTAGGCAGCAACAGTTCATCGAGATATATGTTCTTGGTCCCAAAACGAGCTCCGTCGATACGAGGCCGACCTTCAACGGGTTACTGATGAGAGGAACTCCATAACACTTCTCTTAGGGCAGAGAGAAGAGGAAATAAAAGACCTCCAAGCTGAGTTGGCCAAGGCTTATCGAGATCAGACCGATTTGTCTGAGCAGGTAATGATACTTTTAAAAGCCTATGGTCTTGATACCGGAACGATGGCTACATTTTTGGTCTCACAGTTACAGCAAAAAATTGAGATGATCGGAAAGCTTCGTGAGGAGGTCGACGTGATAAAAGTAGAGTCTTTGCAGTGGAAAGAAGGTATGGACCGCTTTGCTGCAGAGAAAGAAACTGCTCGAGCCCAGTTATCATCGGCTGAAACCCAACTTCAGAGAATAAAGGAAAAAGGACTGGTTCAAGCAAGAAGAATAGAGGAGCTCGAGGCTCGGTTGGCCTCTTTACTTGCCAAGGCCGAATATGATGCCGAAAAGGCAAAGGCCGATACGGATGCACTCGTGGCCGTCTATCGGGACGATGCTGAAGGTGCCCAGGTCCAAGTAAGAGAGGCAGCCGAGACCGTCGATACTCGAGCACATTGGGTCGCCGAACTTGCTAAGTACCGATCTCGGAGGGAAACCCTTAAGGAGATCCATGCTCGTGGTTTCGATCTCGCTGAAGAGATAAAAAGGGCCAAAGAACTTGAAGCCGATGCTGAAGCCCTGGTTTTCGATGACGATGATGATGCCAATGATGATGATGATGGGAGTGAGAGCGGATTCGAGAATGGGGGAAGCCCGATAGAGAAGAGACCGCTCCTGAGGATGACCAGGAAGCTTAGTCCTTAATTTTTATGTTGTAATCAATCATGTAGACAAATTTGTATATAGACAATTTTGCCGACTTGCTTCTATTTTGTGAAGACTTTATTCATGCCTTATGAATATTTTCACAAGGATTTAAGCAACTTAATCGAATTTGGACTTTGTAGCCTCTAGAATCGAGCGAGTGCTTATTCAAACTTGAAGTGATGTAGCCCTTAGGCTTATTAGTTGAGTCAATAATTCGAGCTCGAGGAAATATAGTCTGTAGGCGTAATGGTCGAGTGAGTGCTTGATTGAACTTAAAATAAAAGTAGCCAGTAGGCTTAGTTGTTGAGTGAATGATTTGAACTCGGAGTAATGTAACCCGTAGGCGTAATGGTCGAGTGAGTGCTTGCTCGAACTCGAAATAAAAGTAGCTCGTAGTCTTAGTAGTCGAGTGAATGATTCGAACTCGATGTAATGTAGCCCGTAGGCGTAATGGTCGAGTGAGTGCTTGCTCGAACTCGAAATAAAAGTAGCCCGTATGCTTAGTAGTCGAGCGAATGATTTGAACTTGATGTAATATATCCCGTAGGCGTAATGGTCGAGTGAGTGCTTGCTCGAACTCGAAAATAAAACTAGCCCATAGGCTTAGTAGTCGAGTGAATGATTCGAACTCGATGTAATATACCCCGTAGGCGTAATGGTCGAGTGAGTGCTTGCTCGACCTCGAAATAAAAGTAGCCCGTAAGCTTAGTAGTCGAGTGAATGATTCGAACTCGAAGTATTGTAGCCCGTAGGCATAATGGTCGAATTTATCTTAATTTTGTTTGTGTAATAAATCTCCAAATAGAGGAATTTTTCTTGGATATAAGATGTCGGTAAAGAGGAGAACTTTCTTTGCAAGTCACTATACATGTGTTCATGTTTTGCGCCTGGGTTCGGGCCAACTACATGAGCATGGTTCATTTTGACCATTTGGCTCTTACAACTTTTCCTATTGGAACCCCGTTGTTGCGAAATAACTTTCTTGCATAAGAACTTGATATATTTGAGGGCTAATGCCCCCCCAGTATTCGAGGTCGATTGTAAAAAGGCCTCGGATACTGTTGTAAGTGCAGCACGATCATTGGTTGCCTCGTTAAAAACCTTGCCGAAAAAACCATTTGGGATAAAACTAGTCTAAGAGAAAAAGAGTACAACGCATGCTTTCGGATCTTTGGCTTCGTATCGAAAGATCCATCTTAGCTCCTGATCGGACTTCTGCAGGGGTCAGTTTTGAAATGTAAATGAATATGAAAGGGTCGTACCTTAGCAGTAGTATCATTTTAGATGTGACACATTCCAATTACTTGATAGTTGTTGCCGTTTATAATGCCAAGCTTGTATGGTCCCTTTTCGACGTTCTCGAGAACCTAGTATGGTCCTTCCCAGTTCGGTCCTAGTTTTCCTTCGTTCGGATTTCGCGTATTGAGGGTGACTTTCCTTAGCACTAAGTCTCCAGGCTTAAAATAGCGGAGCTTGATTCTTCGATTATAGTATCTTTCGATTCGTTGCTTTTGGGCGGCCAATTAGACGAGAGTAGCTTCTCATTTTTCGTCTGATAATTCGAGGCTAGTGTTCATAGCCTCGTTATTTGATTCTTCTGTCGTGTATCGAAATCTGGCACTGGGTTCGCCGACTTCGACTGGTATCAATGCTTCAGACCCATATACTAAGAAGAACGGGGTTGCCCCGTACTAGATTTTGACGTTGTTCGATATGCCCAAAGGACTTCGGGTAGGATTTCTCTCCACTTTCCTTTAGCGTCGTTCAGCCTCTTCTTTAGGTTTTGAATGATAGTTTTGTTCGTTGATTCGGCCTGTCCGTTCCCACTGGGGTGATACGGTGTTGATAATATCCTTCTTATTTTGTGATCTTCGAAAAATTTTGTCACTTTGCTGCCAACAAATTGTTTCCCATTGTCACGTACTATTTCGGCTGGTATCCCGAATCGACATACGATATGATCCCAGATAAAGTCTATAACTTCTCTCTCTCTTATTTTCTCAAACGCCTGCACTTCAACCCATTTAGAGAAATAGTCAGTCATAAATAAAATGAATTTGGCTTTACCTGAGGTCGATGGCAGATGGCCAACGATATCCATTCCTCATTTCATGAATGGCCATGGGGATAGGAATGAGTGAAGTTGCTCTCCGGGTTGATGGATCATTGGTGCAAACCTTTGACATTTGTCATATTTTCGAACAAATTCCTTCGCATCTTTTCCCATATCGATCCAATAATACCCTGCTCTGATTATTTTTCGGACTAATGGATCGGCACCGGAGTGATTCATACAAGTTCCCTTGTGCACCTCACGTAGGATGTAATCAGTATCTCCCAGACCCAAGCATACTGCCAATGGTCCATCGAATGTCCTTCGGTATAGCGTTCCATCTGAAGCCAATGTGAATCGAGCAGCTTTAGTCCGTAGGGCCCTTGAATCTTTAGGGTCCGATGGGAGCTTTCTGCTATTTAAATATTCAATATACTTATTTCTCCAATCCCAGGTTAAGCTCGTAGAATTTATCTCGGCGTGACCTTCTTCAATCACGGATCTCGAGAGTTGAACGATAGCCCCCGAGCTCAAGTCACCTTCCTCGACCGACAATCCCAAATTCGCAAGTGCATCAGCCTCACTGTTTTGCTTCGTGGAACATGCTGTAAAGTCTATTGTTTGAAATGGTGCAAAGTACATGTAGTTTGTCCAAACACCGTTGCATTCTATCTTCTCGAACTTCAAAGGTTTTGTTTACTTGACTTACCACCAGTAAAGAGTCATATTTGGCTAAAATGACTTCTGCTCCTATGTTTTTAGCTAGCTCAAGACCTGCAATCATGGCCTCATACTCGGCCTCGTTGTTAGTCAACCTAGTAGTTTTAATAGATTGCCTAATAGTGTTACCCGTGGGTGGCTTTAAAACTATGCCTAGCCCGGACCCCTTCACGTTCAACAGGAGTTTTTTTTCGACTTCGGGTACGAGGGTTGGCGTGAAATCGGCCACGAAGTCTGCTAAAATTTGAGACTTGATGGTCGTACGAGGTTGATATTCGATATCGTATCCACTGAGTTCGATGGCCCATTTAGCTAATCGGCCTGATAGTTTGGGCTTGTGCAAAATATTATGAAGCGGGTAAGTGGTTAATACGCATATGGGGTAATATTGAAAGTACGGTCTTAACTTTCTAGAGGCGTTTATCAGTGCAAGTGCCAGTGTTTCGCGGTGTGGATATCTAGTTTCATCTTCTCCTAAGGTCCGACTTATATAATAAATGGGAAATTGCGTACCTCGCTCTTCCCGAGCTAGGACACCGCTTACTGCGATTTCTGATACTGCCAAGTACAAGCAGAGTTTTTCGTCTGTTTTTGGAGTGTGAAGTAGTGGTGGGCTTAATAGATATTGTTTTAGTTCCTCTAATGCCTATTGGCATTCCGGGGTCCAAGCGAAATCGTTCTTCTTTTTAAGTAGAGAGAAAAATTTGTGACTTCGATTTGATGATCTCGAAATGAATCGGTCTAAGGCTGCAATCTGTCCCGTTAGCCTTTGTACAGCTTTCACACTGTCCACGATGGTGATGTCTTCGATGGCCTTAATTTTATCGGGGTTAATCTCGATTCCCTGATTTGACACCATGAAGCCGAGGAACTTGCCCGAACCGACCCCGAAAGCATATTTTTCGGGGTTGAGCTTCATGTTATATTTCCTCAAAATCTCGAACGTTTCCTGCAAATGGGTCAAATGGTCCTCTGCGCAGGGACTTAACTACTATGTCATCAATATAAACTTCCATTGATTTACCTATTTGTTCTTCGAACATTTTATTTACTAGGCATTGGTAAGTATCCCCTGTATTTTTTAGCCCGAAGGGTATCACATTATAACAATATGTTCCATATTTGGTGACAAATGAAGTTTTTTCCTGGTCTTCCGGGCTCATCTGGATTTGATTATACTCGGAGTAGGCGTCGAGAAAAGTGAGGATCTCATGGCTGATCGTGGCATCGATCATGCTATCAATGTTGGGCAGCGAAAAAGAATCTTTGGGGCATGCTTTGTTCAAATCCTTATAGTCCACACACATTCTAAGTTTGTTCCCTTTTTTAGGCACTATAACTACATTGGCTAACCATTCATGATATTTCACCTCCCGAATGGACCCTATCTTGAGAAGTTTGGTTACCTCATACTTTATGAATGCGTGCTTTACCTCGGGCTGGGGTCTTCTCTTTTGCTTTACCGGTCTAAGCCTAGGGTCCAAGCTTAGCCGATGCGTCGTTATGTCCGGTGGGATCCCTATTATATCTAAATGGAACCAGGCAAAGCAATCAATGTTATCGATAAGAAATTGAATAAGTTTCTTCCTGAGTTCGGGGCTTAACTCCGTTCTGAGGTATACCTTCCTTTCGGTCGAGTGTTTGATTAGTGTGACTTGCTCAAGTTCCTCAATCGTTGATTTGGTGGCGTCGGAGTCATTAGGAATCACGAAGGATCGAGAGATCCTCTGATCATCATCTTCTTCGATCTTCTGGTTATCTGGTTGGGTCAAAGACGATGTCTGTGATTGCTATTTGGTATCTCGCTCCCCTTCTGAGCCCGATCCCTTTACCGGCGAAGGCGAGGATATAGGATCGAGGGACCCTTAGATCATCATGTTCTTTTACGGCTGGTTGTTCTCCGTACACTATTTTGACTCCTCTCGATGTTGGGAATTTGAGGACCTGGTGTAGGGTCGAAGGTACAGCTCTCATGTTATGGATCCATGGTCTTCCGAAAAGAGCGTTGTACCTCATGTCGCCTTCGGTCACATGAAACTTCGTTTCCTGGATGGTTCCGGCCACGTTTATTGGTAGAATTATCTCGCCTTTGGTGGTTTCACATGCCATATTGAATCCGTTTAGAACTAGGGTTGCTGGTACGATATGGTCCTGCAGGCCGAGCTATTCTACGACCTTTAATCTGATGATGTTGGCCGAGCTACCTGGATCAATCAACACACCCTTAATTTTAGTTTTATTCATGAATACGGATATTACCAGTGCGTCGTTATGAGGTTGTATGACTCCTTATGCATCTTCATCAGTGAAGGACAACGTTCCTATGGGTGTGTAATCTTGAGTTCGAGATCGCTTTTCTCTCACAATCGACGTCTTAGTGCGTTTAAGCACTGGTCCCTGAGGGGTATCGGCGCCGCCGATGATCATGTGAATGACGTGGTGTGGTTCTTCTTGTTCGTTGTGCTTGCCGAAATCCCTATTTTTAAAATGGTTCTTCGCCCTATCGCTAAAAAATTCTCGAAGGTACCCTTTGTTGAATAACCGGGCTACTTCCTCTCTTAGTTGCCTGCAATCTTCCGTTATGTGGCCATGGGTGCCATGATATTCGCACATTTGATTGGGTTTCCTCTGGGCAGGATCGGTCTGCATGGGTCGAGGCCATTTAGTGTCTTTGATGCGTCCGATAGTCGATACGGTGGCGGATGCATCAATGCTGAAGTTATACTCCGATAATCGAGGTGCTTCCTTAGATCCGGCAGGCCTATCGAACCTACTTCTGTTCATCAGCCCCCAGGACCATTGATCTCCATCATTTCTATTGTTATTTTGCCTGAGGTCATGTCTCGATTCACTGACTCTGTGGCTTTCGTTGTACGGTTGGTATCGATCCCCGATCGGACCTCGTTCTCGATTAGTATCCCTTCGAACAGCAGGTTCAGACCCCAATTGATCATCTTCGACCATAATTTGTGATTGGTACCGATTGTGCACGTCGGCCCACGTGATGGCTGGGTATTCGATCAGGTTATGCTTTAATCGCCGTGAAGCCGTCGAACTTCGTTCGTTCAAACCTTGAGTGAAAGCCTGAACAGCCCAATCGTCTTTGACCGGTGGTAAGTCCATTCGTTCCATTTGAAAACGAGATATGAACTCCCTCAGCATCTCGTTATTCTTTTGCCTTACCTTGAAGAGGTCCGATTTCATTGTTGCGACTTTTATGGCGTCGGCATGTGCTTTCACAAAAGAATATGCTAACATGGCGAACGAGTCGATGGAATTTGGTGGTAGGTTGTGATACCAAATCATTGCCCCCTTCGAGAGGGTCTCTCCGAATTTTTATAACAACACAGATTCGATTTCATCGTCTTCTAAATCATTGCCCTTGATGGCGCATGTGTAAGAAGTGACGTACTCGTTGGGATCGATCGTTCTGTTATATTTGAGAATTTCGGGCATACGGAATTTTTTGGGGATTGGTTTTGGGGATGCGCTTGAGGGAAAAGGTTTTTGCACGAATTTTTTCGAATCCAACCCTTTTATCATTGGTGGAACTCCCGGGATCTAATCGACCCTAGAGTTATAAGTTTCTACTTTTTATCGTTGGCTTCGACTCGCTTTGTGAGTTCCTCGAGCAATTTAGCAATTTCGGAAGTAGTCCCCGATTCTTGCTCATTTGACTTTACTATGGCTGGCTCCGTTCTGTGGGTGATTTCTCGAGGTGGATTGGGCTCCGGCCTGCTTTGTAGCTGGGTTTGGCTGTGCAACTGAGCTATTGCTGCCTGTTGGGCTTGCAACATTTCGAAAATCACACGCAAGCTAACGCCATTTTCCTCAACGTTATGGGTATCTCGAGCCACAAACCGAGTGCCACCATGGATGCTATTCTCGGGTTCAGCATGTAGGTTCGCCTCAATGGGAGATCCATGATAAATCGGCTTTTCCACAATTCCTGCCAAGATTCCCTCGTCTAGTGGGATTGCAACGACTTATGTCTGTGAGTCCGATCTGACTCGGGCTTTTGATCTCGGCTTGAGCCCGATTCTAACTCGAGCTCTCGATCTTTGGCTTAAGCTCGATTCTGACTCGGACCCTTGAATTGATTCGGGATCAATGTTGGTTGGTCTTCGGCTCATTAGCTTGATAGCTTTATTCTGCATCATAGTTCGATTTGTATTCGAGCTCAATAATAATATCGAACTCGACATTGATCGGCCCCTCGGGTTCGAGGCTTGTTTGCTTCATTTTCGGAAACCATCTCGAAGTCTCACTTCGATCGACTATCATTCGAACTCGAACAAACGTGCGAAGGCCGAAATCTATTTCGACCGTATACAATTAGATGAAGTTATATTTTAAATAATTTGATAGCATACAAATTCTTTTACATTATCATTGACTCATTGTACAGTGCTGTATCAAGATGCCTTTCAATTTCAGTTTTCAGATTCGTTAGATCTAATTCTTATTGAGTACCCATGTTTTTCTTTACTGCGCTTACACTATCTTTAATATTAAAGTAATAAAATCTTACACCCAACCTCTCGTTTTTGGATCTAGGCACTTGTTAAATTAAAAAAATAGTGAAAGTTTCAAGAGAGTTTTATATAGGAACTCCAATTTATAAAGTTGCATTCATTTAACAGACATTTTCCCAGTTTGTTTGGATGACGATTAATTATATCGTATTATATTGTTATTTTAAATATAATATTTATTTATTTTTTATTTTAATTTTATTATATTGTATTATTAAATTCGCTATTATATAACGATGAAAAGACACATTTTACATAGGACAATCGATTTTGTGTGATCGCATCGTTACCTTATTTTTTTTTTCATTTTGCCCTATTAGAATTCTATTTTACTCTTCATCTTACCTTTTTAATAATTACTCTATCTCATACTCTACTTTTTTTTTGTAATATTGTACTCATATTCTTCAAATTACTGATGTGTGTTATTATGAAATGACGAAAAATAACAGAATCTATCCAAATATTACAATACGATACGATACATGCACCAAACAATTTAGCTAGTGTTTGGCCATAGATTCCCACATTTGTTTTAAAAAACCTGATTTGGGTGAAGTTTGGTTTGAAGATAACAATCTGTTTGGACATAATTTTCAAAACATATTTCACTTTTTTTTTTTGAAAAAACATAAAATGCTAATTATACCCATAAGTTCTAAAAACTATCAAAAATATCTAACAATACCTAACAAACAAACTTGCTAATCTTGTATATGCAAAACCTTCATTGATGTCATTCATTATCATTATCACAAACCATAGTCATGAACATAGATAAATTTGGCATAAAATTATAAGTTTTATAATAAATTACATTATACACTATCCTAAAACCATAACATGATATTTTAATATCAACTTCTAATAACCCAATTACTAGCCATTATAATTCGTTAAATTGCAATAATGCTACAAGATCCATTAGTCTAAAAGAAAGTTATAGTAATTAGCTGGTGAACTAATTGAGTCATAATAGATGGTGAACTTTTTTTATAAAATACAAAAATTTGAAGTAATTTTGGAAATTGTTAAAAAAATTCCAACGATGATATTTTGGCCCAAAAATAAGTCTAGAGCTAGTTTTGGGATTTGAAAATTTTATTTTCAAAATCTACCAAAACATGGATAAAATTTATAAACAAACATGTTTTGCCAAAATTTATTTAAAAAAAACTTGACAAAAGGGGTTTAATCCCCTAGTTAAATTCTTTCGTATGGAGACATGGAGTTACACAAAAATAAATACATATAAAAAACATTGGTCTAAAACCAGCCACGTATATTTCGATTTCCGAACACTATTTTGGTAAATGTACCATCAGAGAATGGCAAAAGTACAACCATTTTCAGTCTCACTTCAATCCCAACTACCTCTTTTTCCAACTTCACCTACCAGCCCCAAAAGAAAAAGGTGCAAAAGCAGCCCTTGAACTCCAGTGTTATATAAATCAGAGTCTATTTCTCCTAATACTCTCAATACCAGACTTTCAACTATCATCAATGGCTCTATATTTTATATTCATATCTATAACCCTAATTTTTCTAGCGCATAAACTCTACCACCGTCTTAGATTCAAACTACCACCAGGTCCACGGCCGTTACCGGTGGTCGGAAACCTCTACGACATAAAACCGGTGAGATTCCGGTGCTTTGCCGATTGGGCCAAAACTTATGGCCCGATTTTCTCAGTATACTTTGGGTCACAGCTAAATGTTGTGGTAACAACAGCTGAATTAGCTAAAGAAGTATTGAAAGAAAATGACCAGAATTTAGCAGATAGATTTAGGACTAGACCTGCAAATAATTTGAGCAGAAATGGGATGGATTTGATTTGGGCTGATTATGGGCCTCATTATGTGAAAGTAAGGAAGCTCTGTAATCTTGAGCTTTTTACTCCTAAAAGACTTGAAGCTCTTAGACCTATTAGAGAAGACGAAGTTACTGCCATGGTTGAAAACATTTTCAAGGATTGTACTAAGCCTGGTATGATATTTTCCTTCTTTCTTTCTTTATTATTTTCTAGAGTTAATTTATTTAGTACAAACATATATTTACTTTGAATCATAGTACTAATTTATTATGGTTAAGTCATATATTTATGTAGAAATATTATTAATTATAGGTTAGTAATAATAAGAATGTATAAGAAGACGTGAGTTATATATTTATTGGATTGAGTAAATAATCTATTTATTTTATACAATTTTGGAGTAAGATTTGCCAAAATTAAGTAATTTTGTAGATCAAAATTACGTATTTTTATTTGGTCACTCCTCGAATTGAGATTTAATTAACTCCGAAATTTGTGGTGGGAAAGTTTTATTTTTTAATTTTAGTGGGGATCAAGTCAAAGTATTTGTGGAAGATGCAATAAGAGCCATCACGTGACTTTGACTTTATGGGGCATACGAACTTTCCCGCGTTAATCGGTCGGTATTGTATGGTATTTAGATATTTTGATTCGATATTTTATGTATTCGGTATCGTAAAATGCTATATCAATACCGTACCTAATTAAATTCGGTATGGTTCAGTTTTTCGCCTTTCGGTTTCAGTTTATTCGGTTCGGTAACTTCTGTTTATTCGGTTTGAATACTAACTAGTGTATAGAGTCAGACTTTAATATTCTTAATTGAAGTACTCAAAAATACAAAACAAAAAACTTTTGTTGACAAAAGTTTTATTCAAAACTCTCAAATACCAACCTAGAGAGAGAAAATTTAAAGAAATATGTTGTTACTTGCTTAGAATTAATTGATGGACTTAGAGAATAAAGAAAAGTAAAATTTTAGATTTCTTATATATATGTAATAATTAATAAAATATGTATTGTGTAATATAATATATATTTCGGTACGGTATCAGTATTTCGGTATTTTATTTTAAAATACCAAATACCATACCGAATACCAAAATATCTAATACCGAATATCAAAATTTTCGATTTCGATACGTTAATTCGGTATTTACCAAATTATGCTCTGCATTGCTTTCACGTGATTTCGGCTGCCACTTTATGAATATTGACTTTTCTATAGATGGAAATAGAATACACCCCTTTTTATTTTTTGCTTGAGTCAAGAATAAATTAATCTAATAAGAGTTTAAACCTAACATTAGCTTAAATTATTACTCATATATACATTAAATTCTGAATAACGTTGTAGTATTAAATTGCCATTGGGTCCTCTCTTGTGGGGATTGGGGTAGGTGAGTTTGCCTATCTCATCAGGTTTGGTACATACTCATGTTCTTATTGTCCTTTATTTTTTGTGACTACTCAGATTCCACATAGTAGACAATAAAATATTAAATTGCTTTTAAATCACAATTTTTAAAAAGTTCAAATAGTGTTTACGCAGACCTTACCCCGACCCTGAGGTAGAGAGGCAGTTTCCGATAGACCCTCGGCTCCCTCCCTCCAAGAAATCCCCACCTTGCTCTTGGGGTGACTCGAACTCATAACTTCTTGGTTGGAAGTGGAGGTTGCTCGCCACTAGAGCAACCCACTCTTGTGTAAGTTCAAACAGAAAGAGTAAAGAAAAAACAATACAGATGTTGAGGATGTAAAACAAAATAGGTTATAGAATAAAGGATTAGACAGAAAACCAAATTTGTAAGAAAATTATCATCTTCAGCTGATGTGAGCGCAATGTTCGTCGTTAAGGCCATCTCCAACCTTTGCCTCCATTATGGTAAAATTCAGATTAAATATTACATAAATATTCAACTTGCACCTCTAGTATGCTCTTATAAATGATCTATTAATTTATTACGAAGTGCAAAATGAGCATCTTTGTCCTTAATTCTTTTGTGTCGAGCTAAAAATTGTTCTAATCGGTGATTAGCAACATCTAATATTTTATATTCGCACCTTTCAATTTTAGCAACATCTAATATTTTATATTTGCACCATTCATTTTTTGAGATGATTATATATTTTTTGTACAATTATAACTTACAAATTTACATAAAAATAATAAATGCACGGAAATTAATTTATCAAAATTTTACGTCAAAGTTAAGATGTAAAATTAATATTATAAAGATATTACATAAACATAATTTGGTATATATAAAAAGATAAATTAAAAGAGTTAAATAATAAAGTAATAGGAAATAGTAAAGGAGGACATGAATAGTTTGGAGTGACACTATTCATCCCCATTTTGCTCCAAAAAATGGGAGAGCATTGGAGCCAAATTTCTCCAAAAACTGACTGCATTATGGCAAAATGCAGCAGCTTTGGAGATGGCCTAAGTATTAGTCTCACATTGAATATTACAATGTTACTATAATCCCTTTGTCGTATAGCCTCACAAATGGGGTGTACTACTTGAACTTTGCTTCTGAGTTCTAGACCAAACATGAAACGTTGGTTATTATTATTTGAATTATTTAAGGACTATGATCCACAAAAGGCCATTCATTCATTAAAAGAAAGATGGGTAGGTGAATCTTGAGATGACTTTATAGTTTAATGTCCGTGTGTACTTTTTATTAAATTTCTTATTTAATTGTAATACGCTAATTACTTCCATCTTAAAAATAAAGCTAAAATGCCATAAGTAGGTAGTGAGAATAAAGACGTTAATTCATCTATATTTTGCAAGAGTATAGTTTTCTTCGAATGAAAATAAGTAAAACTTTTGAAGTATTAATTATTGAAATACAAATCATAGTATTTAATTACCAACATGGAATGTCATCCATTCTTGTGCTAAAAATGCTTAATAATCTGCAGATAACACAGGTAAAAGCCTGTTGATGAGGGAGTACTTGGGATCAGTAGCATTCAACAACATTACAAGGTTAACATTTGGTAAAAGGTTCATGAACTCAAAAGGTGAGATTGATGAACAAGGTCAGGAATTTAAGGGCATTGTCTCTAATGGCATCAAAATTGGCGGAAAGCTTCCCTTGGCAGAGTATGTTCCATGGCTCCGTTGGTTTTTCACAATGGAAAACGAGGCACTCGTGAAACACTCTGCACGTAGAGACCGGTTAACAAGAATGATCATGGACGAACACACACTGGCTCGCAAGAAAACTGGTGATACTAAGCAGCATTTCGTCGATGCATTGCTTACTCTTCAGAAGCAGTATGATCTTAGTGATGATACTGTTATTGGCCTCCTCTGGGTAAGTAAAAATCTTAGTTTCGATATGTATAAGTCAGTGTCTCTATCTGGCAAAAGAACTAACTCTTCATCCTATAGAGTCAAGAGGTTAATCAATTGGTATAAAAACTATAATTAGGGCTATAGTTTGTTGGATAGAGACGATGCAAGTGCATTGACGCGTCTGAGACATGATAAAGAGCAACCATATTTTGAAAGTGTCTGTCACATGTATATATGCGTATGAACAAGGATAGAGGCTACGGAAGTACATAGATCTGTCGGTGACATGATAAAGAATGAACAACATTTTGGACAATGGAACTATCACTTTGTGACGTTAGAGACAACTCGGTTTACATATATACATTTTCAAATTGTTCAATATTATTGTGTTAGCCTAAGTATTTGAATAAGTTAGGATATTGAGTATGATGATTCATATTGACGTTGATGAGATCTTAATCGTGTGATTTTGGTTCTCATGAAAATTGACTAAAGAAGAACTTTGGAAGTATAACATAAATTGAGAATATAGGACTCAATGAATTGTCTGGCATTTAGTTATGCATAATAAGAGAAATTGCATCATTCTCATTCATATTTAATGTTTATAAAAAAATTGCAGGATATGATTACAGCAGGAATGGACACAACAACCATAACAGTGGAATGGGCAATGGCAGAGTTAGTTAAGAACCCAAGAGTGCAACAAAAAGCTCAAGAGGAGCTTGACAGGGTAATTGGAACGGATCGAATCATGTCAGAAACCGATTTCTCTAAACTTCCTTACCTCCAATGTGTAGCCAAGGAAGCTCTAAGGTTGCACCCTCCAACTCCCCTAATGCTTCCTCATAAGGCCAGTGCCAGTGTCAAAATTGGTGGTTATGACATTCCTAAGGGGTCCATTGTGCACGTGAACGTTTGGGCTGTTGCTCGTGATCCAGCCGTGTGGAAGAACCCGTTGGAGTTCAGACCAGAACGCTTCCTTGAGGAAGACGTTGACATGAAGGGTCACGACTATCGGTTATTGCCTTTTGGTGCAGGAAGGCGTGTTTGCCCCGGTGCACAACTTGCTATCAACTTGGTCACATCTATGTTGGGTCATTTGTTGCATCATTTTACGTGGGCTCCGCCCCCGGGGGTTAACCCGGAGAATATTGACTTGGAGGAGAGCCCTGGAACAGTAACTTACATGAAAAATCCAATACAAGCTATTCCTACTCCAAGATTGCCTGCACACTTGTATGGACGTGTGCCAGTGGATATGTAAAACATTTTGTTCTTTTCCTTTTTGGCTTATTTTTTTAGTATTAATTTCTTGAACACTTGATGAGATTGCAAAAGCATTTGAGGTATTTAGTGCTTTGATCAGTTTGGTTTGTGTCAAATTCATATCAGAAGCTATTGTAACGTTGGCTATATTCCTGCAATGATCAGAAGACAGTGTGCTGTTTAAGTATTTTTAATGCACGTTTATTTTTCTGATTTCGATTCTTAATTTCATTGCTTTATTCTAAATTTGGGGTTAGATGCCCGATCATTCTCTATCTCTACTGCTCCTTAGATTTCTGTTGCGATCCTAAACTAGGTTGAAAACTATCAAACCTGTTTGAAGATCGAGTTCACTGAATTGGCACATCACATAACTGCTTATAGAATGATATGTATACTCTCTTTTCATTTTCTCTTTGTTCTTATTCTTCACGATTAAAGCAAGAGAAACTTATTGAAAGGATGTACACTTCAGCTAGTTGGAGTTGCATGTGTTTGACAGATTTTGCTACAAAATCAGATTATAATACGGTAAAATAATATATAAGTCACAACCTTACTATCTTCACAAGGTAGGGTTAAAGTATGCAAAACACTACCCTTCTCAGACCTCACTTGTGGGATTATACTGAGTATGTTATTATTGTTGTTATTGCTGTCGACTTTAATGGATTGCAAAATGAACTAAACTCCAGTGATGGATTCTATTTCTCTTTTTCTTTCTCTGACTTTTTTTTGGGGGATTTGTAGTCGTACCTTATATTTGTCACCTTTTAATCTGTACCCTATTTTTTAAAAATTATTGATTTGGTAGCCAGCTGACAAAAAATCCGCAATAATATGACGATTATACCCCTGACAAAAAATATAAAACCTGCATCACGCATTAATCGCGTGATCTGCAACCTCATCCATGAAAAATTTCATATTGAAGCTAAAACTTCATGCTAATGCATGCTGCTGAAGTTATTTATCCTGCAGTCTACAGTTTTGTCATGAGTTTTATCCGAAACTTTAGTCTAAACATGCTGAAGTTTTTTAGTTCATTTGCTAAAATTTCAGACTAAACATGCTTAAGTTTTTGTCCTGCAGTATGTAATTTTCTAATGAGTTTTACTAATTGATGAGTGGGAATTTTGACTACTTATTAGCACATTTTTGCTTTCGTTTTAGTCCAAACGCATTTAATTGTGTTCCCAAAAACTAATGAAATATGTTTAATTGCAGGAATGGTGGAAAATGAGCCTCAAAGATGAAATCCAACTCAAGAAGCATTAATCTGAACCAAGGACAAAAACAAGCACAAAAGCTCTAAAGTGCGGATTGCAGATTATCATCTGTAGCCGTAGATTGTGCAGAAGATCTTATCAGAGATCTGTGAGAAGTGCGGTCCGCACATGAAATGTGCGGCCGCAGAAGCAAGGCAAGACCGAAAGTTCAGAGAACATGCATATCAAGTTCAACGGAAGTGCGGACCACACAATTATTGTGCGGCAGCAGAAGACCAGCTATGCGGCCGCAGTTGCATTTGTGCGGTCCGCAAAAGAGCCATGTGCGATCACACTAAAAAATGTGCGGACCGCAGAAAGAGAGAGATGCGGCCGCGGTTCAGAATTGTGCGGCCGCAAGAGTCCAATCCTGTCAAGCTGAAGCAAAGTGCGGACCGCACATGGAATTGTGCGGCCGCAGAACCTTCGAAAGGGCAATTTTATCCGAAAATTTTAGCACTGTATAAATAGAAGAGTTTCACTTTTTTAGGTTAACTTTTGGAACTTTTGACATCAGCAACTACTCTAGACTTTTTCTTAATTTCTTTTGCTCTTTTTAGTAGTTTTTGCTATTTTGAGCATTTTGAATATTGATTTTATCATTTTAATTATTAATATGGGTTTAATTATCACTTCTTCTTCTTTTTCTTCTAATTTAAGCATGAGTAGCTAGATTTTTACTAGGGTTGTGACCCAACCCTAGTGTGTAAACTTAATGGGTGTTTGATTTATTGCATGTTTATGGTTGGGTGTTGATTATCTAGCCTTGTTCTTGCTTTTATTTGAAGAATTAATGATTGCAAACATTATTTCATGCCTTTTTGACTTGGTCTCTAGGAAAACTTGGCTAGCAAGAATGAAGGGTATGCAAGTGCTATAGTCCCACCCCATATTAGGGCGGGCAACTTTCAAATAACCAACATGATGCTCACTTTTCTCGAGCAACGAGGGTTCTTTATCAGTGCATCGGGTCAAAATGCATATAAACATTTGAAGGGGTTCGTTGATAAGTGTTGGGGGAGAAAACAAACAAATATCTCGGAAGACGCTTTGAGGCTAAGGCTTTTTTCCTTCTCTCTACGGGGGAAAGCCTTAGATTGATTGGAATATTTGCCAAATCATTTCATTCATACTTGGGATGAACTAGCGGAGAAATTTATTTCAAAGTACTTCTCTCCCGGGTACATGGCCATTCTTCGGGATGAAATTATAGCATTCAAGCAAGAGCCTAATGAACCACTACACGAGATATGGGAAAGATATATGACAATGGTGAAAGAGTGTCCCAACAATGATATGACGGATATCATGATTCAACAAACTTTCTATCGGGGGATCAATACCACCAACCAATGTGTAATGAATCAACTTGCCGGTGGGAACTTCATGACTACCCCTTATGCGGAGGCGTGTGATATTTTGGATGAAATGGCAGATACTTCATCGGCATGGCAATCTAGAGCCAATGTTTCACAAGGTGATCCAAACGTGATTCTTTTTCATAAAGAGTTACATGACCATGGGCAAGCAATAACCGAGCTGACAACCACCATGAACCAATTGGCAAAGGCTCAACTTCAACAAGTGCAAAACCCGAGGCAAGTCAATGCTATGAAGGGAGTCAATATGATGGTAAACAAGAGAAGAACAAGAAGTCCACAAGTGTAACAAAGAGTGGACAATTTTGTGCAAGATGATAGTGAGTTTGATCAAGGAGATTCTTACAATGATCAAGATGAAGAGGTCCAATATGTGAACAACTTTCAAGGGCAAAGAAACAACTACCAAGGCCCTAGTCAACAACAATGGAGACCTTCGAATAATCAAGGCAATTGGAATTATAGCAACCAAGGTAATTGGAATAGTGGAAACAATCAAGGCAATTGGAGTAGAAGCAATAACCTAGGGAATTGGCAAAACAATAATAATCAAGGAAATTGGGGAGGCAACAACCAAGGCGGGTGGAACAACAATTAAGGAAATCGGGGGTCGGGTTTTTAAAGTTCCCCGATGTACCAACAACCGAGCAACCCACCTTCTTATCCTTTTCATGGTCCTAGTTCCTCCAACATTGAAATGGGTCGTATTGAGAACATGTTCAAGCAAATGATGGAGAATAATGTCGATTCTGATGCCCAACTTGCTTTACACAACATATCAATCCGTAACTTAGAAGTGCAAATGGGTCAAATCTCTCAAGCTTTAAATTCTCATCTTAAAGGGGCACTACCAAGCGATACAGTAGTGAACCCGAAGGGTGGGAACACTACGGGGCATGCCATGGCCATTACTACAAGAAGTGGAAAAGGTGGGAATGCACCTACCTCAATCCGGGGTCAACTTGTGGATGATGAGCAAGTAGTAGAAGAAGAGGAGATCCTGAACAATGTGGTGCAAGCAAATGATGAAGTGCAGATTGATATTGATGACACGATGGAAGAGACTCGAGAGGATGTGAACCCATCTAAGGATCATGTGATCACATACCGGAAACGGTAGTGCAAAAAGCTAAGGCACCATTGACTAAACCACCTCCTTCCTATCCTCAAAGGCTTGCCAAGAAAAATGGCAAGAATCAATTCAAGAAGTTCATTGATATGATGAAGAGTCTCTCTATAAATGTTCCATTAGTTGAAGCTTTGGAACAAATGCCTAGATATGCTAAGTTTATAAAGACTTGGTGACAAAGAAGAGATCGATGGATTTTGAAACTATCAAAGTCACTCACCAAGTGAGTGCAATTGTGCATTCGATGGCTCCAAAGTTGGAAGATCCCCGTGCTTTCACAATTCCTTGTACCATTGGAAGTGCCAAATTTGTAAAAGCTCTCTGTGACCTTGGGATGAGTATCAACTTGATTCCCTATTCGGTTTTCAAAACATTGGGAATGGGCAACCAAGACCCACATCTATGAGATTACAAATGGCATACCGTACAATGAAGAGATCGTTGGGGGTGATTGAGGATGTATTGGTTCGGGTTGACAAGTTCATTCTCCCGGCGGATTTTGTGATTCTTGATTGTGAAGTGGACTATGAGGTGCCGATTATTCTTGGTAGACCTTTCCTTGTTACAGGAAAAACTCTTGTTGATGTGGAGGCCGGTGAACTCACTTTTCGGGTGGGTGATGAAAAGGTGGTGTTCCACGTGTATAAATCTATGAGGCAACCAAATATCAATGAAGTATGTTCGTTTGTGGACTTGGTGACCGATATGATTATTGATGATACAAGTACCACGATTAATGTGGGTGATATGTTGGAGGCCGTTTTGCTAAATTTTGATGATGATGAAATGGATGGCTTCATGGAATGTGTAAATTCTTTGCAAGGGATAGGGTCATACAATTATGCACCTCGGAAACTTTCCTTGGATCTCAAAAATAGGAAAACTCCTCCTACAAAGCCTTCAATTTAAGAGACTCCTATCTTGGAGTTGAATCTATTGCCTCCACATCTCAGGTATGAATTCCTTGGCCCTTTCTCTACTTTACCGGTTATTCTTTCCTCTTATTTGACTAACGTGCAGGTTGACTCTACATTGGCGGTGCTCCACAAGAGGAAGAAAGCTATTGGGTGGACTTTGGTAGATATTCGAGGAATAAGCCCCGCATTTAACTTGGAGGAGGATGCCAAACCCTCCATTGAATATCAAAGGAGACTTAATGAAGCCATGCAAGATATGGTAAAAAAAGAGACCATAAAGTGGTTAGATGTCGGGGTTGTCTACCCCATTTCTGACAGTTCGTGGACTTGTCCGGTGCAATGTGTTCCAAAGAAGGGGGCATAACTGTGTTCACCAATGATAAGAACGAGTTGATTCCAACAAGAACGGTGACCGGGTGGAGAGTGTGTATGGACTATCAGAAGCTAAACAAAGTCACAAGGAAAGACCATTTCCCACTACCCTTTCTTGACGAAATGCTTGATAGGTTGACCGGCCGGGAGTTCTATTGCTTTCTAGATGGATATTTGGGCTATAATCAAATCCTTATTGTTCCGAAAGATCAAGAGAAAACAACCTTCACTTGTCCCTATGGCACTTTCTCTTTCAAGCGGATGCTATTTGGCTTATGCAATGCACCAGCAACTTTTCAATGGTGTATGATGGCAATCTTTACGGATATGGTAGAGGACTACCTTGAAGACTTCATGGATGACTTTTCGGTAGTCGGGGATTTCTTTGATGATTGCTTGGCAAATTTGGATAAGGTTTTGGCAAGGTGTGAAGAAACAAACTTGGTGTTGAATTGGGAGAAATGTCATTTCATGGTCGAGGAGGGTATTGTCCTTGGCCACAAAATTTCAAAGAAGGGAATAGAGGTCGACAAGGCAAAATAGAGGTTATTTCTAAACTTCCACCTCCAACATCCGTGAAGGGCATGAGAAGTTTCTTGGGTCACGAGGGGTTCTACCAGTGTTTCATAAAGGATTTTTCCAAGGTGGTGAACCCCTTGTGAAAGCTTTTAGAGAAAGATGCTAAATTTTACTTCAATGATGATTGTATGAGAGCATTTGAATTGCTCAAGTTCAATTTGACAACTACTCTCATTATCACCGTCTGAATTGGAGCATTCCTTTTGAGCTTACGTGTGATGCTAGTGATATGGCGGTTGGAGCAGTTTTGGGGCAACGTATCAATAAGATCTTTCATCCAGTCTACTATGCTAGTAAGACCATGAATGATGACCAAGTCAATTACACTGTGACTGAAAAAGAGCTCCTTTCCATTGTGTTTGATATTGAGAAGTTCCGCCCGTACTTGATGGGTGCAAAAGTGATTGTCCACACGGATCATGCAGCACTTCATTACCTTATGAGAAAGAAAGATTCCAAAGACCGGTTGATGAGATGGTTGATTTTGTTGCAAGAGTTTGACATAGACATCCAAGACCGAAAAGGAAGTGAAAACCAAGTGGCAGACCACTTGTCTTGTTTGGAGGAGGAGGGGAGGCCGCATGAGGGCCTTGAAATCAATGACTCCTTCCCCGATGAGCAACTCTTAGCCATTGCAATGAAAGAGGTGCCATGGTTTGCAGATCTAGCAAATTTTCTTGTAAGTGGTATCACCCTGGATGAGTTATCTTCAAACCAAAGGAAAAAGCTCAAACGGGATTGTCAAGACTATTATTGGGATGAACCGTATCTTTTCCGGATTTGTACGGATGGAGTGATTAGAAGCTATGTACTGGAGGAGGAACAATTTGAAATTCTTGGGGCTTGTCATTCTTCGCCGTATGGTGGTCACCATGGTGGAGCAAGAACGACAGCCAAAGTGCTATGTTGAGATTTCTATTGGCCCACTCTTTACAAGGATGCAAGTGATCTTATCAAGCGTTGTGATGAATGTCAAAGGGCCGGTGGAATCTCAAAGAAAAATGAAATGCTCCTCACCACCATTTTGGAGATTAATATTTTCGATGTGTGGGGTATCGACTTCATGGGACCTTTTGTGAGTTCTTGTGGAAACACCTACATCTTGGTCACGGTTGATTATGTATTTAAATGGGTTGAGGCCATTTCTCTACCTAACAATGAATCAAGAAGTGCCGTGGCAGTTTTGAATAAGAACATCTTCACAAGATTTGGTACTCTGCGGGCTATCATAAGCGATGTGGGGTCGCATTTTTGCAACAAAGCTTTTGACACCTTGCTTAGCAAGTATGGTGCCACTCATAAAGTTACGACTACCTATCACCCTTAAGATAACGGTCAAGTGGAAGTCTCCAACCAGGAGATAAAGAGTATTTTTTCCAAAACAGTGAATGCTAACAGGACGGATTTGTCAAAGAAGCTTGATCATGCACTATGGGCTTATCAGAATGCTTTCAAAACTCCTATTGGGATGTCTCCATACCGGTTGGTGTTTGGCAAATCTTGTCATCTTCCGGTGGAACTCGAGCACAAGGCCATGTGGGCTTTAAAGAAGTTAAATCTTGATTGGGATGCAACTGCTAACTTGCGGGTTGCATATTTGAATGAATTAGATGAATTCCGATACCATACATATGCAAATTCATCCTTGTACAAAGAAATAATGAAGTACCTTCATGACAAATACATCCGAAACAGAGAGTTCAAGGTGATAGATCTTGTTTTATTGTTTAACTCACGATTGAAGATGTTTCCCGGAAAGATGAAATCCAAATGGAATGGTCCCTTTGAAATTGTGGGTGTGACACCTTTTGGTGCATTGGACTTGAAGAACAAAAGTGATGAAGTATTCTGAGTCAATGGACACCGGGTGAAGCATTATTTGGGACAAGCTGATGATGGCCACGTGGTGGCAGTGATTCGTTTGAAGTGATGATAATCTGCATCGTGCCGTGATGTTAAATCGACGCTTCTTTGGAGAAAACCCATGTTTCTTTTTCTTTTTCTTTTTCTTTTCTTTTTCTAGATAAGACTTATTTGTGTAACTGGATTTAAAGTGTGTTGTAGGAATGTGTGTGCTTTACAGGAACTGGGCTTAGAAAATTAGCTAAGTAAGAAAAAAAAAGTGCGGACCGCACAATTCTTGATGCTGCAGCAAAAGGAAAATGCAGTCGCACAATTCTAGTGCGGACCGCACAAACTGAAATCTGCGGTCCGCACCAAATCCTGCGGTCCGCACCAAAACCTGTGGTCGCGCACATAATTCAGTGGACCACATATCAACAGAGGGAAATTGAACAACAGGTAACAGAGTGCGGACCACAGAAGGAATTCTATGGCCGCACTCGTCTCTTGAACCCTTAGCCAATCCCGTATAGTATAAATAGTAGCCATAAGGGTAGTGTTGAGACTTTCCACTCTATGAGAAATTAAAACAACGGCTAAAATCTTGCACACTACTGAGTCAATTATCTGCCACTTAATTGAGCATCTTTGATCATTCCTTAACACCACTTCATCACTGGTATGTTCAAATCATTTCTAAAATTCTTCAATTTTCTTAGTTAGTTTATAATTTATTAGTTATTTTAGACCATTTGTCGATTTCATATCTATGAGGTGTAATTTGTGTTAGGTAAACTCCTAGTTGCTATTTAGGGAATGTGTATTTAGTTTATCATGTTTAATTGCTATTACCATGCCCAATTTATGTAAAACATTGAAACCCTGTAGGACTGTGCCCGATTTAATTTTAAAATATGCGGCCGCACAAGGAATTGTACGGTCCACAGAATTACTTGCTTAGGGCATTTGGTTAGGCAAAAGTGCGGACCGCACTTGAAATTGTGCGGTCCGTATAAATTCAATCGCGGCTGCAGAAAAGTGTGTGCGGCTGCAGATCAGGGCATTCTCTGTTTTCAGAGAGTTACCATTTTTAAGGTATTCACTGTACGGCAGCACTAAAAAATGTGTGGTCCTCACTTCAGATGTGCGGTCGCACTAAAAATTATGCAGACCGCAGTTGCATCTCTACGACCGTATTTTCAAATTGTGCGGTCTGCACAACCCAACCTGCAGCTGCACTTGCAATTGCGCGGACCGCACTTTCCCAACCTGCATCATGTTTTGTTCTGCAACTTTCTTCTTACCTGCACTTCAACTAGAACTGACTCATGCTGCTGTTTTGTGCAGAATATGGTTAGATCCCGTGGTCATGGTGATACATCAAAGGGGAGGGGTGAACCTTTCAGAGGCAGAGGCAAAAGCACTTTACCCCTCGCCCCCCAAAGAGTAATAGGTAAGAAGGCCACAGAAGGCTGAAGTAGACAGCCAGAACTCTCCGAATCAAGTTCATATGCCCCATCTAGGGAAACATCAGAGGGCAACTCAACCACAACCGCTTCAGGACATATACCAACTGAGAAATGAGCCTACCTCTTCTGAGTGCACTTCTGAGGGGTCGGAAGGTAACAGTCAGGCTTTAGAGCCTTCATCTACACATGCCCCTAATGCACCAGTTACTACAGTGGATGTGGATGAGATTCCGGATGATGGCCGAGGTGGTGATACCAGAGTTGCCGTCCTTGAGGGGTCGAAGAAGAAAGAAATTTGGGAAGATAGGTTCGTCAGTCTAACTACATTCAATAGTTTCCGAGAGTGGTAGCCATCGAGATGGCTCATTCTTGATCATCAGTTCTTGATAAATACAACTCGGCGGTGTTGAGACAATTCCGAGAGCGGAAGGGTGGATGTGGTTCACACAAAGTGTGGTAGATGCTAAAGAGTACCTGATCTGGAAATTTTACGCTAATGTGGCGCACATAAAGAAGGGGAACAAAGTGACGAAAGTGAGGAATCTGAAAGTGAGGTTTGACCAGTGCACCTTGAATACATACTTAGGGTTGGAGGATGTTGAGCCGATACTTGGAAAAGCTGGATATGGGCGATGCAGCTCGCCCATGGCTAGCTGAGATTCTGGAAGCTCCGGGACCACCACCACCATGGATCACAGCAGGGGTTCCTATTCAGCGGAACACCCTAAATTTTAAGGCAAAGGGATGGCAGACGTTTGTGTGTAGCAGAATACCCATGCCAAAATGAAACAAATCTCCCAATCCCGCGGGTAGTGCTAGTCGCCTCTATCATGGCCGGATACCCAATCAATGTGGGTGCCGTGATATCGGCCAACATGTCTTTGGTTGGCAGGCAAAGTGACAGTTCCTACCCGTATCCCAACACTATCATGGAGTACCTTACAGATGCGGGGGTGGAGCCGAGGAATTTTGACACAAAGGTTCGGGCAAAGAAGCCTTTCACTTGGTATTCTCTAAAGGACCCGAGGAACCCAAAGAATAAGGGTTAGCCGACTACTACCGTGGGCCAGTCTAATGAGCCTTTGGTGATAGCGGCAGAGTCAGCAGACAAGCCTTCCCCTCCAGCAGTGCCTTCTTCCAGTACAACTGCCATGCCACCACCTCTTTCTCCAGGGCCTTCAGCAGCAGTTCTCTCCACCTCAACTTTAAGGCCGGCGCTTATGCCCACTCATCCACTATCTGCGGTGCGAGTCTCCCAGACACTGGCGAGCCTCAACAACTGGATGCAGACAACTACTGCAAAGCTATCTGACTTAGCCAGTGTTGTTGTAGCACAGTTATCCACCTCGACACTCCAGATTCCTCCAACAGTGGAGGATACATTGAAGAAGATTTTGGAGAATCAGCAGACCATCATGAACACTTTAGTAGCACATGGAGCAGTGATTGAGGAGCTTGGGAAGCAGGTAAAGAAGATGAAGAAATCCCAGGCATCCAAGAAATCATTAGATAGCCTGAGGAGAGAGGTCACCAAGATAGCAGTCGTTGGGGACCTTCCATTTCATATGCTGATGAAGAGAGATCCAGCAGCACCAGTAGTACCCGCTGGCCAGTCTGAGGAGCCAGACCTAGCTGCCGACACTGCTGAGGCGGTGCACCAGATGTTCACCCACCCAGTTACTCCCAGAGCCGAGGATGATAAGATCCAGTTAGAGGAGACTGAGGGAGGTGACGGTACTATGGACATATCCACATAGGGAGTCCTCTTCACTCTTATCCTTCTTTATTCTTATTTTGTTAAGCATTGGGGATAATGCTTACTTTAATTCGGGGGGTGGAGTTTATTGGATATTTGGATGATTTGACATTTGGTTTGTAATAACTGATAACATTTTCCATTTTCTTTTTATCATGTACAGATTCTCCTCTTTCTCTCTCTATTGATGTATGTATTTTCTCTTTTCCTCCCTCATTATGTATATTCATTATACTTGCAGTATCTTGATTTATAGCTTCTTTATTTTATTTTCTTATTAGTCAATGTTTAATTTATTAGCTATTTGTTTAATCTAATAGATTCTTTTTAATCTAGTAGCTACTTTTTATGTTTGAGTGGACAATAAGCCTTTGGTTTTCTTATTGCCACGGTTCTTTCCAAAGGTAGTTTTTGTGTGAACCGGGTGACTCTTCCCAACGATGGATGGCGTGACAACCTTCTTAAGGGATTAAGTCCATTTTTAGTGTTTAGGTAAGAATAGTAGTAATAAGAAATAAAAAAAGACCTAATTGAGTCAAGCTCGAAGAGTCAAATATGCTTCACTTGGTACCAACACACTTAACTACGTGCTTATAGTTAGAAATAAGTTTTTTTTGGAAAGAAATAGCTCTAGTTAGTGACCTTGTGACTCTTGTGTTGGCTTAGGCAATCATCGAGTGGTTTAGTCGAGCCATAGTGATTTTCAAATCTTGATTATGATCGTTGTGTGCCCTTGACTCTATCCTTTTTAACAATCCAGCTGTGTGAGAGGTGAGATGATTTTGTTGCAAGTCCAAGTACCCCTGCAAATGGTCTAGAACTTGCCCCGAATGTGTTTCTAGGAAAAACTTTTAGTTTTGCTTGGCTTGAGAAGTGATTCTAGGCCCACCAATGTTGTTATCCCTAGTCAACCCATTTGAGCCTAAAATCTTTCTCATTTGATCACCATGTTACAAGCCTTTACCAGTTCTGTCATGACCCTCTCTTGGCACCCGAGATTTCCTTAACACTTTTGTAAAATAATTAGCTAAAAACATAAGTTTAGGGGAGAGACGAGGAGTTTGAAAAAGGTATCAAGGCACAAAAAGAGAAAATAAATGAAGAGAAGGAAAGGCAAGCAAAAGAAAGAAGAACAAAAAGAAAAATGCAAAATGAAAGTGAATAAGTTGAAGAGTTAAAGGGATTTCAAATAATAGTAATGATGCAAAGCATGGAGAAAGCAAAGAAAGGAGAAAATGAATATCATAACCAATAAAGGGTGAAGCTAAGTCTCTCTAATCCTCCTATGGAAAAAAAATGCCTAAAAACGTTGGCAAAGCATGAGCCGATAAGAGAAAATGGAGTGCTTAATGAAATTTGAACCCGTTTTATCATAGCATATCCAACCTTAGTCCAAAAGCTTTCATTGCATTCTGAAAAAGCCCTATGTGATTTCAAGCCGAGTGAGCTTACATTAGTGGTGATTTACATGAGAGGCAAGCCTATGGTACTTAAAGACGTACTTGTGACATTCTTTTGAGAGAGATGAGCGAACCTTTCACAAATCTTTGAATTGAGTGCTACATTCTTAAGTGAGATAAGCAAATGGAGAGTAGAAGAGGAGGAGTTTGGGATCCACAATGACCTACATGAAAGAGCGAGCTTCCTTGATGAATTAAGTCAACTCTTGATGCTCAAGTGTCACATTAGAACTATTTGTGCTTAAAAGTTCAACCCATTGCCTTGTTAATAATTCATAAGTGTATGGATAATTGTTGGTCCCAATTGATGTGTGATTGATGCATTTTCTGATTAGCTGGAATAGCTCTTAACTTGTGGAGGTGAGAATTACATTATTTGCTTGAGGCCACGCAAAAGCTTAAGTTTGGGGGAGTTGATGAGTGGGGATTCTGACTACTTATTCGCACCTTTTTTCTTTCGTTTTAGTCCAAAAGCATTTAATTGTGTTCCTAAAAACTGATGAAATATGCTTAATGATAAGTGGGGATTTTGACTACTTATTTGCGCCCTTTTTTTTTACTTTCGTTTTAGCTCAAAAATGCTTAAAGGTATTCCCAAAAACTGGTAAAATATGCTTTCTTGTAGGAATATTGGAAAATGAGCCAAAACGATGAAATTCAACTCAAGAAGGAGTATTTTTGGACAAGGACTAAAACCAAGCAAAATG
This sequence comes from Nicotiana tabacum, assembly GCF_000715075.1. Taxonomy (NCBI): domain Eukaryota; kingdom Viridiplantae; phylum Streptophyta; class Magnoliopsida; order Solanales; family Solanaceae; genus Nicotiana; species Nicotiana tabacum. The sequence goes on along the minus strand of NC_134103.1, from coordinate 70,190,396 downwards.
GAAAAAGTGCGGACCGAATAATTTTGTTTGCGGCCGCAGATCATAAAGGGATTTATGCCCTAGCTTCTTTGAAAAGTGTGGACCGCACAATAATTCTGTGGCCGTAAAAGAGGAAGATCAGAGAGTCCCATTTTTAAGTTCATCAAGAAGTGCGGACCGCACTATTATTGTATGGCCGCAGAACTCAAGAGTGCGGCCGCACTAAGAAATGTGCGGTCCACAGAAGTTGAAGAAGTGCGACTACAATTCAGAATTTTGCGGCCGCAGAAGTCCCTCCTGTCAAGCTCTGCATCAAAATGCGGACCGCAAAAAAAATTGTGCGGCCATAGAACCTCCGAAAGGGCAATTTTGTCCGAAACTTTCAGCTATGTATAAATAGTCTGTTTTGACAAAAATTAGGAAAATTTTGAACATCTGAAAGTTGGGAGCCATTTTTATTTCTGCTTTAGGAAATTTTATGATAGTTTGTCTATTTTACATTGGAAATTTATCTCTTTATCACTGAATTTGAGTTTAATCTTCTATTCTTCTTTAATTTCTTCATTTTCATCTATGAGTAGCTAAATTTCTAGCTAGGGTTGTGACCCAACCCTAGTGTGGGTACCTAATAGGTTTTTGATTTAGGGTTTATTTATGGTTGGGTGTGTAATATTTAGCCTAGTTATTGCTTTAATTGTAGAATTAATGGTTGCAAACATTGATTCAAGCCTATTTGACTTAGTCTCTACTTGAGAAAGAGAGACTGAGTCTAGGAAAACTTGACTAACAACAACTTGATAGTCCCAATTAAAGGATTGAATCTAGAGATAGTAATACTCGACTTGAACATCTATCAACTATTTTGTGAATTACCCATTTAGACTTGAGAAAGCCAAATTGGGCAAAACTACTATATTACCGAGAGGTATTGAGTGGGTAATTGCGGGTTGATTGTTATATTATACCCCGACCTACCAAATCTTCCCTAAAGCCCACAACTCGTTAGGCAAATACCTAGGTGGAAGTCACAACCCTAAATCTTTTACATACTTGAAAAACAACACCAAAAATATTATTCTCTAGCTTTACATTTGCAAACCGTAGCATAATTTAGAAGTAGAATCAAAACACAGTTTGTGGAAGTACATCTTAGACACTTTACGTGCTTAGTCCAAATATATACCTAATCCCATCTACGCTCCCTGTGGATTCGATCCCGACTCCTAGTAGGGTTATTATTATTGCAATCGACCGCTTCACAACCCCAAACTAAGGTGTGATTTGGGCGAGATCAATTTTTGGCGCTGTTGCCGGGGAGTATAAAAAATGGATTTAGCTATATATTTGGTTTTATGTGTGAATTGTCTTCTTTTCCTTCCGTGTTACTAATCTTTTTGGTGAAACAATTGTAGGTGAAACAATGGATCTCAACAATAATGGTCCTCTCGGAAATATGCCTTTAGGGGATGTGGACGTGGAAGATGACCAAGTTGAAGAGATTCCTCTTGAACCTGAAGCAAATAGACGAGGCCGACCGCTTCAAGACAATGTTCCCGTTCCACCCTCACCTCCACCAAGAGCGGATCCACACCAAGTGTTGTCGAATGAAGGGTATGAAAGTGCTGTAGTCCTGCCCTGCATTAGGGCGGGCAACTTTCAAATCACAAATATTATGCTCACATTGCTAGAGCAATGGGGATCCTTCACCGGGGCTCCGAATCAAAATGCGTACAAATACTTGAAAGGATTTGTGGACACTTGCTGGGGGAGTAAACAGACAAACGTCTCCGAGGATGCTTTAAGGTTGAGGCTATTTCCTTTTTCACTACGAGGGAAAGCCTTGGATTGGTTAAAAAGGTTTCCAAACCATTCCATTCATACATGGGATGAATTGGCGGAGAAATTCATTGCCAAGTTCTTTTTTCCCTGGCATATGGCTACTCTAAGAGACGAGATTCTATCATTCAAACAAGAACCCAATGAGCCTTTGCATGAGATATGGGAGAGGTACCGAACTATGGTGAAAGAGTTCCCGGACAATGACATGACTGAGGCTAGGATTAAATAACTTTCTATAGGGGGATCAATACTACCAATCAATGCGTGGTCAACCAACTTGCCGGTGGAAATTTTGTGACAACACCATATGCCGAAGCTTGTAAGATCTTAGATGAAATGGAGGATACTTTATCGGCATGGTGAAGTAGAGCAAATGTTCCTCAAGGTGATCCAAATGTGATTCACCTACATAAAGAATTACATGATCATGGGCAAGCAATTGCCGAGTTGACCACCACAATGAATCAATTAGCCAAAGCTCAACTTCAACAAGTTTAAGGCCCTAAGAAAGCAAACGCAATGGAAGGAGTAAATATGATCTGAACAAGCAAAGGCAAAAGGGTCAACAAGTGCAAAAATGTGCGGAACAATATGTGCAATAAGATAGTGGGTTTGACCAAGATGAATCTTACAATGAACAAGAGGAGGAAGTACAATATGGGAACAACTTCCAAGGGCAAAGAAACAACTCTCAAGGCCCGAATCAACAACAATGGCGATCTCAAGGTAATCAAGGGAATTGGAATAATCAAAACAACCAAGGTAATTGGAATGGTCAAAAAAATCAAGGAAATTGGAATGGTCAAAATAACCAAGGCAATTGGAGTGGCAATAGTCAAGGATATTGGGGAGGCAACAACCAAGGGGGATGTAACAATAACCAAGGAAATCGGGGGTCGAGCTTTCAAAGGCCCCCGATGTATCAACAACCAAGCAACCTACCTCCTTATCCTTCCCAGGGTCCAAACGCTTCCAACAATGAGATGGAGTGAATCGATAATATGTTTAAACAAATGATGGAGAAGAATGCCGACTCCGATGCTCAACTAGCCTCTCACAACACTTCAATTCGAAATTTGGAAGTTTAATTGGGGCAAATCTCGCAAGATTTAAACACTCGTCCTAAGGGGGCAATACCAAGTGACACGGTGGTGAACCCGAATGGTGGGAACAACACGGGACATGCCATGGCCGTGACTACAAGGAGTGGAAAAGGTGGGGATGTAACCACCTCAAGTCAAAGAAATATTGTGGATAATGAACAAGTGATTCAAGAAGATGAGATTCAAAACAGTGTGGTGTAAGCAAATGACAAAGGGAGAATTGATATTGATGAAAATGTGGAGGAGACTCAAGAAAAAGTGAACCCGTCTAGGGAACACATTGTTGACATACCGGAACCGGTAGTGCCAAAGGCTAAGACACCAATGTCAAGGCCTCCTCCTCCATACCCTCAAAGGCTTGCCAAGCAAAATGGCGAGAATCAATTCAAAAAGTTCATTGACATGATGAAGAGATTATCTATTAATATGCCATTGGTTGAGGCTTTGGAGCAAATTCCCGGATATGTAAAGTTTATGAAGGATTTGGTGACTAAAAAGAGGTCGATGAATTGTGAGACTATAAAGCTGACATATCAAGTGAGCGCAATTATGCACTCAATGGCTCCTAAATTGGAAGATCTCGGCACTTTCACAATCCCTTGCACCATTGGAAGCGCCGACTTTGCCAAAGCTCTTTGTGATCTAGGGGCAAGTATTAACTTGATGCCCTACTCAGTTTTCAAAACGTTGGGGATTGGGAAACCAAGACCCACTTCTATGAGGCTACAAATGGCGGATCGTACTATGAAGAGACCATTGGGTATTATTGATGATGTGTTGGTTCGAGTTGATAAGTTCATCCTCCCGGCGGACTTTGTGATTCTTGATTGTGAAGTGGACTATGAGGTGCCTATTATTTTGGGTAAACCTTTCCTTGATACGGGGAAGGCCCTTGTTGATGTGGAAGCCGGTGAGCTCACCTTCCGGGTGGGTGATAAAAAGGTGGTTTTTCATGTGTTCAAATCTATGAGGCAACCGAATAGCAATGAAGTTTATTCGTTTGTGGACTTGGTGACCGAGGTGATTGTTGATGATGCTAGTGCCATGATGAATGTTGATGATAGTTTGGAGGCCGTATTGCTTAATCATGATGATGATGAGAAGGATGGCTATGTGGAATGTGTGAATGCATTGCAAGGAATGGGGTCGTACACTTATGAACCCCGCAAATTGTCCTTAGATCTTGAAAACCGGAAGACTCCTCCAACAAAGCCCTCAATCGACGAGCCTCCCACTTTCGAGTTAAAGCCATTGCCTCCACATCTCAAGTATGAATTCCTTGGCCCGTGTTCTACTTTACCGGTTATTCTTTTCTCTTATTTAACTAACGTGTAGGTAGACTCTACTTTGGCGGTGCTACAAAAGAGGAATAAATCTATCAGATGGATATTGGCGGATATTCGGGGTATAAGCCCCGCCTTTTGCATGCACAAGATTGTTTTGGAGGAGGATGCCAAACCCTCCGTTGAACATCAAAGAAGACTAAATAAAGCAATGCAAGAGGTGGTGAAGAAGGATATCAAAAAGTGGTTGGATGCCGGGGTTGTTTACCCGATTTCCGATAGCTCGTGGACCTCTCCGGTTCAATGTGTCCCAAAGAAAGGGGGCATGACTGTGGTCACCAATGACAAGAATGAGTTGATTCCTACAAGAACGGTGACTGGGTGGAGAGTGTGTATGGACTATCGCAAACTCAACAAAGTCACAAGGAAAGATCATTTCCCACTTCCCTTCCTTGATTAGATGCTTGATAGGTTGGCCGGCCGTGCTTTCTATTGTTTCCTTGATGGATATTCCGGCTACAATCAAATTCTTATTGCTCTGGAGGACCAAGAGAAAATTACTTTCACATGTCCCTATGGTACTTTTGCATTCTCGCGGATGCCATTTGGGTTGTGCAATGCACCGACAACTTTTCAACGGTGTATGATGGCTATCTTCACCGACATGGTGGAGGATTTTCTTGAGGTCTTCATGGATGATTTTTCTGTGGTTGGAATTCCTTTAATGATTGCTTGACAAACTTGGATAAGGTCTTGGCAAGATGTGAGGAGACAAACTTGATGCTCAATTGGGAGAAGTGTCACTTCATGGTCGAGGAAGGCATTGTCCTTGGCCACAAAATTTCAAAGAATGGTATTGAGGTTGACAAGGCTAAGATAGAGGTGATTTCTAAACTCCCACCCCTACATCCGTGAAGGGAGTGAGGAGCTTCTTGGGTCATGCGGGATTCTATCGCCGTTTCATCAAGGATTTTTCTAAAGTGGTGAACCACTTGTGTAAGCTTTTGGAGAAGGATGCCAAATTTCATTTCAACGAGGATTGCATGAAGGCATTCGAATTGCTCAAGTTTAAATTGACTACTACTCCTATTATCACCGCACCGGATTAGAGCTTGCCTTTTGAGCTCATGTGTGGCGCAAGTGATATGGCGGTCGGAGTAGTTTTGGGGCAACGTATCAATAAAATCTTCCATCCAGTCTACTATACTAGTACGACCATGAATGATGGCCAAGTCAATTACACAATGATCGAAAAAAAGCTCCTTGATATTGTCTTTGCTATGGAGAAGTTTCGCCCGTACTTGATGGGTACAAAGGTCATTATCCACACCGATCATGTGGCGCTTTGGTACCTAATGAGCAAAAAGGATTCAAAAGCGAGGTTAATGTGGTGGGTGATTTTATTGCAAGAGTTCGATCTCGAAATTCAAGATCACAAAGGCAGTGAAAACCAAGTGGCGGACCACTTGTCTCGCTTGGAGGAGGAGGGGAGTCCACATGACGGCCTTGAGATTAATGACTCATTCCCCGACGATCAACTTCTAGCCATTTCAATGATCGAGATGCCATAGTTCACTGACTTAGCAAATTATCTTGTGAGTGGTATTGTACTGAATGAGTTCTCTTCAAACCAAAGGAAGAATCTCAAACGAGATTGCCTTGACTATTATTGGGATGAACCGTATCTCTTCCGAATTTGTATCGATGGTGTGATTCGACGATGTGTGCCGGAGGAAGAACAAGTGGAAATTTTTGAGGCTTGCCACTCTTCACCATATGGTGGTCACCACGGTAGAGCGAGAACGACGACAAAAGTGTTGAGTTGTGGATTCTATTGCCCTACCCTCTACAAGGACGCTAGTGATCTAGTCAAGCATTGTGATGAATGTCAAAGGGCTGGTGGGATTTCTAAGAAAAATGAGATGCCCCTCTCCACCATCTTGAAAATTGACATTTTTGATATGTGGGATTGATTTCATGGGACCGTTCGTAAGCTCTTGTGGGAACACATACATTTTGGTAGCTGTGGAATATGTGTCAAAGTGGGTTGAGGCCGTTGCTCTTCCCAACAATGAAGCTCGAAGTGTCGTGGCATTTTTGAAAAAGAATATCTTTACAAGATTTAGCACTCCAAGGGCCATTATAAGTGATGAGGGATCTCACTTTTGTAACAAAGCTTTTGATACCTTACTCACCAAGTATGGTGTCACTCACAAAGTCTCGACCCCCTATCATCCTCAAGCAAGCGGACAAGTGGAAGTCTACAACCGGGAGATCAAGAGTATTTTGTCAAAGACCTTGAATTCCAACCGTACGGATTGGTCGAATAAACTTGATGATGCTCTATGGGCTTATAGGATGGCTTACAAAACACCGATTGGGATGTCTCCATACCAGTTGGTGTTCGGAAAAGCTTGTCACCTTCTGGTGGAACTTGAGCACAAGGCTATGTGGGCATTGAAGAAGCTTAATCTTGAGTGGGATGTCGCAGCTAACCTGAGGGTGGCACAATTGAATGAGCTTGATGAATTCGGGTACCATGCATGTACAAGTTCTTCCTTATACAAGGAGAATATGATGTACCTCCATGACAAGTACATCCGGAACAAGGAGTTTAAAGAAGGTGATCTTGTGTTATTGTTCAATTCTCGGTTACGGATGTTTCCGGGAAAGTTGAAGTCTAAGTGGAGTGGTCCGTTTGAGATTGTGAAGGTGACACCCTTTGGTGCATTAGACTTGAAGAATAAAAATGATGAAGTGTTTAGAGTCAATGGTCACCGGGTGAAGCATTATCTTGGAAAAGTTAATGATGGCCACGTCGTGGTATTAATTCATTTCAAGTGATTGTGCATTTTTTGTTGATTCTTATTTTTCCTAAAAATACAAGGGTTTATAGATCTCTTCAAATCGAACCAAAATTGGTTCGATTCTCTGATTTTGAGTATTATTTGCGTCTATATTTGTCCTATGCTACCGTTTCTGTGTATATTTCGTTGATATTTATTTTTCCTAAAAAAACTAGGGTTTACCGGCTTATTCTCCTAATTTAATTTTAAATTGATTTATGTGTTCTTCTTTCCTTTTATGATTTGATTGTTTGCATTTCCTTACTTGTGTGCTGATTTTTACCACTATATAAACCCATTCCCTTTCCCCTTTTTGGACAGACGAAAGTCACTAAAAAACTCTCATTAAAAATTGAGGTTTCTACTCTGTATTTGTTTACTATTCTGTTCTGTTTGTCTTGGCCGGCTGAAAGCCAAGGCCACCAGATTTCTACTTTTCTGACCATCTCTTGGGTGTGAGCACTGTCCTGGGTTCTTGAAACCCTTGGAAACTTGACACATTTGAGACTCTGGGTCCTTACTGCTGTTCTTTTCTTGTTTATTGAACAATCACTGTTTGTTTCTAAATCCTCGCAATGTTTATTCTCTTATGTTAGCATGTTCTTTGAAACTGCACGACTTAATGTATTCCCTTGACTCTCTTTATGTGTAATTCTGCCTATAATTGCTAGCCTAATAATGTCTTTGCACCTAACTTAGTTAATTTAGACAGAATGAAGCATGCTTAGTTTGGTGTTGTTGATAATTCGAATGTTCTGCCTTGATTATATGGTTTAATCTATGTTCTCTGCCTAATTCTGAACTTCTAGTGATTAATTGATGTTATTAGCATGCCTTAACTTGTTTAAGACCTTTATTCTAAGTGTAGTATGCTCCTATGACTATGGTTGCCACTCTATGTGTTCTTGCCATGTCCAATTCTGCACCTCTAACAACCTGTTATCCTTTAAACTAATCCTCCTTGACTAATACCCTCTATGATATCTAATCCTGTTTATACTGTGTAATCCTGAGTTTGGTATAATCTGATCCTTTAAGTTCTACACTGGTTGCATTACTTGGTTTTACTAGTCTAATGCCCTTTCCTGCTGACTTTGCAATCCGAGGCTCTTTATTTCTTATAATATGACACCCTGCCCAATATGTTAGTTTGCTTCTTAAGTTCATTATGTGATTATCTTATAGTGTTTGCAAATGCTTTTCCAAACCTATTGCTATTTTTCATTGATTGTTTCTTGTTATGAGTCTAATTCTGGGTCGGCTGAAAGCCAAGGCCCCCTCCCCTAAATCTTCTCTATCAACCTCCCTAGTGTAAGCACTGCTCAAGGTCCATTTTGAGACCCTTGTGAACTCTGACACACTAGGGTCTAAGGTTCTTTGGGCCACTTTGTCCTAATTGTTCAACTCTGCCCCTCCCTTTTTCACCTACTGAATAAACCAATTAGTTTGTGTAAATGGCTGTTGATCAGCCCTGGCTACTGGGTTTAGGCTATTTTGTGTAAATGAAGATTGTTTTTCTGGGTTTGATTGGCTATGACTTCTGGGCTGTGGTGTAGCCTGTTGGATATGTAATTGAAGGCATTGCTGGCTGGGTATACTTTGGGCCTATCTTAGGCCCACTATAGTTATTTTGTAACCCTGCAATTTATTTCACTCATTGAGTCTGTAATAATGTTGTAATAACAATTGGGGTGTTAGTAAAATTGGAAAAATGGGTGTATTCTAATATTTGCATGAACGGGTAGAAATCCTGTCTATAGGTATTTAATTTGCTCGAACATGTTCTGCTACTATGCGTGTTAGATAACCTGCCTATAGGACTTGAGTGTTTAATTCATTTAACATATTCTGCTTCTACATGTTTGTTAGATATCATGTCTATAGGAAATAAAGTGACCAATGTTTCAATTTGCATTACGGCATATTCATTAGATACTATGACCCTAGGGTTACATTAGCTTATGTTCTGCAAATCTGTATTTTAGAAATCATGCCTATAGGGTTTTAATTGGTTAATGTGCTGTTGTTATAATTGCTCACTTAGGAGACATGCCTATAGGAGCGAAAGCCAGTTTCAATCGCTAATTGTAGAAATTCTGCCTATAGGGTAATCCCACTCGCTTTTAAGTGTTAATATTGAACACTGTTTCTATTAGAAAGCATGCTTATAGGATCCAACTGAGTAGTTCTGAATATCTTCTATGGTTATCATTGCTAACTATTGTGTAAATCACCTAGATAGCATGTCTATAGGTTTAATCGCTTATAATCTGTAATCAACGAGCAATTGTGTAGTCGCTTAGAAGTTGTATCTAAAACGACACCTTGCATCTGAAACTGCCAGCACGTTTGAATTCCAAGGTCACATAGAAACCATGTCTATAGGGCTTAATGGCTTTAATTTGCCTCAATCCTGAAATTGTCTAACGTTTAATGTGAAAATTTATTCGCGTGCATTTGTTGTCTAAGTGTGGAGGCTAACTTGAGCCCTTAATTGCTTTTACATAAAGTCCAACTTGTTTTGTATGTCGCCTAGTTTTATCATTTCTGAGCATCCTAAGCTAAGTCTAGAAACCATCCAAAATAGAGGTCCAAACGCCTCCTGGGCCATAGGCATGAGACGGGTAGTGTACGCATAGGGCACAATTTAGAATCAACTACTGCGCTTTAGGTAAAAATTTAAAGATAGTAATCGGGCAGCAGGAGATGATAGACTGTGCCCGCTGAATAATACGAGTAACACCCCACCTCGAAGGAGTTACGAAGTATTATTTATGTTGCACGGGGTGATCCTTTAGACTAAAAAACATAGGACCCCCCATCTTGTCTTTAAACCAATTATCTGTGTTTACTCTTTTATTTTGGTAAATCCACTAGGCAGAGTGCCTAGGACTAGTTTTTATATATGTAATAAAATAAAAAAAAGTAGCATGTTGTCTTACGATGAGTAAGACGATAATATATGTCTAACACATATGTCCTATTATCAACTTTGAGCTTGTGAGGCCCAAAATTGATATACAAAATGATCTAATATGAATATGAAAATGAAAGCCTAAAACATGTATAAAAACTAGCCTATTACATAGATAGCCATAATATGCAGATGTGACCATTTGTTTGCCATTGTATTCTGCTAAGAAGTACTTCTCAGTAGTTGTTTGGTCTAAATTTCTTGCACTGTTAAATCTGCAAACCTTTGATGCTGCAAACTTAAAAACCAAACAGTGTTCTACCGTAGATATCACTGTCCAGCACCCAATATTCATCATTTTGCTGCATTTTGATGTCCATATTTCGTGCATGATCCTTTTCTGAACGTGTAGAACTCTTCCCAGATTGTGCTCCTTGTGGCTTCTACTTGATGAACCTGATGAGCTGCTCCAATTTCTGCGTTGCCATTTTCCTGTATGACCATCTGAAAAGCACTTCCTCGTCCAAAACCTGGGGAATATGTGCCAGTTGTGAATTTGGCCACCCTTTGATTCTTGTGTTTTGTATCTGTTTGCTAGGTTGAGTGCATTTCTTGACATGATGGAACATTGTACATGAAAAATGTCATGCCAATACTCCCCCATAATGTTGCAGAAACCTAGCCAGTTCCAGTGAAAATATATTGTCACGCTTGTGTCTACCCCAGCTTCACTCCCGTTAGAATGAGTACAAAGTACTAATACCACCAACTAAGAATTAGGCAAAGGATAGGGTATGACTACATTGTCATTTCCTGCAAAAAAGACCACTAGGTTAATATATATAAAGGCTCTTCTCGATTCCAAATTATGCCTGCCTAAGGTGAGGAGGCAGGACATTTTGTTTTCCTCATAGTCCTTGTGTTGTGTGTTTTTGTCTTCTCCAGTTGGTGTTTTTGGAGTCACGTTGTACATTAAAATGATCCACGAAAAAGCACTATCTCCCATCTGCTTACTATCTTCATCTTTGCACCAGTTGTGATTGAACCAGTCCATTTTGAAGACAGATTCGTATGTGGCCCATAGCTGCTCATTGCCTAAACTTAGGTGCTTCCCTTCCTGTGCAATTGAGGTGTTAACTTGCATTTGGTTGTCCACTCCAAACACCTCCTTTGCTCGTATTTTAGCTTTCCAAAATTACCTGCTAAGCATATTAATTATGGGCAGCAGAGTACTCCTCCTCGCTTCTATGCTTGTGCCTAACTTTAACTTCCTGCCAGTGGAATGAGTGCATAGAACTAATACCACCAACTGAAATTCCATCAAAGTATAGGGCATAGACACAGTAACTTTCCCTGCAAAAAAGAACACTGTGTTAGTGAAACAATTCATCACCATGCTCTCCTCCATATGGACTTAAACATGGTGATGCATTGTGAAATCCCTAAATGAACCACCCTCAGAATCAATGTGATCTTCTTTGAAATTTGCCTTGTTCCATGTATGATCAGTAGGTCTGTTGTAATGGTTTTGATTTTTGAACAGTAGACCTTCCATTCCACATGCATAAAATCTGTGCTTAATCTTGTTGCGCACATACACTAATTGGACATAATTTTCCATAACTTTGTGTTGTTTTCCATAGCTGTTGAATGCATTCCAGTTGACCACCATATACCTTATATGTTGTAAGCTAACAACTAGTATAAGATATGTCACTAATGTACCCAAGCTAGTTGTTTTAGCAATGTAACAGGACTCCAGTGAACTGCACTGTCCATTTCTCCTCTGTAGCTTCATGCTTATGCCAATCATTAATTTCCCTCCATGTGAATGAGCAAGAATTACTGATACCACCCATAGGATTTCAAACAATGAATAGGACATGATCACAGTAACTATCCCTGCAAAAAAGAACACAACGTTAGTGATAAACAATACACCTAGGCTCTCCTCCCTAAGGACTTGAGCATAGATATATAAGTGATCTCCTGTATTCTCTTCCACATTGATCTCCTCCCTAAGGATTTGATCACAGCCTTTCGATTGATCTTTTCTTTTGCTTTTGAATTCCATCTGCATCATCAGTAGTTTCTGGCAGCCTTAACCCTCACATATGGACATTGTGATTTATCAGAATTCACAATCCTTCGACCTTGTGAATCAAGCTGTGAAAATCCATAAGCCTCAATATTCCCCCTATCTAATGCATAATTAGCTAAGTGATCTGCTAAACTATTGCTCTCCCTTAAACTGTGAGATACATTTACATTACACTCCTCGATAATATTTCTGCTCCCCTCTACATATTCCTTACATTTCAAGGAGGCACCCACTTCCCTTCTAAAAGATTCTTCATGAGCATTGAATCTGTTTGTAGTATGATTTGGGTGAACCCCTGCCCCACACAAAATCGCAATGCCTCCAAAATTGCTAATGCTTCTGCCTCATTATTTGTAGCATGGGGTATCTCCTTTCCTATTGCACAAATGACATCTCCTTCCTCATCCCTCACCACATAGCCTATAGAACTCATTTTTGAACTTTCCCTGCTTGCACCATCAGTATTCACCTTGATCCATCCTTCAGTAGGACACTCCCATATAACTTTTGTGATCTTCAAAGCTGGGGTATATTGCTCCAGTTGTTGAATTAAGCCAGGCCATTTGTGTGGCACATTCTTCATACTAGGCTTTCTTACTTTGACAAGGGATTGTAAGGTAGTCGAAATTTGATATATCACTCTACTAATTGTCACCACCTCACCATATTTCTGACTGTTCCTTCTTTTTCATAACTCCCACACGATGATCGCAGGTAATGCTTGTAGAATAGGCTGCAGTCGTGGTATAACTTTTGTTGTCCAGCATTTAACAATTGCCTGGTGTAATGTCAAACTTCCATACTTATTCCTGCATTTGTTAGGAAATAAGTTCATACTTTTCTAGCTGCAACTGATGTAAAGAACAGATGAGGTAGTGATTCCTGCTCTTGAACACAACACCAATATTTCGATGGCATAAAATATCCCAAGCATCTCATCCAATCATCTAGAGGCAACTTTGCTTTCCAAACCTTCCACAAGAACAAAGATATTTTAAAAGGCAATCCCTTTACCCACATTTTACTATATGATATCGCAGGATCATTCCTTCTCCTCAAATATTCCCAAGCAAATTTCACAGTACAATCCCCTCTTGATTCTAACATCCAGTATGGTTTGTCTAGCACATCAATAGCAGTTGGGGGCTTAATATTTTCTAATATATATACTGCTAAATCATCAGGCAATACCTCCATCAATCTATCAACATCCCATACACCATTATGCACCACCTCATAAACATTGTTGATAGAATCATCAATTACAAAATCTGGAGGTACAACAAAATATAAAGCTCCAAGTCCTGTCCAGTTTTCATACCAAAAGAGAGACGATCCCATTTTTAAATACCATCCAATTTGATGTTCGACCAAATCTCTACATTCTAACATCTTCCTCCTTATATGTGATCCATCTCGCCAAGGAACAATAATAGGATTGAGCTTTTTACAGTACTTTTGACTCATGAATGAACTCCATAAGCTAGGTTTTGTTCTAAAATTCTACCATAACTTACAAAATAAAGCTTTGGAGACATCATGCAGTAATCGAAAATTTACACCTCCCTCTTCACACGGCAGACACAATTTGTCCCAAGATGTCCAATGTCTACTCTTTGCACCCACAACACTACTCCAAACAAATTGCACAAATATCTTGTGAACCTTATTTATCACATAAGGAGGGGGATTGACAGCTGAGAGTGAGTGAATCGGCATACTTTGAAAAACATGTGAAATCAAAATAGCTCTACCTCCAATTGATAATAATTTACCTTTCCACGTTTGTAGTTTATCCATGACTTTGGTGATGAAACCTTGATAATGATCCATTTTTCTTCTAGTGTAGAATATAGGACAACCAAGGTATATAAATAGAAAGTCTTGCCTACTGATGTCAGTTATCTGTTGGACTTTGTTTACTACTCTCTCAGGTGTAGAATGATGCATATAAATCGCAGATTTAGCTTTATTAATTAACTGCCAGAAGCAATTTCATAAGCAGATAACACTTCCATAATCAATTTCAAAGATGTAGCATCAGAGGAGGAAAAAATAATAGTGTCATCGGCATATGCGAGGTGATTGATTTTTGGACTCCATTTAGGCAATTCAAATCCACAAAAATACAAATCCAAATGGAGTGCATTCAAACCTCTAGATAGTGCTTCAGCTGCCGGGATAAAGAGAGCAGGAGATAATGGATCTCCTTGTTTCACTCCTCTTGTCGACTTGAAGAATCCATAAGGTTGCCCGTTTATCAACACAGAATACCAATTATTTGAAATGATTCCAAACACCAAACCTATGAATCTTTCTCCAAATCCCATCTTCCTCAGAACCTTAGTCAAGAAAAGCCAAGATAATCGATCATAGGCTTTAGTCATGTCTAATTTTATCACAACATTAGGCCCTGCTTTAGTCCTCATTCTATTATCTGTGATTATTTCTTGAGTTAGCAATACATTCTCAACGATGCTTCTTCCCTTAACAAAACCTGCCTACTTATCTGAAATTAGATTAGGAAGTATACCAGCTAGCCTCTCATGAATAACCCTCGAGAAAACTTTATTTATAAAGTTACTAAGGCTAATTGGTCGCATATCAGAATAAGTAGAAACCTCTTTCTTCTTAGGTAATAACACCAAATTTGTGTGAGTCACAAACTTTGGTAAATTCTGCCCATTTAAGAAAGCTCTAACCATGTCATACACATCATCTCCGACTATATCCTAGCATGTTTGGAAAAAACATCCAGTGAACCCATCAGGTCCCCCTGCACTGTCCCCATTGATCCCAAACATTGCCTCTTGCACTTCATCTTTGGTAGGCTGCCTCATGAGCATTTCATTATGTTCGTTATTCACCATATGTGGCATATGATCCAGTATCTTAAATGCTTCAGGAACCTTATCTTCATGAAATTGAGAATTGAAAAATTTTACACCTTCATCTGCCATAGCCTCTGTATCTTCAATCCAATTGCCCTCGCTATTTTGAATTCTATTCAATTCCAACCTTTTCCTTCTTCCATTGACTTGCGCATGAAAAAAATTTGTGTTCCTATCTCTATCTTTGAACCATGACATTCCAGATTTTTGCTTCCAAAATTCCTCCTCCAGCGTTAAGTATTTTATGAACTCTGCTTGAACTTTCATAAGCCTTTCTCTATTCTGAAAAGAAGGATTCAATTCGAATTGTGCTTCATGAACTAAGACAACTTCTTCCAAACTAGCAATCTTTTGGAAGATGTTTCTATATGTAGACTTGCTCCAAATTGAGATGGCCTTCTTCACCTTTTTGAGCTTGTGATTGAAAAGAGTAAATGGATTAGCATGAAAATCAGCAGCCCAGTTCTCTACCACAACAACTTTAAATGTCTCATGTTTGGTCCAGAAATTAAAAATTTGAAAGTTTTCTTAATTGGCACTGTCGTGGTATTGACACTCAACATCATCGGGCAATGATCTGAACCTATCTTAGAAACATGAGTAATCTCTAATCCTGTAAACATCTGCTGAAACTCTACATTGGCTAAGCATCTGTCAAGTCGCTTAAAATGCAATCACCTTCACCTCGACCATTCCACCAAGTATATATACTCCCTTTAAATCCAAGATCGAATAGGTTGCATGTATTTACACAATGCCTAAAATCAAGAACTTTATTCATGTGTATGGGCAAGACACTAAATTTTTCTTCTTCATCCCAAATAACATTAAAATCTCCTCCGACTAGCCATGGAAGAGACACATCACTTGCAAGTGCATATAAATTGTCCCACAACTCTATTCTTTCAGTAGAATCACATTTTGCATAGACAAAGGTGACAATAAATGACACTCGAGTATCCATATTTGTCAATTTTAATGTCAGTTGTTGCTCCATATTTATAATGATATCAACCCCATGATCTTCATTCCCATATTTTATTTGAAACATTAACGAAGGCTTGTAGCATTCCAATCTTTCTTCTATACCTTTCTAGCTTAGTTGCTCTTTGCATTGGTTCCATGATACCTATGAATTGAAAATGGTGTTGCCTCTGCATATTGACAAGCCTCTCAAAGGCTTTCTTTGTATTCACCGATCTCACATTCCAAATTAAAGCATTTATCATTGATTGTGCAATTTGGATTGGGTCCTTCTTATTTGAACCCCAGGTGGAACTACACTTTGATTATCTCTGGATTGCTTCTTTTTACCCCTCCTAGAAGATTTTCCTTTCTCAATTGCTCTAGGTGAAAGATCACCTTGCCTTGCTATATTCTTAAAGTTCTGTGCCGTAGATTCTTCATCCATGTCTCTCCCTTTTCTTTCCACATTTTCATCCTCACCATGATCCTTCTGCTGAACTACCAGTTGATTTCTCATGGGATTGGGGAGCAGTGATTTTCCAACATTATTTTTACCAACATTGGTTTTATAACAACTGCATCCAATGGAACAGTGTTTGGAATTTTTTGTTGAAACTGCTCCTCATTTTTCTATTGCATAGTCATATTTTGTATGCCATTCTTAGCACTGTTAGGCTCATCACCTATGTCACCTTTATCTCCTTTAGTACCCCCAAGGTCATTCAACAAAGTATTATCCACATTAGGGTGGTCATTAATCCTAATAGGAACAACTGTAGCTACAGGGGAATTTTGCAGCTTTTGTTTTTCATTTTCTTGCACAGTTGGGGCTTCAATAGATTGCTGATTGTCATTGTTTGTTGTCACAGCTTTAACACCTTGTCCATTCACACTTTGTTCTTATTCTCCATCTTGATCATCTTCTGTTATATCTTCAGCATCACTATCTTCCTCATCCCCCAGTAATTCATTCTCCTCTGAATCCTCCTTAGTTTGATGACTCCATAACTTGCCTTCTCCCAACTGTATTTTTCCAGATTCTTTTACTAACTTATTTGCATCGAATGAGTCTTGAGATGGTATTTCCTGGCATGAAGTATTGGTAGCAACTAAATTACCACCAAAAGTTCTTTGTACCCATTGTGATGTGGACTCCTTATTTGGTGCAAACTTTTCCTTAACTTTGTCGATTGAGCTATCTTTATTACCATCCTTAGACACCCCAGTCCTAGGAGAAGTAGGATTAAATTCTGGAGCTGCTGCATTAAGTGTTTTCCCAGTAGGAGTTGTACTAGGTGTAGGAGTTTGATTATTACCATATTCTACTACTACCAGCTGATTGTTAGGTTCCTCAACTGCCCAATTCTTTTGCACCACCATAGCATTACTATTAGCTTGAATTTGTTTCTGCACTACAACAACATTTTCATTCCTAATTTCTTCAATTTCCAAAACTGCAAATTGGTTTCCCACTTGAACCTGCTGCCTTTCACCTTGACTAACTGGGACTATTTCTTTTCTAGTAGTTCCTTGAGCCTCCTTTTGATTAATAATCTTTTTAGTACGATTATCCCTAACCTCTTTTCATTGTTCCTTACCATTACCATTGACATTGCCTACTACTTTTCCACTCGACAAAATCATCAAAGGCCTATGTTGATTTAAGTTAGCTGATCCAGTAACCAATTCACCTTGTTTAGTAACTTCATTCTCAGCTTGTTGCTCAACAGTCCTGTTCTTCATTAGTTCTGGATGAATCCTCTAATGCTCATTCATCTCATGACCTTGTAGTTTGCATTCTTTACAATATTTGGGCAAGTAATCATATTTAATGGTCACCCATTCTGTCCTCATGACTCCAGTTGCCTCATTCTCTATGTCCATTCGCACCTTCTTAGGTAATTCATCTAAAATATAAACAAGAACTTTCACTCGCACACAGCTCAGCCTTGTTTTATTAATTGTAGCCATGTCGAGGTGAAGAGGCTTACCCACAGCTGACGCTAAAGAGAATAAACACCCCTTGACGAAAAATATTGGTAATAAATTTGGAAATGAAATCCACGCCATTACCTTTGGTGTTTCCTCCCCGGCCTTGAATTTTGCATCATAAATCAACGTTCTTAATTGATATTCATAACCTGCCTTGTCTTTCACATAATATACACTCTTTGATGTAAAATCAATAAAATCTTGCCATAACGTCAATCAAATTAATACGTGCCTATCCCGAAGATATCCAATATTACACTCGCCTTTAATTCCACATTGAAGAGGGACAGTTCGACGTAATTCATTAATCTCATGCCATCTATACGAAAATTTGCCAGCCACTGCGTGTTCAAGTCCCTCAATGACGTTCATTCGTTCAACTTCTGTCTCAGTAAACACTACTATGGGTTGCCCATTGAGAATTGCTGCTCGTCTCAATGGAATAGGATCAACAGAAGCTTTCCGTTCTTGCATGGCAACATTTATTGTGCATGGTTTCAGGATTTTGGAGTAGTTTAATGGCTGGGTGTTTGTGTTTGGGGCAGTAGAGGGTGTTGTGGTGGAGCAGCCGGAAAAGGTGGCTGGCCGCCGGCCATTGTGGCCATTGAAGCTTAAAATCCCAGCTTTTCCGCGATGAACAGTAGCGAATCACTGTTTCATTGGATGAATAGTGAAGCGAAGCTACTGTTCACTACACTGTTACAGTGAAACAGTAGCGAAATCACTGTTCGCGTCACTGTTTGGCACTATTCACTACTAAAGTGACAGCGGAATTTTGAGAGAAAAATTCTAGAGAATTTTTCGTATAGGATTTTTTATTTGTGTTTACTCAAGGACTTTCTAATAATAATTTTTTTTTTTAAAAAAAACTTCTTATTTTTCTCTCTGACTATTTGACTAATTCATATAATTCAAGTTCGGCCGGTACTCACAGTTGTGGACCTCGAAGAGTGCCTAACACCTTCTCTTCGAGGTAATTTGAGCCCTTACCCGATCTTTGGTGACGCAAACTGGTTAAACCAGAGTTATTTGCAAATAACTCTCTCTTTTTACACCTTCCTTTAAAAGAGTTATCACGTGTCAAAATCCGATTTCGTGAGAAAGAGGGGCGCGACAGCCTGACGACTCTGTTGGGGATAGTTTTAGGCTCTTACCATAGCGAACTTGGTTTATATGAATTAGTCTTCTTTGATGAATGTGTTTCCTTGTTCTTTATAATTACATGAACATCCGGCTTCCATTTTCCCTTTTTATGACTACATGCACACCCTTTCCCCTATTTCCCTCTATTTTGAATTTATTTTAATATAACGACTCGGCCGATCTTTTTGAGTATTATAACCCCGTTCTCCCATTTACTGCTCAATTTATACCTTACAGTTGATTTATGACTTATCGGGTTAGTTGGTTCGGGTCCGGAAGGATTTCAGAGTGAAATGAGACACTTAGTCTCATAATTGAAACTTAAGTTAAAATAGTGACCGGATGTCGACTTATATGTAAACGACCCCGTAATGGAGTTTTAATGATTCCAATAACTTCGTATGGTAATTTTGGACTTAGGAACGTGTCCCAAAAATTATTTGGAGGTCCGTAGTGGAATTAGGCTTGAAATGCCGAAAGTTGAATTTTTGGGAAGTTTGACCGGGGGTTGACTTTTTGATATCAAGGTCGGAATCCAATTATGGAAATTGGAATAGCTTCATTATGTCATTTATGACTTGTGTGAAAAATTTGAGGTCAATCGGACTTGATTCGATAGGTTTCGGCATCGAATGTAGAAGTTGGAAGTTTCATAAGACTAAAGTTTCAAGTGAGTTCGCACAAGACCTAACTTCAAATAGGTATAACTCTCATGATACGAAGTGTTATATGGTGTATTACCTATCAAATGAAATATCTTTGAGTCTAGTTTCTAATGCTTCAAATCGTTCGTCATTTGGACATTCCTACAAGAAGTTATGATCAAATTACCAAAGGCTGGAAAAATGCAATTTTGCGACCAATTATGCGATCGCAAAACTGCTTCTGCGATAGCAAAACTGGTCACAGAATGGACCAGAAGAGCCCAGTTTTGGGCGCTGATTTTGCGATCAATTTTGCGGCCCGCATACCCATTCTGCAGTCCATTATGCGACCGCAGACCTGCTTTCGGAGGGTTAATTTTTTTATTTTCATAACCCGACCCCATTTTGATAAATAGGCTTTGGGGCTTATTTTGGGGCAATTATCTGATGATTTTAGAGAGAAGTGAGAGTGTTCTAGAGGGAGGAAGTAGATGAAGTGTATTGTTCATCAAATTCTTGTCCAAGCCTTGAAATCCAACAAGAAATCCCTCAAGTTCTTCATCAAAGAGGTAAGGTTCTAACCCCTAATCTTCAATTTCGAGTTTGGGTAATGATGAGTGATTAAGAGTATGATTCTTGGGTGTAATAGTATTATTTATACGTATCAATAATGTTTATGGAAAGAGTTGAGTTCAAATGGGTAAAGATTGTGTTGAAAATGGTAGAAATCTTCAAAGACTTCAATTGTAACTTTTGTCGGATTCCGAGACGTGGGCCCCACGGGTGATATTTGGAGCGTAATTTCGGATTTTGTGGAAATATTAGTATTTTGATATGGAATTAATTCCTATAAATTTTGTGGGCTGAATCAAATTAATTGTGACTAGATTCGAGCCGTTTGGAAGTTGATACACGTATAATGGAATTTCTGGAGCATTGCTTAGCTTGTTCGACATTGGATTTGGCCTATTCGAGGTAAGTAAATCTTCTAATCTTGGAGTTGAGGGTTTGAACCCTGAATATATGTATTTCGTGAATTGTTGGGAGGTGACGCACATGCTAGGTGACGGGCGTGTGGGCGTGCACTATAGAAATTGTGACATAATTATTTCTGTAGAATTTTATAGTTAAACAATCTTTGCATTTTCCATGCGGTGTAATGAGTTAAAGAAATTGAGCTGAAAAGTATATTACAAATCATGTTGAGGCTATGTGCTAGTATTATTGGGACCCACAGAGGTCATATTGCTGTGAATTATTGGTTATGTTGAAAATTCATACTCAGTCATATTCATTTCATTGCATATCATATCTCAAAATCTGTTGTTATTTATTGATACATCATATAATCATTTTTGGGCTATTCTCATGACATTATGAGCCCATGAGAGAGAGACTGGAGAGATTGATGACTGTGGGAGGCCGAGGGTATGATTGTGAGGATATTTTTGGGATCGGGCTGCACGCCGCAGCAGGCCATGTTGGCTTTATATATATTATTACAATTATATGGATCAGGGCTGCCCGCCTACAGCAGGTCTTATTGGCTTATATTATGGCACGTGAGTTGTCTGTGCAGCACGTGAGTTGTCCGTGCTTATAACGCTTGGGTTGTAGGAGCCCCTCATGAGTCTGTACACACCCCCAGTGAGCGCAGTCGACTATAAATAGGGATCGGGCTGCACGCCGCAGCATGTATTGTATATCACTGAGTGATTGAGTGTGCTGAGCACAGTGAAAGAGAATGCGAGACAGTGAGATTGAGTACTCTGAGAGTGTGAGTACATGAGTACAATCTCTGAGTTACATTACATTGACATGCACACATGACATATATGCATAGAGATGTGTTTTCCTCATGTTGTACGGTATCACATTATTCATGATTTCTCACAATTATTTCTGTGAAATTTTGTAGTTAAATAATCTTTGCATTTTCCATGCGGTTTTATGGGTTAAAGAAATTGAGCTGAAAAGTATATTACAAATCATGTTGAGGCTATGTGCCAGTATTACTGGGACCCACATAGGTCATATTGCTGTGAATTATTGGTTATGTTGAAAATTCATACTCAGTCATATTCATTTCATTGCATATCATATCTCAGTCTCTATTGTTATTTATTGATACATTATATAATCATTTTGGGCTATTCTCATGACATTATGAGCCAATGAGAGAGAGACTGGAGAGATTGATGACTGAGGGAGGCCGAGGGTCTTATTGTGAGGATATCTTTGGGATCGGGCTGCACGCCGCAACAGGCCATGTTGGCTTTATATATATTATTACTATTATATGGATCGGGGATGCTCGCCTACAGCAGGCCTTATTGGCTTATATTATGGCACGTGAGTTGTCTATGCAGCACGTGAGTTGTCCGTGCTTATAACGCTTGGGTTGTAGGAGCCCCTCATGAGTCTGTACACACCCCCAGTAAGCGCATTCGACTATAAATAGGGATCGGGCTACACGCCGCATCAGGTATTGTATAGTGCTGAGTGATTGAGTGTGCTGAGCATAGTGAAAGAGAATGCGAGACAGTGAGATTGAGTACTCTGAGAGTGTGAGTACATGAGTACAATCTCTGAGATACATTGCCTTGACATGCACACATGACATATATGCATAGAGATGTGTTTTCCTCATGCTGTACGGTATCACATTATTCATAATTTCTCACACATGTTGACAGATGGGCATAGTGATGCATTTGTTTTACAATGGTTATCTGAAAAGAAAAGGAGATATTTTATTTATTATTGAAAGGATTTTGGAAAAATTTATGTTTTCAAACTTATTCACAATTTTGGTAACTTTGGCAAAAGATTTGGGTTTTCACTGATGTACTTGAAAGGAAGAACTATTATTGCTGAAATCATGAGATGACTGAGCATTTTATCTCTGAGTTTCTTCTGGTATTATTTGCTTTATGTCATTATTAACTGTTGTGGATTAGTGGATTTGGACCCTACCTTGGTAGAAGCTCGTCACTACTTTCAACCTAAGACTAGGTTTGTTACTTACTCAGTACATGGGGTCGGTTGTACTGATACTACACTTCTGCACATTGCGTGCAGATGTTGACTGCTGACGTTGTTGTGCTCAATGGTTGCGGGATTTGAAGATGTACCTGCGTTCCTGTTGTAGCTGCCTCTTGTTCATGGTAGCCTTAAATTTATAAAAGCTCTGTTTATGTACTATTCAAACAGACTATGTATTTATTTTATTTTCGCTTTGTATACTCTATTCTTAGAAGCTCTTGATTTGTACTACCAGTTCTTGGGGGATGTATAAGATTAAGATCTTTATTCACCTAAATTGGTTTAATAATTGTTATTGGAATTGGATTATTGAAAGTTGGCTTACCTAGCGAGTTTGGTTAGGTGCCATCACGACTAGTTGAATTTTGGGTCGTGACAATTAATATGCAAATCTTTGCTTAATTTGGTTACAATATGTGTTTTTCTTTATTTTCTGGTCATGTTCACTTGCTCCGAATCATTTTTAAATTTGCTACATAATGTCTCTCCCTACCCCTACCTCATTGCTTTCTTTATTGTAATTCTTTCACGTTGCGCGAACTAACTTCTTTCTTGTTTTCCTTTCTTTTTATGTCTTTACGCTCCATTTAATACTGCGTTTATTGTTTTCATCATGCAAAATACTTGACAACGTGTTGTTTTATCTTTATATAAATCATGCTCCACATCATATTCCACTCGTGCGTAATTAATACCATAGCGGTACTTGATGAGTGTCTGTGCTCTTCCTAAATCACTCTTTTAAATTTGGAAAGCCTTATTTGCGGTAAAACTAGTCGATCAGCGGTGCAATCGACGGTTACGTGCCTTCCCCTCTCAAGTTGTCCACTTGAGGGTACCGGTCAAGACTCTTCTAGAAACCCTCACTCTAATATTAACTATGCATGCATCATGTCTAAACCTAGTATGGGTTAGAACACTGTCCGCATAATAACTCTCTAAGGCAAGCCTTGTCCAAAGCCTGCCAGGATTTCCTTAAATCCCAATGGGTACAATCATGATATGTGCATTACTTGGAGAAAACATGCCGATATGCTAATCATAAATGTGTAAATAGTCGAATCCAGAGGGGGAAAGGGCTAACTTTATTTGTTTTGCAGAAATGAGGCACGAAGTCCCCAAGTTCGGCATAGTTCGAAGTATCCCACCTTTGCTGCTAGATTGGTGGGAAAATCTCTCGCCAAGTGACAAAAACCATGTGAAAAGAGTTCTCGGGAATTTTCCTTCTTTGTTAGATATTCAACCGAACAATGTGTTAATTGAGGCTGCCACCATGTTCTGGGATGAGAAGAGGGTCGTCTTCCGTTTTGGTGATATAGAAATGACTCCCCTTCTAGAGGAAATAGGAGGCTTCGCTGGGATCCCATGGAATAGCCCTGGCTTGCTGGTACCGGAAAACTGTACTTCTCGAGGTTTCCTAAAAATGATGGGTTTCAGGAAAAATGATTAGTTAGTCTGTCTGAAAAAATCTTACATACCACTCGACTTTCTTTACGAGCGTTATGGTCACATCAAGTCATATCGTCTTTACCATGATGAATTTGCCATCACTTCTTTGGGTTGGACTTACCGCCGGGTTTTTGTATTCATTGTTTGTTTTTTGGGGATGCTGATATTCCCGATACAAGGAGAAAGGATCCACACTTGCCTAGCTATGGTCACTAAGATCCTAATGGAAGGAATTGAGAGGAAAACTTACACTATTGTCCCAATGATCGTGGCTGAGATGCACCGAGCCTTAGACCGTTGCAAAAAAGGATATAGGCATTTCGAGGGTTGCAATCTGTTGCTGCAAATATGGTTGTTGGAACACCTTCAAAGAGGACAATACCATCAATAATTTCTGCGATGACTATGGAATGACCACATAGCTTATCACCATTCGAAGAGAATGACTTTTATCCCAGATAGGTTTGCACAACCGGGAAACGCTGTGAGCTGGGTACATTTCTTTAGCAATTTGACTGATGACAAGGTACATTGGATGTTCGAGTGGTTCCCTAGCAGTGAATTCATCATCAGGTCGAGAGATGTTCCTCATCTAGTGCTAATCGGATTAAGGGGAATCTATCTTTATGCTCCTATCATAGTCATGAGGAAAGCTGGGAGAAAACAGATTATACTACGAGTTTCCAAAATGGTTCATTACAAAGCAGACTTCAAAGGGAATGCCATTCCATTCAAGTTCGAGGCACAACACATGTGACATCAAAATATTATTGTGGAGAAAGATACCATCGAGCCAGACAGGTATCATGCCGGCCATGTGTACTTCTGCGAATCATGGTTAGTCGATGACATGGTAGGAGAGGTCAAGCCAGGGGTTGATTTGAGAAATAGGGTCATAGACGACGTTGGTGAAGCACAAGTCAAATACATGAGGTTACGCAAAAGGGTCTTTGAATCTGAGGCCAGGCATTTGGAACAACATAAAGTGGACATGGAAACAATCAATGAATGGAGGGGAATCGCTACTAAATCAACAAAAGTTTGGAGTATTTAGAGCAGGGTTTGATGGAACTTGAGGGAAAAATGAGGAAAAGGGTCTCGGATTGTCAGAACGCAGAGGGAAATGAAGGAGGACATCTAGCAAGGGCGTATCTGCTGTTGGACATGCGCGACCTGGGGAATCTGATTGACAGGGCTAAGAAGGCCAAGCTTGGAGAAGGTCCCTCTGGGACCAAGTAGATTAGGAATGATGTTTTCTAGATTCGTTTTAGAATTTGATTGTAATAAAGCAAATGCCATTAGTGACTCTTTATAATTATTGTCGTTTTAGTAGAGATTTGGTCTATTTATCATATTAATAAAATGACGCAGTTATCAGCATTGAGTTTTCTCCAAAGCTATATGTCACTAGGCCTACCTCGGGCATTATGAGGTCCCCAAATTAGGACACAAATATATAATTCCGCAATGCGTGTTGAAATATCATAAATATCCTTTTAATACTCCTTACTTACTTGTTTACCTTTTTCTTTTTTTCTTTGTTTATTCCCATCCCCTAAAGTTGGTTCGTGCATACTGGCATCATCAACATATCATACCAGATATAGAGGTCCTCCACATCCTCCTCCTCCAAGTGATCCCAAGAATAAATGAAAAGCTAAGATGGACGATATAAGTGGTATCAGGAAAGACAACGCTGCGCACGCCGAGAATGTCAAAACTTCAGATGGTCGAAGTACTCCGGCACAGAATGACTTGGTTTTACGGTTAGAGCAAAAGATACTGGAGTTACAAGGGGAACTTGAGCAGGTCCATAACTTGGCAAACCTTTCCCTTACCCTGAATGTTCCCGACATCAACCAACAAAACGCCCAAAACCCAACACCTCCTCAAAACACACAAAACCAGCACCCGCAAAATCCTCCCGCACCTCATCAATACGCCATGCCTCCCCAAAATCCTAATCCTTTACGAGTACCAACTCCTCCACAGCATCATCATCATCCGACCCAGTACCTACAAACTACCACCTACCACACTCTTCAAAATGCACCACAACTTACTCTTGATCCCTAAAACTCAACCAATGATCACCACTACACCCAAATCCCTAGAGTCCGCCAAAGTAACCCCATATACGTGGAAATCTTACCCCACACTTCACAACAAACCCCGTATATACCAAAATCTGCCGAGAAGGACCTGCTCATTAAGAACATGGCGAAAGAACTTAAGAAGCTTGCAAGTCGAGTCCAAGGTCTTGAAGGTGGTAAAGGCATCAAAGGTTTGAACTATGAGGATTTATATATTCAACCGGACGTAGAACTGCCAGAGGGTTACAAACCTCCTAAGTTCGAAATGTTCGACGGGACAGGTGATCCAAAGGTACATCTAGGGACGTATTGAGGCAAGATCATAGGGGTTGGTAAAGATGAAAGAATCCGCATGAAGCTATTCATGAGGAGCCTCACTGGAGACGCCCTATCCTGGTACATCAGTCAAAATCCAAAGAAGTGGATTAATTGGGTAAGCATGGCGTCAGATTTTATGGATCGGTTCAGATTCAACACAAAGAATGCACCAAATGTCTTCTATATCCAGAATCTTAAGAAGAAGCCCACAAAAACTTTCCACGAGTATGCTACTCGGTGGAGATCAGAGACTGCAAAAGTAAGGAGCATTAGAAGAAGAACAAATGAACAAATTCTTTGTCCGGGCCTAGGATCCACAATATTATGAGAGGTTGATGGTTATTGAAAATCATAAATTCTCCGACATCATCAAATTGGGAGAAAGAATAGAAGAGGGAATCAAAAGCGAGATGGTAACAAATTTCGAGGCACTCCAGGCTACGAACGAAGCCTTGCAGTCGGGGGTATATTTAAAAAGAAGGAAGTAGGGACTGTGATGGTAGCCTAAGGTCCGAAGTCTCCTCTCACATACCAAACACCTCCACCCACATATCAGCTTTCACCTCCTAGATATCAACAACCCGCTACCGCCTACCATACTTATAACACTCAGCCAGCATATTACTACTTACCACCAGCCCGCCAAAACTACCAAAAACTCAGGCCAAATTTCGACCGTATGCCGCCCAGACAATACACTCCTATTGCCGAACCTATTGCCCAGTTGTATGAAAGATTAAAAGCTATCAGTTATGTCACTACCATTCCCGTTGTCGCCATGGAAAATTCCTCTCAATGGGTCAATCCGAATAAGACATGTGCCTACCATTCGGACATGAAGGGTCACACTATTGATGAATGCCGCGCTCTAAAGGATAAGATCCAGATGCTGATTGATACCAAAGTTATACAGGCAAAGGAGACTGCACTTAACGTCCGCAACAATCCCCTCCCGGATCACAGGGGCGAAGGGGTAAATGTGATAAAAATTGATGAAGAATAGGACCCAGAGGGGTCAATTGGGCTCATTCGAGAAGAGGATGATCCCAAAATGCCTCCAGTCACTCTCACGCCTATTATGGTACAGATATAGTCACCAATTGAAGTTGAGGTAGCCGCACCGACTCCGTTCGAGGTTGAAGTAACAACGCCCTCAGCCATGCCAACTTCGTTCGAAGTAGAAGTGACCACACCATTCACCGTAACGGTAGCACCCACACCATCCTTTAATTCCAATGTTGTGCCCTGGGACTAAACTACAGAATCGAGAAGGAAAGGAAAGAGGAAAATGGAAGAAACTGGTGCAGCACAAGGTATGACCAGAACCGGTAGGGTTTACACGCCTGAGCATTTGGGGGGAACAAGTAAAGAAGCCACTTCTAGGAAGCCTATCATTGAAACCGGCCCGGATGATCTTTGTAGAAAGGTGCAAGCAAGGGAGTATTTTGTGGTTGATCATTTGAACAAAACCCCTACTCAAATATCCATTCTATCACTACTATAGAATTTTGAGGCACATAGGAACGCGTTGATGAAAGTGTTGAATGAGGCTTATGTACCCAACAATATTACCAGTGGAGAGATGGCCAACATGGTAGGACAAGTATTGGAAAGCAATAAGATCACTTTCCATGAAGATGAATTGCCACCAGAAGGGTTGATCTATAACAGGGCGTTGCATATCACAGTACAGTGCGAAGACAAATTCATTGCCAGGGTCTTGATAGATGGGGGTTCAAGTCTCAATATCTACCCGTTGACTACTTTTAAGAGGTTAGGTAAAGGTTTTCATGAGATACGAGCAGGAACTATGAACGTAAAAGCGTTCGATGGGTCTCAAAGGGCCACAATCATAGAAACCAACCTATGCTTACAAATGGGTCCAACTTAGTTTGATGTTGAATTCCAAGTGTTCGACATATCCGCCTCATACAATCTGCTATTTGGACGACCTTGGATACACGCCGTTGGGGCTGTAACGTCTACTCTGTATCAGGTTGTGAAGTACAAATGGAATCATCAGGAGGTGATCATTCATGGAGACGTGAGTAACCCTATTTACACCAACCAGATTATCCCGGTTGTGGAGAATAGAAGGAAGTTAGGGGGAGAGACTTACCATCGCATTGAGCGTATTAACACGATCGAGAAGGACAAATGGTGGGGTAGAAAAATAGAAAGCATATTGGCATGGACAGGGTATGAACCTGGCAAGGGTCGCGACAAGAATCTCCAAGAGATCACCAAACTAATAAAGTTAAAATGTCATGGCACGACCTTTGGATTGGGATATCAATACACCTGGCACGAGTATCAGAATTGGTCACCACCATGGCGTGGTCCTTATTACCCTCTCGAGCAACCGATACCACATTTGAGCCAATCCTTCCATCAGGCTGATATGATGTGGGGATCCAAAGAAGATGAAGCGCTAGCTGGTTTAAGGAATCTATTCTTGGAAGATGAAGACATGGACTGCAGTGTAATAGTTGAGGAGGAGGAAGAAGGCCTCGTCATCCAGACAGTGGAGAAGGGAGTTGTTCTCAGGAACTGGACTGCCACACCATCAAGGGCCCACCGAGTTCCGGGGTAGCCTGGCTGCTAGTGTCATTTATTTTGAAAACAATACTTATGAGTATTTTTAAAACATTTTCAGTATTTTGTTTTGAAATGTTTGTTTGACTCATTAAAAATCGCTTTTGTTTGACATCTTGATAATTATCAATGGTTTACTATTTTATTATTTAATACTATTCTCTACATTTTTCTCTCTACATCATTACTATTTCTTATCGTGATGAACCAACAACTGTGACATGTAATGAGACAACGCAACATAAGGATAGTGACTCGAAAGAAATAGAAGAAGATGATATAATACCTGAGGAAATTGTTAGAGAAGTTGAAGATTTTTAGAACAAGCCTAAGTCCAACCTGGACGAAACTGAGATAGTCAACTTGGGAGATTCTGAAATAGTCAAAGAAACTCACATAAGCATTCACCTATTACCATCAGAGAAAGAAGAATACACTAGTTTCCTAAAAGAATATGAAGACATTTTTGCATGGTCTTATGATGATATGACTGGTTTGAGCACGTCCATAGTGGCTCATAAACTACCCACCAACCTAATGTGTCCGCCAGTAAAGCAGAAGCTTAGAAAGTTCAAGCCAAATATGAGTTTGAAAATCAAAGAAGAAGTCACCAAGTAGATTAAAGCTAAGGTTCTCAGAGTGGTTGAATATCCAACTTGGTTGGCTAACATCGTGCCAGTTTCAAAGAAGGATGGGAAAGTCAGAGTATGTGTCGATTATCGGGACCTAAATAGAGAAAGTCCCAAATATGATTTCTCGTTACCCAACATACACACACTGATCGACAACTGCGCCAAGCATGAACTCCAATCCTTTGTGGATTGCTTCGCGGGATATCATCAGATCTGAATGGATGAAGAGGATACCGAAAAGACAGCTTTTATTACACTGTGGGGGGTGTACTGCTATAAAATGATGTCGTTTGGTCTGAAGAATGCTGGGGCCACTTATATGAGGGCCATGATAACTATTTTCCACGATATGATACACAAGGAGATAGAGGTATATATGGATGATGTCATCATCAAATCCAAGAAGAGTACAGATCACATAGCAGACTTGAGGAAATTCTTTGATCGGCTTCAGAGGTACAATTTGAAATTGAATCCCGCAAAATGTGCCTTCGGGGTCCCCACAGGAAAGTTGTTAGGATTCATCGTCAGCCGCCGAGGAATTGAGCTAGACCCATCAAAGGTCAAGGCTATCCAGGATTTTCCACATCCAAAGAACAAGAAAGACGTGATGAGCTTCTTGGGATGTCTTAATTACATCAGCCGCTTCATAGCACAATCAACCGTGATCTGTGAGCCGATTTTTTAAAATGTTAAAGAAGAATGTTACAACCAGTTGGACTGAAGACTAATAGAAAGCTTTTGATAGAATCAAAGAATATTTGTCCACACCGCCAGTCCTGGTCCCGCTAGAACCTGGTAGACCACTGCTACTTTATCTCTCCGTATAAGATGGGGCTTTTGGTTGTGTCTTGGGACAACACGATGAGATGGGAAAGAAAGAACATGCCATATACTATCTGAGTAAGAAGTTCACACCCTACGAAGCACAGTATTCTTTGCTGGAACGCACCTGCTATGCTTTGACCTGGATAACCTAGAAACGAAGGCACTACTTCTGTGCCTATACCACATATCTCATATCAAGGATGGATCCTCTGAAGTACATCTTCCAGAAACCCATGCCTACGGGGATGCTGACAAAATGGCAGATATTGTTGAGTGAATTCGACATCATCTATGTGACTCAGAAAGCAGTTAAGGGACAAGCATTAGCGGATCATCTTGCGGAAAATCCTATAAGAGGAGAATACGAACCACTAAAAATGTATTTTCCTGATGAAGAAATATCATTCGTAGGAGAAGATATCGCTGAAGCCTATGACAGATGGAGAGTGTTTTTCGATGAAGCTGCAAACTTCAAAGGAGTGGGTATTGGAGCCGTTTTGGTGTCAGGAACAGGTCAACATTAACCGTTATCCGTGAAACTCAGATTTCCGTGCAACAATAATATGGCAGAATATGAGGCTTGCATATTAGGGCTCAATTTGGCCATTGACATGAATATCCAGGAATTACTGGTAATTGGTGATTCAGATCTTCTGGTACATCAGGTGCAGGGAGAATGTGCTACAAAGAATACCAAGATATTACCATATCTATATCATGTGCAAGAGATGATGAAGAGATTCACGAAGATAGAGTTTAGACATGTCACAAGAATCCAGAATGAGTTCGCAGATGCATTGGCCACTTTGTCCTCCATGATACAGCATCCAGACAAGAATTTCATCGACCCCATTCCAGTAAGGATTCTAATTAGCCAGCTTACTGCACTCATGTTGAAGAAGAAGTAGACGAGAATCCATGGTTCTATGATATCAAGGAGTACTTGGAAAAATGAGAGTACCCAGAGCATGCAAATCAATCTAAAAAACGCACGCTCCGAAGATTGTCCAACCATTTCTTCCAAAGTGGAGGAATTCTGTACAAACGGACTCTAGACCTAGGGTTATTATGGTGTGTTGATGCTAAGGAAGCTTCCAAACTGCTCGAGGAGATACACTCTGGAACTTGCGTACCACACATGAATGGTTTTGTTTTAGCCAAGAAGATACTGAGGGCAGGTTATTTTTGGATGATTATGGAAACAGACTGCATCAGGTATGTCCAGAAATGTCATCAGTTCCAAATACACATAGATATGATATGGGTGCCGCCAAATGAACTCAATGCAACGAGTGCACCTTGGCCTTTTGCCGCTTGGGGAATGGACGTCATTGGACCAATCGAGCCCGCCGCTTCAAACGGGCACATGTTCATTTTAGTGGCCATAGACTACTTCACAAAATGGGTCGAAGCTGCATCCTACAAAGCTGTAACCAAGAAAGTCATCACAGATTTTGTCAGAGATCGTATTATTTGCCTATTCAGGGTTCTAGAGTCCATCATCACCGACAACGACACCAATCTCAACAGTGACCTAATGAAAGCTATGTGCGAGACCTTCAAAATCAAGCACAAGAATTCCACAGCATACAGACCTCAAATGAATGGAGTCGTGGAGGCCCCAAACAAGAATATCAAGAAAATACTGAGGAAGATGGTAGACAACCACAAGCAATGGCACGAGAAGTTACCATTTGCCTTATTAGGGTACGTACCACAGTCCGCACATCAACCGGGGTAACTCCCTATTTGCTGGTCTCTGGTACTGAAGTTGTCTTTCCTGGTGAGGTTGAAATTCCTTCTTTAAGAATTATACAAGAAGGTGAATTCAGTGATGCAGAATGGATAAGAAGCCGCTATGAACAATTAGCTCTCATTGACGGGAAAAGAATGAATGCAGTGTGTCATGGTCAACTCTATCAGAATAGGATGTCTAGAGCTTTCAACAAAAAGGGTCAAACTTAGATAGTTCGCACTGGGGCAGCTGGTACTGAAGCGGATCTTCCCGCATCAAGATAAATCCAAATAGAAACTTTCACCCAATTGGCAAGGGCCCTACATGGTTCATAGAGTACTAACAGGAGGAGCACTCATAATGGACGGAGAGGTTTGGCCAAAGCCTATCAATTCAGACCCAGTCAAAAGATATTATGTTAAGAATGTTTGCATTTCTTCATCTGATGTAATTGAACTACGCTCGACCTGATTCCCGTTTAAGAGGGGATACGTAGGTAGCCCTGTGGGTTCAGTCACAATTCAATAAAATTTTCATTTTCCCCACAACCAGAAACTGGGGCAGAATTTTGAGGAGGACCCTCAAAATTCCGGAGCAAGTCCAGCCAACGTCATCATATGCAGAACGGTCAGAGAATCGCCTAAGTAAACCGGGGCAGAATTTTAAGGAGGACCCTCAAAATTCTAAGGAAGTCGCAATGTCTCTAAAGTGTCACAATCATTGGTTCATCTAATTTATCCGATATTGCATACATTCATCATATGCACCCATATTTTTGAAAACTTTATTTTTATGAAACAGTCCGATGCTACCCGTGGTAACTCAAGCAGGACTTCAATACTAAGCAAAGAAAATTTGGCAGGCAGAGGCACAAACCAACCTTCCCCCGTAAAACTCACGATTGTCCTTTGGATGTAGGAACAAGAAATATTCTCAAATTCGGGCACACCTCAGAATCACTATCTTCATAACGACAAAGCTGCCAAGCGCAAACACATTTCCAGCTAAGAAATACTCTGCTACTACTTATTATCTGTTCATTACATGAGACTAAGCATTGTCTCTATTTTGCATGAGGCTAAGCCCCGCCTCCTTAATTGCATAAGGCTAAGCACTGCCTTCCCATGCATGAGACTAAGCATTGTCTCCACCTTTGCATGAGGTTAAGCCATGCCTCCTCAATTGCATAAGGCTAAGAATTGTCTTCCCCTGCATGGGACTAAGAATTGTCTTTATTTTGCATGAGGCTAAGCCCTGCCTCCTCAATTGCATAAGACTAAGCACTGCCTTCCCTTGCATGAGACTAAGCATTGTCTCCACCTTTGCATGAGGCTAAACCCTGCCTCCTCAATTGCATAAGGCTAAGCATTGCCTTCCCCTGCATGAGACTAAGCATTGTCTCCCGCTTGTATGAGGCTAAGCCCTGCCTCCTCAATTGCATAAGGCTAAGCATTGCCTTCCCCTGCACGAGACTAAGCATTGTCTCTCACTTGTATGAGGCTAAGCCCTGCCTCCTCTTGCATAAGACTAAGCATTGTCTCCCATCTTGTATAAGGCTAAGCCATGCTTCCTCCTTGTATGAGACTAAGCATTGTCTCGCATTTCACATGAGGCTAAGCATTGCCTCCCTAATTGCATAAGGCTAAGCTCTGCCTTTCCTTACATAACACCAAATGCTATGTTGCTTGA
This sequence comes from Nicotiana tabacum, assembly GCF_000715075.1. Taxonomy (NCBI): domain Eukaryota; kingdom Viridiplantae; phylum Streptophyta; class Magnoliopsida; order Solanales; family Solanaceae; genus Nicotiana; species Nicotiana tabacum. The sequence continues at coordinate 70,156,311 of NC_134103.1, read as the reverse complement.
AATCTAGCATTATTTTCTATTTTTCTCGGGGCTAAGCTCTTCCCCCGATCTTACACAAGACTAAGATCTGTCTTGTTTCGCTTCGCATATGACCAAACATCATGTCTTTGAATCTCATGGGCTGAAACATCGCCATTCTGTCCAAAGGCGTCATAGTCCGAAGGCATCATCCTCATAGTCGGAAGACACCATGCCATGGCCTGAGGATCTCTCAATATTGCACATCATTATTCAAAGGCGTCATAGTTCAGAGGCACCATTTTCATGGCCCGAGAACATCATTTCATGGCCTGCGAATCCCTTATCACGCAATTCATGGCCCAGGACATCATGGTCTAAGGACATCATCCCCATCGTCCAAAGACAACTTTCATGGTCCAAAGGGAATTTGCATCATGTTTAAATTATCGCAATATACACCTGCATGCATTGTATTTAAGTTTTGCAGGTAATCCAGGAAGTAACCGTTCTCCTAACGGGAGCAATCTTCGCTCCGGTTTCCGCTCAATGTTCACATCTTGCAATTATTTCAAACGTAACCAACCACCGTCCGTTACCCATTCCCATCTGATAGCCATTTAAATATCCATAACCATTCCAAGGTACATCCATTAATAATTTTGATATCGTCCTATCCAGAAGACCTTGCCCATTCCTACAACAACTCCATCGGCTCAGTTCACCGCTTGATCCAGAACTACACACGACCTGATTCTCGTAAAACCAGGGATATGTAGGCAACTCAGAAACTGGAGTTCGGCCTCCATTTTTCAAATCACCCCATTCGGCCAAAATCGGTCATCATCTCTTTACCCGACAACTCTTTCATCATTCCCGGGTAAAGAGGGGCAGCTGTTGATACTCAATTTTCCCCTCATATTTTTAAAAAATATATATACTTTCAAAATAGTATATTTTTATTATCATTTAGTTTATAAACCTATACAAGCTTTTGTTTCATAATTCTCCATAATTTTTAAAGGCTTTAAATCAATTTCTTTCTGCATTTTATTGTATAAATATCCAATAATTAACATTAAAATTATTTTTATGATGATTTAATAATCCAAACTTATCATTTACACCAATGTGTATGTTTTTAAATATTTTACTGCATCTTTTATAATTACATTTGCATTTTTAGGCTAATCGCACATTTTTTGCAATAATAGCCCATATTCATGTATAATTACATTATTTATGCAAAAAATAACTTTTTATATTTTTATAATGTAAGTTATTATTTTTAATCATTTTAGTGCACAAGTAATATTTTTGTTATTTATTAATTACTTTTATAAATTATTTGTTTTTGCTAAAATATTGGGTATTTAAAAATTAGCCCACTCTTGAACTTATTTTCGGACCAAACAAAGGCCCAAAGCCTAATACACTAGCCCAAACAACCCCCAACCCAAACCAAATTAACACAACCCCTAACCCGGTCGCGACCCATTTCTAATAACCCGACCTAACTACCCTTTAATCGTGACCGTTGATCTCTGAGATCAACAGCCCATATCAAACCCTCCCTTTTAAACTAACCCAAACCCCAACCCTAATCAGATTCTCCCCCGTCCGCCACCCTAACATCCCTCACCTCCCTTCTCCCTCCTAAGAACCCTAGCCGTCGCCCCTTAAATCCTCTCATAATCCCGTCTAATATGGGATTCTATGGCTACTACTTGCCATATATGACCTCCTCCGGGTATTGATTACTCTCCTATACTGCTTGCCTAAACATGGCAAGCAGATCTCCACAAGATCGAACCAAAATAGGTTCAAATCACCGATCTTTCTGCTATTCTGTCTATGTTAGTCCTTTGTTCTATTATGAGTAGGAATATTTGTGCATTTTGTTGATTCTTATTTTTCCTAAAAATACAAGGGTTTACAGATCTCTTCAAATCGAACCAAAATTGGTTCGATTCTCTGATTTTGAGTATTATCTGTGTCTATATTTGTCCTATGCTACCGTTTCTGTGTATATTCCATTGATATTTATTTTTCCTAAAACAACTAGGGTTTACCGGCTTATTCTCATAATTTAATTTTAAATTGATTTATGTGTTCTTCTTTCCTTTTATGGTCTAATTGTTTGTATTTCCTTACTTATGTGCTGATTTTTACCACTATATAAACCTATTCCCTTTCCCCTTTTTGGATAAACGAAAGTCACTAAAAAACTCTCACTAAAAATTGAGGTTTCTACTCTGTATTTGTTTACTATTTTGTTCTGTTTGGCACTTGGCCGGCTGAAAGCCAAGGCCACCGGATTTCTACTTTCCTGACCATCTCTTGGGTGTGAGCACTGCCCTGGGTTCTTGAAACCCTTGGGAACTTGACACATTTGAGACTCTAGGTCCTTACTACTGTTCTTTTCTTGTTTATTGAACAATCACTGGTTAGTTTCTAAACCCTCGCAATGTTTATTCTCTTATGTTAGCATGTTCTTTGAAACTGCATGACTTAATGTATTCCCTTGACTCTCTTTATGTGTGATTCTGCCTATAATTGCTAGCCTAATAATGTCTTTGTACCTAACTTAGTTAATTTAGACAGAATGAAGCATGTTTAGTTTGGTGTTGTTGATAATTCGAATGTTCTGCCTTGATTATATGGTTTAATCCATGCTCTCTGCCTAATTTTGAACTTTTAGTGATTAATTGATGTTATTAGTATGCTTTAACTTGTTTAAGACCTTTACTCTAAGTGTAGTATGCTCTTATGACTATGGTTGCCACTCTATGTATTCTTGCCATGTTTAATTCTTCACCTCTAACAAGCTGTTATCCTTTAAACTAATCCTCCTTGACTGATACCCTATATGATATCTAATCCTGTTTGTATTATACTATGTAATCCTGAGTTTGGTATAATCTGATCCTTTAAGTTCTACACTGGTTGCATTACTTGGTTTTACTAGTCTAATGCCCTTGCCTGTTGACTTTGCAATCTCAGGCTCTTTGTTTCTTATCATATGACACCCTGCCCAATGTGTTAGTTTGCTTTTTGAGTTCATTATGTAATTATCTTATAGTGTTTGCAAATGCTTTTCCAAACCTATTACTATTTTTCATTGATTGTTTCTTGTTATGAGTCTAATTATGGGCCGGCTGAAAGCCAAGGCCCCCCTCCCCTAAATCTTCTCTATCAACCTCCCTAGTGTGAGCACTACTCAAGGTCCATTTTGAGATCCTTGTGAACTCTGACACACTAGGGTCTAAGGTTCTTTGGGCCACTTTGTCCTAATTGTTCAACTCTGCCTCTCCTTTTTTCACCTATTGAATAAACCAATTGGTTTGCGTAAATGGTTGTTGATCAGCTTTGGCTAATGGGTTTTGGCTATTTTGTGTAAATGAAGATTATTTTTCTGGGTTTGACTGGCTATGACTTCTGGGCTGTGGTGTAGCATGTTGGATATGTAATTGAAGGCTTGGCTGGGCTGGTATACTTTGGGCCTATCTTAGGCCCACTATAGTTATTTTGTATTCATTCATTGGGTCTGTAATAATGTTATAATAACAATTAGGGTGTTAGTAAAATTGGGAAAATGGGTTTATTCTAATATTTGCATGAACGGGTAGAAATCCTGCCTATAGGTATTTAATTTGCTCGAACATGTTCTGCTACTATGTGTGTTAGATAACCTGCCTATATGACTTGAGTGTTTAATTCATTTAACATATTCTGCTTCTACATGTTTGTTAGATATCATGTCTATAGAAAATAAAGTGACCAATGTTTCAATTTGAATTACGGCATATTCATTAGATACTATGACCCTAGGGTTATGTTAGCTTATGTTCTGCAAATCTGCATTTTAGAAATCATGCCTATAGGGTTTTAATTGGTTAATGTGTTGTTGTTATAATTGCTCACTTAGGAGACATGCCTATAGGAGCTAAAGCCAGTTTCAATCGCTAATTGTAGAAATTCTGCCTATAGGGTAATCCTACGCGCTTTTAAGTGTTAATATTGAACTTTCAACACTCATTCTATTAGGAAAGCATGCTTATAGGATCTAACTGAGTAGTTCTGAATATCTTCCATGGTTATCACTGCTAACTACTGCGTAAATCACCTAGATAGCATGTTTATAGGTTTGATCGCTTATAATCCGTAATCAGCGGGCAATTGTGTAGTTGCTTAGAAGCTGTATCTAAAACGACACCTTGCATCTGAAACTGCATGCACGTTTGAATTCCAAGGTCATATAGAAACCATGTCTATAGGGCCTAATGGCTTTAATTTGCCTCAATCCTGAAATTGTCTAACGTTTCATGTGAAAATTTGTTCGCGTGCATTTGTTGTCTAAGTTTGGAGGCTAACTTGATCCCTTAATTGCTCTTACATGAAGTCCAACTTGTTTTGTATGTCGCCTAGTTTTATCATTTCTGAGCATCCTAAGCTAAGTCTAGAAACCATCCAAAATAGAGGTCCAAACGTCTCCTGGGCCATAGGCATGGGACGGGTAGTGCACGCATAGGGCACGGTTTAGAATCAACTAGTGCGCTTTAGGTAAAACCTTAAAGATAGTAATCGGGTAGCAGGAGATGATAGTCTATGCCCGTTGAATAATACGAGTAATACCCCACCTCGAGGGAGTTACGAAGTATTATTTATATTGCACGGGGTAATCCTTTAGGCTAAAAAACTTAGGACCCCCCATCTTGTCTTTAAACCAATTATCTGTGTTTACTCAAGGACTTTCTAATAATAATTTGTTTTTTAAACTTCTTATTTTTCTCTCTGACTATTTGACTAATTCATAAAATTCAAGTTCGGCCGAGACCCATAATTGTGGTCCTCGAAGAGTGCCTAACACCTTCTCTTCGAGGTAATTTGAGCCCTTACTCGATCTTTGGTGATGCAAACTGGTTAAACCAGAGTTATTTGCAAATAGGTGCCCTAACGCACCTCAAACCCGTTAGGTGGCGACTCTCTCTTTTAACACCTTCCTTTAAAAGATTTGTCACATATCGAAACCCAATTTCGCGAGAAAGAGGGCCGCGACACATGCAATTATGGACTGTCACGCAAAAATCATGACGTTGGCGATACTGGGATTACCGAGGGTCGAGTGGAGAGGTTCTCTAGATTATGTCCCAAGCAGGGTAATTTCTTACTTAAAGTCCCAACGAATGGTTGGGAGGGGGTGTTTGTCTTATTTAGCCTTTCTGAGAGATGTTGATGCAGACACTCCTACTGTTGATTCTGTGCTGGTAGTGCGGGACTTTCCATATGTATTTCCTGCAGACCTACCGGCTATACCATCCGACAGGGATATTGACTTTGGTATTGACTTGGTGTCAGGCACACAACCCATTTCTATTCCTCCGTATCGTGTGGCACCAACTGAGTTAAAGGAATTGAAAGAGTAACTTCAACAACTTCTTGATAAGGGGTTTATTAGACCTAGTGCGTCGCCCTGGGTGCACCAGTTTTATTTGTAAAAAGGAAAGACGGTACTATACGGATGTGCATCGACTACAGGTAGTTGAACAAACTTACAATCAAGAACAAGTATCATTTGCCACGTATTGATGATTTATTTGACCAGCTTCAGGGAGCGAGGGTGTTCTCTAAGATTGATTTGAGGTCTGGGTATCACCATTTGAAAATTCTGGATTAATATATTTTAAACACGTCATTCAGGACCCGCTATGATCACTATTAATTTCTCGTGATGTCCTTTGGGCTGACCAACGCCCAGAAGCATTCATAAATCTATTGAATAGTGTATTTTAGCCTTATATCGACTCGTTTGTCATAGTATACATTGATGATATCCCGGTGTACTCACGTAGCCAAGAGGAGCATGCCCAGTATTTGAGGATTGTATTACAGAGGTTAAGAGAGGAGAAACTTTATGCCAAGTTCTCCAAGTATGAGTTTTAGCTTAGTTCGGTGGCATTCTTAGGGAACGTGGTGTCCAGTGAGGGGATTCAGGTAGATCCGAAGAAGATAGAGGCCATTCAGAGTTGGCCCAAGCCATTTTCAGCTACTAAGATTCGGAGTTTTCTCGGTTTGGCCGGGTATTATCGCTGCTTTATAGAGGGCTTCTCACCAATTGCATCGCCCTTGACTAAATTGACCCAAAAAGGTGCTCCATTCAGGTGGTCGGATGAGTGTGAAGAGAGCCTTCAGAAGCTCAAGACTGCCTTGACTACAGCTCTAGTTCTAGTTTTGCCTTTAGCTTCAGGCTCTTATACAATGTATTGTGATGCTTCTCGGATCGGTATTGGGTGTGTCTTAATGTAGGAAGGTAGAGTGATTGCTTATGCTTCGCGCCAGTTGAAGCCACACGAAAAGAACTACCTTGTTTATGATTTAGAGTTGGTATCCATTTTTCATGCATTAAATATTTGGAGGCACTATCTCTACGGTACGTCTTGTGAAGTATTTATGGATCATCAGAGTCTCCAGCACTTGTTCAAACAAACATATCTAAATTTCAGACAGCGGAGATGGATGGAGATGCTAAAGAACTATGATATTACTATTCTGTATCATCCCGGGAAGGCCAATGTGGTAGTCGATGCCTTGAATAGAAAGGCGGTGAGTATGGGTAGCCATGCATTCATTCCTGTTGGTGAGAGACCTCTTGCAGTTGATGTTCAGGCCTTGGCTAACCAGTTCGTGAGATAAGATGATTCGGAGCCCAGTCGGGTTCTAGCTTATGTGGTTTCTCGGTCTTCTTTATATGACCGAATCAGAGAGCGCCAGTATGATGATCCCCATTTCCTTGTCCTGAAGGACACAGTTCAGCACGGCAATGCAAAAGATGTTACTATTAGAGATGATGGGATGTTGAGAATATAGGGTCGGATTTGTGTACCAAATATAGATGAACTATGGGAGTTGATTCTTGAGGAGGCCCACAGTTCACGCTATTCTATTCATCCGGGTGCTGCAAAGATGTATCAGGACTTGAGACAACACTATTGGTGGAGAAGAATGAAGAAAGATATAGTGGGGTTTATAGCTCGGTATTTAAATTGTCAACATGTGAAGTACGAGCATCAGAGACCGGGCGGATTGCTTAAGAGATTTGAAATTTCAGAGTGGAAGTGGGAGCGTATTACCATGGACTTTGTAGTTGGACTCCCACGTACTTCAAGGAAGTTTGATGTTGTTTGGGTGATTGTGGATCGGTTAACCAAGTTCGCTATTTAGATATTGGAATATATGCTACATGCTTGTGTTATAGATTTTGGGGGTTCTTGTGATCAAGTTCAGTCCTTGCAGAGTTTGCCTATAATAACAACTACCAATCGAGCATTCAGATGGCTTTGTATGAGGCTTTATATGGGAGATAGTATCGATCTACGGTGGGTTGGTTTGATCCGGGTGAGGCTAGGCTATTAGGTACTGATTTAGTTCAGTATGCTTTGGAAAAGTTTAAATTGATTCAGGAACGAGTTCTCACGGTGCAGTCTAGATAGAAGAGTTATGTCGACCGAAAGGTTCGCGATGTTGCTTACATGGTAGAAGAGGAGGTACTACTCCGAGTTTCGCCTATAGAGGGTGTTATGAGGTTCGGGAAGAAGGGCAAGTTGAGTCCTCGGTATATTGGACCTTTTGAAATACTTAAGAGAATTAGAGATGTGGCTTATGAACATGCATTGCCGCCTAGTCTATCGGGTGTTCATCCCGTGTTTTATGTATCCATGCTTCGGAAGTATGTCGGAGATCCGTCTTATGTTTTGGATTTCAGTACGGTTCAATTGGATGGTAATTTGACTAACGATATGGAACCGGTGGCCATTTTGGACCGGCAGGTTCGGAAGTTAAGATCAAAGAACATAGCTTCAGTGAAAGTGTAGTGGAGAGGCCAGCCAGTCATAGAAGCTACCTGGGAGACTGATCGGGAGATGCAGAGCAAATATCCACACCTATTTGAGACCCCAGGTATGATTCTAAACTTGTTCGAGGACGAACGTTTGTTTAAGAGGGGGAGAATGTAACGACTCGGCCAGTCGTTTTGAGTATTACATCCCTGTTCCCCCACTTACTGCTCATTTTGTGCTTTACAGTTGTTATGTGACTTGTCGAGGTAGCTGGTTCGAGTCCGGAAAATTATTTGGAAGTCCGTAGTTGATTTTGGCTTGAAATGACAAAATTTGGGAATGGAAGGTTTGGAAGTTCGACCAAGAGTTGACTTTATTGATATCGGGGTCGGAATCCAGTTTTAAAATTTTTCATAGGTCCGTTATATCATTTATGACTTGTGTACAAAATTTCATAGGTCAATTAGACTTGAATTGATAGGTTTAGGCATCGAATGTAGAAATTGGAATTCGTTAGTGTTTATTAAGCTTGAATTGGGGTACGATTCGTGGTTTTAGAGTTGTTTGATGTAATTTGATGCATCAACTAAGTTCGTATGTTGTTTTAGGACTTGTTGGTATATTTGGTTGAGGTCCCGGGGGACTCGAGTGAGTTTCAGATGGTTAACGGATCGAAATTTGACTTAGAACAAAGCTGGAACTTTCTACCTACTAATGCAATCGCACCTGTGGAATTTTCATCGCAAGTGCGAGCTTGCAAAGCGCAAAATTTTCCAAATAATTGTTTATCGCACCTGCGAAGATTCGATCGCAGAAGCGTAAACTAGGGGGCTAAGCTGCTTCGTAGAAGCGGACAACTTCGTGATAAGTTGGGATTTTGACTACTTATTTGCACTCTTTTACTTTCGTTCTAGCTCATAATTGCTTAAAGGTATTCCCGAAAACTGATAAAATGTGCTTTCTTGCATGAGTGTTGGAATATGAGTCAAAGAGATGAAAATCGACTCAAGAAGGAGTAATTTTGGACACGGACCAAAACAAAGCTAAAAGGGCAAAATGCGGACCACACAATATTGAGTGCGGCCGTAGAACATGTGAAAGCCTCTGACAAAATTTCCTTGCAAAGTACAGACCGCACAATTATTGTGCGGCCGCAGAAGATGAGGTTCAGAGAGATGGACTCTGGGGTCATGAAGAAGTGCGTACCGCATCATTATTGTGCGGTCGCAGAATCAAAAGTGTGGCCACACTCAGAAATGTGCGGTCCGCAGAAGTCTTGCATCTCAAAGCTAAAATTCGAGAGTGCGGTCGCACTCAGAAATGTGCGGACCGCGGAAGTTGAAGAAGTGTGGCCACAACCCAGAATTGTGTGGCCGCGGAAGTCCATCCTGTCAAGCTAGTGTCAAAGTGCGGACCGCACACATAATTGTGCAGCCGCAGAATCTCCGTAGGGGCAATTTTATCCGATAATTTTAGCTGGGTATAAATAGATATTTTTTGTCATTTGTTTGGTTAAGTTTGAACTCCAGAAAATAGATAGATGTTTTTCTTTACTGTTTTGGGCAACTTTGTACTAGTTTATCATTTTAACATTAGATCTTCTTCCCTTAATCATCTATTACGAGTTTTATCTTAGTTTCTTCATTAATTTCTTCATTTTCTATGAGTAGCTAAACCCTTAGCTAGGGTTGTGACCCAACCCTAGTACGGGTACTTAATGGGTGATTGAATTAGGGCTTATTTATGATTGAGTATATGATATTTAGCCTAGTTCTTGCTTGAATTTGAGAATTGATGGTTGCAAATATTGATTCATGCCTAATTGACTTAGTCTCTACTTGAGAAAGAGAGACTAAGTTTAGGAAAACTTGGCTAACAAGAAATTGGGGTGAACTCGAGAAATTTATAGCCCCAATTAAAGGGTCAAATCTAGAGATAGTAAGACCCAACTTGAGCACCTATCACTTGTTTCGTGAGATACCCATTTGGACTTGAGAAAGCCAAATTGGGCAAAATTACTCAAACTATCGAGAGGTATAGAGTGTGTAATCGCGTGTTATTGCTATATTTATCCCAACCAACCAAACATGCCCTAAAGCTCTCAATCCGTTAGGTAACCAACTAGGAGGAAGTTACAACCCTAGATCTTTTATAACCTGAAAAATAACAATACCAAAAATATTGTCTCTTAGCTTTACAATTACAGCATTAGCATAAGATTTAGAAGTAGAAAAGAAACAACCGAATATGTGGAAGTGCAATCTTGGGCACGTCATATACTTAGACTAGGTATATACCTAATCCAACATAAAGCTCTCTATGGAATCGACCCCAACTCGCGTTGGGTATTTATAATTACATCGATCGCTTCACAATCCCAATTAGTGGTGTGAGTTTGGGCTACATCAATTTTTGGTGCTATTGCAGCGGAGCTAAAAAATGGATTTAGCTATATAATTAGTTTTGTGTGTGACTTGTCTTCTTTTCCTTTTGGGTTACTAACCTTTTTGTGAATCGATTGTAGGTAGAAAAATGGGCTCTCAACATTGATCCTCTCGGAAACATGCCTTTGGGGGATGTGGACGTGGAAGATGACCCAGTTGAAGAGGTTCCTCTTGAACCTCAAGAAAATAGACGAGGCCGACCGCCTCAAGACAACATTCCGGTTCCTCCCCCAAATCCACCAAGAGAGGCTCCACACTGGGTGTTTCCGAATGAAGGGTACACAAGTGCCATAGTCCCACCCTGCATTAGGGCGGGAAACTTTCAAATCACAAATGTTATGCTTACATTGCTTGAGCAACGGGGATTCTTCACCGGGGCTCCGAATCAAAATGTGTACAAGCACTTGAAAGGATTTGTGGATACCTGCTGGGGGAGTAAACATACCAACGTCTTCGAGGATTCTTTAAGGTTGAGACTATTTCCCTTTTCTCTACGGGGGAAAGCCTTGGACTGGTTAGAAAGATTGCCAAACCATTCTATCCATACATGGGATGAATTGGCGAAAAAATTCATTGCCAAGTTCTTTTCTCCCGGGCATATGGCTACTCTTAGAGACAAGATTCTAGCATTCAAACAAGAATCCAATGAGCCTTTACACGAGATATGGGAGAGGTACCGCACTATGGTAAAAGAGTGCCTGAATAATGACATGACTGAGGCTATGATTCAACAAACCTTCTACAGGGGGATCAATACTACCAATCAATGCGTGGTCAACCAACTTGCCGGTGGAAATTTCATGACAACACCATATGTCGAAGCTTGTGAAATCTTAGATGAAATGGCGGATACTTCATCGGCATGGCAGCAAAGTAGAGCAAATGTTCCTCAAGGTGATCCAAATATGATTCACCTACACAAATAATTGCATGATCATGGGCAAGCAATTGTCGAGTTGACCACTATAATGAATCAGTTGGCCAAGGCTCAACTTCAACAGGTTCAAATTCCTAAGAAAGTAAATGCAATAGAAGATGTCAATATAATGGTGAACAAGCGAAGGCAAAAGGGCCAACAAGTACAAAACCATATGGAACAATTTGTGCAAAATGATAGTGGGTTTGACCAAGACGAATCATACAATGAGCAAGAGGAAGAAGTGCAATATGTGAATAACTACCAAGGGCAAAGGAACAACTCTCGAGGCCCGAATCAACAACAATGGCGATCTCAAGAAAATCAAGGAAATTGGAACAATCAAAACCACCAAGGCAATTGGAGTGGTGGTACCAACAATCAAGGTAATTGGAATAATAACAATAATCAAGGCAATTGGAACAATCAAGGAAATCAAGGCAATTAGGGTGGCAACAATCAAGGATATTAGGGAGGCAACAACCAAGGGGGTTGGAACAAAAACCAAGTAAATAGGGAGCCAGGCTCTCAAAGGCCCCCGATGTATCAACAACCAAACAACCCACCTCTTTATCCGTCTCATGGTTCTAGATCTTTCGATAATGAGATGCAACGGATCAAAAATATGTTCAAACAAATAATGGAGAAAAATGCCAACTCTGATGCTCAATTAGCCTCTCACAACACTTCAATCCGCAATTTGGAAGTTCAATTGGGGCAAATCTCGCAAGCTTTAAACACTCGTCCTAAGGGGGTACTACCTAGTGATACGATGGTGAACCCGAAAGGTGGGAACAACACGGGACATGCCATGGCCGTAACAACAAGGAGTGGAAAAGGTGGATATGCAACCACCTCAAATCAAAGAAGAATTGTGGATGATGATGTAGTGGTTCAAGAAGATGAAATTCCAAGCAATGCGGTTCAAGCTAATGAAGAAGTGAGAATTGATATTGATGAAAATGTGGAGGAAACTCAAGAATAAGTGAACCCGTCTAAGGAACACGTGATTGACATACTGGAAATGGTAGTGCCAAAGGCCAAGGTACCAATGCTAAGGCCTCCTCCTCCATACTCTCAAAGGCTCGCCAAGAAAAATAGTGAGAACCAATTCAAGAAGTTTATTGACATGATGAAGAGCTTATCCATTAATGTGCCATTGGTTGAGGCGTTGGAACAAATTCCCTGCTATGCAAAGTTCATGAAAGATTTGGTGACAAAGAAAAGATCAATGAATTGTGAGACTATCAAGATGACACATTAAGTGAGTGCTATTGTACACTCAATGGCTCCAAAATTGGAAGATCTCGGAGCTTTCACAATCCCTTGCACTATTGGGAGCGCCGACTTTGCCAAAGCTCTATGTGATCTAGGGGCGAGTATAAACTTGATGCCCTACTCAGTGTTCAAAACTTTAGGGATTGGGTAACCAAGACCCACATCTATGATGTTACAAATGGCAGATCGAACTATGAAGAGACCATTGGGTATTATTGATGATGTGTTGGTATGTGTTGATAAGTTCATCCTTCCGACAGACTTTGTGATTCTTGATTACAAAGTGGACTATGGGGTGCCTATTATCTTGGGTAGATCGTTCCTTGTGAAGGGGAAGACTCTTGTTGATGTAGAAGCCGGTGAGCTCACCTTTTGGGCGGGCTATGAAAAGGTGGTTTTCCATGTGTGAAAATCTATGAGGCAATCGAATAGCAACAAAGTTTCTTCGTTTGTGGACTTAGTGACCGAAGTGATTGTTGATGATGCTAGTGCCGTGATTAATGTTGATGACACTTTGGAAGACGTATTGCTGAATCATGATGATGATGAGAAGGAACGCTTTGTGGAATGTGTAAATGTATTACAAGGAATGGGATCGTACACTTATGAACCCCGAAAATTGTACTTAGATCTTGAGAACCGGAAGACTCCTCCAACAAAGTCCTCAATCGAGGAGCCTCCCACTTTGGATTTGAAGCCATTGCCTCCACATCTCGGGTATGAATTCCTTGGGCCATGTTCTACTTTACCGGTTATTCTGTCCTCTTACTTGACTAACGTGCAGGTAGACTCTACTTTGGCGTTGCTACAAAAGAGGAAGAAAGCTATCGGATGGACATTGGCGGATAGTTGGGGTATAAGCCCCGCCTTTTGCATGCACAAGATTATTTTGGAGGAGGATGACAAACCCTCCGTTGAACATCAAAGAAGACTAAATAAAGCAATGCAAGAGGTGGTGAAGAAGGATATCAAAAAGTGGTTGGATGCCGGGGCCGATTTCCGATAGCTCGTGGACCTCTCCGGTTCAATGTGTCCCAAAGAAAGGGGGCATGACTGTGGTCACCAATGACAAGAACGAGTTGATTCCTACAAGAACGGTGACTGGGTGGAGAGTGTGTATGGACTATCGCAAACTCAACAAAGTCACAAGGAAAGATCATTTCCCACTTTCCTTCCTTGATTAGATGCTTGATAGGTTGGCCGGCCATGCTTTTTATTGTTTCCTTGATGGATATTCCGGCTACAATCAAATTCTTATTGCTCTGGAGGACCAAGAGAAGACTACTTTTGCTTGTCCCTATAGTACTTTCGCATTCTCACGGATGCTATTTGGGTTATGCAATGCACTGACGACTTCTCAACGGTGTATGATGGCCATCTTCACCGCATGATGAAGGATTTTCTTGAGGTGTTTATATATGATTTCTCTGTGGTTGGGAATTCCTTTAATGATTGCTTGAACAACTTGGATAAGGTCTTGGCAAGATGTGATGAGACAAACTTGGTTTTGAATTGGGAGAAATATCACTTCATGGTCAAAGAAGGCATAGTCCTCGGCCACAAAATTTCAAAGCATGGTATTGAGGTCGACAAGGCCAAAATTGAGGTTATCTCCAAACAACCTTCCCCTACATCTGTGAAGGGAGTGAGGAGATTCTTGGGTCATGCGGGGTTCTATCGCCGATTCATCAAGGACTTTTCAAAGGTGGGGAACCCCTTGTGTAAACTTTTGGAGAAGGATGCCAAGTTCCATTTCAACGAGGATTGTATGAAGGCATTCGAGTTGCTCAAGTTCAAGTTGACTACTACTCCTATTATCACCGCACTAGATTGGAGCTTGTCTTTTGAGCTCATGTGTGACGTAAGTGATGTGGCGGTCGGAGCTGTTTTGGAGCAACATATCAACAAAATCTTCCATCTGATATACTATGCTAGTAAGATCATGAATGATGCCCAAGTCAACTACACAGTGACCGAAAAAGAGCTCTTTGCTATTGTCTTTGCTATGGAGAAGTTTTGCCCGTACTTGATGGGTACAAAGGTGATTGTACACAACGACCATGTGACACTTCGATATTTGATGAGCAAGAAAGATTCTAAAGCAAGACTAATGCGGTGGGTGCTTCTATTGCAAGAGCTTGATCTAGAGATTCAAGACCGCTAGGGTAGTGAAAACCAAGTGGCGGACCACTTGTCTCGTTTGGAGGAGGAGGGGAGGCCACAAGAGGGCCTTGAGATAAATGATTCCTTCCCCGACGAGCAGCTTCTAGCCATTTCAATGACCGGGATGCCATGGTTCGCCGATTTAGCCAATTATCTTGTGAGTGGTATCGTACCGAAGGAGTTCTCTTCAAACCAAAGGAAGAAGCTCAAATGGGATTGCCTTGACTATTATTGGGATGAGCCGTATCTCTTTCAGATTTGTACCGATGGTGTGATTTGACGATGTGTGCTAGAGGAGAAACAAATGGAAATTCTTGATGCTTTCCACTCTTCACCATATGGTGGTCACCATGGTGGGGCTAGAACAACAACAAAAGTGTTGAGTTGTGGATTCAATTGGCCTACCCATTACAAGGACGCTAGCGATCTCGTCAAGCGTTGTGATGAATATCAAAGGGTCGGTGGGATTTCGAAGAATAATGAGATGCCCCTCACCACCATCTTTGAGATTGACATTTTTTATGTGTGGGGCATTGATTTCATGGGTCCGTTTGTGAGCTCTTTAACACTTACATGTTGGTAGCTGTGGATTATGTGTCAAAGTGGGTTGAAGCCGTGGCTTTACCCAACAATAAAGCTCAAAGTGTGGTGGCATTTTTGAAAAAGAACATATTCACGAGATTTGGTACTCCAAGGGCCATTATTAGTGATGGGGGATCGAACTTTTGTAACAAAGCTTTTGATACCTTACTCACAAAGTATGGTGTCACTCATAAGTGTCGACTCCCTATCATCCTCAAGCAAGTGGGCAAGTCGATGTCTCCAACCGGGAGATTAAGAGTATTTTGTCAAAGACTGTGAATGCCAACTGGACGGATTGGTCAAAGAAACTTGATGATGCTCTTTGGGCTTGTAAGACGGCTTACAAAACACCGATTGGTATGTCTCTGTATCGGTTAGTGTTCGGGTACCATGCATATTCAAGTTCGTCCTTATACAAGGACAAGATGAAGTACCTCCATGACAAGTACATCCGGAACAAGGAGTTCAAAGAAGGTGATCTTGTGCTATTGTTCAATTCTCGGTTGCGGATGTTTCCGGGAAAGTTGAAGTCCAAGTGGAGTGGTCCATTTGAGGTTGTGCACGTGACACCCTTTGGTGCATTAAACTTGAAGAATAAAAATGATGAAGTGTTTAGAGTTAATGGTTACCGGGTGAAACATTATCTTGGAAAAATTGATGATGGCCACGTTGTGGCGTTAATTCATTTCAAGTGATTGATGGTATCCTGTGTCGAGCCACGACGTTAAATCAGGCTCTTCTTGGGAGGCAACCCATGTGTCTTTTTCTTTTTCTTTTTATTTTTCAATAGATAGGCTTTGTTTTGTGCTCACTAGTTTTGAAGTGTATGCAGGTATGGATGTGCATTGCAGGGACTGTGTCATAAATAAATTGGCTAAGTGTTGAAAAAGTGCGGACCGCACATTAATTGTGCAGACTACACAATTCTAAACGCAGAAACAGAAATCACTCTGCGGCCGCACAATTCTGTGTGCAGTCGCACAACTGGAAGACCAAAATTGCAAGTTCTCTGAAGTTGGCCTGTCAAAATTCATAGCCAATCTGCGGTCGCACACAAAATTGTACGGTCCGCACAATTTCTGCAGTCGCATTCACTTTTGTGCGGACCGCATAGTTGCATCAAGGTCTAGGTAAAGAGTGCGGTCCACACTCAAAATTGTGCGGCCGCACTCACCTTAGGTTTTCTAACGATCCAAAATCCCACCACAGGTGTCGTGATGGCACTTAGTCACTAAGACTAGGTAAGCCTACTATAACAACAATTCAAGCCCTTTTATTTTTTGAATATAAATTAATACACGTGCCGAAAACCAACAGCGGAAACAATTTTGAAAAACTCCCAAGACAGATAATACTGAGTCACGAACTCTAACTAAATACATAGAATGATTACGAGGACAGAATATACAATACTGTTCGAATAAGAAATTAAGAGTACAATAGAAATAGGACTCCAAGGGACTGCGATGACCAAGGAGCTCTACCTTAAGTCCTTGAGATCACCCTCTAACTTCGTCCAAGTCCGATATCTCCAATACCTGGCTCTGCACAAAAATGTGCAGAAGTGTAGTATAAGTACACCACGGTCGGTACCCAGTAAGTATCAAGACTAACCCCAGTGGAGTAGTGACGAGGTACAGTCAAGACACTCACTAGTCTATTAACATGTGCAATATAGTATACAAAATAATAGGAAACAAAAAATAATAAGGGCAACACAAATCAATCAGTGATATGCACAGCAGGGCAACAAGAACACCATTACTATCGCTCAACAAATAATAAATACAAGTACACCCAATTAAATCAAGTCATTCAAATAAATATCTTTCACATATAACTCTTCCAAATAACTCTCTTTCAAATATAATTTTCTCAAATAAATATATTTCAAATATAATTCTTTCAATAAATTTCTTTCAAGTATAATTTTCTCAAATAAATATCTTTCAAATAAAATTCTTTTAATAAATCTCTTTCAAATATAATTTCCTCAAATAAATATCTTTCAAATATAATTTCCTCAAATAAAACTCTTTCAATTAAAAGTCACCATGTGACACCCCATTTCAAAATCATAAAAAATATGGGTCTCAGGCCATTTTTATATTTTTCGTAAACACGGGTCTCAGCCCACTTTCATATTTTTACGGCACTTTGTGCCCATAATTAAATCATTATATTTTTTCCGGCACCTCGTGCCCACGTTTCATATCTGTTGCGGCGTGCAACCCGATCCCATATAATATTACCTGCTCGGCAATAGCCACAGACTCACAATTTCAACATAGATCAAATTATTATCAAGTTTACCGAAACAACAAGACAAATTGCACAAGATATAAAAATAAACACAAGGAATATCCCAACATCACATGAAAATTACAAACACAATAACTCTACATCATCACATATCATCCCTGACAATAGCCACCCTTATCTCTCCTGTAACAGCCTCCCTTATCCCTCCACCTTGACAATATCAATAGCCACCCTTATCGCTCCTATAGCCACCCTTATCACTCCGCCCAAACAATATCCCAACACACATAACAACAATGAAATGTCATCCTTATACCCACATAATATCAACAGAGGAATGCCACCCTTATATCCTCAAAATAATAACTCACACAACACAATAATTTACACGGAATATTATCACGGTAACATAACAAAATCAATTCATATCACAATTTGCCAAATAGCCACAACCAATTCCAAAGATACAATAAATCAATTAATTTCACAACAAATAGCCGAAGGCTCCACACAATGTGTATAAGACCTCAAAAATAATCAACAGAGATAGAAATTACTCAGCATAGGGCAACGCCTTCATTAATCCAAATTCTGAATAATTATATAAACACCTCTTCTTAAGCTCATTTAATTAATTATTTGCAGAGAGAAAATCCATAATGAAATTAAATTCCAAGAAATATCAAACCATCAAACTCACGGAATTCACATAAATATACAATTAATAATCACATCAAATTGTCGTATACAACAAAGTCAATAAATGTGAATTGAGGCATGGCAAATAGATGATTAAATAAATACCCACAATTATCCAATTTACCAACAGTATGCGCAAGACTTTAACTCAGTAAATTTTCCACATATAAGCCCGAGTACGTACTCGTCACCTAGCGTACACGGCTTTTCACATTTCACACATAGTACATGAGACTCAATGCCTAAGGAGTAATTCCCCCACTCAAGGTTAGGCAAGATACTTACCTTTTTGAAGGTATGTCAATATTCCAAAATTGACTTCTTGCTTGAATTGACCCCCGGACCACTCAAATCTAACCAAACTAATTGTATAACTTCATTAGAATTTATTGAAAACAATTCCAGATAATAAAACATCGACTTAAAAAATTATTCTAAAAGTCAACAAAAGTCAACGCGGGGTCCGCCTCTCGGAACCCGACATAATATTTATGAAATCCGAACACCTATTCCTATACGAGTTCAACCATACCAATTTTATCCAAATCCAACACTGAATCGGTATTCAAATCCCAAAAATTCATTTTTGTGAAATTTCTATAATTTCGCCCAAATTTCCATCTCAAAATATTGATTATAATGATGAAAGCAATGATATATTCATGTATGTTAACCAAATCTGAGTTAGAATCCCGATGAATTGTTTGAAAATCCCACGAAACATCGCCACAAACCGAGCTCCCAAAGTCTAAATGTGAAATAATACCCAAACCCTCAATTTTATAATACGCAATCTTACCCCTTATTGTGCTGACTGCACAATGTTTGTGCGGTCCGCACATTCCAGGTGTTGCGGCCGCACTTCAACACTCTGCACTACCAAGTTTTAGTAAAATGCCCATAACTTTATGTACAAATGTCCAAATGATTTGTTTTACATCTTTCTGGAAACTATATTCAAATGGCTACAACTTTTGTTTTTGAATCATCTCCAAATGTGTTGTAGATTAAAATCTATAAGCCTACGAAGTCAGACCATCGAACCTGCAAAACCCCTGATGTGCGGCCACACACAAAATTGTGCGGTCCGCACTTTTCCTCTGGAGTGCGTCCACACACAAAATTGTGCGGTCCGCACTTGTCCTCTACAGTCCGCACTTTTCCAAAAGTTCCAGAATAACATTAGAGTGCCGAAATGCCCGGACATCGCTCAAAACTCACCCTGAAACTCACCGAGCCACTCGGTATCCCGTTAAAATATACCAACAAGTTCCATAACATAACGCAGACCTACTCGAGGCCTCAAATCATATCAAACAACATCAAAATGACGAATCGCACCTCAAATCAAAATCTATAAACTTTGTACTTTCAAATTTTATATCTTGTGCCGAAACACATCAAATCAATCCGGAATGACATCAAATTTTGCACACAAGTCATAAATGAGAAAATTGTCAGAACTGGATTCCGACCCCGATATCAAAAAGTCAACTCCCCGGTCAAACTCCCAAAAATTCAATTTTTGCCATTTCAAGCCAAAATCCACTACGGACGTCCAAATAATTTTTCGGACACGCTCCTTATTCAAAATCACCATACGGAGCTATTGGAATCATCAGAATTCGAATCCGAGGTCGTTTTCTCAAAAGTCAACTCTCTGGTCAACTCTTTCCATTTAAGCTTCAAAAATGAGGATTGCTCTTTCAATTTAATTCTGAACCTTCCAAATACCAGCCTCGACTGCACACGTGAGTCATAATGCATATTATGAAGTTGCACGGTACCTTAAGTAGCTGAACGAGGCGCTAATTCTTAAAAGGACAAGTCGGGTCATTACATTCTCCACCTTTTAAACGTACGTTTGTCCTCGAACGTGCCAAGAATCTTTCTGAGAACATTAAATTACTGAGTGTATTCTTACACACATACTCGCGGGTGATTCTATGTTATGCAATTTAATATGGGTCCGACAATACCATCTCAATTAATATTATTTCTTTTATCCATACTTATAAACAGTAAAACCAATTTCTTACACTCCAAACATTTTTAAAAGGCCTGATTTTCACATCAACGCACGGTATTAGTCTCAACTGGCTATAGCAACTCGTGCCTACGCACACATCAACTTTCTTGATAGTGTTGAAGTACTTCAAAAAATTTTCCGGGGTGTTACATTCTCCCCCACTTAGGATCATTTGCCCTTGAATGAGAAGGAGAGTCTGCCCTCATACACATAACATAACTTACCTCTTCTTTCGCACGTCTCAATCCCCCAAATTTTACTAACTCCCTAATTTTCAAAACTTTTGGCAGAGTCTCCCCTGTAATTGGGCCTACCCACCTGCCAGAGTAACACCAAAATAACTCCTAACAACACATCCACATCCCAAAAAGAACCACAATGTATTTATCAATAACACTAATCTCAGTATTACAAGCACTGCATTATCAAAATGATATTAGGAAATGAAGCACATCATATGTATGCCAATCACCATATCTCTGGTCTTAATAGTTGTTCATAATCGATTACAACATCGCCAATTAACCTCATATTAACCAAAACCCCATTTCGAATTTTCACAACACTGGCAGCAAATGTGAGGCATGAAGACCTCATAACTATTTACCTGACTTAACGAGTCACATTCAACGCCACTTGGGCACTCACCTCGTAGGCTAAAACTAAAATAATTACAGCACATAAACACATAAAAGAATTATCACATAAGCCTATCAGGCATAACTCCCTATTAGTACTATAGTACAAATTTAATTTCACAAGGGAGAATTTAAACACATAAATTTTCATCACAAGGATCTCGTCCTTATATAACTTCCACCGCGGCTCGTAGCCCGGTTTAAAACAATCAAATCATATTAAAATGCGAGGATCTAGTCCTCAACTCCGAATCACAAGTATTTTGCACATCGTGCCAACTGAAATTTTCAATTTCCTCTCTTTCTTCTTTTAAATAAATTTTATAAACAATTTTCACAATACATAATGAACCCCCATTCCAATAGGGAATATAATTCATAAAACTGAAACCAATTATTCTGAAATCACATCAAAACCCATTATAGAGAGAATTAGAAAGTTACTTTTTGACTTATAGTCCTTAATGGTGTACAAAATAACAATGATAGACATGGGATAACACCATCAACTCTCCCAACAAGGATAAACACATAAATAGGTTTCGAAATTATAAAGATCACCCATAAGTGGAGCATAATAGGAGGACTCGCCTCGATACTCAGAAACGAATCAAACTAAGGAAATATTCCTTTATAACAAATCAAGATCATACCTGTAATGACACCATCTGGTGTAGAAGCCTCACCCATACCATATCAATTATATCAACGGGTCGGGCCTCTCCCTCTAGAGTGCCCTCTACCCGCCTGTCCTCCACCTCTAACTGGTAGTGCACGTGGGGTAGTAACTGCATTGGGGCCCATAGCCTGAGTGTTCTGATAAAATCCACCCCTCCCAAGTCTGGGACAATCTCTCATGATGTGCCTAGTATCACCACACTCATAACAACCCCTCTTAGGTCGCGGTTGCTCGTACTGAGTCTGTGCCAGATAACTGAAATAACCATTGTAAGAATCTCGTGTCGGTGGTGCACTATAAGAACTTACTGGAGCACCCCGAGTATTCTGATGCGCGGACTGAGCTGGTCGACTGCTCGAGCCTCCGCCATAATGGGCCATAGCTGAAGAGTAAAATCCACTGAACCCTCAAGAGCTTTGAGACCTTTTGGCCTCCTTAGACTCCCTTTCTTCACCTAGAACACCCTCAATCCTCCTCGTAATCTACACTACTTGCTGAAATGGAGTATTAGTTTGCAACTCTCGAGCCATGTATATTTTAAGATCATAATTGAGCCCCTCAATGAATTTGCAGACTCGCTCTCTGACTGTAGGAACCAAGATAGGTGCATGACGGGCTAACTCACTGAATCTGATGGCATATTCTGACACTGTCATAGTGCCCTGACGCAACCGTTCACGCATCTCAGAGAGTTTGGGGAACAAACTCTTTCTAAAACATTTCCGAAAGTTGAGCCCAAGTTGGTGGTATTGCATCTGCTGGTCTACCTTTTTCATAGATTTTCCACCACTGATACGCTGCGCCTGACACTTGAAATGTAGTAAAGGCGACTACGCTCACTTCCACAATACCCATGGTGCAAAAATACGGTGACAATTTTCTAGAAATCCTTGGGCATCCTCTGTAGCTGTGCCACTGAAAGTAGGTGGACTATACCTTTTAAACCTCTCAAGTCTCTTTTGTTCTTCTTCTGATGCCTTTGGCCTGACCTCAGGCTGAACCGGAATAATATGTTGTACCGGTACTACACCCGGAACCTGACCAATGTGAACCTGCTGTTCTGGAGTCGTGGTAGGAGTCTGAGCTACTCCCCCAATCTGTGAAATATTTGGTGCAACAGAGATCAATCCCGCATGAGTTAATGTATCAAACAT
Organism: Nicotiana tabacum; assembly: GCF_000715075.1. Lineage (NCBI taxonomy): Eukaryota > Viridiplantae > Streptophyta > Magnoliopsida > Solanales > Solanaceae > Nicotiana > Nicotiana tabacum. The sequence continues at coordinate 70,133,674 of NC_134103.1, read as the reverse complement.
ACTCAGGAACTGTGGTAAAGTCTACTGAAGTCTGGGGGTAACAACATGTGCTTCTGGCACCTGTCCCCCAACTGGAGCTACTGGCGGCTCCTCAACTGTTGTTCTGACAGGTGCTCCAGTCGTGGCACGTGCCCTTACTCGGCCTCTACCTCGACCCCGGCCTCTTGCATCCCTAGCAGTATGTGCGGATGCCGGCTCAGCTAACCAGGTAGCATGTGTCCTCACCATCTGTGAGAGAATAGAGATACAAAGGCTCAAATTCCACAATTAACAAATTAGCACGACAGGAATGAAATATGTGGAAATTTCCTAACAGTTCTATAGCCTCTCAAAAATAAGTACACACGTCTCCGTACCGATCCGCAAAACTCTACTAGACTCGTTCGTGACTTGTAGAACCTATGAACCTAGATCTCTGATACCAACTTGTCACGACCCAAAATCCCACCACAGGTGTCGTCATGGAACTTAGTCTCTAAGACTAGGTAAGCTGACTATAACAAAAATTCAAGCCCTTTTTTTAATATAAATTAATACACGTGTTGAAAACCAACTGCGGAAACAATGATGAAAAACTCCCAAGACTGGTAATACTGAGTCACAAACTCTAACTGAATACATAGAATGATCACGAGGACTGAATATATAATACTGTTCGAATAAGAAATTAACAGTACAATAGAAATAGAATGACTCCAAGGGACTGCGACGACCAAGCAGCTCTACCTTAAGTCCTTGAGATCACCTTCTAACTTCATCCGAGTCTGATATCTCTTATACCTGGATCTGCACAAAAATGTGCAGAAGTGTAGTATGAGTACACCACAGTCGGTACCCAGCAACTATCAAGACTAACCTCAGTGGAGTAGTGACGAGGTACAGTCAAGACACTCACTAGTCTATTAACATGTGCAATATAGTATACAAAATAATAGGAAACAACTAACAATAAGGGCAACAAAAATCATATAGTGATATGCATAGCAGGGCAACAAGAACACCATTACTATCGCTCAGTAAATAATAAATACAAGTACACCCAATTAAATCAAGTCATTCAAATAAATATCTTTCACATATAATTCTTCAAAATAACTCTCTTTCAAATATAATTTTCTCAAATAAATATATTTCAAATATAATTCTTTCAATAAATCCCTTTCAAATATAATTTCCTCAAATAAATATCTTTCAAATAAAATTCTTTCAATAAATCTCTTTCAAATATAATTTCTTCAAATAAATATCTTTCAAATAAAACTCTTGCAATTAAAAGTCACCATGTGACATCCCATTTCAAAATCATAAAACATATGGGTCTCAGCCCATTTTTATATTTTTCGTAAATACGGGTCTCAATCCGCTTTCATATTTCCACGGTACTTCGTGCCCATAATTAAATCATCATATTTTTTCCGTCACTTCGTGCCCACGTTTCATATCCTATGTGGCGTGCAACCCGATCCCATATAACATTACTTGCCCGGCAATAGCCACAGACTCACAATTTCAACATAGATCAGGCTATTATCAAGTTTACCGAAACAACAAGATAAATTGCACAAGATATAAAAATAAACACAAGGAATATCCCAACATCACATAAAAATTACCAACACAATAACTCCACATCATCGCATATCATCCCTGACAATAGCCACCCTTATCTCTCCTATAGCCACCCTTATCTCTCCTGTAATAGCCTCCCTTATCCCTCCGCACAGACAATATCAATAGCAACCCTTATCGCTCCCATAGCCACCCTTATCTCTCCTATAGCCACCCTTATCACTCCGTCCAGACAATATCCCAACACATATAACATCAGTGAAATGCCGCCCTTATACCCACATAATATCAATAGTGGAATGCCACCCTTATATCCTCAAAATAATAACTCACACAACACAATAATTTACACGGAATATTATCACGGCAACATAACAAAATCAATTCATATCACAATTTGCCCAATGGTCACAACTAATTCCAAAGATATAACAAATCAATTAATTTCACAACAAATAGCCGAATGCTCCACATAATGTGTTTAAAACCTCAAAAACAATCAACATAGATAGAAATTACTCAGCATAGGGCAACGCCTTCTCAATAATTATATAAACACCTCTTCTTAAGCTCATTTAATTAATTATTTGTAGAGGGAAATTCCATAATGAAATTAAATTCCAAGAAATATCAAGCCATCAAACTCACGGAATTCACATAAATATACAATTAATAATCACATCAAATTGTCATATACAACAAATTCAATAAATGTTAATTGAGGCATGGCAAATAGATGATTAAATAAATACCCACAATTATCCAATTTACCACACAGTATGCCTAAGACTTTAACTCAGTAAATTTTCCACATATAAGCCCGAGTACGTACTCGTCACCTCGCGTACACGGCTTTTCACATTTCACAAATGGCACATAAGACTCGATGCCTAAGGGGTAATTCTCCCGCTCAAGGTTAGGCAACACGGGGCCCACCTCTCGGAACCCGACATAATTTCCATGAAATCCGAACACCCATTCCGATACGAGTTCAACCATACCGATTTTATACAAATCCGACTCTGAATCGGTATTCAAATCCCAAAAATTCATTTTTATGAAATTGCTACAATTTTCCCTAAACTTCTATCTCAACATACTGATTAAATGATGAAAGCAATAATATATTCATGTATGTTAACCAAATCTGAGTTAGAATCACTTACCCCGATGAATTTCTTGAAAATCCCACGAACAATCGCCACAAACCGAGCTCCCAAAGTCCAAATGTGAAATAATAACCAAACCCTCAGTTTTATAATACGCAATCTGACCCCTTATTGTGCTGACCGCAATTTTTTTGTGCGGTCCGCACATTCCAGGTGTTGCGGTCGCACTCCAAATTGTGCGGCCTCACTTCAACACTCTCCACTACCACATTTCAGTAAAATGCCCATAACTTTATGTACAAATGTCCAAATAATTTTTTATATACCTTTCTGGAAACTACATTCAAAGATCTACAACTTTTATTTTTGAATCATCTCCAAATGCATTGTAAATTAAAAGCTATAAGCCTACGAAGTCAGACCATCGAACCTGCAGAACCTCTGATGTGCGGTCCGCACTTGTACTCTGCGGTCCGCACTTTTCCAAAAGTTCCAGAACAACATTAGAGTGCTGAAATCCCCGAACATCGCTCAAAACTCACCCCAAAACTCACTAAGCCACTCGGGATCCCGTTCAAATATACCAACAAGTTTCATAACATAACACGGACCTACTCGAGGCCTCAAATCACATCAAACAACATCAAAACGACGAATCGTACCTCAAATCAAAATTTATGAACTTTGAACTTTAAAATTCTATATCTTGTGCCGAAACACATCAAATCAATCCGGAATGGCTTCAAATTTTGCACACAAGTCATAAATGACATAACGGAGCTATTAAAATTCTTAGGACTGGATTCCGACCCCGATATCAAAAAGTCAACTCCCCGATCAAACTTCCCGAAAATTCAATTTTCGCCATTTCAAGCCAAAATCCACTACGGACTTTCAAATAATTTTTCGGATACGCTCCTTAATCCAAAATCACCATACGGAGATATTGGAATCATCAGAATTCGAATCCGAGGTTATTTGTTCAAAAGTCAACTCCGTGGTCAACTCTTTCCATTTAAGCTTCAAAAATGTGAATTGCTCTTTCAATTTAATTCGGAACCTTCCAAATACAAACCTCGACCGCACAAGCGAGTCATAATGCATATTACGATATTGCACGGGACCTTAAGTCACTGAACGGGGCGTTAATTCTTAAAACGACAAGTCGGGTCGTTACAGGTTTGGGGCGACTTGGTCAACCTATAAATAAAACCTCAATGCACTATTCACAACTTTACCACTCTGAGTTCTTGAACCCTAAGCAAACACAGTGCACGTTCAATTAGTTCACAATTTTTATTCATTTCATCGGTGTAGATTCTTACCCGCATCCTCATAACTGGTATGTTGATTACATCTTTAGCTTTTTCAAATTCTTTTAGTTTTTGTTCTTTTGTGGTAGAGTTATTGTTAGACCTAAAATGTCAATTGTTAGTCATGTTTGCTTAAAATCATGTGGGTAATATAATATATATTCATTGGGGCCTGGGTAGATCATTAATCATGTTTAATTGCAAATACCATGTCTAAATTATGCAAAACTTGCAAAACACAGAGTCAGTGCTGCGTAATCTCAAATTGTACGGCCGAACACAAATTTGTGTTGTCCGCAGATATTAAACTTAGGGATAAAATGGTGCATGACAAGTGCGGACCGCACTCAAAATTTTGCGGTCCGCAGAAACATTGAGCGGCCATAGAAAAATGTGTGTGACCGCACTTTGGAACATCAGAGAACCAGTATTCTGGAACTTGGATTGTGCGTCCGCACTCAAAATTGTGCGGTACGCACATCAGGATGTGCGACCGCACTTCAAAATTGTGTGGTCCGCACATGGCAGTCTGCGGCTGCACTCAAAATTGTGCGGTCTGAACTGCCTCTTGTCTGTTTTCTTGCAATTGTTATGCATTTGTGTGCACTGCTTTGAGCTCTAACTGACTTATGTGCCTCGTATTGCAGACAATGGTTTGTTCGTGAGGTAGAAGAGATACATCTAAAGGGAGAGGTGAACCCTCCCGAGGACGGGGCAAAGGCACTCAACCTTTGAGGGTGCAAAGAAAACTTTGACAAAAAAGCAAACCCCGGGGAGAGGTAGGGCCACAGAACCTTCTGAATCAAGCTTATATGTCCCGTCTAAAAATCTCTGAAGGTCACTTAATAGGAGAACATCCTAAGGCCCAGTCCCAACCATCACACTTTCCAGGGAGATACCAACTCTGTGACGAACCCTCCACCTCAGCAAGTTCTTCTGAGGGTTCAGATGCTGGCAGCCAGGGTTCAGAGCCCTCCTCTACACACACTCCTCCTGCACCAATTGATATGGATGATGATGATGATGATGGTAGAAGAGGTGACACTCGAGTGGGCGGCCTAGAGAGGTCGAAGAAGAAGGAAGCATGGGAGGATCGGTTTGTGAGTTTGATAGCCTTTAACAGGTTTAGAGAGTGGTTGCCCCAGAGATCGCTCACATTTGAGCGACAAATCTTACTTAAGGATTTGGATATTCACAATCTAAATGTCCTTAGACAGTTCCGGGAGCGCCAGGGGTGGATGTGGTTCACCCAAAGTGTCAAGGATGCCAAGGAGCACTTAGTACGAGAATTCTATGCCATTGTGGCATACACATCAAGAAGGGTACCAAAGTTACCAAAGTGCGGAATTTAAAATTTAGATTCAATCAGGGCACTCTGAACCAGTACTTGGGATTCGAGGAGTTAGAACTAGTCCGGTACTTAGAAAAACTCTCTAAGGGTGATGCAATTTGCACTTGGCTAGTAGGGTGGAAAATGGGTGGAAAATGTTTGTGTGCAGCCGCTTAGACCTGAGCAGGAATGAAAACAATCTTCCCCTCCCACGAGCAGTTTTGGTGGAATCCATCATGGTCGGGTACCCAATAAATATGGGTGCCATCATGTCGACCAATATGTCATTGGTGGTCCAAAGAGGTGAAAGTTCCTATCCATATCCCAACACACTCACAGCATACCTCACTGATGCAAATGTGGAGCCGAGGAGTTTTGATCAAAAGGTGCGGGCAAAAGAGCCCTTCTCATGGTACTCTTTACAAGGTCCGAGAAACCCAAAGTTCAAGGGTAAGGAAACTACCACCGGTGGCCAGTCTGATGAGCCAACGGTGGTGGTTACAAATTCAGATGTTGAGCCTTCTACAGCTGCCATGTCGTCCACAGCAGCCGACCCTTCCACCGAGACAGCTGACATGCCACCACCTCCACCTTCTAGACCATCTACATCAGTGCCAGTTCCAGTGCCTGCCTCTTTCACATATCCATTCAATGTGCTGTGAGTCTCCTAGATATTGGCGAGTCTCAACAACTGGATGCAGACACCTACTTCAAAGCTTTCTGACATATCCAGTGCTATTACAGCACAGTCTTCTACCCCAGCAGTACCTCAGGTACCTCCGTCAGTGGAGGAAACTTTGAAAAAGATCCTGGAAAATCAGAAGACTATCGTGGGTACAGTGGTGGCTCACGGGAGAGCTATTGAGGAGTTGGGCAAACAGGTGAAGAAGATGCAGAAATCTCAGGCATCAAAGACATCAGTGGAAAGATTGCGCACCGAGGTGGCCTAGCTTGTATCAGCTGGGGATATTCCCCATGTCTTCTGATGGAGACAGTACCAGCAGCACCAGCAGTTCCACCAGTACCTGAGGCATCAGAGACAGCAGTTGGCCAATCTGAGGAGTCGGACCCTGCTGCCCATACCGCTGAGGAGATGCTCCAGATGTTTAGCCACCCCATTATTCCCCGACCGAAGGACGATGAAATCTAGTTGGAGGATCCAGAGGGTGCTGATGATGCCATGCACACTCAGACCACATAGGGAGTTCTCTTCAAGCTCTATCCTTATTTTTGTTACGCATTGAGGACAATGCTTAATTGTTTTCAGGGGGTGGTCTATTTTGGATAGTTTATTATGACATTGACATTGGCCTGTAATAACTTTAATACTCTTTTTCTTTTATCTTTATTCTCTCTTTCATTATGTATATATTCCTCCCTTTCCCTTGATGTATATATTCCTCCCTTTCCCTTGATGTATATATTTATTTCCCCTCGGTTTATATATTCGTTTGTCTTACTTTCAGTAGTTTATTTTATAGCTTTTCTAGTTTGTTTTTCTTAGTAGTATAACTTCTTATTTACTTCAATAGCTTCTTTTTGATTTGGTAGCTTCTTTTAATGTGTAAGTGAGCAATAAGCCTTCGATTTCTTAATACTACGGTTCTTTCCAAAGGTAGGTTTTGTGTGAACCGGGTGGCTCTTCCCAACGATGGATGACGTGACAACCTTCTTAAGGGATTGGGTCAGTTTTTTTTATGATTAGGTAAAAAAAAATAGTAATGAATAAAAGGGTCTCAAGCTTGCTTCACTTGGTACCAACATATTTACCTACGGCCTTATGGTAAAAAACAAATTTTTTGGCAGAAAATGGCTCTAGTTGTGACCTTTTGACTCTTGTGTTGACTTAAGCATTTATCGAGTGGTTCAGTCGAGCCATTTGTGATTTTCAATCGTAAATAGGGTTGTCATGGGCCCTCGACTCCGTTCTATTTAGCAATCCAACAGTGTGAGAGGTGAGATATTTAGCTGCAAATCCAAGTACCCGTGCTAATAGTCTAGAACTTGCCCCGAATATTTTTCTAGGCAAAATTCTAAGTTTGGCTTGGCTTGAGAAATGATTGTAGACTCTCCTTGATCCAATTTGAAATTTTTCATAGCCCACCAATATGATATCCCTAGTCAACACATTTGAGCCAAGCCCTTTTTCATTTAATAACCACGTTACAAGCCTGCACTCGTCTTTAATGACCCTCTTTTGGCACCCGATCTTTCCTTGGCATTCCTGAGAAAAAATTGGCTAAAACATAAGTTTAGGGGAGAGACGAGGAGTTTGAAAGTGATATAAAGGTAAAAAGAAGAGTAAAGAAACGAAGAAAAGAGAAGGCAAATAAAAGAAAGAAAGAACAAATAGAAAATGCCAAAAAGAAAGTGAGTAAAGTAAAGAGTTGAAGGGATTCATGGAGTAAACAAAGAAGGATAAAATGAATATCATGACCAAGAAAGAGTGACGTTAAGTCTCTCTAGTTCCCCCGAGGAGAAAGAACATGACTCAAAGAGTCGACAAAGTATGAGCCAAAAAGAGAAAATGGAGTGCTTAAGGAAAGATGATATTCCAAGAAATCATACCTTAGTTCAAAAGCCTTCATTACATCCCGAAAAAGCCCTACATGATTTCAAGTCGAGTGAGCTTGCATTAGTGGTGATTTACATGAGGGGTAAGCATATGGTATTTCGAGCCGTACTTGCAACATTCTTTTGAGAGAGATGAGCGAACTTTTCACAATCCTTGTATTGAGTGTTACATTCTAAAGTGAGATATGCTAACAGAGAGTAGAGGAGGAGTTTGGTATCCACAATGACCTACATGAAAGAGCGAGCTTCCTTGATGAATAAAGTCAACTCTTGATGCTCTAGTGTCACATTAGAACTATTGTACTTAAAAAGTCAAATCACTGCATTGTTGATAATTCATAAGTGTTGTGGGTAATTGTTGGTCCCAATAGATGTGTGTTTGATTCACCTTAGGCCAGCTGAAATAGCTCTTTTCTTGTGGAGGTAGGAATTATTTTATTTGCTTAAGGACAAGAAAAAGCTTAAGTTTGGGGGAGTTGATAAGTAGGGATTTTGACTACTTATTTGCACTCTTTTACTTTCGTTCTAGCTCAAAATTGCTTAAAGGTATTCCTAAAAACTGATGAAATGTGCTTTCTTGCGGGAGTGTTGGAATATGAGTCAAAAAGATGAAAATCAACTCAAGAAGGAGTAATTTTAGATAAGGACCAAAACAAAGCTAAAAGGGCCAATTGTGGACCGCACAATATTGAGTGCGGCCGCAGAACATGAGGAAGTCTCTGACAACATTTCCATGCAAAGTGCGGACCGCACAATTATTGTGCGGCCGTAGAAGATGAGGTTCAGAGAAATGGACTCTGGGGTCATGAAGAAGTGCGGACAACACCATTATTATGTGACCGCTGAATAAAAAGTGCGACCGCACTCAAAAATGTGCGGTCCGCAGAAGTCTTGCATCTCAAAGTTAAAATTCGAGAGTGCGGCCGCACTCAGAAATGTGCGGACCATGAAATTTGAAGAAGTGCGGCCGCAACCCAGAATTGTGCGGCCGCAGAAGTCCATCCTGTCAAGCTAGTGTCAAAGTGCGGACCGCACACATAATTGTGCGGCCGCAGAATCTCCGCAGGGACAATTTTGTCTGATAATGTTAGTTGGGTATAAATAGATCTTTTTGTCATTTTTAGGTTAAGTTTGAACTCCAAAAAATAGATAGCCATTTTTCTTTACTGTTTTGGAAAACTTTGTAATAGTTTATCATCTTAACATTAGATTTTCTTCCCTTAATCATCTATTATGAGTTTTATCTTAGTTTCTTCTTTAATTTCTTTATTTTCTATGAGTAGCTAAACCCTTATCTAGGGTTGTGACCCAACCCTAGTATGGGTAATTAATGGGTGATTGAATTAGGGTTTATTTATGATTGGGTATGTGATATTTAGCCTAGTTATTACTTGAATTTGAGAATTGATGGTTGCAAATATTGATTCATGCCTAATTGACTTAGTCTCTACTTGAGAAAGAGAGACTAAGTCTAGGAAAACTTGGCTAACAAGAAATTGGGGTGAACTCGAGAAATTGATAGCTCCAATTAAAGGGTCGAATCTAGAGATAGTAAGACCCGACTTGATCACCTATCACTTGTTTCGTGAGATACCTATTTGGCCTTGAGAAAGCCAAATTGGGCAAAATCACTCAAACTTTTGAGAGGTATAGAGTGAGTAATCGCCTGTGATTGCTATATTGTATCCCGTCCAACCAAGCATGCCCTAAAGCTCTCAATCCATTAGCTAACCAACTAGGAGGAAGTTACAACCCTAGATCTTTTATAACCTTAAAAACAACAATACCAAAAACATTGTCTCTTAGCTTTAAAATTACAACATTAGCATAAGATTTAGAAGTAGAAAAGAAACAACCGAATATGTGGAAGTGCAATCTTGGGCACGTCATATACTTAGACTAGGTATATACCTAATCTAACATAAAGCTCTCTATAAAATTGACCCCGACTCGCGTTGGGTATTTATAATTACATCGATCGCCTCACAATCTCAATTAGTGGTGTGAGTTTGGGCTACATCACTTCTCGTTGAAGCGAGACCGAGAGTTTCTCATTTTTGGACATTTCAAACACGGTTAGGGGCGATTTTTCAGAGAGAATTCACGGGAAACCTTCAGATAAGTCACTTGTAATCATTGTTAGTCAATAGTATTGAATTATTATTGAGTATTCCGACTAGATTACGTATTTTTGAGGTGTAATTCGAGAATTTGGGCCTAGGGATTTCAAAATAGGAATTTAAGATTTCGAGGTCGAGTTGATGCCAGAATTAGGTAAATTTGGCATGGTTGGACTCGTCATTATCCACATATCCTCCACGTGTTAGAGAAATTGAGTTAAGACTCGAATTAAAGATAATGTTGAGACTCTTATTAAAGAAATTGGACCCGATATTTTTGGACCCAGAGGGGTGTCACGACCCAAAACTAACCCTGTCGTGATGGTGCCTATCGTGGAACTAGGCAAGCCGACTCATTTCCAAAACAAATCGATATTTCATTTCAAAGATAATTCCAAGGTTATTAAAAATAAAACCTCCATTTAAAAGAATTCAAATCAAAGAAAAATAGAATTGTGGAAAAGAAAAGCCCGACATCGGGGTGTCACTAGTCATGAGCATCTACTATAATCTGTCTAACAATATCAAGGCTAACTTAGCCTGAAAAATAGCTAAATACAACTAGAGGAAGATAAGAGGGAGAAGAGCAGGGGCTGCGATCGCCAAACAGCTACCTTACTATCTCCAAGAAAAACCTGCAACCAGAACACTCAATAACCGCTACCGAGTCCAGCTATACCTGAATCTGCACACAAGGTGCAGGGAGTAACGTGAGTACGCCAACTCAGTAAGTAACAACAATAAATAAAGACTGAGCAGTAGTGACGAGCAATAAAGCATATAACGTTCATATCATGAAATCTCAGTAAAGTACAACATGCATAAAAATAAGTGTTTGAATCGAATCGTCTCGTTTAAGCCCGGTTCCAGTAAAAATCATTTAAAGATATTTTTCCAACAGTTTTTCAAACAAAGGCTCAGCAAATGTGAGTAAAAATGATGAAATCATAAACAGCTCCTTGGGCAAATCTCACAATCACTCTTGCCACTCGGGCATACCTCACAATCACTCTTGCCACTCGGGCATACCTCACAATCACTCTTGCCACTCGGACATGCCTCACAATCACTCTTGCCACTCGGGCATACCTCACAATCACTCAGGCCACTCGGGCATACCCCACAATCACTCAGCACTCGGCACTCGGCACTCGCACTCAGTAGGTACCTGCGCTCACTGGGGGTGTGTACAAAATCCGGAGGAGATCCTTCATCTCAAGCGCTATAATCTGCACGGACAACTCACGTGCGATAATAATAAAGTATGCTACAGGCGGGCAGCCCCGATCCACACTCATCCTCACAAATCAGGCCGTCGGCCTCACTCAGTCACAAGTATGCTGCATGCGTGCAGCCCCGATCCACACTCATCCTCACCAATCAGACCCTCGACCTTACTCAGTCATAAATATTTTAAGCCACTCGGGCATTTCAGTAAAACATGGCATTCGGCCCAAAATATTTATATGCATAAAATAGAGTCATAAAACTGAGTTATGCGGTAAACAAGGATAAACATGACTGAGCATAGATTTTCAATCGAAAACAGTGAGAGGATGGTAAGAAACAGCCCCTGAGGGTCCAAACAGCATTGGCGCAAGGCCCAAACATGGCATTCAACCCAATTTACTGAAATTCTTTCTAAAACATATAAGTATCAAATGGTTTCAACAAGTATGCAACTTTACAGTTGCTACGGGACGGACCAAGTAACAAATCCCCAACAGTGCACGCCCACACGCCCGTCACCTAGAATGTGCGTCACTTTAAAATAGTAGAATGATACAAAATTCGGGGTTTCATACCCTCAGGACTAGATTTATAATCATTACTTACCTCAAACCGGTCAAATCTCTACCTCACAATGCTCTTGCCTCTGGATTCGGCCTCCAAATGCTACAAATCTATTCACAATCAGCATAATACCATCAATATATGCTAATGGAATGAAGTCCACAAGAAAAGCTTCAAAATTAGACCAAAACCCGAAATTGGCTCAAATTCGCCTGTGGGGCCCACGTCTCGGAACCCGACAAAAGTTACAAAATCTGAAAGCTCTTTCCACCACGAGTCTACCCATACTAATTTTACCAAAATCTGACCTCAACTCGACCCTCAAATGTATAAATCTTAGTTCCAAATTTCTAAGTTCCAATCTCCGATTTACACCTCAAAATCATGTAATCTAGTCGGATTATTCGATGATAATTCAATATTATGGAGTAGAAATGATAACAAGGGACTTACCTCAAGTTTTCCTTGCAAATATACCAAAAACCGACTCTCCTCAAGCTCCAATTTGTCAAAAATGGCTAATGGGACGAAGTCCCTGTTTTTATAATTCTGCCCAGACATCCTCGGTCTTCAATCGAAGTCCTCGATCCTGGTCCTCGATCCTTGCCCTCGATCTTGGCGCTCGATCCTGGGCCTTCGATCCTGATTCTTGCTCCTAGGTCTTCGATCATGCCTTCGATCCTGGCCTTCGACCGTGACCCTCGACCTTGAGCTCGATCATATCTTCGATCGTGGCCCTCGACTCTGAGCTCGATCATATCTTCGATCGTGCCCCTTGATTCTGGGCTCGATTATGTCTCCGATCGTGGCCCTCGATTCTGGGCTTGATCGCTGGGCTCGATTTCTGGGAGATTGCTGGGCTTGATCGCTGGCAGAAGAAATTTCCAACAGAAGGAAATTGCAGCAGCTGTTGTAGTTCAATTTGATCCGTTAACCATCCGAAACGCACCCGAGGCCCTCGGGACCTCAACCAAATATACCAACAAATCCTAAAACATCATACGAACTTAGTCGAATCCTCAAATCACCTCAAATAACGCTAAAACCATGAATTACACCCCAATTCAAGCCTAATGAACTTTAAAATTTCTAATTACTACAAACAATTCCGGAACCTATCAAATCACGTCCGATTGACCTCAAATTTTGCACACAAGTCATAAATGACATGACAGAGGTATTCCAATTTTCAGAATCAGATTCCGACTCCGATATCAAAAAGTCAACCCCCCGGTTAAACTTCTCAAAAATAAAACTTTCGGCATTTCAAGCCTAATTCCTCTACGGACTTCCAAATAATATTTCGGATACGCTCCTAAGCCCAAAATCACCATACGGATCTATTGGAATCATCAAAATTCAAATCCGAGGTCGTTTACACATAGGTCCATATCCTATATTTTTCTAACTTAAAATCTTTAATTATGAGACTAAGTGTCTCATTTCACTCCGAATTCCTTCCAGACTCGAACCAACTAACTCAATATAATATAATATTGCTAATTAACACAAAAAAGGAAACAGAAATGGGGGAAATGGGGCTATAACTCCCGAAACGACCGGCAGGGTCGTTACATCCTCCCCCACTTAAACATACGTTCGTCCTCGAACATGCCGAGAGTTGTTCCAAGAGCCAAGAAATGGCTGTGTAACTTTCCCATGCACATACCCGGTGGTGATCCCATGTCACCCTATCCCATACACGTCTGATAGCACAGCATAACTGAAATTCGTCAATTCAACCTAGCCCACAAGCCTTCGAATCAAATTTTCCGACATCCAAAATTTCTTATAAGATTAGAAGTTAGTATCTACATACCGTATAAGTCTGAACAAGCTGTACCAAAAGCCGTAACCATACTCAAATTCAAATACCGTATAGCTCGAATACTCGAAGCAATGATTTCAAACCATAGTATCGACTCAAATCAACCAGTGCTGGTAATAAACCTCCTATTAGACAAAACCTCGTTCTAAAACCTTCGTACACTGCCGATGATGAAAGAAACACACCGAATTTCATAACCATTCATTAGACCAACAGGTCATGGAGCTCCCGTTCCTTCTACAAGAACTATACCAAATTTCAAAGCTGACTTCTGATATTATCCTCCCAATTATACCACAATCAAATCTGATAGCATTCATTCTAGGCCCAATGACCTCGTCTCATCCAACACAACCACTCTAGTGACATGACACATCAATACAATCTAAAGCCACAACTCGTGCAATACGTGCACCAGATAGCAATATTCCAAATGTACCCAATCGTAACAATGACCTAAACAGGAGAACCTTTTCGCAAGCTCGATGAGTACCCCCTGACGCAATGCTAAGAACCCATCACACACCGCAGAACCATAACACACGAATCTTATGCGAGGGATCATATTTCCACATAACTCTGCTGCAATACGCGACCCTATCCAAATACTGGTCCATATGAAACACCTCAAGCCACCCTGATAACATCAATAACCATGCGCAATTCGACATCAAGTACCCAAAGTGCATTACCATAACCACGAAGAAGCAAACGACACCATGCCACATAAAACTCGAAAGAACATAACCAATACATCATTAACCAAGCAATATCCAATACTATTCTTGCTCAAATTCCGTTATAAGGCCACAATAGAACCGCACCATATGTGCATATAACCAACGAAACACAACTCCTCGTAGCATAGAAGAGTAACTCACAGATCATTTCAGAACACGAATAAGCTTCACATCAATCGAATGGCACATCCTTCAACAATAGCAGTATGGAGCCGATCAATCCGGCTCGGTGTAGAATACACATCCTAATTGGGCCTACCAATGGGCCCCAAATCAACTATGGTCAGCCACCAATAGATAAACAACCTCCGAAAGTCCACAATGACGGAATCATAATACATTCTATCATCTGGCTAGCTCCGGCCACAACTTCACAGTCCACAACCATGAAACAATCTGCTCCTTCTGAAATGTACACTCTCATCAAGCTATACCAGATTGTAATATCATTTACCTAGTCATCGAAAATCGTTCATGCTGCCTAAGAATTTATGTCCTTTCCTTCAAAACTGAACTGTGACCTTGTACATGTAAATCATATTCCTTATTAGTCAGAAACCTCTTTCTTGCTTCTTTCTAGGAGGAAATCATAAAACACAACACGTTCCGTACCTCGGTAGAAAATATCCGGTTCAAACCATGGTAGAACCCATCATGAACACTTTGAAATCCATTTGCACATAACCAAGCTATCTGAACTGAATTCCTCTAACTCCACCAAGCCACACAGGTTTCCAAATTCGAGAGCATTGCCACGAAACAGTTGTAGATACTAGCCACATCATAAGTACCCAAAGAAATGATCATACCCATTATTGTGCTAATCCAACCTACTACCGAGCTGTCCTATTTCTCCAAGTTCTTTCTAAATTTCCTTCAAATTGCTACTTTTTTCTTGTTAGAACACTACTATCCTTAACTAAAACTTACCCCCACGAACTCTAGCATAGAATCACGCCACCCTAAGGCTTATAAGGCGCCGAATTCCCTTTTTATGTATCCCAAAGGCTCCACAGCCAAAAACAAAACAAAATGCTTACTCCGAAGAGACTTTATGTGAACCTAAAACTGTTTCCTTCACCTTCTTGATATTGAAATGCATAATTCACAATGATATAAGATGCCACGAGTCTCAACACCGTTCAATGCAACTCCCAATTTTCTAGCCATATTTATAAATCTTGAATCCATTGGAACCATTCTCGAGAGTCATCCACTCTACTCAATTCTCGAATTAACCGACCAAACGGACCGAAACGACCTGTGCCCTCTTAGCACACCAACACCTAAGGGAATAAAGAGTAACCCGCACTCCTACGCAACCGAGCAAATTCCCACTCCATGTACACTATATTCTCTGTGAATAACTGCTCAATTATTTTATGGTCCTCCTATAACCATAGAGTGTAATACAACTTGTGTCCAGAAATTCCTTTACCCGAGTCATCCTCGACCTCGACCTCTGCAACTCATAACTGACTCACCGGTATACCCCGAATCGAAACTAATATGACCCATAACCGTGCAATCAACTCGTCAATAGCAGACTCCCCCACTTAGCCTTAAGCTGCAATTATATAAAATTAGAATCCGTAAGGATTTCTCCTTCTCAATTACCAAGGTCTTGCACCGTTAACCTGCTAGACTTCTCGAAGTCTTTTATTAAGCCTTTCATGAACATTCTGAATCTCCAGCCAAAATCACATACGCGAACTCCTACCGGGTAGCGAGTAATATTCCTCGCAAATGCTTCATCAACATCACGCCACCGCTAGTTGCACACAGGAGATAACCTACATGTGGAATTCCTTACCGACATCTTCCAATGACACTACACTGAGTGCAATGACCACTAAATCCGTAAATTCTCCTGAGTTTATGCTCGCCCACCATCTGTATAAGTCTGCACTTTCCCTATTGACATCAACTGTACGTCAACAATACCTTCCAAACTCAAGTCATATTGCACCTGACACGATAATCAGATCTTCACGCCTCTATTCATTTCAAACACACTCCTTTCTGCCATATTCAATTTACCTTTGTACACTAACCATCACTCCAAATAGAGTCTGCATGCTGATTCACATACTAACACGATTCGAAACCATTCTACACTTCCTCAAGGCGCACGACTACCCTACTAGTGAATTCCTATGCTAATTTGCCACTCTCACTTCAGTTAAATAATCTCTTTTGAGAAACTTCTCAACCTTTACTTCTCCTACTTGACCTGCTAGTACTCCAACCACCGCGAAATACTTCCCGGCATGTCTTCCCTCATACTTTGCTACCCAACTGCTGCATCAAATCGAAATGTATCTCTGTTGCACCTGAACCAATAAAATGTTACCGACTCTAAGTCTCTTCGAAGATCATCTTCTCGAGCCATCAACATCAAAAATACCCATTCGCAACCACAATACACAATCACTTACCCTTCTTGAGTCCAAACTCATTGACAAGACATGAGAATTTAATTTCCCCCAACATTTAACAACGTGAAAGATCCTTCAAACATTCACACATGAGACCGTACGTCACATCAAAACGAAAATCAAGTGCCCAATGGCCTTCCTTTACATTTCAAGGAAACACTTCTCGTCACATTCAAATCATCTCAACATATCCCGCAGTTACATCATACTCATCACAAAGCCATTCCACCGCTCATTGAGCTACGAATTACACTCGTAGGGACATTACCAGACATATGAGTCCAAATGTACAGGTTACAACTGAAGCTACCGAGCCAAAACGGCGGTTTAAACCTGGCCTCAAGTCCTCCAGACTAGCCCATCACCAAAACACATAATAAACACCTCGAACCTCATTCATAGAATCATAAGTCGGCGATGCACAACTGATACCGAGCGCTTATGTGCGCATACGAATGCGTGGAAGGAATTCAAAGAGTTATGTTTCAAGCTGAATCAATTTCGCACGATAGAATACAAGAAAGTAAAATTTTTCTAAGGGTTCTACAGCCTCTCGAACATAAGTACAGATGTCTCCGTACCGATCCACAAGACTCTACTAAACCCGCTCATGACTCGTGAGACCTATGTAACCTAAGCTCTGATACCAATCTGTCACGACCCAAAATTAACCCTGTCATGATGCGCCTATCGTGGAACTAGGCAAGCCGACTCATTTCCAAAACAAACCGATATTTCATTTCAAAGATAATTCCAAGGTTATTAAAAATAAAACCTTCATTTAAAAGAGTTTAAATCAAAGAAAAATAGAATTGCAGAAAATAAATGCCCGACATCGGGGTGTCACTAGTCATGAGCATCTACTATAATCTGTCTAACAATATCAAGGCTAACTTAGCCTGGAAATAGCTAAATACAACTAGAGGAAGATAAGAGGGAGAAGAGCAGGGGCTGCGATCGCCAAACAGCTACCTTACTATCTCCAAGAAAAACTTGCAACCAGAACACTCAATAACCGATACCGTGTCCAGCTACACCTGAATCTGCACACAAGGTGCAGGGAGTAACGTGAGTACGCCAACTCAGTAAGTAACAACAATAAATAAAGACTGAGTAGTAGTGACGAGCAATAAAGCATATAACGTTCATATCATGAAATCTCAGTAAAGTACAACATGCTTAAAAATCAATGTTTGAATCAAATCGTCTCGTTTAAACCCGGTTCCAGTAAAAATCATTTAAAGATATTTTTCCAACAGTTTTTCAAACAAAGGCTCAGCAAATGTGAGTAAAAATGATGAAATCATAAACAGCTCCTCGGGCAAATCTCACAATCACTCTTGCCACTCGGGCATACCTCACAATCACTCTTGCCACTCGGGCATACCTCACAATCACTCTTGCCACTCGGGCATGCCTCACAATCACTCTTGCCACTCGGGCATACCTCACAATCACTCTTGCCACTCGGGCATACCTCACAATCACTCAGCACTCGGCACTCGCACTCAGTAGGTACCTGCGCTCAGTGGGGGTGTGTACAAAATCCGGAGGGGATCCTTCATCCCAAGCGCTATAATCTGCACGGACAACTCACGTGCGATAATAATAAAGTATGCTGCAGGCGGGCAGCCCCGATCCACACTCATCCTCACAAATCAGGCCCTCGACCTCACTCAGTCACAAGTATGCTGCAGGCGGGCAGCCCCGATCCACACTCATCCTCACCAATCAGGCCCTCGACCTCACTCAGTCATAAATATTTCAAGCCACGTGGGCCTTTCAGTAAAACAGGGCATTCGGCCCAAAATATTTATATGCATAAAATAGAGTCATAAAACTGAGTTATGCGGTAAACAAGGATAAACATGACTGAGCATAGATTTTCAATCGAAAACAGTGAGAGGATGGTAAGAAACAGCCTCTGAGGGTCCAAACAGCATTGGCGCAAGGCCCAAACATGGCATTCAGCCCAATTTACTGAAATTCTTTCTAAAACATATAAGTATCAAATGGTTTCAACAAGGTATGCAACTTTACAGTTGCTTCGGGACAGACCAAGTCACAAATCCCCAACAGTGCACGCCTACACGCCCGTTACCTACCATGTGCGTCACTTTAAAATAGTAGAATGATACAAAATTCGGGGTTTCATACCCTCAGGACTAGATTTACAATCGTTACTTACCTCAAACTGGTCAAATCTCTACCTCGCAATGCTCTTGCCTCTGGATTCGGCCTCCAAATGCTCCAAATCTATTCACAATCAGTATAATACCATCAATATATGCTAATGGAATGAAGTCCACAAGAAAAGCTTCAAAATTAGACCAAAACCCGAAATTGGCTCAACTTCGCCTGTGGGGCCCACATCTCAGAACCCGACAAAATTTACAAAATCTGAAAGCCCTTTCAACCACGAGTCTACCTATACCAATTTTACCAAAATCTGACCTCAACTCGACCCTCAAATGTATAAATCTTAGTTCCAAATTTCTAAGTTCCAATCTCCGATTTACACCTCAAAATCATGTAATCTAGTCGGATTATTCGATGATAATTCAATATTATGGAGTAGAAATGATAACAAAGGACTTACCTCAAGTTTTCCTTGCAAATATACCAAAAACCGGCTCTCCTCAAGCTCCAATTTGTCAAAAATGGCGAATGGGACGAAGTCCCTATTTTTATAATTTTGCCCAGACATCCTCGGTCTTCGATCGAGGTCCTCGATCCTTGTCCTCGATCCTAGCCCTCGATCTTGGCGCTCGATCCTGGGCCTTGATCCTGGGCCTTCGATCCTGATTCTCGGTCCTAGGTCTTCGATCATGCCTTCGATCCTGGCCTTCGACCGTGACTCTTGACCCTGGGCTCTATCATATCTTCGATCGTGGCCCTCGACTCTGAGCTCGATCATATCTTCGATCGTGCCCCTTGATTCTGGGCTCGATTATGTCTCCGATCGTGGCCCTCGATTCTGGGCTCGATTTCTGGGAGATTGCTGGGCTCGATCGCTGGCAGAAGAAATTTCCAACAGAAGGAAATTACAACAGCTGTTGTAGTTCAATTTGATCCGTTAACCATCCGAAACTCACCCGAGGCCCTCGAGACCTCAACCAAATATACCAACAAATCCTAAAACATCATACGAACTTAGTCAAATCCTCAAATCACCTCAAACAACGCTAAAACCATGAATTACACCCCAATTCAAGCCTAATGAACTTTAAAATTTTTAATTTCTACAAACAATTCCGGAACCTATCAAATCACGTTTGATTGGCCTCAAATTTTTCACACAAGTCATAAATGACATGACAGAGGTATTCTAATTTTCAGAATCGGATTCCAACTCCGATATCAAAAAGTCAACCCCCTGGTCAAACTTCTCAAAAATAAAACTTTCGGCATTTCAAGCCTAATTCCTCTACGGACTTCCAAATAATATTCTGGATACGCTCCTAAGCCCAAAATCACCATACGGAGCTAATGGAATCATCAAAATTCAAATCCGAGGTCGTTTACATATAGGTCCATATCTGGTCTACTTTTCTAACTTAAAATTTTCAATTATGAGACTAAGTGTCTCATTTCACTCCGAGTTCCTTCCAGACTCGAACCAACTAATCCGATATAATATAATATAGCTAATTAACATAAAAAGAAGTAGAAATGGGGAAAACGGGGCTATAACTCTCGAAACGACCGGCAGGGTCGTTACAAGGGGTCGTGTTGCTGTTGAATTAATTGTTTAGAAATGTAAATTGTACTCAGTCACATCTAGTATATGCACATCATATATCAGTCTCTGTTGTCATTTATTGATACATCATATCATTATGTCGGGTTGATTTTCATGTCATAGTGAGCCCGAGAGACTGGAGATTGTGAGTGATATTTATGGGATCGGGTTGCACGCCGCAACATGTTTTATTTATTTATGTCTGGATCTGGCTATTATAGCGCTTGGGCTGAAGCAGTCCCTCCAGAGTCTGCACCCCCACACAATGAGCGCGATTGATTTTATATTGAGGGATGGATCTTCACTAGGCATGGATCTTGCCCGAATCATTTATATTTTTGGGATGGATTTTCCCTGGACATGGATTTTGCCCGAATCATTTATATCTTTGGGATAGATTTTCCCCGACATGGATCTTGCCTAATTATCTATATTGAGGGATGGATCTTCCCTGAGTTGGATTGGCCTTATACATTACTGAGTGACTGACTGTCAGTGATATATATTTGGGGATGGATCTTCCCTAGGCTGAATTGGCCATATATAGTACTGAGTGATTGAGTATTTTGAGAGCGTGCGTACATTAGGTTTCCATTGTGGTACATGACATACAACATGTATTTTGGCGTGTAGATATAGAGATGTCATATTCCTCATATCATGCAAAATTTATCTATTTTACTTGTATTGGGCTTATCTGTTGAACTTGAGAACATGCCTATATTTTTGTACTGTTATTTCTATATTGGAATGTACATGTTGAGATCGTCATTACTTTTAGCCCAAAGGTTAGTCTTGTTACTTATTGAGTACATTGGGTCGGTTGTACTCATATTATACTCTGCACTTTGTGTGCAGATCCAGGTACTTCTGGATATAGCGGCTGCTAGATTTCGGAGTTTTATCTGTTGGAGATTATCGAGGTAGCTGCTTGGCGTCCGCAGACCTTGACTCTCTTTCTTTTCAGTTATTTGTACTATTCTATATTTTCAGATAGTGTTTTATCAGTCAGACTATGTTATCATTTAGATGCTCATGTACTCGGTGACACCAGATTTTGGGGAGTGTATTTGTATAAGTATTTGTGGGATTTTCTATTAAATCTAAATATTATGTTTTCAAACTTGAAAGATTATAGTGATTTATTGAGGTTATCGGCTTGCGTAGTATTGAGATAGGCGCCATCACGACATGCAAATTTTGGGTCGTGACAGTAACTGGCCTTAGGCTTCTGAATCTTGTTGTTCAAGTATGCCAAGTACAACTCAGCCCGCCTACAATATTCTTTCAAATCCATCCTGGCCTTCAAGTTATCTTTTGTCTTGTTTCTTACATCCCTCACAGTATTAAAAAAGTTATCAAAAAGGTTCTTATCGATATGCATAACATTAAGATTATGCCGAAGAAAATTGTGCTTCCAATAAGGTAACTCCCAAAATATGCTCTGTTTTGTCCAGTTGTGTGTTACACCATTCCTCGGTATCTTATTAGGTAATGGATACTCTATTACCTTAGGTAGATCCCTAACTCTGTTCCAAATCTCTTCAGGCGACAAGACACGTAGTGGCTCCTCATAATCAGTTTTGTTCTTCATAAATGCAGTAGTATTTCTCCTAAACTCATGATCCATTGGCAAGAAGTGGCGATGACAGTCAAACCAAGTGCTCTTGCCTCCATGTTTCAAAGTGAATGCCTTTGTGTCTTCCATACAAGTCGGACATCATTCCATAAGCGTGAAAATAATTTATAGTCCACATCAAAGCAGCACGAAGTCTGAAGTTTTTCTTAGTTGATACGTCATATGTTTCCACACCTTCATGCCGCAATAACTTCAACTCATCAATTAGGGGTTGCATGTATACATCAATCGATTTATTTGGATTGCGTGGACCTAGAACAATACAAGTTAGAAGGAAATATTGACTTGTCATACACAATTCAGGCTGCAGATTATACGGCATAACAAACACTGGCCAATATGAATATGGTGCAGCAAACACTGCAAATGGAGTGAATCTATCAGCACATAATCCCAGTCTAATATTTCTCGGTTCACCAGCAAAGTCTGGGAACACCCTATCAAAATTCTTCCATGCTTATCCATTTGACGGATGACATAGCATAACATATGGCCTTCTATGTTCATAATTCCATCTTATATGAGGAGCGGAACGCATTGATGCATACAACCTCTTTAACCTTGGTATAAGGGGTAAGTAATGCATCGCCTTCACTGAAACCTTCTTCTGTTTAGCATTTGTGACTTCTTTGTAACACAGCTGGTCATAAAGTTTGCAATTTTCTAATGCTGCATCATCCTTGTAGAATAACATGCAACCTTTCTCACAACAATCAAGCCTCTCCGATGAAAGACCCAACTTGGAAACCAATTTCTTTGCCGTGTAAAAATCTTTAGGCATGTCAATCTTGGTCTGATTAATTTCATACATAAGTCCAATGATGGAATCCATGCCCGCTTGAGAAATAGAATTATCTGATTTAATACTTAGTAATCTAACTGCAACAGACAACTTGGAATGCGTTGCTCCTTCACAAAGCGGACAACTAGCTTCCTCTAATTACGTGAAGAAGCTCGTAGACTCATCATTTGGTTCGGATTGACCCCCAGGGAACATCTCAAAAGCATCCCTGATCATTTCATTAAATCTAGAATTTTCAATATTAATATTCTACGCTATGGGACTACCTTCTTCACCACCAGATGAGTTCTAAAAATTAACACCATCTACACTAGCATGACTCTCCCCATGTACAGTCCACACATAATAATTTTCCATAAACCCTTCTTATACAAATGAATAGTAACAATATCGGGCCACAGTTACATTTCACACAGGGACACCTAATCATCCCTTCAATAAGGAAATCATCAAGTGTCTTTGCCTTAGCAATAAAGCTAGCAACCCCTTCTATAAATTCATCTTGCAACCATGTAACGACACAACCGATTGTTTTAAGCTCCAGTATGTTGTTCTGCAGTTTGAGGCCGTAAGTAGCTTCACTTCATCTTTTGTGACTTGTATGTGTGGTCATAATTGAATTTCGGGAAGTTTGAGTTGTTTCGGATTGAAAATTCTCCATTCGGAAGCTTTAAGTCGCAGGAGTTGACTAAGATTTGATATTTGAGTAAACAACCCTCATAATCGGGATTTGAAGGTTCCAATAGGTTCGTATGAAGATTTTGGACTTGGGCGTATGTCCGGGTTGAGGATCGGGTGGTCCGAGATCATTTAGGTGCTTATTATGGAAAGTTGGCATTTTTAAAGTTTTAGAATTTCCTAAGTTTGGTTTGAATTGGACTTTGGTGTTATCGGGATGCATTTGTATGTTTGGATAGGGACCTGGGGGCTTGGGGGTGATTCGGATTGGAAATCAGGATGAGTTTGGACTTGGGGAACTGCTGAAGTGCACCAGGTCATGTGCGATCGCACCTGCGAAGGATTTGGTTGCAGGTGCGAGACCGTAGGGGCGTGTTTGGCATCGCAGGTGCGGAATTGTGTTGGGCAGAGGGGATACACAGGTGCGAAGTTTTGGCCACACCTGCGAGATCACAGATGCAGGAAGGAGATGCGCAGGTGCGAAGGGGGCGTGAGGTTGTCATTTTCGCAGAAGCGGAGCCCAGGTCGTAGGTGCGACTCCATAGAAGCGGAGTCTGGTCCGCAGAAGCGAAGGCAGGGGAATTTAGGGAAAACCACACAATTTGGTAATTTTGGAGTGGTTGGACTCGTTGTTGAATGTGTGTTTGGATTTTGTAAATTTTGTTGGATTCCGAGGCGTGGACTTGGGATTGACTTTGTTGACTTTTCGGACGGAGTTGGAAATTATTATAAATTAATTAATTATGAGTATTGGAATATATTTTTATTAGTTTTCATGTTGTTTGATCAGTTTCGGATTGATGGGCATCGGTTTGAGGTGTTAGAGAGGCATTGGAGCCGGTTGTGAAACTTCAGAGCGAGGTAAGTCTCATGTCTAACCTTGTGAGGGGGAAACTACCTCCTAAGTGATGTAGTTGTTATGTGCTACTAGTTTTGGGTGCTACGTACACATGAGGTAACGAGAGTCCATACATAGCTAAAGCATGTTTATATCCGGGTAGACTTAGAACTTTATCATGTAATATTTGAATTATTGGAACTCATTTTTGCTAGCTTAATTAAGTGAATTCATAATTAAAATTGATTTAGGAATATATATTAGGCCGAGCCATATCACCTTGAGTTATTGAAAAAATATCTGATAAACGTTAAAGGGTATATCCACCTTATGCTCATGTATTGTACTGTAAGCACGTGTCTCGTAATTCGATAAGTTCCTTCCTTTCTTGTGGAGCGGGTCGAACGCTTCGGCAGTATATTGAGATGCATCTCTGGTTCGTTCCGGTCGACCCTCTGCAGTGTACACACCACTCTGGATCGGGTTGTACGACCTCGGCATAATCGTACGTTATATCGCTAGCAGTCCGAATATTTACCAGATTATCCTTCCACTGATGCGTGGTATTTTATATGGTATTCCTTATCCATTTGATATTAGCACTTGATATTTTCCGAGCTGTTGAGATAGGATATGAGATTGAGAAATTTATATTGTTAAAAGAACTTTTGAAAGATTATGTTAGTTATAGTTTTTACCTCACTGCTGTTGTTGTGCTTCATATCTATTTATGACTTATCATATTACTTTATTAGACCTCTAGTAAGTGTCGATGTCGACCCCTCGTCATTACTTCTCCGGGGTTAGGCTAGATACTTGCTGGGTACGATTTGATTTACGTACTCATGTTGTACTTCTGCACTAAATGTGCAGGATCTGACAGGTTCATTTGGTGGTCATCTTGGCACGTAGGCACAGCTGCTGAGGAGACTTTATGGTGAGTTGCATTCCAGGCTACGTATCGCAGCCCATATAATCTATATCGTACTGTTCACTTTATCCTGTCTTATTTACATTCCAGACATATGTTGTATTATTATTGTACTCCTTAGTAAATGCGCATGCACTTGTGACACCGAATTTTGGGGCATTCTAGAATTTGCTTACAGATTCACATATTATTATCACCTTTATTTTTATGCAATACTAATTATTTATGTACCCATAATTTTAAAGGTGTAAATTTCCTTACTTAATAAAATTTATGATTTCGAAAGTAATAAAATAAATAATTAATGTGATAGTTCACCGTTGGCTTGCCTAACGACGATGTTGGGCGTCATCACGGCCTATAGTGAGTTTTGGATCGTGACAAACTTGTACGATTCAGATGATTCCTATTATACATCCATCTATGATGTGCAAATTCCACCTACACATAGAAGAAAAATAGAAGTTGAAATATTTATGTTATTTACCCTAAGCAATAAATTCTATTCTTCAAAGGTTACTTATCTAAATAGTTTAATTATATATTTTAGTGTTATTGATATTTATCCAATTTATTTAGTAATCTAAAAGGTTTTTTCAGTTATCCATATTTATTAGTAAACTCAAAAGCAACAACAAACGTTAAACATTATATTCAAGAAATCTAAAACTTAATACAATTTCAAACCAATAAATTTATTATATTTAATAAATTTTAATCTTACAATCATTTTATATATTTACTTCACTATTGTTAAAATTATACTAGCTACATCACATAAATAATATAAAATACAGTTGGAGCTCTTTGCAAGATGAATCAAGATTAATGCTATAATTATTCAAACACACTACTTAATACTAATTGAATAACATATATTGAATAGTTTTATTCCTAATTCTATAACATATATAAATTACAATACAAATTGAAAATTACTCCTATTGAAGAAGAATATGTATGTCAACTTTCATAAGAAGATTAATTTTAATGTTACTCAAGGCTAATTCACTACTAATTTTTTTATTCAAAAGAAGATTAATTTTAATGTTACTCAAGGCTCTAAACAATACTTTTTTAAGGTTAAAGAATAAATTATTCTCCATTTCAACCCTAATTTCAATTCTAATCTTTCCATATTCAAACTAAAAATTCTAAAATTCTAATTTTAATATCAATACAAACAAAAAGAAAAATATATTAACATTCAAGGTCGCAGAAAGGATGAAGGAAGAACTTACCTCGCCGGAGAAGATGCTCGCTGCCGGAGAAGATTCACGTTGCCGGAAAAGATATAAACACTGGCTGAAAAAAGAAATATGATATGGATAATATTTCTGTAATAAGTGTATATAAATATAAGTACACCTCCTTGTAACTGAAAGAAACGTACAAAATGAGGCAAGCTTTATTGGGGAATTTGGATTGAAGCTTAGAGTTGATTTTTTCCTACTTCAGTAAGCAAAAATTTGTTGATCTAATTTAGAGGAGAACACGAGTTTTTTTCGTAAATAAAGAAACTTTTGTTACCAAGTATAACTGTGTTGGGATTTTAAGTTTGTGTAGCTTAAAGAAGGTGAATGAGAAATGGAGGGAAAATGAAATATTTGAGTTTCCTTTGGGAAAGAGACATTGCCCCATATCGGAGGAAGAAAAAGCTTTTGATGGGTATATATATAATTGCTCTTCTTCTAACTCTTAAAGAGTTAAGAAAAAGGCAAGTCTCGCGCCGTCGTCGTCGTCGCTCGCTCGGCTCGACTTCGCAAAGATTGATTAATTAATCTTTTTGGACAAAATTCCTTTCAATTATTTAATTAATTAAATAATTAATGAAAAATTCAATCCGGAATAACCCATGACCCGCGACCCGGTTCGGTCAGGCCCGTTTTCTTTCCCGAATTATTTTAAATATATTTTTTCCGCAATATTTCAAACACCCCTTTTCCAACAGCCATGGCTGTTTCTGAAAGGTTGCAAACCTTTTCAGAAATAATGCTAGCAACTCTTAAGGAAATTATTTTTCCAGAAAGTTTAATTGTTTATTACAGCAATACAGAATAATAACATTCTTAAGGAAATTATTTTTTTATATATTCTGTATTTTATTTGTGGAGATTAAAACCTGTGTGGTTTTCTACTCCTTCTGAATTTTACTATTATGATTTGAAGATATAAAAAACTTCATCAGAGTATTGAAATTCGTAAAATGATTTGAAGAACATAAAAACTTCATCATTTTTTTGTGAAACAGTATATAAAAACTTCGGTTTTATTTATTATACATACTGTTTTTGTTAATAACAGTATTGTTTACTGTTCTGATTTTGCCATTAATTGAACTCTTCTGTTGTTTACAGTGAGAAATGGCAATTGATAACGAAAATTCTTTTGCGACAATAGCGGCAACGACGATAGCCTCGTCAAGCCGGACTGTTGTTCCACCGGCAGAGAAACCGGGAAAATTTTCCGGAGCCAACTTCAAAAGATGGTAGCAAAGGGTGTTCTTCTGGCTTACCACACTTGATATGCAGAAATTCACTAGTGAAGAACTTCCAGTGCCTGCTACGGACATGCCGGACAATGAGAAATTCATGATTGCTGAGGCGTGGAAGCAGGCAGATTTTCTTTGCAAAGGCTATATCTTAAGCGCTTTAGAGGATGACTTGTACAATGTGTACAGTACGATGAATACTTCGAAAGAATTATGGGACGCACTTGAGAAGAAGTACAAGACTGAAGATGCATGCTTGAAGAAATTCGTGGTTGCCAAGTTTCTAGACTATAAAATGATAGACAGTAAAACTGTTGGAACCCAAGTTCAGGAGCTTCAACTTATTTTTTATGACCTTATTGCTGAAGGTATGGTCGTGAATGAAGCATTTCAAATGGCTGCAATGATTGAAAAATTGCCTCCTTCGTGGAGAGATTTCAAGAACTATCTTAAGCACAAGCGCAAAGAAATGAAGTTAGAAGATCTTGTGATTCGTCTCAAGATTGAGGAAGACAACAAAACAGCCGAGAAGAAGTCTCGTGAAAATTCAACGATCATGGGAGCTAATATCGTTGAGGAGACTGCTCCAAAAAGTAAGAAGAAAAAGAGGTCTTCTGGACAGACTAAGGAGCAGAACAAAAAACAATTCAAGGGCAGCTGCTACAATTGTGGAAAAACCGGTCACAAAGCCCCCGATTGTCGTCTCCCGAAAAAGTATAAGAAGAAGGGACAGGCCAACATAGTGGAGAAGAATTATGACATTGATGATTTGTGTGCAATGCTTTCGGAATGCAACCTAGTTGGAAATCCGAAGGAGTGGTGGATTGACTCTGGAGCCACTCGACATGTTTGTGCTGTCAAGGAAGCATTTGCGACTTACTCTACTGCTGGTCCCGAAGAAGAGCTTTCCATGGGAAATACTGCAACAGCCAAGATTGAAGGTTATGGGAAGATATTCCTGAAGATGACTTCCGGCAAGGTGTTAACGCTCAACAACGTTCTTCATGTTCCTACTATTAGGAAGAATTTAGTTTCTACTTCTTTGCTTGTTAAGAACGGATTCAAATGTGTATTTGTTTCTGATAAAGTTGTTGTAAGCAAGAATGAAATGTATGTTGGAAATGACTACCTCACAGAGGGCCTCTTCAAACTAAATATAATGGTTGTTGACAGTATGAATAAAATTGCAGCTTCTTCTTATTTAATGGAGTCAAATGATTTATGGCATATTCGTTTAGGACATGTCAATTATAAAACCTTGCGGAAGTTAATTAATTTAGAAGTGTTGCCTAAATTCGAGTGTAATAAATTAAAATGTCAAATATGTGTTGAGTCTAAGTTTGTAAAACATCCTTATAAGTCTATTGAAAGGAATTCAAATCCTTTAGACTTAATTCATACTGACATTTGTGATATGAAGTCGATACCATCTCGAGGTGGGAAAAAGTATTTTATTACTTTTATTGATGACTACACTCGATATTGTTATGTTTATTTGTTTAATAGTAAGGATGAAGCAATTGAAGCATTTAAGCAATACAAGAATGAAGTGGAGAATCAATTGAATAAAAAGATCAAAATGATTAGAAGTGATAGGGGTGGAGAATATGAATTTCCATTTGCAGAAATATGTTCGGAATATGGAATTATCCATCAAACTACTGCACCTTACACACCTCAATCCAATGGAATTGCGGAAAGGAAAAATCGGACATTAAAGGAAATGATGAATTCTTTATTAATAAGTTTCGGATTACCGCAGAGTTTGTGGGGCGAAGCTATCCTTACAGCTAACCGAATACTCAACAGAGTATCCCACAGCAAAACGCAATCTATTCCATATGAAAAATGAAAAGGAAGAAAACCCAACTTGAAATATTTCAAAGTGTGGGGGTATCTAGCAAAGGTACAAGTTTCTTTACCTAAAAGGGTTAAAATCGGACCAAAAACGGTTGATTGCGTTTTCATTGGATATGCTACAAACAGTAAAGCATGTCGGGTTTTGGTTCATAAATCCGATAATCCCGAAATTCACATTAATACGGTAATGGAATCAGATAATGCTGAATTCTTTGAAAGCATCTATCCGTATAAAACTAAATGTGAGTCGTTAAGTGAAAGACCTAAACGACATCGGGAAGAACCAAAGGAAAATACTCCAAGTATAGAAGATCCAAGGCGTAGCAAACGTCAAAGAACATCTACTTCCTTTGGACCAGATTTTGTGACATTCTTGCTTGAAAATGAGCCTCAAACTTTTAAAGCAGCTATGTCATCTTCTGATTCAGCGTTTTGGAAAGAGGCAGTCAATAGTGAGATTCAATCAATTTTGGATAATCATACATGGGAATTGGTAGATCTTCCTCCAGGAAATAAGCCTTTAGGTTCGAAATGGATCTTTAAACGGAAAGTGAAAGCTGATGGCACTATTGACAAATATAAGGCAAGACTTGTTGTCAAAGGTTATAGACAAAAGGAAGGCCTTGATTACTTTGATACTTACTCTCCAGTAACGAGGATAACATCTATTAGGGTGTTAGTAGCACTAGCGGCCGTGTATGGTCTTGAAATCCATCAAATTGATGTTAAAACAGCTTTCTTAAATGGAGAATTAGAGGAAGAGATTTACATGGAATAACCTGAGGGTTTTGTGGTAACTAGTAAAGAAAAGAAAGTGTGCAAACTTGTTAAGTCACTTTATGGACTTAAACAAGCACCCAAACAATGGCATGCCAAATTTGACCAAACAATATTGACAAGTGGGTTTAAAATCAACGAGTGCGACAAATCTGTTTACATTAAAAACACTCCAGGTCATGAAGTCATTGTTTGTTTATATGTTGATGACATGTTGATAATGAGCAAAAACATGGCAGATATAAATGCTACTAAGCGCATGTTGGCTAGCAAATTCCATATGAAAGACTTAGGAGTTGCTGATGTGATCTTAGGAATCAGAATTCACAAGACTCCACAAGGTCTAGCATTATCACAGTCTCACTACATTGAAAAGGTACTTGACAAGTTCAAGTATTTGGATTTCAAAATTGCCAAGACTCCAATTGACGTGAGTTATGCACTTCAAAAGAATGAAGGTGAAAGTGACTCACAATTGGATTATGCAAGAGTATTGGGAAGTTTGATGTATATCATGAATTGTACACGATCAGATATAGCATGTGCTATTAGTAAACTGAGTCGGTTTACAAGTAATCCCAATCACATACATTGGATGGCAATGAAACGACTTTTGGGGTATCTCAAACATACCCAAAATTACGCTTTGCATTATAACAAATATCCCTCCGTGATCGAGGAATATAGTGATGCAAATTGGATCACTGGATCATCTGAAGTTAAATCCACGAGTGGATATATTTTCACAATTGGGGGTGGAGCAGTGTCTTGGAAATCATCCAAACAAACGTGCATCGCCCGTTCTACAATGGAATCTGAATTCATAGCTTTAGATAAGACCGGTGAAGAAGCTGAATGGCTTCGGAATTTTTTGGAAGATATTCCATTTTGGCCCAAACCTTTGGCACCTATTTGTATACATTGTGATAGTCAAGCGACAATAGGCAGGGCAGGGAGCGTTATGTATAACGGAAAATCTCGTCATATACGACGGAGACACAATACCGTTAAACAACTACTCTCTAGTGGTGTTATCACAATTGACTACATAAAGTCAAGAGATAACGTGTCGGATCCACTTACAAAAGGCCTATCTAGAGAGGCAGTTGAAAGATCATCAAAGGGAATGGGGTTAAGGTCTAGGACAAGTCATCATGACGGTAACTCTACCTAGCAGACTGGAGATCCTACGAGCTAGGTTCAAAGAGATCAAACAAAGTTATGAATGACGGTTCAACATTGTCAAATAACTCAACCAATTCTCGTGATGAAGACAATGTTTAGAAATCGAGGTAAAGCATTAAGGCTTTTTGATGAGTCAACAAAGCTTAAAGGTTTTTTAATGATTTGCTAAGTCTGGCAGGATATGACCAGCTAGTGTGTCTATAGGATTACACGCTTAGAAATCATCTATGTGAGTGTGAAGTGTAAGCCGCTTCAAGGGGAATGAAAGTAAAGGCCCATTCTCTAAGCACTCATGAAATCAGGCGGTGTTCATGGCTTAAACGAACACAGCCGTGAGAACCATAAATGGTTAAGAATTGATTGTGTGACTTATGTTGTCTAGGTATACAACAAAGCTCGACGGTTCAAAGATATCAAATCTACTGATTGACCGAGTATATCCGATATAAGTTCACTACGAAAAGTTCAAAGGGAAACCTACTTATCTAGATGTAATTAATTCTTGCATGTAAAATACACACGCGTCCGTGCATTCCTTTATTTTATAGCCATTCCCCATTCATGTGGGAAATTGTTGGGATTTTAAGCTTGTGTAGCTTAAAGAAGGTGAATGAGAAATGGAGAAAAAATAAAATATTTGAGTTTCCCTTGGGAAAGGGACATTGTCTCATATCGGAGGAAGAAAAGGCTTTTGATGGGTATATATTTAATTACTCTTCTTCTAGCTCTTAAAGAGTTAAGAAAAAGGCAAGCCTCGCGCCGTCGTCGTCGTCGCTCGCTCGGCTCGGCTTCGGCTTCGGCTTCGGATTTGGTCAAAGATCGATTGATTGATTAATCTTTTTGGATAAAATTCCTTTTAATTATTTAATTAATTAAATAATTAACGAAAAATTCAATCCGAAATAACCTATGACCCGCGACCCGGTTTGGTCAGGTCTGTTTTCTTTCCCGGATTATTTTAAATATATTTTTCCCGCAATATTTCAAACACCCCTTTTCCAACAGCCATGGCTATTTCTGAAAGGTTGAAAACCTTTTCAGAAACAATGCCAGCAACTCTATAAATAGAGTTTGAATCCCAGAATCTTTCCTTACGAAATTTTCTGAGCTTCTTCTTCTTCTTCTTCTGCACAATATTTTTCAGTGTGTTTTACGACCATTGAGTGGTTCGCAGTTCATCAGAGTTTTTGGTACCAATACACTGGTGAGTTAAATCGTTCTATCCTGGAAGGATATATTCCAGCACCTCGGGTACTTGAGGGGAATAATTTCCTTAAGGACACACTGTGTATTCAGTGGGCTCGATTTATTCCTATAATGTTTTTTGTTTTCCAGAATCTATTTCGTTAAACAAGTATTACTAACTTTCTGTTTTGTTTTTCCAAAAAGTTTAATTGTTTATTACAGCAATACAGAATAATAACAAACTGTACAGTACAAAACAAAAGGCAAGATGTGGACAGTTTCCCCAAACCTGCTAATTCCAGCAAAATTCTAACCAACATATTGATGTACTATCCTATTACATTAGCTCAACATCTATCTAGGATAGAAATCAAACTGTTCCAAACCTCTTGCTAATCAACTCTTCATTGCTCCCCTGCAATATACTTCTTGTACGAGTTGCCTAATTATTATTGCAGGTGTTCTTTGTTTGTTCTGAAATAATCACATGTTTCTTTCTTGCCAAATATGATATAGAACACCAGCTAGTGTCATTCTAAAGATCTCATCTTGCACGTTCTTTTCCCTAGCATGAGTAGTTGTCCAAGTGATTTCTCCATTCCAGTTTTGTACAGTTCGATGGATTCCTAGCCATTGTAATAGTTTACTCCAAACATTAGTAGAGAAGTCACATGGAAAAAAGAGATGATCATGACTTTCCTCGGCTAGAGGACAAACCAAGGCCTAGCAATATTTTAGACGATTCGGGTCCGGTCGACCGGATGCATGCAGATGGTGTGGTTATAGCATACAAAAATTTGGGAATCATGTGGAATTTCAGTTTTATTGCCCTGCCAAAAAATGAAGAACGGTCATGGCGAAGTGATGACTATTGTTCCTTTGCCGGATTCGGGTTTTATGGCCCGGATGCATGCCGATGGCGTGGGCTATAGTACACAAAAATCCGAAAATCGGGCCGAATTCCAATTTTATGGCCCTAAAATGCCAAAAATGAGGAACAGTCATGGCGAAGCGATGACTATTGTTCCTTACGTCATTTTTATGGACTGACAAAATTTTATGCAATGCGGGTCCGGTCGCCTGGATGCATGCAGATGACGTGGGCTATAGCATATGAAAATCTGGGAATCAAGTGAAATTTCGATTTTCTGGCCCTAAAATGCCAAAAACCAAAGAACGGTCATAGCGAAGCGATGACTATTGTTCCTTAGGTCATTATTTATGGGCCGGAAAATTTTGGGAGATTCGGGTCCAGTCGCCCTGATGTAGGCAGATGGCGTGGGCTATATATATATATATATATATATATATATATATATATATATATATATATATATAGCACATAAAAATCTGGTAATCGGGCAAAATTTCAGTTTTAAGGGCTGTAAAATGCCCAAAATCGATGAATGGTCATGGCGAAGCGATAACTATTGTTCCTTGGGTCGTTGTTTATGGTCCGACAAAATTTTAAGCGATGCGGGTCCGGTCGTTCGGATGCATGCAGATGACGTGGGCTATAGCACACAAAAATCTGAGAGTCGGGCGAAATTCTAGTTTAATGGCCCTAAATTGTCAAAGGATGAGGAACGGTCAAGGCGAAGCGATGAGTACTGTTCCTTACGTCATTTTTGACGGGCCGACAAAAATTTAGGCGATTCGGGTCCGATCGCCCGTATGCATGCAGATGGTGTGGGATATAGCACTCAAAAATCTGGGAATCAGGTGAAATTATAGTTTTATGGCCCTAAAACGCCAAAAAATAAGGAACGGTCATGGAGAAGCGATGACAATAGTTCCTTAGGTCCTTTTCGATGGGCCAGCGAAAATTTTAGTAATTCGGGTTCAATCGCCCGGACGCATATATAGATGGTGTGGGCTATAGCACATGTAAATCTCGAAATCCGACGGAATTTCAATTTTATGGCCCTACAACGCCAAAAATCGAGGAACGATCATGGCAAAATAATGATTATTGTTCTTTGGGTTGTTTCTTATGGGCAGACAAAATTTTAGGAGATTCAGATCTGGTCGTTCAGATGCATGCAGATAGCGTGGGCTATATAGCACACGGAATTTGAGAATCAGGCGGAATTCCAATTTTATGGCCCTGAAAGTCTAAAAAATGAGGAACGGTCATGGTAGAGCGATGACTATTATTCCTTAGGTCATTTTTCATGGGCCGATAAAATTTTAGGCGATTCGGGTTCGGCCGCCCAGATGCATGCAGATGGCGTGGGCTATAGCACAAAAAAGTCTAAAAATCGGGTGTAATTCTAGTTTTATGACCCTAAAATGCCCAAAAACGAACAACGGTCATGGCGAAGCGATGGTTATTGTTCCTTAGGTCGTTTTTGATGGCTCGGCAAAATTTTAGTTGATTCTGGTCCGGTCTTCCGGATGCATGCAGATGGAGTGGGATTTAGCACACAAAAATCTGAGAAATAGGCACTACAAGAAAAAGGGTCTTTAGCGAAGGAAAATCTGGTCGCTATAGGTCCAAATACGGTCGTTATCGACCAATAACGACCAGTACAAATACGGTTGTTAAAGGTCTTGACGTTAAAAGTTCACGACCGGATTCCAATCCTGACGTTAAAACTTTTTTAACGACAACAATAAATCCGGTCGTTATAGCACCTTTCAACGACAAAATTTCCCTTCGTTAATTGCCATTTCACCGTCGTTAAGAGCCTCTATAATGACAACTAATTCTGCTTTTAACGACCAAAATTACTCACGCTAATTGTGAATTGCTCTCAATAACATTACATTTAATGGCCAAAATTCTATTCGCTAATGGTATTTTTAATAAATATAATTAGATGGAACTAATGGATCACATCACCAAAAATATAAACATTTAATACTCATAAAACATCATTGTTAATGACAAAGAACTAATGCATCACATAGACTAAAATATATAAATATTCAAATTGTATGACATTATTCTTTTCAAAGTCCAAAAAGAAAAGAATAGAATTGTAACATCTAAATAGGGCAACTCAACCCTTTGCAAAACAAAGTAGGTTCCTCTCGTAATTCAACTTGGTCTTTAACATTTACAGCTGCTTCAACTCACTCAACAATAATCCTTGCTTCAATTGTGAACAAGTCCAATGAAGTAGTACCCATTGCTAGTTCATGAATGCTAGTTCTGAAAAACAATTGAAATGTTAGTTCATGAATGCCAGAAATAAAAAGGTAGATATTCAGACAAATATACGGATGTAGACGGATGTAGTGAGACAGAGAGAGAGAAGTTGTACCTATTTCCTTTGAAACACAGAATATAAACTGCACCCATTTCCTCTGAATTATGACAAATGTTACCATTGAAAGATCTAGAAAGAAAAGAAACACGTAACTATAAATCTACCTTCAACTGCACATTAATGATAAGCTAATCTGCAAAGACAAAAAAGGTGTAATCAGCTAACAGGTGCTTCAAAAAGTTTGGCAAGTCCGTTCTTCCAACTTCGCTACGTCTATCTTCAAACTCGCCCTTTCTTCAACACTATTAGAGATTAAAATCCTATTCCGCCATATTAACAAGCCATCCCTTCTACAAACCTTCTTCATCACAGTAGGATATATGTTCATTTTTTTAACATTTACAGCAATGGGACGATGGAAATATCCTGCAAAGTCTTTCAATTCTAACATTGTAGTTCATTCCCTCTATTCTGTTAAAGAAAAGTGGTCCTAATTCAAAATATTACGATGAAAAAAGACAGCAAAATCTCTACATAAATGTATAGCGCAAAAGAAAACTTTAACAAAAATTGAACAATCAATTCCTGCTAAGATGTCTTTGTTTAAGCTTTCAATATGACATACTACAAAAGTGTGACATGTTTCATGTCTAGTCATTTCCCTTGACCTCTCTTTACTGTTTCATATCTGTGGTTCATTTGGCAATCTTCTGCTTAAAGATTATCCTAGATCATTATGTCAGTGATATAGAGCTAATGGAGTACCATTTGAAATAGAATAAAATAAGGTTTCACTCATAGGATTAACTCGAGCTAAACAAAACTAATATCTATTCACCTTTTTGTGATTAAAGAACTGACAAAGAAAGTTCCTGTTGGAGAAAATTGAAGTAGATTATGGATGTCAAGTTCGTCCCAACCATCAGATTCAACACTTAAAGCTTCACAGAAATCATAGAATGGATCTTGTAGCAAAATGTAACCTTCATGCTTACATGTGTCAAGATATTGAATTACAAATTGCTTCACATAGCTGGTACAACCCTTTCTAAAATCGTTAAAGCAGAAGACAAAACTAACAATTAAACTTGTCGAACAAGTGCATAAAGTACATTATAAACTAGAGCAGAAGAGGGGAAAATCCATGTTCGAGAAGAGCATAAAAAGAACTAAATATTTGGGACGACTGAAGGCTATGGTGAACAATTTAAGGGTTGTAATGAGCTTAAGCAGTGTGCATAATCGAAGCATTTAAGTTTTAACCAAAGAAGAAGAAGGAAAACCTGTTGAAGCGTGCAATCATTGTAAAGAAAGACTCATCAAATGGTAACTGTAGTGATAGCCAAATAACAGGATAATATCTTTCCTAGAACAGCAGTTCTAGACAATTAACGCCAAAACAATATCATGATTTGTCGAAACAAGGGACAGAGCTCGATTGAACTTTACCAAACTGAACGAGATGGCATTCTGTGACACGAAGGCATATTTGAAGAGGTACAACGACCCCTTTCAAGCCAGGATTTAGTGCCTAGGGTTACATAAATTTCAGTGACTCAGACGACGAATTGGAAGACGTATGCGATGGTGAATCAAAATAGATTGAAGGCTTTTGGAATAATTGACTGTGATCTCAAATTAAGAATAAAAGAGGGCTGAAATCAACAGAACGATAACGAGGGTTTCTTTTGCTCTGGGAGAGTTAGGATTGGGGAAGGGGAAAGGAAAATAATTAACGTCCATTTTTTTAATCAATTAGTACAAATTAGTTTTACCGTCCGGATATTAAGTCTTTTAAGGGCCGTATATTGTCCCTTCGTTAATATGAACTTAAAAATTGGCTTTAACGTCCACAAAACAATGTGGCCTATAGTACACTTATAACGACCAGATCTAGGTCCCTTCGTTAAAAAGTGATCTTTAAAAGTTAATTTTTCTGTAGTGGGCGTAATTCCAATTTTATGACCCTAAAACGTCAAAAAAGAGCAACGGTCATGCCGAAGCGATAACTATTATTTTTTAGGTCGCTTTTTATCACTCGTCAATTTTAGGCAATTTGGGTTTGGTCGCCCGGATGCATGTAGATGGCGTGGGAATGAAAATCTGGGAATGAGGCGTACTTCTAGTTTTATGGCCCTAAAACGCCAAAAAATGAGGAATGATCATGGTGAAGCGATGACTATTGTTCCTTAGGTCGTTTTTTATGGCCCGACAAAATTTTATGACCACAAAATACCAAAAAATAATATTTGTCATGGTGAGTATTGCTCACAAGGTCATATCTGATGGATCCACCAATTTTTAGGCTTTTCGGAGTTTGTTAACCAAATTCAAAAAAATTATCATGTATATAAACATACGAAAAAATAAACATAAGCATTAATTCTTGAAGGTCATATGCGATGGTACTACAAATATTTAGGCCAATATGGAGTCCGTCAACCAAATTCTAGAAAATTATTATGATATAAACACACAAAAAATGGACATATTATTAATTCATGTTTTATTACCCCGGAACGCCAAAAAATATTATTAATCATGGTGAGTATTACTTACAAGGCCGCATCCGCTGGTTCCACCAATGTTTAGGCCAATCAGAGTCCGTCAACCAAATTCAAGAAAATTATCATGTATATAAACACACGAAAAAATAGAAGTCATAATTAATTTCTATTTCATAACCCCGTAAAGCCAAAAATCGATGTCAGTCATGGCAAAGCCATGGGTATTAGTTACTAGGATATTTTCGATGAACCCATAATTTCAGATCAAGCAAAGTTTGGTAACTTTTTAAGCGTAGTTAGAATCCAAGTGATCGTGCAGAGCACGGGATCAGGTGCAGTATGCTTGTGTTGATGCTTTTATTTCTTTTGAGATTGGAAAGCGTTTGAATGCTTATGACTATTAATCTTCTTTCTCTTCTCTTGATACATTGGATTGATTTAAACTGCTTAATAGGTGTATCTTTTGGGTTTCGATGAAGATATCGTGTATCATTCTAACTGCATATTAGGGTTTGTTTTATATTTGGGGGGAAAAACAAAGATGGTTTTGATTGCTACTGTTTTTCTGCCTTCTTTGGTTCTTGCTTTGCCTTCATACTAAAATTAGTTCAGTTCTTGATTCCTATCTTTTTAATTTATATAAGTTAACAATCGTTGAATTAAGCATGTTGCATTTGATGTATTGTTTAATCGGGTTCAATGTGAGCAATAGGCTACTTATTAGCAATATATATGTATTCTATCATCATTCAACTATGTTCTTCTTCGTGTTCTTCTTAAGTAGTAGTGTCACAAACCTTGAGCTAATTGTAATACTAGTATTTCTTGCAATTTTACCCTTGGGGAACATTAGAACAAGCTAAAACTTTATGTGCGTTCTTGAGGAAAAAAGCGTTTTTGAAGTTCAATCAGATTACGAAGACATTGAAATTTCACTAGTAAAAAAACAATACATAATCTTATTAATGTCTTACAAAGATTCAAGTAACCATGTTATCGAACCAAAAAAATAAGAAAAAAGAAAATGAAATAGTGGAAAAACAAAAGATGCTACATAGATCAGTAGTAAGGTATAATGTTTGAGTACCTTGTTGTATTTTTCTTCTTCAGAATTTATAAATAAAAGTACATGAAAATACTAAGCCCGAGTGATTTAAATAAATAAAAAATGTTACATATTCATTGGCTTATATGTGTATACAAGTGTAGAGGTAACCTAGGATTAGGAACAACCTGTAATGAAGTTTGCATGTAGGTGACTGTACCAGGACTCTCCAACATATCAACATCTTCAAGCTTAACACCAGGAGGCAAAGACCAAGTAAACTGGTGCAACAAATGTGCTAACATAGACGTGACCAAATTAATGGCAAGATTCATACCTGCAGCGGCAGAACAAACAAAATATAAGAAATAAACATACAAAGAAGACAGGAAATTCAAAATTTTATGGCAAGATTCATACCTGGACATATACGTCTTCCGGCACCAAAAGGCAGTAACCTATAGTCATGTCCCTTCATGTCAACATCCTCTTTTACAAATCTTTCTGGCCAAAATTGCAAAGGATCTTTCCAAATTCTTGGATCACGACCTAAGGACCAAACATTAACATGCACAATTGAACCTTTAGGAATGTTGTAACCACTCACTTTGACATTGTTACTTGCCATATGAGGTAGCATTAGGGGAGTTGGAGGATGCAACCTTAGTGATTCTTTGACTACATATTGTAGATAAGAGAGTTTAGAGATATCTGATTCGTTTACGATCCGATCTGACCCGATAACCCGGTCTAACTCCTCTTGGACCTTTTGTTGAACCCTTGGATTCTTTACTAGTTCTGCCATAGCCCATTCAACTGTAATAGCTACTGTGTCCATCCCTGCTGTTATCATATCCTGCAAATATTTTTATTCACAACACTTAGTCATATGATTTTATAATTCCAACTACAGAAAAATAAAATCTTTATGCGAAAACGAAAAAACTCCACTTTCGCATCACTTGTTGACCTGCAGACATTTACGTAAAGGATAAAAATTTATAACATTTAACCTAAGCAAACTTTGTTTAGATTGCAATATATTTTTTAAAATAAAAATAAATCCGCTATGTTAATGTCAAGATCAGACTGACCCTTACTAATAGATTAATATGGAATTAGATTATATACACCTACCATATAAATAATATGAACAATTATTTGTAGTTAGTATCTTTTAGTTTACCTAGAAGTGTAAATATCACCGTAAGCACATAGAAGTTAAACTCTATTAATATCTAGAAATAGATCTATACTGTAACTTATGGGTTCATGCAATCCTGATCCTATATACGTATTAACAAATCAACTAAATGCCTATAAAAATTTGACTATGAACTCAATTTTTACTGTATATTAACTTGAATTTGTTGTATGACCTATAGAACTTTAAATTCTGAGTCTGCCTCGAAAAGTATATCCAATATGTAATAATAAAAAAAGGAAATTAGTATACTTACCCAAAGAAGGCCAATAACGGTGTCATCACTAAGATCATACTGCTTCTGAAGGGTAAGCAAAGCATCAACAAAATGGTGTTTGGTTTCCCCAGTTTTGTTCCTAGCAAGAGTGTGTTCTTCCATTATAATTCTTGTAAACTTTTCCAAACGTCTGTCTTGAGCCTCGAGAGCTTCATTATCATCCTTAAAAACCCAACGCAGCCATGGAACAAACTCTCCCAAATTAAGCTTTCCTCCAATCTTTATGCCATTGGAGACTATGGCTTTGAGCTCTTCACCTTGCTCATCAACTTCACCTTCTGAGTTCATAAATCTCTTCCCAAATGTTAGTCTTGTTATGTTGTTGAATGCTACTGAT
Source organism: Nicotiana tabacum (assembly GCF_000715075.1). Taxonomy (NCBI): domain Eukaryota; kingdom Viridiplantae; phylum Streptophyta; class Magnoliopsida; order Solanales; family Solanaceae; genus Nicotiana; species Nicotiana tabacum. The sequence goes on along the minus strand of NC_134103.1, from coordinate 70,092,146 downwards.
CCCAAGTAGTTCCTCAACATCAAGGTTTTACTAACATTGCCTGCACATATACACATATTACATATGAGTTTAAGCTCTATGCACTAATAGTAGTGATACGTAGAGTATAATAAAATGATTTTAGATATATGCACTGACTAATAATTATTCCATTATAGCAAGTTTCTTATTATTTATTGTAGGTTACCATTGAATACATACTAAATATAGTTTTTTTTATAACTGCCTTTTAGATCACCTAATTATATAAATATTTTATTTCATCAATATATATAACTTAAACTCATAATTCCTATATATAATCATTTGTTGAAGCCTGGAGGATTCGGTTGTTGCATTTGGAGATATATTAACCATAATCTAATTCTCAGATGTTCGTATAAACAATTAACAAAAGGAAGAAGCTATCACTATCTAATTCTATACTTAGAGCAAGACCAATAATTACACCAATAATTCTATATTGATAGTCCTTTTCGTGTTAGGTGGTCTTGCACTAAGAGCAAGACCAATAATTAAAAAGTAAATAAGTTTTTGTAATAACACTTTCCTCTATTCAAATTGCTACTTGTCATAAGAGATCAGATATATCTTCATTCTTTATTCTACACCTCAGAGAAATAAATAACCAAAAACGTTGGATCTAAAAGTATATATGCCCTATCTTTATTGGAGGATTTCACTATTCAAATTTGGATCAATGTTCTCCTCATAAACAGCAACTTTTAGGACCATCAATCCATTATAGCATAGGGCTATGGGGCCATCATTCAAGAGTCAGCACACACACACTCAGGCAAGTAGGGCTCTCCTTTTACGTTTTCTACCTTTTCTCTTAGCATGGGGAAGTCTATTAATGACAAAAGGGGTGATCTCGTCTGTTTGCCGGCGGAAGAGAGTGAGTTTTCAAACCATCTTTTTTAGTCAGATAGCTTGTGATCGCTCATGTTGATTTTTTATTTAGTAAATATTCTATCCGTTTTATGTTACGTGGACTCCTAAGCGGATTTAGGATTTAAACTCTATGAGTTCAATTTTTATAATTTTTAAAGTTATGGGTTCATATCTAATATTTTTACAATTTTAATAAAATTTTACATATATATTTTTAGTCCGCATCAAAAATCCGCCGTGCGGTCATTCCAAAAATAAAGAATGACACTTTTCAACGTTCAAAAGCAAACCCCCATGCAAAAGAATGACACTCTTTATGACCATGTCAATTGATCTGACCCCAAGCAAACAACCCATGCTAACACTAGCCTTTGATCTAGCCCTTACGCGCGGAGCAACTAAGCCATTCGTATCTATATATACATTATTTATACAATTGGTAAAACTATATATACTAAGCCATTCGTAAAACTAACCTATAACAATTGGTAAATTTTGCACATATATTTTAAGTTGATTAATATGAGAAATAGAACTAGAACAACAACAACAATAACGATCCAGTGAAATCTCATAAATGAGGTTTGAAGAGGGTGGTGTGTACCCAAATCTTACCCCTATCCCGAAAGAGAAGAGAGGCTGTTTCCGAAATACCCTCAGCTCAAGAAGACGATTATTGCATATTGTAAATTAAAACATGCCTGTTAAATTGCGCACACACACACACATATATATATATATATATATATATATATATATATATATATATATATATATATATATATATATATATATATATATATATATATATATATACATAAATTCAGGTTTATTATGTTCGTCACTATTTCGTCGAGGTTAGGCTCGACATCTCCATTTTAAAATATTCAATCTAGCTATATAATTGGAACCTTCACTTTCTAAACATAATATCACACACACACACACACACGTATAGGGACCATATTAATTATTTACTTTTTTCTAGATATATACATTAATTATATACAATTATACACATGCATGTAATATATAAATTATGCATATATTATACATTCACTAGCTATTTTTAGTTTAAGTGAGAGGGTGAGAGGTTAATTCTTCATATATATATATATATGAAACTGAAACATATAACTAGCTATAAGCCTATAATTAACACACGCACAGAGAGAAGATCAGAGACCACTCTCTCCCTTTGATTAATATATATTATTATATTGCTTCCTTTTTGGATTAGTTAGGAAAAAATATCTCTTTAAAAAAGAAGCTTGTGCTATGGTGGGGCGATATCTATCTCATTTTGACTGGAATTAAAAAAAGCATTTTGCGTGGAATTGTAGTGCTTGTGTCCAAAAACAAAATCCTAACTACATTCCATTTAATCATTATTTATACAAAAGGACTTTATTTGCTATCAAACAACTGTTTAGCCGTAAGTTTTCGTTTTTCCTTTTGTTGGATTTATCATGGAATTATGTACTCAAACTTCTTATATGTCGCATGGCCAATTGGCCATAGAGAGATTATCCCTTAACATGTTCCTATATTTTATTAATTCAAGATTAATTTGCATTGTCTAAATAAGAGTTGCTATCAAATTTCAACAGAACCGCATTTAATTTCAAGATATGAAGCAAGCAATGAGAAAATTTCAAGATCTACCCAAAACAAAAATGGAGAAAGACAGTAAAAAGTAAAATGAAAAACTTACAAGGCTTAGTAGAGTCTCTGAAGATGTTTTCAACCATGGCAATAACTTCATCTTCTCTAATAGGTCTAAGAGCTTCAAGTCTTTTAGGAGTAAAAAGCTCAAGATTACAAAGCTTCCTTACTTTCACATAATGAGGCCCATAATCAGCCCAAATTAAATCCATCCCATTTTTACTAACATTTTCAAGAGGCTTAGTTCTAAACCTGTTGGCCAAATTTTGATCATTATCTTTCAGAACTTCTTTAGCTAATTCTGCATTATTCACCACCACATTTAGCTGTGAACCAAGATAAAATGAGAAGATGGGCCCATAAACTTGGGCCCATTCAGCAAAGCATTGGAACCTCACCGGCGTTATGTCGAAGAGGTTCCCGATAACCGGCCACGGCCACGGACCCGGCGGCAGCTTGGCCGTGAGCCGGTGGTAGAGTTTGTAAGAAAAAAAGATGAGAAATATAGATATGGAGAGTACTAAAAGAAGAGCCATTATGGGAAGTTTGTGGGTGAAGATATGAGGCACGCTATGGCCCCTTTATATACCAATTTTTTCATTCCCTTAAAGAAGAAAAAGTCGTACCTTTTATATATTTTAAAATTTTAATTAACTTTGATAGAATTAATGATTATCATGAATTGACAGAAACGATGATTATAACTATTATGACCATATCACATTCTTATGATTTTGCTCAACTTGAAAATGAGTGGACCACCCCTAGTTTAAGAATCTTCTTCTTTTTTTTAATTCCCCGCGGATATCTGATATTCGCATTAGGGCCCAACTAATCTGTTATATTTGTTCCGCATAAGATCCATTAGGGAGGAAGCGCTTCCTATTAATAGGTTTACTTTCTTTTCGAAGATCGAACCCGAAACATCTGGTTGAGAGTTTCTATCCATTCCACCACAATTCTGACGATACTTCAAAAATATATTACTAGCTAGTTGATTATTCCATATATAACAGACATTGACCTTATCCAAGGATTGCCTTATTTCTTTGATCCATAAATTTGGTTGACAAATTTATAAATTATAATTTACGGCATGACCAAGTTGACTCTTAAATGCTTTGACAGTAATAATGCCTCTGTCCAAATGGCAACTCTTTTCTTTTCTTTTTTCTTTTTTTTTTGAGGTTATTGGTGATTGTTTATTTATCTCATAATAAAAATATTTTAACCACACTGTATAGATTTTTTAATTTAAACACCCTTGCTAATGCTGAGAATGGTAGGATACCGTAAATTGGATTAAATCAATGCATAATATTGAGGAGCTAGTTTGATCTAACTTTTGAGATCGCGTTATTCAGTAAAGATATGTAATTTATAAAAGAAAAAAAATTATATCTATCTTGTCTCCTGCTGATGCCATTAAATGAGCTGAGAGAAAACCACTTATATGAGTTATGATACACTATTTTTCTGTTGAACAACTGAGTATTTTTCAATGCAAAAAGATCATTGGTGAACTTAGAGAAAGAAACATTCAGATAAAATTTACGTGAATTTGCAATAAATTCTGAGTAGAAATATTCAACTAAAACGAATAGTGTGATTTAGCTGCTACGACTACTACTATATCTAGCTTGCTGCTGCATTATTCAGTAGGTGACGACATATTGATAATAAGCTAGCTAACAAACATACCATCCTTATCTCAATTGGAACAGAAATTCAAAACTAATTTTAACGAAAATAGAATAAATTAATACATTATCGTCTTAACTTCAATATTAAGACTAACTCTACCTGTGTAAGCTCAAGCTCGCATTGTATGTTTTCAAACTCAAATAAAGGATGAAGGTTGCAGTATATTAACAACCAAAGTAAAACTAATCGATTTATGATAAAAATCAAATCAATAATTAAGGAGATTTGAACTATGTATTAGATTTGGATTGAGATGTATTTAAATGGAACGATATGTACATTGATAATTTATATGTATATCCAACCCCAATTTACTTGGTTTTGAGAGATAATTGGTGGTAATACACATATTAAGAATAAGTAAGATCTTAGGAAATATTTGAAAGTATATTTTGCTTTCAGACTAGCTAGTCACCTTGAAATAAGCATGACATAACAAAATTCGGCTCGTATCTCAATGCCAATTTTTGAATGGTCAAACATATCCCGTTTTGGTAAGGATAGCGATCGAGGCTAGCTCATGGCGTCTCCGCGTCATTACTATTAATAGTAAATATAAAGTTCTCTCATCTTTAAAAAGGAAAGATGTAATAATATTATATAAACTTCATTTATTACATTCATATTATATTTCATGATTATTCCTTTTTTCTCTTTTTTTGTTTTATGCATCAAATGTTCAAAACTCGCTACTTTCGCTAATTCGAAATCACATTAAATAACTCAACTAATGGGAAGTAAAATGCTTCCTATCTAAATATTTTTTATTCTCACGAGGCTCGAATTTGAGATTCTTGCTTTTGTTAGAATATATATTACAACACTGATGAACCTAACTAGGTCCGAAAGATAAATTTTATACCAACAAGGGTTGTGGTAGAATGGTAAGTACTCCTTCATCCGTAATCAAAGGTATCGGGTTCGAGCCTTGATTATGGTATCGCCTCTGTTACGGAGTGCTTTATCCCTAATATGGAACTTCTCGACACGAATTCGAATTTTTTCTAGCCCCAATACAAATACCGGGCGATGAGAAACCCAAAAAAAGAAAGGTAAAGTTTACGAATTGGCTCAATGTGTAAATGGGCAACCAAGTTGGAGGTCTAATGGGTCAGTGAATGCTGCGGATCCTTAATTAGGACGCGGCATACGCCATGAGCTAGCCTTGACCTCCATCTTTTATCAAGTCATGACATACGTTTGACCATTCAAATATTGACTTTTTTTTTTAAAGTTAAAAACATGTTCGAAAATTATATAATATATATATACTTTTGGATGCTCAAATTTCCGCCCTGATACAAGTACGATAAAAATTTCTTTCTGTATAGCTAAGACCATTAGTGTTGATGTCATGAATATGTAAGGATAATGTGTCCATGCGCCAGTTTTAGTTGAAAAATATTAAAAGGTCCGTCCAGCAGCGCGAAGCTAGAAACTCGAGTACGGATTTAACCCAATCCACTATCTTTGTTCAAACACTATATTTATATTTGTGTTAAAAAATTCATTACATATGTATAAATATTAAATTTAAAACCCAATTATTAGTACTTGAAATCGTCATTCTAAAATCCAGAACCATAAAATTAAAATCATAACTCCACCTTTAGATCCGTCTTGTTGAGATAAGGGTGGCTTATTAGACTGCGCATAAATTCTACTACAATGTCATATGAATCGGTAGCAAATAGCAATTGACAAGAACTTATGCACACTAAATATTTGTGACAATATGCTAAATTATTGTGAAAATATACATACCAGTCATGGTTCAAATGATAAAAAATTGTTCAAAATACGCACATCTTGTTATAAAATAAATGTTGTAAAGTAAAGACAAGTATAGAAAAACTGATATATTATTCAAACTTCAAACTTATGTACATAATGAACTGAAATCTCCTCTATTTATAGAAGAAAACATACTGCTATGTAAGTTGCTTCTGCAAGCTGCTGTGTAAGCTGCTTCTGCAAGCTGTTGTGTAAGTTGTTACTGTACCAGATATAGATAATCTTCTACCGGGGGTAATGTTTATCCATAACGGAGTACCGAAAGGATAAGCTCGTTATACCAGATATGATAATCTTCTACCGGGTGTAATGTTTATCCATAGCGGGGTACCGAAAGGATAAGTTTATTGTACCAGATATAGATAATCTTCTATCGGGGGTAATGTTTATCCATAATGGAGTACCGAAAGGATAAGCTCATTATACCAGAAATAGATAATCTTCTACTGGGTGTGATGTTTATCCATAACGGGGTACTGAAAGGATAAGCTCATTGTACCAGGTATAGATAATCTTCTACCGGGGTGATGTTTATCCATAACGGGGTACCGAAAGGATAAGCTTCTTCAGGAGACTTATTTCCAATAGAATACTAAATAGATAAACATATTTACGGCGGAGTCTCGTATAGATAAGCTTCTTCAGGAAGCTTATTTTCAACGGAGTACTAAATGAACATCCATAATATAATATATTTATAACACTCCCCTTGGATGTTCATTAAAAGTTAATGTGTCTCATTAAAACCTTACTAGAAAAAACCCCGTGGAAAAAAATTCTAGTGAAGGAAAAAGAGTACACATATTTAGTAATATGCATAACTAGTTATCTTATTAAAACCCTTATAAGGAAAAACCTGTGGAAAAAACCTTAGTAAGGAAAAAAGAGTATGGCACATATTTTACTCCCCCTGATAAAAACGTTGTTTCAAATATTTGAGTCTCTGCATTCCAATCTTGTATACCATCTTCTCAAAAGTTAAAGTTGGCAAAGATTTAGTGAATAAATATGTCGGATTGTCACTTGAACGGATTTGTTGTACATCAATGTCACCATTTTTCTGAAGATCATGTGTGTAGAATAATTTTGGTGAAATGTGCTTCGTTCTATCTCCTTTTATAAATCCCCCCTTCAATTGGGCTATGCATGCAGCATTGTCTTCGTATAAAATTGTGGATCTTTTATCACATTCCAAACTACATTTTCCTTGAATAAAATGAATCACTGATCTCAACCACACGCATTCCCTACTTGCTTCATGAATAGCTATTATCTCAGCATGATTTGAAGAAGTAGCAACAATAGATTGCTTTGTGGAGCGCCATGATATGACAGTACCTCCATATGTAAACACGTACCCGGTTTGAGATCGAGCTTTATGTGGATCAGATAAATAACCTGCATCTGCATAACCAACAAGATCTACACTACCATTGTTAGAATAAAATAAACTCATATCAAGTGTTCCCTTTAAATATTGTAATATATGCTTAATCTCATTCCAATGTCTCCGTGTAGGAGAAGAGCTATATCTTGCTAGTAAATTAACAGAAAATGCTATGTCAGGCCATTAGCAAGATACATAAGTGCACCAATTGCACTAAGAAAAGGTATTTCGGGACCAATGAGTTCCTCATCCTCTTCTGGAGGTCAGAACAAATCCTTATTCACTTCAAGCGATCGAAGAACCATTGGTGTACTCAATGGGTGCGCTTTGTCCATGTAAAAGCGTTTTAAGACCCTTTCTGTATAGGCATATTGATGGATAAAGATCTCGTATGCTAAATGTTCAATTTGCAGACCAAGACAATGTTTTGTATTTCCACGATCTTTCATCTCAAATTCTTTTTTAAGATATTCAATTGCCTTTTGGAGCTCTTCTGGAGTTCCAACAAGATTTATGTCATCAACATAAACAGCAAGTATAACAAATTCTGATGTCATTTTCTTTATAAAAGTACATGGACAAATAACATTATTTATGTAACCCTCTTTCAGCAAATATTCACTAAGGCGATTATACCAATACGCCCAGATTGCTTTAAACCATACAAAGATCTTTGTGATCTGATTGAATACATTTTCCGAGATTTTGGATTTGCTTCAGGCATTTTAAGTCCTTCTGGGATTTTCATATAAATTTCATTATCAAGTGAATCGTACAAATAAGCTGTAACTACATCCATTAGATGTATTTCAAGCTTTTCATGTAGTGCTAAACTGATGAGATATCGAAATATTATGCCATCCATAACAGGTCAATATGTTTCATCAAAATCGACTCCATGTCGTTGTGAGAATCCTTGTGCGACAAGGCAAGCTTTGTATCTTTCAATTTCATTTTTATCATTCCTTTTTCGCACAAAAACCCATTTATGACCAACTGGTTTTATACCAGCAGGTGTTTGGACTACTGGTCCAAATATATCTCCTTTAGCAAGTGCGTTCAATTCTGATTGAATTGCCTCTTGCCATTTTGTCCAATCAGATCTTTGTCGACATTCTTCGATAGATCGGAGTTCAAGATCCTCACTATCTTGCATAATGTTAAGTGCAACATTATATGCAAAAATATTATCCACCACTATTTCAGATCAATTTAAATTAATCCCTTCACCAATAGAACTTATTAAAAGCTTCTCACTCACTTGAGTCACGGGTTCATTGTTTTCTTCAGGAATCTCAGAACTAATCAGATCTTGGGTCTCTTCAGGGGATCCCTTCATAGTATCGTTTTGATCATTTGTTGATTTTCTTTTTCAAGGATTTCCATCCTTAGAACCCAAAGGTCTACCACGCTTCAGGCGCGCTTTAGGTTCACTAGCTCTCATTCTAGTAGATGGTCCTGTTGGGACATCAATTCGGATAGGCACATTCTCTGCAGCGATATGTGACTTAGTTATCCTTTTCAAATCAGTAGACGCGTCTGGCATTTGATTTGCTATATTTTTTGAATAGATGATCTTCTGGACCTCCTGATTACATATAGGGGTATGTGGATCAAAATGGGATAATGATGAAACTTTTTACACAATTTCTCTTTTGATTTCCTTTTTCTCTCTCCCTAATTGTGGGAAATTTGTTTCATCAAACCGACAATCTGCAAATAGAGCAGTAAATAAATCTCCTGTCAATGGTTCAAGATAGCGAATAATAGAGGGTGATTCAAACCCAACATATATTCCTAATCTTCTCTGCAGGCCCATCTTACTGCGCTGTGGTGGTGCTACTGGCACATATATATCACATTCAAAAATTCTTAGATGGGTAATATTTGGTTCATGACCAAAAACTAATTGTGATAGAGAATATTTATTATAATATGTCGGTCTGAGACGGATAAATGATGTTGTATGCAAGATAGCATAGCCCCAAACAGTAGTGTGCAATTTTGTTTTCATAAGTAGTGGTCTTGCAATCAATTGCAGGCGTTTAATAAATGACTCTGCAAGGCCATTTTGAGTATGAACATAAGTTACAGGATATTCAACTTTTATCCCAACTAATATACAATAATCATCAAAAGCTTGAGATGAGAATTCTCCAGCATTATCAAGGCGAATAGCCTTTATAGGATAATCTAGGAATTGTGCCCATAATCGAATTATTTGGGCTAATAGCTTTGCAAAGGCCAGGTTGCGAGATGATAGTAGATACACATGAGACAATCTTGAAAATGCATCTAGTAGGACCATAAAATATCTAAACAACCCACTTGGTGGGTGAATAGGTCCGCATATATCCTCATGTATACGTTCTAAAAAGGCAGGGGATTCAATGCCAACCTTCATTGGTGATGGTCTAGTGATCATTTTGCCTTGATAACAAGAATCACAAGAAAATTCATTATTTGTAAGAATCTTCAGGTTCTTTAATGGATGCCCACTCGAATTTTCAGTAATTCATCTCATCATTATTGATCCAGGATGGCCCAAACGGCCATGCCAAACCACAAAAATATTTGAATCAGTAAACTTCTAGTTTACGATAGAGTGTGCTTCAACTGTACTAATTCTGGATTAGTATAAGCCAGAAGATAAAGATGGTAACTTTTCTACAATGCACTTCTGGCCAGAAACATTCTTTGTAATACAAAGATATTCTATATTCATTTCATCTATCATCTCAACATGATACCTATTTCGGCGGATATCTATAAACCTCAACAAGTTTCTTCGGGACTTGGAGGAGAATAATGCATTGTCTATTATAAGTTTTGTTCCCTTAGACATAAATATAGTGGCTCTTCCGAAGCCTTCAATCAAACTTATATTACCAGAAATTATTGAAATATTTGCTTTTTTCCTTATGCAAATAAGAAAAGTATTTCTGATCTTTGAATATGGCATGAGTTGTTCCACTATCAATTACACAAATATCTTCATGATTGGTCTTTGATCCAAACATAATTTGAGGATTATCCATATTCTTCAAAATGACATAAACAAAATAAATATGATAGTAAACATCATTATCAAAGCATAACTTTTATTTATGTACAACAATTACATAACCATACTATCTACTACAAACAACAAAAATTAAAATATTTATATCTCTATATATTCATCACCGATCACATGACTTGTTTCTCCTTCTGGGAGTGCAAAGTAATCAGCTACATCCAAATGCATGAAGTTTAAATTATCTTCAGAAATAAAATTTGCTTCAGCATTTTTCTCTATCTTCTTCAGGGGGGCTTGATACAGCTCAACCAAGTGCTTTGGTGTACGACATGTACGTGACCAGTGCCCTTTTCCTCCACATCTATAGAATGTATTTTCTGCGTTTGTTGCTTGCACCGCTTTATGATTTTGTTCCTTCCTTTTCCACTGCTGGTGGTGAGGATGGTTCTTTGGTGCATTATTATTACCATGATTAGTATTTCTTCCCCGACCACGGCCATGACCATGACTGGGGACACGTCATCTTCCATGCTTAGCTTGGTGGAAGTTCGTCTCATTCACTTCAGGGAATGGACAAGAACCTGTAGGTCAGCTTTTATGGTTTTTCATTAATAGCCCATTATGTTGCTTGGCTACAAGAAGATGTGGGATAAGTTCAGAATACTTTTTGAATCCCATCTCTCGATATTGCTGATGCAAGAGCATATTTGAGGCATGAAAAGTGGTGAAAGTTTTCTCCAACATATCATGATCAGTAATATTATCACCACGTAGTTTCAATTGGGAAATAATTCTGAACATAGCAGAATTATACTCACTGATAGATTTAAAATCTTGTAGCCTTAGATGAGTCCAATCATAACGTGCCTGTGGAAGAACGACCATCTTCAGATATCTATCTTTCAAATTATTCCACAGTATGACTGGGTCTTTAATGGTGAGATATTCCATTTTCAAGCCTTCATCAAGGTGATGGCATAGGAATATCATTGCTTTGGCACGGTCTTGGTTTGATGCTTGATTTTTGTCCTTGATGGTGTCTGCCATACCCATCGCATCAAGATGAATTTAAGCATCAAGAACCCAAGACATGTAGCTTTTGCCCGATATATCCAGGGCTACAAATTCAAGTTTAAAAAGATTTGACATTAGATAGAAAAAGAAAGTCCGTACCTCTGATACTTTCAAAGTATTTGCTCGAGATGGCAGAGTCTCGTGCTGATAACCTGTTCTAAAATAAAGACTGTAAAGTAAAGACAAGTATAGAGAGAAACTGATATATTATTCAAACTTCAAACTTATGTACATAATGAACTGAAATATCCTCTATTTATAGAAGAAAGCAAGCTGTTGTGTAAGCTGCTTATGCAAGCTGCTGTGTAAGCTGCTACTGTACTAGATATAGATAATCTTCTACCAGGGGTAATGTTTATCCATAACGGAGTACCGAAAGGATAAGCTCATTATACCAGATATAGATAATCTTCTATCGGGGGTAATGTTTATCCATAACGGAGTACCGAAAGGATAAGCTCATTATACCAGATATAGATAATCTTCTATCGGGGGTAATGTTTATCCATAGCGGGGTACCGAAAGGATAAGCTCATTGTACCAGATATAGATAATCTTCTATCGGGGGTAATATTTATCCATAACGGACTACCGAAAGGATAAGCTCATTATACCAAAAATAGATAATCTTCTACCGGGTGTGATGTTTATCCATAACGGGGTACTGAAAGGATAATCTCATTGTACCAGATATAGATAATCTTCTACCGGGGATGATGTTTATCCATAATGGGGTACCGAAAAGATAAGTTTCTTCAGGAGACTTATTTCCAATAGAGTACTATGTAGATAAACTTATTTACGGCGGAGTCTCATATAGATAAACTTCTTCAGGAAGCTTATTTACAACGGAGTACTAAATGAATATCCATAATATAATATATTTATAACACATCGTACGTTTATTACAGTCATTTGGTTTGCATAACTATCCTATTCTCTTTAAGCTATCCCCCAGGATTGTTTCAATTAGCCATATCTAGCCATACTTAACTTTGCAGAGTCAAACTCACTTAAATGGAGTGGAACTGTGATAGGCCCCTGAGCTAAAAGCACCAAACATTTGGGCTAGACAAAGGGTACTAGACTTATGGGACTGGACCAAGTCTGTTCTTTGTCTCATTTGGACCCATTGGGCCTATCACTTGACTGAAACAACAAAATTGAAAACACCAACTTAACCTGTCATTTTTATAGTAGGGAGCTCAAACCTATTTAACCCCGCTCGTTTGTTAAACTCAGTCCATCTTGATCCAGCCCATCTAAATTTGGGCTGATTTTTAACCCAAATTGATTTATGAGTAACTTTGCTAAAATATCTTTAAAGTAACTTTTTTTATATGTGATATATGACCCTAATAAAAGAAAAAAGCCATATTTGATAATTAAACAATTTATTAAAAAATATATATGAATTAAAGTCTGGTAATAGTTGGGCGGGTTGGGATACGACTCATATTTTAGTCCATCTTGACCCAACCCATCTTAGCACAAGCAACTTTTGGACGGATCAATAACCCGTCGATTTATTGACTTAACCCATTTTGACCCGCCCAAAATCATCCCAACTCACCCATTTGATACCCCTATATTATAGCAATGTAGATAGCCCGTAATGAGGAGAAAAAAAGTAAAAATTGCATGGGGCGCCCTATTTTGTTACCCCTTTTTAACTTGTACCCATTTTATTTTTCCGTTTGCATCCGTACCCTTTTTTAGTTAAAAGCGTTTCAAAAAGACGATTGTCCTTCTTTAATAAAAGACTATTGACAAAACTGTAGACTACATGACAAAATTTCAGCATATTTTGGTATGAAGTTTTAGCAAATAAACTAAATAACTTCAGCATGCATTAGCAAAAACTCATTAGAAAATTACATACTGCAAGACAAAAACTTAAGCATGTTTAGTCTGAAATTTTAGCAAATGAACTAAAAAAATTCAGCTTGTTTAGACTGAAATTTCGGACAAAACGCAAGACAAAACTGTAGACTACAGGACAAAACTTCAGCATGTTTTGGTATGAAGTTTTAGCCAATGAACTAAATAACTTCAGCATGCATTAGCAAAAACTCATTAGAAAATTACATACTGCAAGACAAAAACTTAAGCATGTTTAGTCTGAAGTTATATCAAATGAACTAAAAAACTTCAGCTTGTTTAGACTGAAGTTTCGTATAAAACTCATGACAAAATTGTAGACTGCAGGACAAAACTTCAGCATGTTTTGGTTTGAAGTTTTAGCAAATGAACTAAATAACTTCAGTATGCATTAGCAAAAACTCATTAGAAAATTACATACTGCAAGACAAAAACTTAAGCATGTTTAGTCTGAAGTTTTAGCAAATGAACTAAAAAACTTCAGCTTGTTTAGACTGAAGTTTCGGATAAAACTCATGACAAAATTGTAGACTGGAGGACAAAGCTTTAGCATGTTTTGGTATGAAGTTTTAACAAATGAATTAAATAACTTGAGCATGCATTAGTGATCTCGTCCAATTTTGAGGATATGAAAACGGTCGATGCAATAATAGTACCCAACAGAGTCGGGGTTGAATTCCACAGGGAGTTATGTGAATGGGGGTTAGTAGTATATATCTTAAAACGTGAGTTTGTATATCTTAATTTGCACTTCCGCAATATTGGGTTTTATTTGGAAATCTAAGTTAGACTGCAATTGCGATTTAAAGAATGGAACTAGGAGATTGTTATTGGTTGTTTTTCAAATGATAAAAAAACCTAGGGCTATGACCTTCACCTAGGTGTTCGCTTAATGGGTTGTAAACTTTAAAGCTTGTTTTATTGGTCGGGGTGTATTATAGCTATCAACACTCAAGTACCCACTCAATACCTCTCGGTCAGAGAGTGATTTTGCCCAATTTGACTTTCTCAAGCCCAAATGGGTATTTGAACAAAGCAGTTGATAATAAGCTCAAGTCGGGTTTTACTATCTCTAGGTTCAACCCTTTAATTGGGCTTATCAATCTCTCGATTAACCCAATTTCTTGCTAGCCAAGTTTTTCTAGACTAGGTCTCTCTTACTCAAGTAGAGACCAAGTCAAAAAGCCATGAAATAATATTTGCAACCATTAATTATTCAAATAAAAGCAAGAACAAGGCTAGATAATCAACACCCAACCATAAACAAGCAATAAATCAAATACCCATTAAGTTTACACACTAGGGTTGGGTCATAACCCTAGTAAAAATCTAGCTACTCATGCTTAAATTATTAAAACAAAAAAGAAGAAGTGATAATTAAACCCATATTAATAATTAAAATGATAAAATCAATATTCAAAATGCTCAAAATAGCAAATACTACTAAAAGAACAAAGGAAAATGTCTAGAGTGGTTGTTGATGTCAAAAATTCCAAAAGTTAACATAAAAAAAGTGAAACTCTTCTATTTATACGGTGCGGAAATTTTCGGACAAAATTGTCCTTTCGAAGTTTCTACGGCCGCACAATTCCATGTGCTGTCCGCACTTTGCTTCAGCTTGACAGGATTGGACTCTTGCGGATGCACAATTCTGAATTGCGGCTGCATCTCTCTCTTTCTATTGTCCGCACATTTTTTAGTGCGACCGCACATGACTCTTTTGCGGACCGCACAAATGCAACTGCAGCCGCATAGCTGATCTTCTGCGGCCACACAATAATTGTATGGTCCGCACTTTCGTTGAACTTGATATGCATGTTCTCAGAACTTTCAGTCTTGCCTTGCTTCTGCGGCCACACATTTCATGTGCGGACCGCACTTCTCACAGATCTCTGATAAGTTCTTCTGCACAATCTGCGGCCGCATATAATAATCTGCGGTCCGCACTTTAGAGCTTCTGTGCCTGTTTTTGTCCTTGGTTCAGATTACTACTTTTTGAGTTAGATTTCATCTTTGAGGCTCATTTTCCACCATTCCTGCAATTAAGTGATCTCGCCCAAATCATACCTCAGTTTGGGGTTGTGAAGAGGTCAATTGCAATAATAATACACAACTAGGAGTCGGGATCGAATCCACTGGGAGCGTGGATGGGATTATGTATATATTTGGACTAAGCACGTAAATTGTCTAAGATGCACTTCCACAAACTGTGTTTTGATTCTACTTCTAAATTATGCCACGGTTTGCAAATGTAAAGCTAGAGAATAATATTTTTGGTGTTGTTTTTCAAGTATGTAAAAGATCTAGGGCTGTGACTTCCACCTAGGTGTTTGCCTAACGGGTTGTGGGCTTTAGAGTGGGTTTTATTGGTCGGGGTGTATTATAACAATCAACACGCAATTACCCACTTAATACCTCTCGATAATTGAGTGGTTTTGCCCAATTTGGCTTTCTCAAGTCCAAATGGGTAATTCACAAAACAATTGATAGATACTCAAGTCGGGTTTTACTATCTCTAGATTCAACCCTTTAATTGGGACTATCAAGTTGTTGTTAGCCAAGTTTTCCTAGACTCAGCCTCTCTTTCTCAAGTAGAGACTAAGTCAAATAGGCTTGAATCAATGTTTGCAACCATTAATTCTACAATTAAAGCAAAAACTAAGCTAAATATTACACACCCAACCATAAACAAGCCCTAAATCAAATACCCATTAGGTACCCACACTAGGGTTGGATCACAACCCTAGCTAGAAATTTATCTACTCATAGATGAAAATGAAAAAATTAAAGAAGAATAGAAGATTAAACTCATATTCAGTGATAAAGAGATAAAACTCCAATGTAAAATAGACAAACTATCATAAAATTTCCTAAAGCAGTAAATAAAAACGGCTCCCAACTTTCAGATGTGCAAACGTTTCCTAATTTTTGTCAAAAAAGACTATTTATACACAGCTGAAATTTTCGGATAAAATTACCCTTTCGGAGGTTCTGCGGCTGCACAATTCTATGTGCCATCCGCATTTTGATGTAGAGCTTGACAGGAGGGACTTCTGCGGCTGCACAATTCTGAATTGCGGCAGCACTTCTTCAGGTTCTACGGACCGCACATTTCTGAGTGCGGCCACACTCTTGAGTTATGCGGCCGCACAATAATAGTACGGTTCGCACTTCTTGATGGACTTAAAGTTGGGACTCTCTGATCTTCCTCTTCTGCGGCCGCACAATTATTGTGCGGTCCACACTTTTCAAAGAAGCTCTGACAGAAATCCCTTCATGATCTGTGGCCGCAGACAAAATTCTGCGGTCCGCACTTTACCCTTTTTGCTTGGTTTTAGTCCTTGTCCAAAATACTCCTTCTTGAGTTGAATTTCATCGCTTTGGCTCATTTTCCAATACTCCTGCAATAAAGCATATTTTATCAGTTTTCGGGAATACCTTTAAGCATTTTTGAGCTAAAACGAAAGTAAAAAGGGCACAAATAAGTAGTCAAAATACCCACTTATCAACTCCCCCAAACTTAAGCTTTTGCTTGTCCTCAAGAAAATAAGGTAATTCCCGCCTCCACAAGAAAAGAGTTACTTCAGCTAGCCTAAGGTGAATCAAACACACATCAATTGGGACCAACAATTACCCACACACTCATGAATTATCAACAAGGCCCATGTTTCTTTTTATTTTTCTTTTTCTTCTTTTTTATATAGGTTTTGTTTTGAGCTAACTGGTTTTGAAGTGAATTGCAGGAATGCGTGTGCTTTACAGGAACTGTGCTTGAAAAATTGGTCAAGTGTTGAAAAAGTGCGGATCGCACAATATTGAATGCCACGACAGAGAGGAGTCTGCGGCCGCACAACTGGAGACCAAAAAATGCAACTCTATGAAGTTTGGAATTATATAGGAATGGCCATTCTGTGGCTGCACACGAAATTATGTGGACCGCATAAATATCTGCGGCCACACTCAATTTTGTGCGGACCGCAGATCTTCACAAGGGTTCAGGTAAAGAGTGCGGACCGCACTAAAAAATGTGCGGCCGCACTCAGCTTCCTTTTTTGACCTAATTTGGTCAACCTATAAATAGGCCCTCATAGCTTTGTTTCAAACTTTACGCACTCTGAACACTTGAGACTAAGGCAAGCACAGTGCACAAAAAATTATTTCACACTCCACACACATTTCATCAGCCTAGATTCTACCATGCATCCTTCATCACTAGTATGTTCAATTCATGTTTAGATTTTTCAAGTTTTCTTAATTTTTGTTTTTAAGTAGTATAGTTATATTTAGGCCTAAAAGGTCAAATGTTCATCATATGTGCTTAGAATTGTGTGGGTAATCTCATATGCACTCATTGGGGGCTGGGTAAATCATATATCATGTTTAATTTGCCAATACCATGTCTAAACAGTGCAAAATAATTGCAAAACCTAAGTTGAGTGTCATATTATTTTGAATTGTGCGGCCGCACATGAAATTGTGTGGTGCACAGATCTTGAGTTAGGGAAACAATGTATGCATGCAATGTGCGGACCACACTCAAAATTGTGCGGTCCGCAGAAAAATATGTGCTACCACAAATTCAACTTCAGAGAATCAGTAGTCTGAGCCTGGTCTTGTGCGGCCTCACTCAAAATTGTTCGGTCCGTATTTCAGTTGTGCGACCGCACTTCAAAATTGTGCGGTCCGCACAAGGCAGTCTACGGCCGCACTCAATATTATACGGACCGCACTTTCACATATGCACACTGTTGTTCCTGCAACTGTTAACACACTGCTTCTGGACTTTAACTGACTTATGTTGTTTTGTATTGCAGACAATGGTTTGATCAAGAGGTATAAGTGATACTTCTAAAGGGAGGGGTGAACTCTCCCAAGGCCGAGGCAAGGGTACTCAACCTCTCGCAGTACAGACGAAAGTAATAGCCAAGAAGCAAACCACTGAGAGAGGTAGGGCCACAGAGCCCTCAGAATCAAGCTCTTATGTCCCGTCTAGGGAAGCCTCTGAGGGTCACTTAGTGGAGGTACAACCTGAGGCCCAGTCCCAACCACCACAATTCACTGGGAGATACCAACTCCGCAACGAACCCTCCACTACAGCAAGTTCTTCTGAGGGTTCAGATGCCGGCAACCAGGGTTCAGAGCCCTTCTCTACACACACTCCCCATGCACCAGTTGCAGTAGATGATGATGATGATGATCCTGATGATGGTAGAGGAGGTGACACTAGAGTGGGCGGCCTAGAGAGGTCGAAGAGGAAGGAGGCATGGGAAGATAGGTTTGTGAGCTTGACAGCCTTCACAAAGTTCAGAGAATGGTGGCCCCGGAGATCGCTCACACTTGAGCGATAGTTCTTATTGAAGGATTTGGATAGATACAATCCAAATGTGCTTAGACAGTTCAGGGAGCACAAGGGGTGGATGTGATTCACCTAGAGTGTTATGGAATCCAAGGAGCATTTGGTACAGGAGTTCTATGCCAATGTGACACACATCAAGAGGGGTACCAAAGTGACCATGGTGAGGAACTTGAAAGTCAGATTTGACCAAATCACTCTGAACACTTACTTGTGGTTCGAGGAGGTAGATCCAGTCCAGTACTTGGAGCAACTTTCTATGGGTGATGCAGCTCGGTCTTGGCTAGTAGAGATCTTGGAAGATCCAGGACCACGACCACCATGGATCACAGCGGGGGTTCCCATTGCACGGGCCACCCTCAATTTTGAAGCAAAAGGGTGGCAAACGTTTGTGTGCAGCCGTATAGACCCGATCCAGAATGAGAACAATCTTCTAATTCCCCGGGAAGTTTGGATGGCATCTATCATGGCCGGGTGCCCAATCAATGTGGGTGCCATCATGTCAGTCAATAAGTTAATGGTTGTCAGAAAAGGTGAAAGCTCCTACCCATATCTCAACACCCTCACAACATATCTCACGGATGCAAAGGTGGAGCCGAGGAGTTTTGATACAAATGTGCCGACCAAAAAGCCCTTCTCATGGTACTCTTTGCAAGGTCCGGGAAACCCAAAGTTGAAGGGTAAGGCAACTGCTACCGTTGGCCAGTCTGATGAGCCATTGGTGGTGGTTACAGATTCAGCTGCTGAGCCTTCTACAACTCCCATGCCTTCTGCAGCTGCCATGCCTTCCACAACAGACAATCCTTCCACCGAGACAGCTGACATACCACCACCAAGTGAAGAGTTGATGGGATTCAAAGAATAGCAAAAGTGCAAAGCATGGAGAAAACAAAGAAGGATAAAGTGAATATCATGACCAAGAAAGAGTGATGTCAAGTCTCTCTAGTCCCCCTAAGGAAAAAGAAAGTGACTCAAAGAGTCGGCAAAAGCATGAGCCAAAAAGAGAAAATGGAGTGCTTAAGGAAAGATGAACCCGTTCTATTCCAACATTTCCTACCTTAGTCCAAAAGCCTTCATTATATGCCAAAAAAGCCCTACGTGATTTCAAGCCGAGTAAGCTTACATTAGTGGTGATCTACATGAGGGGCAAGCATATGGTACTTAGAGCCGTACTTGTGACATTCTTTTGAGAGTGATGAGCGAACTTTTCACAAGTCATTGAATTGAGTGCTACATTCTTAAGTGAGATGAGCTAACAGAGAGTATATGAGGAGAAGTTTGGGATCCACAGTGACCTACATGAAGGTGCGAACGTCCTTGATGAGTAAAGTCAACTCTTGATGCTCAAGTGTCACATTGGAGCTTTTCGTGCTTTAACCTTCAAAAAAGGACGAACTTGTGGAGATCTGTGATTTGAACCTCTTTTGGTTCGATCTTGTGGAGATCTGCTTGCCATGTTTAGGCAAGCAGTATAGGAGAGTAATCAATACCCGGAGGAGGTCATATATGGCAAGTAGTAGCCATATAATCCCATATTAGACGGGATTATGAGAGGATTTAGGGGGTGGCGGCTAGGGTTCTTGTCACACCCCAAAACCGACGAGCGCGACCGGCGCTCAGCCGAGTAAACCCGGCCGAGCAAGCCTGTTAGATTCTCTATCCCCAATTCACCCATAATCAAGAAAAGACATGATTTCATAAATTATACAGCAAGAAGTTCATACATACGATGCTAAATCATTTGATTAGCCATTGAGCCTTTAAGTCTCAAAATATATACTTCTTATAGTTCGAATGGAACAAGTGATCAAACACAACATAACTAGTTCAACATTCCCAATACCCATATACAACCCACATAGAGTCTACGGAGCCTCTAAATATACAAAAGAGAGTAAAGATGGTGCCGGCAACAAGGCCCTGACTATACCTCAAAAGTGACCACAATATAAACAAAAGGTACAATACATGACCCCGGAATGAAATGGGGTTCACCGAGTCTGCTGAGAAGATGATGATGTAACACTAACTACGATCAACAATGTCTGCTATGTAACCACCTGCATCCATTTAAAGATGGAGCGCCCCTGGTAAAAGGGACGTTAGTACCGTCGAATAGTACTAGTATGTAAAGCTAAAATACCATCTCAATAGAATGGACAATAATACAAGGGGGAAACAGTCATGAGTTCAATAAAAGCTTTAAAACAATACTAAAACATCAAGTAAGGATCACATAAGTTCTCAAGTTAATTTCCATCTTATTAGGTTGGGTAATCTTTAGTGCCATATTCCACAATGCACAAAACCACCGTGTTCTTATACAGAGTCCGATCTCGCCACGATCGGTTAGGTCATCTCATTTGAGACATCACCCATATCTATAATTTCAATTATCATTTCCAGCACAGTTACTACTATGTGTGCGGCATGGCGTCCGATCACGGCCCGATCGACTAGGCCATCTCACTTGAGACATCAACCATAACCACAATTTCAATTATCTCACATCATAGTTCTCTCATATTCTTTCGATTCATTGGCACTAGTAATCACGATTACAAATCATTCTTGGAACTTGGCCGTATTTCATAATTTCAGTCCCTTTTTCACATTCAAATATCATTATCATGATCATTATCAATAATAATAAGGCTTCCCATTCAAGACAGTAAGTTCACATAACACAACAATTTGGGAATCTTAGGCACATAGAGGCTTTTCATACAATTTGGCATAACAACCTTTATTTCGATCTTGACATGAAGTCATAACATTTCTAACACATATTCCACATTTTGAACATATCCTCAAATGGCAAGATGACATGATAAAAACATTTAGAATAAATATTGAACATATATCCTTCGACACAACCACATTAGAAATAGCCAATTCAATAATGATCAAGGTCTTACTTCAATTACATGAACACCGTGGAATTCGATTCTAAAAAGAAGGGGATTTAGCCATACATACCTCAATCCTTCTCTTAATTATACTACAACTATATACTATACTAAGCAACTTCAATCTACAATGACAACATCCAATGGAACCAATATTAGTAACAAATTTCATAGTTTTGGTCATTTATGCATTTTATCAAACATCTAGTAGGCATGAATCTCTACATCTCTTACTCGTAAAATTAGTTCATCCAATTACTACCATTTACCAATAATTTATCCCACCATCCTTCTTGAACAATCCATAACTCCAAACATCACATACATGACCATCCATCCCCCTGAACTAACAAAATTCCATCAAGTAATCACCTTTCAATCTCTACAATTGTTATGTATTTAAATTGGGAACTTATGGCTTCTAATCACCATACCATAAGTTTAAATACTTAATTCATACCCATATTCTCATAATATATCCATACATGTAAGTTTAAGGGTGTAGGATTACCTTTTGGAAGAAATCTTGCAAAACCCTCCTTTGAGTTCTTGAAGAAATTTCTTGAAGATCTATGTATTTTATGGAGGATTGAGTTAGTTTTAGGGTGGAATTGATGGAATGAAACACCAAATTAGTAGGGATTACTCACCTTGAAGATGGGGGGAGTTGGAGGTCTTGAGAGAGTGGAGGAAAACCCCAAAGTTCGGTCAAGAAAAATGGGGTAAAATGAACCCCGAATAAGTATATAGCATTTCAGGCATCACAGGCAGCGTGGGGCGCTACCTGTGGCCCAATTTCTAGAACCTCAAAAATTCCAGCGCCAGGGCTAGCGCCCCACGCTACTCTGGGCGCTGGCGATGGGAAATCTTTTATATTTCGCCTTGAAATGGGCATAACTCTCTCATACGATGTCTGAATTCGATGATTCTTTTTGCTATGGCTCCGTAATTTCAATACGGATCTAATGCTTCAATAAAAACTGAATTTGGAGCTCATTTGCTAAATGTAATACCACATATATGCTAAGAAATGACGTCGTTGAAATACTTTTGATGTCAAAATAATGCGGTTCCACCCCATAGATCTCCTTTGATACTTGGATATGTTATTCCCGAATACCGTTGTCGCACTTTAAAAAATTAAATCATTAGAAAATTTTAACGGGGCCTTACATTCTCTCCCGCTTAAGATCATTCGTCCTCGAATGAGGGTTAGAATTTTCCATTGACACCCAATGTGACTTAAATTCTCATCCACACTTCAATAGTTCCCAATATTTACTAACTCCAAAATTTTTGCCAGAGTCTCCCCTGTGACTAAGCCTATCCACCTGTCAGAGAATCTCAGAAACCAATCCTACAACATATACATAATATGATGACGCAATATAACATGAAAACAACACCAATCGTGGCTTCATAAGCAAAATATATTACTAGAAAAGGAACACCCTTAGCATAAGCTGTACAAATGATATGTAATTCACAGGGAACAATTTCATAGAATGATTACATAGCTATTCAGGGTACTTCTTGATTTTTTTCCTCAGCCTCCAATGTGGCTTCTTCAACCTGCTGGTTTCGCCATAACACTTTCACGGAAGCAATTTCTTTATTTCTAAACTTTTGGACTTGCCGATCAATAATAGAAACTGGAATCTCTTCATAAGTAAATTTCTCAATAACCTCAATAGTCTCTACCGGAACAATGAGTGTCGGGTCTCCAACAACTTTCTTTAACATAGACACATGAAATACCGGGTGCACTAACGACATCTCAGGTGGTAGCTCAAGCTTGTATGCCACCTCACCAATCCTCTGAATGATTTTGTATGGTCTGACATACCTCGGACTCAGTTTTCCTTTCTTACCAAATTGCATTACACCTTTCATGGGGGAAACCTTCAAGAATTCCCAATCATCTTCTTTGAACTCTAAATCCCTACAACGAACATCTAAATAAGACTTCTAACGACTCTGAGCAGTCTTCAACCGCTCCCTAATGATTTTAACTTTTTTCATAGCATGATGCGCGAGGTCTGGCACTATCAACTCCGCTTCCCCCATTTTGAACCACCCAATGGTAGACCTACATCTCCTTCCATATAATGCCTCAAACGGTGCCATCTGAACGCTAGCATGATAACTATTATTGTAGGCAAATTCTATGAGTGGTAAATGATCATCACAGCTACCTTTGAAGTCTAGAATGCAAGCACGCAACATATCCTCAAGCGTCTGAATAGTCCGCTCTGCATGCCCGTCAGTCTGTAGGTGAAACGTTGTACTAAGATTCACCTGAGTACCCAAACCTTGTTGAAATTTCTTCCAAAAATTAGCAGTGAATTGTGCTCCATGATCAGAAATGATGGAAACCGATGTACCATGCAGCCTGACTATTTCTTTGATATACAACTGAGCATATTGTTACATTGAATCGGTAGCCTTAACCGGCAAGAAGTGTGTTGATTTCGTGAGTCGATCCACAATCACCCAAATTGAGTCAAACTTACGAGGAGTACCAGGTAATCCTATCACGAAGTCCATATTAATCATTTCCCACTTTCACAATGGAATTTCTATGTTTTGTGCCAAATCATCGGGCCTTTGGTGTTCGGCCTTCACTTGCTATCAATTTGGACATCTTGCCACAAAGTCCGCTACATTACTCTTCATATCATTCCACCAGTAGACTTCCTTAAGATCATGATACATTTTCGTAGAACCCGGGTGCACAGAATACCTAGAGGTGTGAACCTCTGTCATGATTCTTTCCCAGAGACCATCTACATTTGGAACACATAGACGCCCTTGGTACCTTAGTGTACCATCACACATGCCAAGAGAAAAGGCCATGGTCTTATTTTTATGAATTCCCTCTTTGAATTGTGCCAACAATGGATCATTGTATTGCTTCTCCTTAACTTCCACCACAAGTGATGATTCAGTCCTATTTTGTACAATCACCCCTCCTTCACTAGAGTCTGCAAGACGAACTCCCAAACTAGCCAATCGGTGAACTTCATTGGCCAATGGCCTTTGATATGCCTCCAAGTGAGCCAAACTACCCATAGATTTTTGGCTAAGAGCATCCGCCACAACATTGGCCTTTCCCGGGTGATACAGGATATCGATGTCGTAGTCCTTGAGTAACTCAAGCCATCTTCTCTGCCTCAGATTCAATTCCTTCTGCTTGGAAATATATTGAAGGCTCTTATGGTCAGTGAATATATCTACATGGACCCCATATAAATAATGACGCCAAATTTTCAATGCAAATACCACCGCCGCAAGTTCTAAGTCATGTGTTGGATAGTTCTTTTCATGATTCTTGAGTTGACTAGAAGCATAAGCTATCACCTTTCCCTATTGTATTAATACACATCCAACCCCAATTCTTGAAGTATCACAATATAACACAAATCCATCTGCACCCTCTGGCAAGGTCAACACCGATGTCGTAGTCAATCTTGCTTTCAATTCCTGGAAACTCCTTTCACATGCATCTGACCACTGGAACTTAATTGCCTTCTGCGTCAATTTAGTCAATGGAGAGGCAAGGGTAGAAAACCCATACACAAACTTTCTGTAATATCCAGCTAAGCCTAAGAAACTGCGAATCTCTGTTGGAGTTGTAAGCCTCGGCCAATTCTTCACAGCTGCAATTTTCTGAGGATCAACCTTAATCCCCTCACTAGAGACAACATGACCCAAGAATGTGACAGATTCAAGCCAAAATTCACACTTTGAAAACTTTGCATATAACTGGTGCTGATGTAGGGTTTGCAGAACTACCCTAAGATGATCAGCATGGTCCTCTCGACTTCGTGAGTATACAAGAATATCGTCAATGAACACTATCAAAAAGGAATCGAGGAACGGCTTGAAAACTCGGTTCATAAGATCCATGAAGGTTGCCGGTGCATTTGTTAGCCCAAAAGACATCACTAGAAACTCAAAATGCCCATACCGGGTCCTAAATACTGTTTTCGGAATATCCTGCTTCCTGGTCTTCAATTGATGATACCCGGATCTTAAATCAATTTTGGAGAAGTATCTGGCACCTTACAATTGATCAAACAAGTCATCTATCCTTGGTAGTGGTATTTATTTTTAATTGTGACCTTGTTGAGCTGTCGATAGTCAATACACATTCTCAGTGACCTATTTTTCTTCCTTACAAAAAGGACCAGTGCGCCCCAAGGTGACACACTTGGCCGGATAAAACCTTTT
Source organism: Nicotiana tabacum (assembly GCF_000715075.1). Lineage (NCBI taxonomy): Eukaryota > Viridiplantae > Streptophyta > Magnoliopsida > Solanales > Solanaceae > Nicotiana > Nicotiana tabacum. Next base: position 70,066,233 of record NC_134103.1, on the reverse strand, counting down.
TCTAACAAATCTCTCAATTGTTCTTTTAGCTCCTTCAACTTTGCTGGTGCCATTCTGTAGGGTGGAATAGATATATGATGTGTGTCTGGCATCACATCAATCCCAAAATCAATCTCCCTGTCTGGTGGGATCCCAGGGAGTTCATCCGGGAAGACTCCTGGAAATTCATTCACAACAGGCACAGACTCAAGTGTAAGTGCCTCAGCGTCGGTGTCCGTAACCCGGACCAAATGGTAAATACACCCCTTGTTGATCATTTTTTGTGGCCTTAAGGTAAGAAATAAACCTACCCTTCGGCACTACATCATCACCCTTCCACTCAATAACTGGCTCATTTGGAAATTCGAACCTAACAGTTCTAGTTCGGCAATCAAGCTTGGAAAAACTTGAATAAAGCCAATCCATCCCCATTATCAAATCAAAATCGACCATTATCAATTCAATAAGATCGGCCACGGTGTCCCGACCACGCAATGTGACAACACAATCCCTATAAACCCGTGCGGCCAAAATAGACTCACCAACCGGAGTAGATACAGAGAACGGCTCATGAAGCTGTTCTGGTTCTATTCTAAATTCTATAGCAACATAAGATGTGACATATGACAAAGTGGAATCGGGATCATAAGTGCATATACATCATGAGATTGGATAGTCAATATACATGTGACAACATCTGGAGAAGACTCTAAATTCTGACGACCTCTCATAGCATAGAAACGGTCGGATCCTCCCGAACTCTATGCTCCACCCCTAGCTACCCCACGCCCTACTGGTACTGGGGTGCCTCGAGCTAGAGGGGGTGCTGAAGATGTAGCAGATGCAGAACTGGATGGATGTGTTGTGCCCCTGCCCGCACCCTAGCGGGATGCACGATATTCCCTCTGAATATGACCCCTCAATCCACACCCGTAACATACTGGCAGGTCAATGTAGCAGATTCTCAAATGCATCCTCCCACACTTGGGGTATGGGGCCTTCCGTTGCTGCTGGAATCACCCTTCTGATCGGCCCTGCTGGTCGGGTCCCCTGCTGCCTTGATTGGGCCTGAAACGACTCGCCTGCTGCTGACTAGCCCCTGCTGGCGGTGCACTGGCTAATGACTGAGCAAAAGACTGGGATGGCCCTGTTGACCCTCCCCTAAAAGTTGATCTTCCCCTACCAAATGACTCCCCAAAGTTGCCTACGTACCGGGCCTTACTAGTACCCTCTCTCTCCCTTCTGTTCTTTAACTTATGGTCCTCTGTAGCTTGAGAAAATGCTACCAGTTTCACATAGTTCATATCTGAATTCAAGGCAGTTGTAGCGGCCTCATTGATAACCAAGGGAGTAAGGCCCTGCACAAACCGGCGCACTCTAGCCTCCATAGTAGGCAACATTAGAATGGCATATTTTGACAGGTGCGCGAACTCCATGTGATACTCCCACACACTCCTACTCCCTTTCTTAAGATTCTCAAACTCTGCGGCATGAGCTGCCTTAGTCTCGGCCGGCAAGAAATAGTCTATGAAAGCGTCAGCAAACTCGCTCCACCTTGCTGGAGGGCTCCCCTCCTCTCGAGAGTCCTCCCACAGCTCAAACCAAGAATAGGCCACCCCTTTTAGGCAGTAGGCGGCCAACTCCACTCCCTCCGTCTCAGTTGCGCGCATAACCCGGAGAGTCTTATGCATCTCATCAATGAAGTCCTGTGGGTCCTCCTCGGGATTAGCACCCGTGAACACCGGAGGATCCAACTGAAGAAACTTGTTCACCCTGGAACCACTAGAATCCCCTTGTTGGCTAGAAGAAGTAGGTGCAACATTTGATCTTTGGGCTTGAGAAGCCACTATCTGTGTCAGCATCTCGATAGCTCCCCTAAGATCAACATCAGAAACACCAGAATTGGAAGTTGGGACTAGAGGTGGAACTGGTATATCAGTTGGAGGGACCGTTGCACCCTCAGTAGGTGTGGGACAGGTGCGGTCTGATCAGTCGTAGTAGAGTCAGGTAGTGTAGTAACTGGAGGAATGTTCTCACTCCTCGGGTGCTCATCTATCACTCCTGGGGTGACATTGGCTCTTTGGCCAGTTCTTGCCTTCTTCTTAGGTGTCATGTACTGAAAAATTAGAGCAACGTAGGAGTTAAAGGAGGAACAATCTTACAACCAGCTTTGTCACACGATCAAGAACATGAAAGAAGGGTATTATTCCTAAATGCCCATGTAGCATCCTAATTATAGATGTGGTCGACAACACACCGATAATAAGGACTCTACTAGACACCGCTCTGAGACATCCTATGACACTTTAACACCTTAGGCTCTGATACCAAGTTTGTTATGCCCTAAACTCGAGGAGCGCGACCGGCGCTCAGCCGAGTAATCCCGACCGAGCAAGCCTATTAGATTCTTTATCCCCAATTCACCCATAATTAAGAAAAGACATGATTTCATAAATTATACAGCAAGAAGTTCATACATACGATGCTAAATCATTTGATTAGCCATTGCGCCTTTAAGTCTCAAAATACATATTTCTTATAGTTCGAATGGAACAAGTGATCAAACACAACATAACTGATTCAACATTCCCAACACTCATATGCAACCCACATAGTGTCTACGGAGCCTCTAAAGATACAAAAGAGAGTAAAGATGGTGCTGACAATAAGGCCCCGACTATACCTCAAAAGAGACCATAATATAAACAAAATGTACAATACATGACCCCGGAATGAAATGGGGCTCACTGATTCTGCTGAGAAGATGATGATGTAACACTAACTACGATCAACAATGTCTGCTATGTAACCACCTGCATCCATTTAAAATTGCAGCGCCCCCGGCAAAAAGGATGTTAGTACCATCGAATAGTACTAGTATGTAAAGCTAAAACACCATCTCAATAGAATGGACAATAATACAAGGGGGGAAACAGTCATGAGTTCAATAAGAGCTTTAAAACAATACTAAAACATCAAGTAAGGATCACATAAGTTCTCAAGTTAATTTCCATCTTATTAGGTTGGGTAATCTTTAGTGCCATATGCCACAATCCACAATACCACCGTGTTCTTACACGGAGTCCGATCTCGACCCAATCGGCTAGGTTATCTAATTTGAGACATCACCCATATCCACAATTTCAATTATTATTTCCAGCACAGTTACCACCATGTGTGCGGCATGGCGTCCGATCACGGCCCGATCGGCTAGGCCATCTCACTTGAGACATCAACCATAACCACAATTTCAATTATCTCACATCATAGTTCTTTCATATTCTTTCGATTCATTGGCACTAGTAATCACGATTACAAATCATTCTTGGCACTTGGCCGTATTTCATAGTTTCAGTCCCCTTTTCCACATTCAAATATCATTATCATAATCATTATCAACAACAATAAGGCTTCCCATTCAAGACAGTAAGTTCACATAACACAACAATTTGGGAATCTTAGGCACATAGAGGCTTTTCATACAATTTGGCATAACAACCTTTATTTCGATCTTGACATGAAGTCATAACATTTCTAACACATATTTCACATTTTGAACATATCCTCAAATGGCAAGATGACATGATAAAAACATTTAGAATAAATATTGAACATAAATCCTTTGACACAACCACATTAGGAATAGCCAATTCAATAATGATCAAGGTCTTACTTCAATTACATGAACACCATGGAATTCGATTCTAAGAAGAAGGGAGTTTAGCCATACATACCTCAATCCTTCTCTTAATGATACTACAACGATCTACTATACTAAGCAACTTCAATCTACAATGACAACATCCAATGGAACCAATATTAGTAACAAATTTTATAGTTTAGGCCATTTATGCACTTTATCAAACACCTAGTAGGCATGAATCTCTATATCTCTTACCCACAAAATTAGTTCATCCAATTACTATCATTTACCAATAATTTATCCCACCATCCTTCTTGAACAATCCATAACTCCAAACATCACATACATGACCATCCATCCCCCTGAACTAACAAAATTCCATCAAGTAATCACCTTTCAATCTCTACAATGGTTATGTATTTAAAGTGGGAACTTATGGGTTTCAATCACCATACCATAAGTTTCAATACGTAATTCATACTCATATTCTCATAATATATCCATACATGTAAGTCTAAGGGTGTAGGATTACCTTTTGGAAGAAATCTTGCAAAACCCTCCTTTGAGTTCTTGAAGAAATTTCTTTAAGATCTATGTATTTTATGGAGGATTGAGTTAGTTTTAGGGTGGAATTGATGGAATAAAATACCAAATTAGTAGGTATTACTCACCGTGAAGATGGGGGGAGTTAGAGGTCTTGAGAGAGTGGAGGAAAATCCCAAAGTTTGGTCAAGAAAAATGGGGTAAAATGAACCCCGAATGAGTATATAGCATTTCGGGCGTCACAGGCAGCGTGGGGCACTACCTGTGGCCTAATTTTCAGAACTCAAAAATCCCAGCGCTAGGACTAGCGCCCCACGCTACCCTGGGCACTGGCGATGGGAAATCTTTTCTATTTTGCCCGAAAATGGACATAACTCTCTCATACGATGTCCGAATTCGACGATTCTTTTTGCTATGGCTCCGTAATTTCAATACGGATCTAATGCTTTAATCAAAACTGAATTTGCTATGGCTCCATATATACGCGAAGAAATGACGTCGTTGAAACACTTTGATGTCAAAATAATGCGGTTCCACCCCATAGGTCTCCTTTGATACTCGAATACGTTATTCCCGAATACCGCTGTCGAACTTTAAAATATTAAATCATTAGAAATTTTTAACGGGGCCTTACAGTTCTTAGGAGGGAGAAGGGAGGTGAGGGATATTAGGGTTGCGGATGGGGGAGAATCTGATTAGGGTTGGGTTTGGGTTAGTTTAAAGGGGAGGGTTTAATATGGGCCGTTGATCTCAGAGATCAACGGTCACGATTAAAGGGTAGTTGGGTCGGGTTATTTGAAATGGGTCGCGACCGGGTTAGGGGTTGGGTTACTTTGGTTTGGGCTGGGGGTTGTTTGGGCTAGTGTATTAGGCTTTGGGCCTTTGTTTGGTCCGAAAATAAGGTCAAGAGTGGGCTAGTTTTTAAATACCCAATATTTGAGCAAAACAAAATAATTTATAAAAGTAATTAATAAATAACAAAAATATTACTTGTGCACTAAAATGATTAAAAACAATAACTTACATTATAAAAATATAAAAAGTTATTTTTTGCACAAAATAATATAATTATACATGAATATGGGCTATTATTGCAAAACAATATGTGATTAGCCTAAAAATGCAAATGTAATTATATAAAATACAGTAAAATATTTAAAAACATACATGTTGGTGTAAATGATAAGTTTGGATGATTAAAGCATCATAAAAATAATTTGAAGGATACTTATTGAATATTTATACAATAAAATGCAGAAAGAAATTGATTTAAAGCCTTTAAAAATTATGGAAAATTATGGGGAAAAAAAGATTGTATAGGTTTATAAACTAAATGATAATGCAAATATACTATTTTGAAAGTATATATATATATATATATATATATATTAAAAATATGAGAAAAAAATTGGGTATCAAGAGCATGACATGGAGACATCCAATCCATACCCAAGATTACATCGAAATCAACCATACTAAGTAATAAGAGATCAACTACCCCAATAGTTACTACACATGACCTATATATACGGTCCACAACAATAGTATCACCCATCAGCGTAGATACGTGAACAGGTAAAACTAAGAACTCACGGGGCATATAAATATGATAATACATACGAATATGTAGAACCAGGGTCAAATAATATAGAAGCTTCATTGTGGCATACTGAAATAATACATGTGACCACTGCATCTGAAGCAATGGCATCTGGCCTGGCAGGAATAGCATAGAATCGGGCCTGACCGCCACCTGATCGGCCTCCCTCTCTTGGGCGACCCCTAGATGACTAAGCCCCACCCCGAGCTGGCTGGGCGAGTAATAAAGTAACTGGTGCTGAAGTCGTAATCTGATTCCTCTGCTGAGCTGGACCTCCCGAAAGGCGGGGGCAATATCTCTTAATGTGACCCAAATCTCCACACTCAAAACAACCTCTCTCTGAAAACAGCGACAAGTACTGAGGTGGACCTCGAGAACCGGAATAACTACCAGAAGAACCTGGTACAGATGAACCCTAAACTGATGGTGCACGAGATGAACTCTGAGCTGGAAGTGCACTAAGATAAGACTGACTTGGTCAAGCACTGTATGAACCATGGATAGCTGATGCTCCACGATGAGCTGGACGAGCTGGAATTACGCGGACCACGAGAACTCTTGGCCTATCTCTCCTCACGCTCCTGAATACGGACCATCTCTAGCCGCCGAGCACCTGCTACATTCCCCAAAGTCATAACAAAATGAAACTGCTGGTTGATGCCATTAATGAACCTCCTTATCTTCTCCCTCTCAGTGGAAACCAACCAAACTGCATGACGAGCCAATTCTGAAAACCGCATCTCATACTGGGTCACGGACAAGTCTTCCTGACATAGATGCTCCAACTGCCTGCGCAGCTCCTCCCTGCGAGACTCCTCCTGCGGGTCTGTGACACAAACTTCTCCAATAATAATACTGAGAACTCATGCCATGAAAGTGGTGTTGCACCAACTGGTCTGCTTCTCTCATAAGTCTCCCACCATCTGAAGGATGCCCCGATTAGCTAAAAAGTAATAAATGAGACCCCATTGGTCTCCAGAATACCCGTTGTACAAAGAATCCGCTGGCATATGTCTAAGAAATCTTGAGCATCCTCTGACTTAGTTCCACTGAATGATGGAGGACGGAGTCTCTCAAACCACTTTAGTCTCTTCTGCTCCTCGCCATTCATAATAGGACCCACCTGGGCTTGAGCAGCTACAACCGGTTGGACTGGTAGTGCCCCCGGTATCTGAATTCCCTGCACTACCTGTTCTGGAGTACAGGCGACAGGGGTATGAGTACCTCCCCTGGCCTGAGAAGTGGCCGGTGTGGCCTGAGCCGAAACCACCTGAAAACAGTCAATATCGGGGCTAAGGCCTCCTAAAGGCCTAGAATCACAATAGGCATAGCTGGTTCCTGAGCTGGTCCCGCCGGCTCAACTATATCTGGAACCTGCTCCTGAACTGGAGCAACTGGTGGTTCTACAAGTGCAGCTCTAACTGCTATACGAGCTACAGCTCAACCTCTACCACGATGCCGACCTCTCATGGCCCTAACTAGTGGCATTGGTGGCTGACCGTCCGATCAGGTAGTACGTATCCTCATCATCTATGAGAGAATAGAATAACATAAATTTAGTGTCCGGGATCAACAAATTTGTACGACATAATACATAGTCTGGCTAATAAAACATTGTCTGAAAATATATAACAATACAAATAACTGAAAGAAAAGAGAGTCAAGGTTTGCAGATGCCAAGCAGCTACCTCGATAATCTCCAACAAATAAAACTCTGAAATCTAGTAGCCGCCGTATTCGGAAGTACCTGGATCTGCACACGAAGTGCAGAGTGTAGTATGAGTACAACCGACTCAATGTACTCAATAAGTAACAAGACTAAACTTTGGGCTGAAAGTAGTGACGAGCTCAACAGGTACAGTCCAATATAGAAATAATAGTACAAAAATTTAGGCATGTTTTTCATGTTCAACAGATAAGCCCAATACAAGTAAAATAGATAAATTTTGCATGATATGAGGAATATGACGTCTCTATATCTACATGCCAAAATACATGTTGCATGTGATGTACCATAATGGTAACCTCGTGTACTCACACTCTCAGAATACTCAATCACTCAGTACTGTATATGGCCAATCCAGCCCAGGGAAGATTCATCCCCACATATATGTCACTGACAGTCAGTCACTAAGTATTATATATGTAACACCCCGGAAAATTTTGAAGTATTTCAGTGTAAAGCCCCGTAAATTTCGCAAGTGAATTCAAGGTTTAGTGGTGCCGGAGTAGGCTTACGTGTTTGAGGCTTACGGGTTGAACAATGCACCGGAAAGTAAAGAAATTTTTTTGGCAGAAAAGCGTATTTATGCGGTCCATTATGCGAGCGCATAATCACTCTGCGGGCCGCATAATGGCCGCAGAAGTGAGCAGGATAAGGGCCAGTCTGGGGGAAATTATGTGGTCGGCTATGCGACCGCATAACTGTTATGCGGTGCATTATGCGATCGCATAACAGTTATGCGTACCGCATAGTGACCGCATACACGGACAGCTTTTTGATCGTTTTGGTCTGTAATTATGCGACTGATATGCGGTCCGCATATCCATTATGCGGTCGCATATGCGACCGTAGAACCTGTTCCGGAGCTCCATTTTTGGGTTTTTTAAAACCCGACCCTACTTCGTTAAATACACGCTTTGGATCATTCTGGAGCAAAAATCTGATATTTTAGAGAGAAGGGAGAGTGTTTTAGAGAGAGAAGAAAACCCGAGGCTAATTATTCATCAAGTCTTGCTCAAATCTTGGAAGATTAACAAGGAAAACCCACAAGTTCTTCATCTAAGAGGTAAGGTTCCATACCCTAATTTTTAATTTCGAATTTGGGTAGAAGATGGTTGATTAGGAGTATATGATTCATGGGTATGAGATTATTATTTATACATGCATGTACCAATAAGAATTGTGGGAAGATTGTTTAGCTGAAATAAGTAAGGATTGGGTTGTGGAGTGGAGGAAATCTTGTAGAAGAACCTTGTGGTTAAATTTGCACACCTAGTGTCTGATAAAATGCTCAAATGAGCTGAGATTATGAATATCTTCCTAATTATGGTTCAATTTTGTTATGTCTCAAAATAGATCGGGATTGCTATGAATTCCGGATCATTCTAGAGTTAAGGAAGCTCGATTGAGGTATGTTGTCTAAACTTTCTATCTTGGAATTAAATTCCATAATGTTTCCGTAAGTTTCAAAGTATGGGTTGCGTATTAAAAGGTTATGGCTTTGAGTCGTGTTTCAATGAAAGATAGTATGCCAAATTGTGTGAGAAAATCTCCATATTCTTAAGACTCTTAATTGCTCATATGTGTACCTAAAGTCTTGATTTGGAAATATCTTATTGTTGATAATCTATAAAGATGGTTGGAAGTGAAATAAGTTAATTGGGGATATAGAGTGTGGCCAACATGTCAAGAATTTAAATTATGATTGTGTGTAGTAGTGCAAATGATTTGAGAATATGCGATAAAGAATATGAAATGAGCCTCGACTCAATTGTTTAAAAATGACTTCGAAGATAGAATTACCTAAAAGCTTTTGTACTCAATTCATGCCCATTAGTGGTTGCTTTAACTAATGCTTTGCTTTATAAATATATCTAGTATGATTCGAGTTCTATATACTCATGTGTTGAACTGGTACATTGTCATTGCTAGGGAAGAGCATTGTAAGAATAAATGGTGTATTGATTGTTTATGATTTTCATGTGTGTTTCTATTGTTGGTTGGTATGCCTCATTCTTTGGGAAGAAACCATTTGTGTTTGAAGTTTCTATTTCAAATGGATTTGAAGTATATGATTTCTGAAATATCCTTTATGTTGATACTTAATGGTGATCTTTGAAATTGAAAGAGGTGAAAGTGTAGAATATGAAATACGGCCATCGTGCCAGGAATAAAGAATCTTGTGAATGGCCTAATGAGCCAAGGAAATATTGTCGTTGTGGATGACTGGAAATACTAATAAGAATTCATACAATGTGAAAGATGTTGAGGTGAGTACAATTGTATTTATGATATTTCTGTTTGTAAATCAAATCAAAACTATTTTTGGGAGAATCATTAGCAAAACCGAGGAAGGGTGGGTCATAAGGCCCACACCTGAAACTACACGTGCCGGTGTAGGAGTGGATCGTGATATTATTTCCCTTAATTGGGATGAAATTGGAACCTTTGTGGATTGGAAAAGTCAACCCGCATGGCATATGTGGGAAGACGGCCTAGCTGATAGGGTGGAGATCAGACGCCATATTGCGCATATGGTGGTACTACTCTTGGTAACAACTTTCTTTCGCATCACATGTCAAACCACATTGTTCGTGGGGAGATGGCCTAGCCGATCAAGCGTGATCGGACTTCATGCTAACAAAGACGGTGGTATATCGGTTCTAATGATCTCCCAACCAAATTTTTATATGAAGTTCGTATTTTGAAAATTATTATGTTTTAACTGAACATTTGGATATTGTTGATTATGATTTGTTGTTTCTATGTGTTGCCTTTTTTTATGTGGGCATTCTATTTTGAAAGAGGACTTTTAGTTGTGCATACTAGTGCTATTCGGCAGTATTAACGTCCCTTTTGCCGGGGGCGCTGCATCTTTAATGGATGCAAGTGGTTCTTCAACAGGCGGCATTGATCAGTGATAGCAGTACACTCTTCTCAGCTGATATGGTGAGCCCCACTTTATATCGGGGTCATGTATCTTTTGTTTCTCATGCACTGTATTTTGAGGTATAGTCGGGGCCTTGTTGCCGGCATTTCCATATTACTCTTCTATTGTACTTAGAGGCTCCGTAGACAGGTTGTGGGTTATGGTTGATGTTGGGAATTGAACTAGAAATGTTGGTACTTGGAAATTATGTTTTTCATTAATTCTATAAACTCGTAATGTTTTGGAAATTATGAATGAAGCTACTAATGGGAATGAAAAGGAAGTTGTTAATAAAATCTTTTTAGTGATTGATTAATGGAGTACATCTCCTCTTTATTCATGGATGAGTTTGGGTAGAAGGAATTCTAATAGACTTGCTCGGCCGGGTTCTCTCGGTTGAGCGCCGGTCGCGCTCCCCGAGTTTGGGGCGTGACAGTATAAGGCCAATCCAACCCAGGGAAGATCCATCCCTCAATATAGATAATTAGGCAAGATCCATGCCAGGGAAAATCCATCCCAAAGATATAAATGATTCGGGCAAGATCCATGCCCAGGGAAAATCTATCCCAAAATATAAATGATTCGGGCAAGATCCATGCCCAGAGAAGATCCATCCCTCAATATAAAATCAATCACGCTCACTGCGTGGGGTGCAGACTTCGGAGGGGCTCCTTCAGCCCAAGCGCTATAATAGCCAAATCCAGGCATAAATAAATAAAATATGTTGTGGCGTGCAACCCAATCCCATAAATATCACTCACAATCTCCAGTCTCTCGGGCTCACTATGACATGAAAATCAATCCGACATAATGATATGATGTAACAATGAATGACAACGGAGACTGAGATATGATGTGCAAATACTAGATGTGACAGTACAATTTACATTTTTAACAATTAATTCAACAGAAACACGACCCCTGCGGGTCCCAAAATATCGGCACATAGCCTAAACATGATCTTTAAAATGAGTCTCAGCTCAATTTCTCTAACACGTGGAGGATATGTGGATAATGACATGATTCTTTGATTATGCAATTCTACGGAATTTATTTAAGTCACAATTTATATGGTACACGCCCACACGCCCGTCACCTTGCATGTGAGTCACCTCCAAATAATTCACATAACGCGTATAATCAGGGTTCATACCCTCAACTCCAAATTTAGAAGTGTTACTTACCTCAAACCGTGCAATTGTTTATTCTAATAGGTCTTTGCCTCGTGAATTGGCCTCTGAATGCCTCGTATCTAGTCACAATTAATTCGATACAACCAACGCAAATTTTAGGAATAAATTCCAAATGAAAATACTAAAATTTCCAATTACAATCCGAAATTCAACTAAAATTTTATCAATGGGGCCCACGTCTCGGAACCAGAAAAAAGTTACAAAATATGAACGCCCATTCAACCACGAGTCCAACCATACTAAATTTATCAAATTCTGACATCAACTCAACCTCCAAATCTTAAATTCTTATTTTGAAATCCCTAGGCCCAAATTCTCGAATTACACCTCAAAAACACGTAATCTAGTCGGAATACTCAATGATAATTCAATATTATTGACTAACAATGATCACAAGTGACTTATCTCAAGATTTTCCATGAATTCTCTCTGAAGAATCACCCAAACCGTGTTTGAAATGTCCAAAAATGAGAAAATCTCGGACCCCTTTATTTTATACACTGTCCAGTGTTTTTGCACCTGCGACCCAATTGGCCACATCTGCGATCTCGCAGGTGCGAGAATTCCCATCGCTTCTGTGAGAAGCTGTCCACTTTTGCAAAGCAGCTCGGCCCCTTCGTTTTGGCTTCTGCAATCGACGCCCCTTCTGCGGACCACCCATTTGCACCTGCGACCACTTCCTCACCAGCCCCTTGTCCGTGTCTACGCTTTCCAAGCTCGCTTCTGCGAGCCCACACCTGCGATGAAAATTCCGTAGGTGCGATTGCATTTGTAGGCAGAAAGTTCCAGCTTTGTTCTAAGTCAAATTTTCAATCTGTTAACCATCCGAAACTCACCCGAGGCCCACGGGACCTCAACCAAATATACCAACATCTCCTAAAACAACATACGAACTTAGTTGATGCCTCAAATTACATCAAACAATGCTAAAACCACGAATCTCACCCAATTCAAGCCTAATGAACACTAACGAATTTCAACTTCTACATTCGATGCCGAAACCTATCAGTTCAAGTTCGATTGACCTAAAATTTTGCACACAAGTCATAAATAATATAACGGACCTATAAAAAATTTCAAAACTTGATTCTGACCCCGATATTAATAAAGTCAACTCTCGGTCAAACTTTCAAACCTTTAATTTCCTAATTTCGCCATTTCAAGCCAAAATTAACTACGGACTTCCAAATAATTTTCCGGACACACTCCTAAGTCCAAAATAACCATACAGAGTTATTGGAATTGTCAAAACTCTATTCCGGATTTGTTTACATATAAGTCAATATCTGGTTAACCTTTTCAACTTAGATTTTTATCTTTGAGACTAAGTATCTCAATTCATTCCGAACCTCAGCAAACCCGAATCAACTACCCCGGCAAGTCACATAACAATTGTAAAGCACAAAATGAGCATTAAGTGGGGGAGCATTGCTGTAATACTCAAAATGACCGGTCGAGTTGTTACAGTTACACATTCATTTTGGATGAAAGAAGAGAGATTTGTAATTGGGTTAATAATTTGAGGATGTCTGATGGGTATTCATCAAACTTATCTAGGTGTATTGACATTAAATGAGGGAAGTTGACGTCTATGAAAAGCCGCGATTTTCACATTTTTATGAAATCGTTGATGCCTATTACATTCAACGCTTTTCCTGATAGAATATGGAAGCCCATCATAAAGATATGCTTATTTTTTAAGGAGTTGTTCTCTAGCACATTGAGGGCGGAGAACTTAGCTTACATGGACAGTAACATTCGCTTAACTTTAAACAAGTTGGCAAAAATTTTCCCTCTTATTTTTTCTGATGTCATGGAACATCTTCGAATTCACCTTGCGCAAGCGGCACGACTAGAAGGGCCAATTCAATGTAGATGGTTGTATCCCTTCGAGAGATAATTATCTTTAATAAATTATCCGGACTTGAGGCAGCACTATTGGTAGAGGCGGATGAATAAGGACGTAGTGAAATATGTAGCTCGGTGCCTAAATTGTCAACAGGTGAAGTATGAATCATCGACCGGGCGGATTGCTTCAAAAATTAGAGATTCCAGAGTAAAAATGGGAGCGGATCACTATGGATTTTCTTGTTGGGCTCCCACTGACTCAGAGGAAATTCGATGTAGTTTGGGTGATTGTGGATAGATTGACCAAGTCAGCCTATTTCATTCCTGTGGTTACTACTTACTCTTCGGAGCAGATGGCTCAGGTTTACATTCGCGAGATTGTCATGCTTCATGGTGTGCCGGTATCTATCATCTCGGACTGGGGTATAAATTTTGCATAAGATTTATGCGAATCGAAAGGTTTGCGACGTTGCATTCATGGTTAGGGAGCGAGTCTTGCTCCGGGTGTCGCCCATTAAGGGTGTTATGAGGTTCGAGAAGAAGGGCAAGTTGAGCCCTAGGTATATTGGGCCTTTTGATATTCTTGAGAGGATCAGAGAGGTGGCTTACAAACTTGCACTACCACCTAGTCTCTCGGTAGTTCATCCAGTATTTCATGTTCCATGCTTCGGAAGTATCACGACGATACGTCTCATGTGTTAGACTTCAGCTTAGTCTAGTTGGACAAGGATCTATCTTATGTTGAGGAGCCGGTGGCCATTTTGGACAGGCAGGTTCAAAAGTTGAGGTCAAAGAATATCGCTTCAGTGAAGGTTTAGTAGAAGGGTCATCCGGTCGAGGAGGCAACTTGGGAGGCCGAACATGATATGCGTGGCTGTTATCCTCATCTTTTCACCACTTCAGGTATGTCTCTATACTTGCTCGAGGACGTACGTTTGTTTTAAGAGGGGAGGATGTAACGACCCGGCCGGTCGTTTCGAGAGTATTAGCCCCGAACCCCTAATTATTGCTTTCTCTATTTCAATTTGTGGTTGCGTGTCTTTCTGGGAGGATTTGTTCTTGGTTTCGGAGTAAAATGGGACACATAGTCCCTAAATTGGAAGTTTGAGTCGTAGGAATTGACCGTAGTTTGAATTGTATGAACACTATCTCGGAATGGAGTTTTGACGATTAAAATAGCTCTGTATGGTGACTTTAGTCTTAGTAGCATATCCGGATGTTAATTTAGAGGTACGTAGGTCATTATGGCGTCAATTGGCGAAAGTTGAAAAATTGGATAAATTTTGAAAAGTTTGACCAGGAGTGGACATTTTGATATCGGGGTCGGATTCCAATTCCGAAAGTTGGAGTAGGTCCGTAATGTCAATTATGACTTGTGTGCAAAATTTTAGGTTAATCGGACTTGATTTGATAGGTTTCGACGTCGAATGTAGAAGTTTGAAGTTTTAAAGTTCATTAGGGTTGAATCGATGAGCGATTCGTATTTTTAGCGTTGTTTGATGTGATTTAAAGGCTTGACTAAGTCCGTATGATGTTTTAGGACTTGTTGGTATATTCAGACGGGATCCCGGAGGCCTCGGGTGTGATTCAGACTTGAACGAAACAAATTGGACTTGGTGCATAGCTAAAGCATTATTGTGTCTGGTGCAATCGCACCTGCGCATTTTGGCACGATGGTGCGGCACTGCAGAAGCGGCCATCGAGCCACAGAAGCGTAATTGATACTGCCCAGCTAAGACCACAGATGCAGTCGTGCCCCGCAGAAGCAAGCAAAGGCACCGCAGAAGCGGCCAAGGGAGAGTTGGGCATTGGTTACAGGTGCGAGGTCATTTCCGCACCTGCATGACAATAGATGCGGAAGGGGGACCGCAGAAGCGGAATTGGGCAAGGGAGTTGGGACCACAACAGCGGATTGGAGGCTCGCAGAAGCGAGTCCGCAGATGCGGAGTGAAGGGACGCAAGAGCGGAAGAAGCCACAGATACGGGTGAGTAGTCGCTTCTACGACGCCACAGAAGCGGTTAAGTTTCCGCAGAAGCGGAAGTGCTGGCAGAACATTTAATAAATACAAGAGTTCGCGATTTTGCTTCATTTTAAACATTTTCAGCTCGGAATTTGGTGATTCTTGAGAGGATTTCCGAGTGGTTTCTTGAGTTAAGTCCCTTGTCCTTATTTTTTATCAATAATCTTGTTTCCCCATTGATAATTTCACCTAGTTTGTGTGTATTTAAGGTGAAATTTGGGGGTTTGAGGCTAGGGATTTAGAGAGTTTAATTTAGAGATTTGAGTGGCGATTTGGTGTCGGATTTTGGTATAATTGGTATGGTTGGACTCGTGGTCGAATGGGTGTTCGTAATTTGTGACGTTTTCCCGATTCCGAGACATGGGCCCAGATCAACTTTTGGGGCCGAATTTTTAACTCTTTGCTAAAGTCATAGATTCATTATTTAAATTAGTTTCTTGTAGTTATATTTATAGTATGTAATTATTTTGGCTAGATTCGAGCCGATCGGAGTTGGGAAATCGAGGGAAAGACATCTTGTTTGACTGATTGAGCGAGATTTGAGGTAAGTGACTTGTCTAATCTTGTGTGAGCGAAACTCCCCTTAGGTTTTGGTATTGTTATGGTATTTGTAATATGTGAATGTCGTGTACGCAAGGTGACGAGTGCGTACTCGGGTTAAATGTTGAAAAATCCGGTTCTTGTTGAGTAGTTTTCTTTTAATTCCTTAACTGAGTTGCCTCAGCATGTGTAGTCATCATGTATAGTCTAATGTCGTATCTCTACGTATCTTATCTCTTACTTGTAATTTGTGCAACATGCTTAGTTGGATTACCTGCTTCCTTGATTTGTATTCAGTCTTTAACTGTAGGATTCCTTGCTATAATTTCATTGTCCCCTTGGGTTATCTGCTGCATATTTACTATTGGGACTACGAGGCGGTACCTCGGGAGCTCCCCTGTTGCATGTTTACTTTTAGGACTATGAGGCAGTACCTTGGGAGGTCACATGTTGCATATTTACTTTTGGGACTACGAGGTGGTACCTCGGGATTTTCCGTGTTGCATATTTACTTTTGGGACTACGAGACGTTACCTCGAGAGCTCCCCTGTTGCGTGTTTACTTTTGGGACTATGAGGCGGTACCTCGGGAGCTCCCCTATTGCGTATTTACTATTGGGACTATGAGGTGGTACCTCGGGAGCTTCCATGTTGCATATTTACTTCTGGGACTACGAGGCGGTATCTCGGGATCTCCTGTACTGTATATTTACTTTTGGGACTATGAGGTGGTACCTCGGGAGCGCCCCTGTTGTTTACCACTATTTGTTGTGTTGTTATCTTTCTATATATTCTCATTGTTCACTTCTCAGTCATTTCATTATGTTATTATATCTTCTGCCTTATTTCCTATTATTTCCAGTAGGGCCCTGACCTGACCCCGTCACTACTCTACCGAGGTTAGGCTTGGCACTTACTGGGTACCGTTGTGGTGTACTCATGCTACTCTTCTGCATATTGTTTTGTGCAGATCCAGGTTCTTCCTATCAGGCCAGATACCAGTGAGATAGCCATACGTGGAGACTTTAAGGTACATCTGCCAGCGTCCGCAGACCTCAGAGTCCCCCTCTATACTTATCATGTCATTTTTCTTATTTTTAGTAGACTCTGATGTATAGAGACAGTTAGTATTTCTACCGAGTTTTGGGAGTTGTAATTATTTTGAACCGCAGTCCTCAGATGTTGAGGTTTGAGTTTCAGTTTCAGTTTTATATTCTGTTATTCCGCAAATTGTTAGGCTTACCTAGTCTTAGGGACTAGGTGCCATCACAACATCCTACGGAGTGAAATTGGGGCCGTGACAGGTGGATGATGAACTATAAGGTGAATTGCAGGATAGTGAAGGCCTTTATGAGGAATTCGAGCCCTCGGTCCTTAGATAAAATCAAAGTGATTATGAGGAAGGATTAATTGTGTACACGTACGCGTGACATGATTTTTAGCACTCTAGATAAAGACGGATTTACACACACGTGATCCGTTTCAATGATAAATCCATAAACGCCATCATTAAAAGCGGTAAAAGGTAAAGCGCACGTAAGTCCTAAAATACGTAATTAAACAATTAATTGAACATCCATGGAAAACGAGCATGGAGATTCAAGTGATGAATATGAAGCAAGCGAGAATGAAGAATTATATGATGAAAATGAAAAAAATGATGATGAAAATTAATATGATCAATACGAAGATAGCGGTGAGGATTGAGTTGTTTGTGTGATTTATGACTTGTTTGATTTTTTATGTTATTCCTTATGTTATTGTTTTATTTTTATATCTTGTTGGACTTTATATATGTTCTTTTTTTAATTGTTATAATATGTAGAAGAATTGCTTTATATTATTAGCTGTTGATTTTTTGTTATTATATTTTATTTTACTTAAATTGCACATATGGCTTCTGAAGGTAACGAACTGAAAAAATCTAAGAAGAATAAAAATATTTTGCCATCCACGAGTGATCACATTCCTCCACACATGCCTAGGATAAGTCCTCCTTCTAGTTTTCCTCATCCTTCTCAGTCGACGACTGCATTACCACCTGAGTTTTTTAGAGTCTCCCCCACCCCCTCCGGGATAGCACAATACAGTATTATTTCATGCCGACTCAGGGTGGTTTAGCCTCCACTACTATTAATTTTATGCCCACGCCTAATTTGCCACATTTGAGTCCTTGTTTCCCTACTATTTAGCATAATGGCTTACCATTGATTCTATCCCAGGGCGGGCATGATGGTTCATCTTTTGTGCCTCCATCATCGTCCACTCCTTTATCATCTGCATCATCATCTACTCCTAGTATTTCTAGATTTGATATTGGAGGATCTCGGACGACTGCATCTCCATCTACTAGTACTGCTTCAGTTGCTCCTTCACGGAGACAATATGCTGGTGGGACTGTAGATCTAGTACGATCATATGCATCGTTGATTATCGTACCCCATGGGGACGAGTAAGTAATTCTTTAATTTTTAATTATTAGAATAAAGATCAACATATATTTAACGAATATTTATTTTACATATAATACATATTTTTGCCATCCTTTCAGATTACACATATGGTTGTGGAAGTTATGAAGCGATTTTTTCATGAGCCGTGGAATTCCTGGAGAGAGATTCCATACCAAATCAGAGTTAATATGTGGCTTTAATTTAAGGTACGAATAAATATAATTTATATAATATTTATTGTGTTAACATTTATTTTAATTGCAGACTAAGTGTGTATGGCAGCCTCGGCATGAAAATTTCGAGAAGAGAGCTCAGAAAAGGATTAAAGATACTCATTTTGTTGCTCGAAAAGATGGGAGCAGGTCTTTGTGGTTGCGTAAAGATGTCTGATCTTAACGATTGGCGAAGTGGAATACCGAAGAATGGAAGAAGGAGAGTGAAAAGGTGAAGGCAAACAGAGCCTCTAGTAAGGGTGGCCCGTTGCTCACCGGAGGTTCAATCAGTTTTGCGTCCCATCGATTGAGATTGGTAATTTATTTATAAAATTTTACTTAGATTTACTTATATGAGATTCAAGTAATAAACTCATATTTTTTATTTTGAAAGAAAAAGGCACATGGGGGAGATCTGTCTCATGCTACTGTCTTTGAGGAGACAAAGAAGAAGAAGAAGAAGAAGAAGAAGAAGAAGAAGAAGAAGAAGAAGAAGAAGAAGAAGAAGAAGAAGAAGAAGAATAAGAAGAAGAAGAAGAAGAAGAAGAAGAGGAGGAGGAGGAGGAGGAGGAGGAGGAGGATAGTACAAGAGAAGCATGGGTCGAACCGCGTGCATCGGAAGATATATGTAAGATTCTAATAATACTACCTTGGTTAAGACTAATTCGTTTATATAATGTTTGTCAACAACATTTCAGGAAGGGTATCAGAGAAGAATGGAGGAGTGGCAACAAACTCATCCCGATTCTCAGCCGACGTCCGAAGATATGACTTTGATATGGGCACAGGCAGCCGGTGGAGTAAATAAAGGTATAAAATATTTTAGTAATATTTTATATATGACTTCGTTTTAATATTATTTTACACAAGTTGTATGTTTCTTCTTTTGCTCATTTAAACATATATTTTTTTTATTTCTCATGAAAATAAATAAAGGTAGAGTCTACGGACTTGGAGTGTAGTCGCCGTGTAGTCGTCCAACCGCATTATTGAGTGGTGCTTCTGCTTCACCCTAAGAAATTGAGACTATGCGGACGCAAATCAATGAATTGTCTCAATAATGGTACAATGCTCAAGAAACAATAAGTATGATGCGGACATTCATGGCAACCCATGAAAAACAACGTCCAATGGAAGAATCTAACAATGAGGATACTGAAATCGTTGATGATCGGTAGTAATTTAGATTGTGTAATAGGATATTTAGACTTGATTGGTTTTACAAAACTTTGTTCGTTTTAGACTTGGTGTAATGTGATATTGGTTGAAACCTTTAGATTTTTATGTGGTTTAATAGAATAGATGGTTTTGTTATGTTTAAACAAGTTTGATAATAGTTGTTTTAGGTTGTATTAATAGAATATTTGTGATATTGGCTGTTGTGTATTGGTTGTTTGATTTGGCAGGGAGTGTGGCTTAAAATACAGTAGAATTATGATGTATTTTACCAAAATTTGCCACTGATTTCCGACCAAAGTGGTCAGAAATTGGACCTGAAAATTTTCAGATTTGAGGCCGAAGTGGTCGGAATTATTATTAAATATTTTTTAATTTCTTAATTTCTGACCGATTAGGTCGAAAATTTTAAATAAAATAATAAAAAATAATTAATTTACCGACCAAATCGGTCAAAATTATTCGGAATTTTTTTTTAATTTCTCGGTCAAAAATTTTAAATAAAATAAAAATAATAATTAATTTACCAACCAAATCGGTCAAAAAAATAATATATAATTAATTTATATTAATAAAATTACGACTAAATTGGTCGCAAATGTACTACCAAAGTGATCGCATGTATTAATTTCATCCGGTCAACTAATAATTCCTGTTTGCGACCGATTCCATCGCAAATATTTTGCGACCTTCATCTTTCCGACCACTTGAAATCCGTCGGAAATAAGAGATTTCCGTCGGAAATTTGGCAATTTCTAGTACAAGATGCAACAAGAATGTTTTTTATTAGAAATGATTGTGGGAACAATGACGGCAACCCTAGCAGTTTTCTAGGTTTGTCAATATGACTCTACTAGTTTTTTTAAAAAAAAACTTCTATGAAAAATAAAGAAGTCCTAACAGAGAATTATCTCGTCACAAAAATTTTGAAAGTATTATCCAACAAAAGGTAACGTATACTAACAGCATAAAGATTTTTTGTACTACCCGTTTATCAGTTATATGATTATCATATAAATTATTTGTAATTATCTTATACATAAATGACCTTATTATGTAGAAAAAAATTAATTTATGCATAGAATTAATTACACTCATACTTTATTACTCAACTTTTGTAGTTGAATGAATTGTAAATTCTAAAATCTGATAAAGAAAAAGGATTTAGTACCAAATTTATTGAGTTTATACAAGATTGTACGTAATCGAGAGGAAGAAAAGGTAAGAACTCGTTGAGAAAATAATAAAAAAATAGACAAAAAAAAAACAACTTTGTTTGATTGGAGGTCCAAAATACACAAGTAGTTCATATACTCTTTGTTCTTTTTTCTCCTACAACTACACTATGCAACCTAAACTTCGATGAAAATTCTCAATAATCTAACGTGATTAGTAGTAATAATCTATCAACTCATCTTTCTTTATTTCTATCAACTCGATCATCAATTATTCATAGTTCATTACGGAGTTGATATATCATATTGGCATAATTATTTACCAAAGCGACGGCGTTGTTAGTCACCTCCTTCACCGTTGTTACACGATCACATACGTTCGATTTCAATGGCTCAACATCCTTAAATACATGCGTGCAAGTCACGTCCTCAATATTAGTCAAGGCTGCACTCATCCATGTCTGAACCTTACTAATCTGAAACCTCAACGACTCACCTCCACAGTCAAAACTCAATCAACTTTTCCATCTGTGTCAGTGAGTCACGTATTTGGTTTACGGTACTATATAGGGCTTGTATTTGAGCTTCATAGCCGGCTACGTTGGAAATTATATAAGCTGCCAAACTCTTGGATTTGCGTAGGCTTTTCAAGATGGCGTAAAAAGCGAGCTGCCTCGGGTCTTGCTGGACCGCGAAGGCGTAATTTTGAAAGGAATTGATGCAGGTTTCGGGATATAAGGTATTTTGACAACTGGAGTGGATATAATCTATGTCTTCAAGACTAGGACCGGGCGTAGGGAGTTGCAACTTCGCGATCGCGGGGACAAGGCTGAGGTGAAGGAGAAATATGGCGGCAGAGAGGATGAAGAAGAGAAAATTTCGACGTGGGGTTTTCATTGTTTATCAGCTTTGGCTAATTTTCTTTCAAACTTGCGGAGAAAGCAATATGAAGAGTTCTAATTTCATGTTTTTGGTTGGATGCTGAGCGTCTTATGTAGGCAATAATTGATCTTGGAGAGAATTGAAATACATGACTTTGCCCCCTGGGAAACTAAACTCTGTATGGTTTTTGTTACTAATTGACTGTCCTAAGAACCATAGGAAACGGGTATTCTAGTTAGATTACATCTCTTTATGTCATACTCCATTAATTAGTGTTTGTTTGAAAATATCACATACTTATTATTTTTCTTTTTCTTCTTTTCTTCTATTGTGTAACAATACTATCCGTAGCATATTTCTAGGAAGCTTATACAAACTATATGCAAGCTATCCTTACCTTATCATGTAGAAACCAGCAGTGACAAGAAGTCCTAATACATGAAGGATGTTATAAAATATAATTTAAAGTAACAATATGGAACAAGGAAAAACAAGCTAAGAGATATATGGAGAAAGAAAGAAGAGATTCTTATTTCTTCTTCAATTGTGTGTATTTTACTATCTATTACAAGGCCTTTATATAGGCATGAAAAGTGAAAAAAATATGTCATTGAATATGTCATTAAACATAGAAAATATGTCATTGAATATGTCATTAAACATTTGAGATGAAGATCATGGAAGAACAGTAGACATCAATCATAATTTGATATTTCTTATAACACTCCCCCTTGGATGTCCATAGATAATGTGTCTCGTAACCTTATTAGAAAAAAACTCCTAGTGAAGGAAAAATAGTACACATGTTTAGGAATACGCTTTTTGGTTGCCTCATTAAAAACCTTGCAAGGAAAACTCAGTGGGACAAAATCTTGTAAGGGAAAAAGAGTGCACCGCGTATTAACTCTCCCTGATGAGAGCATCAATTCACATCCTTGAGCCTTCACACCCCAATATTATACACTAGTTTCTTGAAGGTTGACGTCGGTAGAGATTTGGTGAATAAATCAGCCATATTATCACTTGAACGGATCTGTTGCACACTGATATCACCATTCTTTTGAAGATCATGTGTGAAAAATAACTTTGGTAAAATGTGTTTTGTTCTATCTCCTTTTATGAATCCTCTCTTCAATTGAGCTATGCATGTTGTATTGTCTTCATACAAAATTGTGGGTAGTTTGTCACACTTCAAACCACATTTGTCTCGAATAAGGTGTATTACAGACCTCAACCATACACATTCTCGACTTGCTTCATGAATAGCAATTATCTCAGCATGATTAGATGAAGTAGCCACGATTGATTGCTTAGTCGATCGCCAAGATATTGCAGTGCCTCCACATGTAAACACATAGCATGTTTGAGATCGAGCTTTGTGCGGGTCAGATAAATACACAGCATCGGCATAACCAACAAGATCGGGACTGCAATTATTGCCATAAAATAAGCCCATATCGGTAGTCCCTTTTAGATACCGTAATATGTGTTTGAATCCATTCCAATGTCTCCTTGTAGGAGCAGAGCTATATCTTGCTAAGACAATAACTGAAAAGGCGTTATGTCAGGCCTTGTAGTGTTAGCAAGATACATTAATGCACCAATTGCACTAAGATATGGTACTTCAGGACCAAGAAGCTCTTCATTCTTTTCTTGAGGTCAGAACGGGTCCTTATTCACATCAAGTGATCGAACAACCATCGGAGTACTTAATGGATGTGCTCCATCCATGTAAAACTATTTCAATACCTTTTCTATGTAGGCAGATTGATGAACAAAAATCTCGTTTGCCAAATGTTCAATTTGCAAACCGAGACATAATTTTGTCTTTCCGAGATCTTTCATCTCGAATTCCTTCTTTAAATAATCAATTTTCTTTTGGAGTTTTGTAGGAGTTTCAATAAGGTTTATGTCATCAACATATACGGCAAGTACAACAAACTCCGATGTTGTTTTCTTTATAAAAACACATGGACAAATGGAATCATTTATATAACCTTCCTTTAATAAATATTCGCTAAGGTGGTTATACCACATTCTTCCTTATTGCTTTAGACCATACAAAGATCTTTGCAATTTGATTGAAAACATTTCCCTGGACTTTGAATTATATGCGTCAGGCATTTTAAATCCCTCAGAATTTTTTGTGTATATCTCATTATCAAGTGAGCCGTAAAGGTAGGCTATAACCACATCCATTAAATGCATGTCAAGCTTTTTATGGACAGCAAGATTAATGAGATAACGGAATGTTATAGCATCCATAACAGGAGAATACGTCTCTTCATAATCGACACCAGGCCTTTATGAAAATCCTTGTGCAACAAGGCGTGCCTTATATCTTTGTACCTCATTTTTCGCATTCCTTTTACGTACAAAGATCCATTTATAGCCAATAGGTTTAACATCATTAGGTGTTTGCACTACAGACCCAAAAACTTCACGTTTCACAAGTGAATCTAACTCGGATTGGATTGTTTCTTACCATTTTGGCCAATCACGTCTGTGTCGACATTCTCCAACGGATTGAGGTTCAAGATCCTCATTATCTTACATAATGTTAGATGCAACATTATATGCAAAGACATAATCCACAACTATATTCAATTGATTCAAATCTGTCTCAATATCAATTGGGTTTATTGATAGTTCCTTATTTTCTTGAGTCTCAGGCTTACTGATTTCCTTATGAATTTCAGGATTGGTTAAATCATGGGTTTCTTTATGAGACTCATTCGTAATGTCATCTTGATCATTTATTTTTCTTTTTCTAGGATTTCGATCCTTAGAACCTAATGGTCTGCCACACTTTAGGCGTGCTTTTGACTCATTAGCTATGACACTAGAAGATTATCCAACAGGGACATCAATACGGATTGGAACATTCTCTGCAGGGATATGTGATTTCGTTATCCTTTTTTGATCTGTAAATGCATCCGACATTTGATTTGCTATTTTTTACAAATGGATAATCTTTTGTACCTCTTTTTCACAAATAGAGGCACGTGGATCAAGATGAGACAATGATGTATTTTTCCACAAAATTTCATGTTTGGTTTCACCAATATCTCCCCCTAATTTTGGGGAAAATGCCTCATCAAATCGACAATCTGCAAATAGAGCGGTGAACAAATTTCCCGTTAGTGCTTCATAGCGAATAATGGAGGGCGATTCAAACCCAACATATATTCCTAACTTTCTTTGGGGACCATCTTGGTGCGATATGGAGGTGCTACAGGCACATATACAGCGCATCCAAAAATTCTTAGATGGGATATATTAGGTTCGTGACCCAAAACTAATTACAACGGAGAATATTTATGATAATTTGTCGGTCCGAGACGAATTAACATTGTTGCATGCAAAATGGCATGACCCCAAACAGAGGTGGGTAATTTCGTTTTCATGAGTAACGGTCTTTCTATCAATTGCAGACGTTTAATCAAAGACTCTGCAAGGCCATTTTGAGTGTGAACATGAGCTAAAGGATGTTCCACTTTTATCCCAATTGATAATCAATAATCATTAAATGCTTAAGACGAAAACTCAGCAGCATTATCAAGTCGAATAGACTTAATTGGATTATCGGAAAACTGTGCCCGTAATCGAATTATTTGTGCCATTAATTTTGCAAAAGCCAGGTTGCGAGATGACAATAGGCACACATGAGACCATCTAGAAGATGTGTCTATTAAGACCATAAAATACCTAAACGACCCACTAGATGGGTGAATAGGTCCACAAATATCCCCTTGTATACATTCCAAAATCGCAGGGGACTCAATCCCAACCTTTGTTGGTGATGGTCTAATAATTAACTTGCCTTGATAACAAGAAGTGCAAGAAAATTCATTATTTAAAAGAATCTTTAAATTCTTTAATGGATGCCCATTTGAGTTTTCTATAATTCCTCTCATCATAATTGATCCAGGATGTCCCAATTGATCATGCCAAAGTACAAAAATATTGGAATCAGTAACCTTTTGGTTTACGATAGAATGTGCCTCAATTGCACTAATTCTTGTCCAATACATGCCACAAGATAAAGATGGAAACTTCTCAATAACCCTTTTCTGGCGAGAGACATTCTTGGTAACGATGAGATATTCGATATTATTCTCATCTATTGTCTCAATATGAAATCCATTTCGACGAATATCTTTAAAACTCAACAAGTTCCTCTTGGACTTGGAGGAGAACATTGCATTCTCTATGATAAGTATTGTTCCCTTAGACATAGTTATATTAGTTCTTCCAGAGCCTTCAATTAAATTACTACTACCAGAAATTACAGTAACATCTACCTTACGCATACTTAAACGAGAGAAATATTTCTTCTCTTTGAATATTGTACGTATTGTACATAAATCAATTAAGCAAATATTTCTACAATTGAACTTTGATCCAAGTTTGCTTTGAAAGATATCCATATTTGCTTCCCATGGTTTGACATACAAAAGAAGTATATGAATAAATATTACTCCCTCCATTTCAATTTATGTGAACCTATTTCCTTTTTAGTCCGTGCCAAAAAGAATGATCTCTTTCCTTATTTGGAAATAATTTACCTTTATACAATGATTTATAACCACACAAAATATATGTGCCTCATTTTACACCACAAGTTCAAAAGTCTTCTCTCTTTTCTTAAACTCCGTGCCCAGTCAAATGGATTCACATAAATTGAAACAGAGGGAGTAGTATTTTTAGAGAAAAAAGGAAAAGAAATAAAGTTAAACCAATAATTCAATAGTGACTTTTTAATGCATTTTCTGGCAAATTTTAATTATTATAAAAATAATTACGCAGTAAAAATAATACAATTATAAGTATATTACACATATGACTAATACAATTACAACAAATTTATTTATATGTATAAGTTATTTGCATTTTCCTACATATTGTGTGAAAAATAATTGATCTGTATAAGAAAAGAACATACTTAGTTGCTTCTCTTTTCTTTATTCATAATATT
The DNA here is from genome assembly GCF_000715075.1 of Nicotiana tabacum. Lineage (NCBI taxonomy): Eukaryota > Viridiplantae > Streptophyta > Magnoliopsida > Solanales > Solanaceae > Nicotiana > Nicotiana tabacum. Next base: position 70,039,339 of record NC_134103.1, on the reverse strand, counting down.
TCATCCATGTACATGAAAAAAAATTGAGGGTAAAGTAACAAAAGTTGTTCCAGGGTGCTTGTAAACCTTTTCTTAAAGAGAATTAAAGTAACGTAAAGGAAAATCAAAAGCGTTAAAAGATCACTGAGACCAGGACACTAATTACTTAGATATTACTCCTTGTTTGTGAAATTTATGAAATTTTGGAAATACATATATTTAAAACTACATAAGAAGTATTATTAAGTGCAATAAAATTTACAAGATGTTTATTCATTAGATACTATGAATAGGAGAACATAAAAATCAAACTGATCAATCATCTTTAACCACAGATCCATCACCGATCGAGTGATTTATTTTTCCATCAGGGTGCTCAAACAAATCTGTCACATCCAAGTGGGTGATGTCAAATTCATTGTCAAAAACAAAATTAGCTTCAGGGCCTTTATTCTTTAGAGATGCTTGATAAAGTTCAACCAAATGTTTTGGTATGCGACAAATATTTGCCCAATGCCCTTTTCCACCGCAATGATAACATTCAGTTTCTAAACCATTTGTCTTTGGCCCTTTCCACTTTTGGTGATTATTTTTCTTTGGGGGGTGATTAACACTAGAAAAATTTCTTTCTTGGCCACGGCTTTGAACGGGGCCACGACCTTTTCCACGCTTAGAATAATGGGAATACACCTCATTCACTTCAAGCAATGGTGTAGACCCAGTGGGTCGATTTTCGTGATTTCTTATGAGCAAGTCGTTGTTTCGTTCAACCACAAGGAGAGAAGAGAAATCAACTCAGAGTACTTTTTGAAACCTTTCTCTCGGTATTACTGTTGCAAGACCATATTGGAGGCATGAAACATTGTGAACGTTTTTTCAAGCATATCATAGTCAGTGATAGTATCTCCACAGAGTTTCAATTTAGAAGTAATTCTGAACATCGCAGAATTATATTCAGAAATAGACTTAAAGTCTTGGAGCCTCAAATGAGCCCAATCATAGCGTGCTTGTGGAAGAGTGACCAATTTTAAGTTGTCATGTCTTTCCTTTAAGCCATTCCACAAAATAAGTGGATCTTTGAATGTGAGATATTCTATCTTCAACCCTTCATCAAGGTGATGGCGCAAGAAAATCAAGGCCTTAGCACAGTCTTGGGTAGATGCTTTAACTTTGTCTTTAATGGCGTCTCCAAGACCCATTGCATCTAAATGGATTTCAGCATCCAACACTCATGTCATATAGTTCTTGCCCGAAATTTCAAGGGCAACGAACTTTCTTTTCATAATATCAGTCATAACCTTAGTCTTCTCAAAGAGCTTCTTGAGACGGTTGAGTCTCGTGCTGATAACATGTTATAAAATATAACTCAAAGTAACAATATGGAACAAGGAAAAATAAGCTAAGAGAGATATGGAGAAAAGGAGAAGAGATTCTTATTTCTTCTTCAATTATGTGTATTTTTCTATCTATTACAAGGCCTTTATATAGGCATGAAAAGTGAAGAAAATATATCATTGAATATGTCATTAAACATAAAAAATATGTCATTGAATATGTCATTAAACATTTGAGATAAAGATCATGGAGGAAGAGTAGACATCCACCATAATTTGATATTTCTTATAACAAAGGACATGTTTCCCTTTTTCCAGTGAGTTATTTCGTCACTACATTTTTTTAAGTGTTATCCAACAATGTAACTTATACTTTATGAATTTAAATTAGTGGATACTAATAGTTTAAGATTCTTTATAAATATTTTTCGCATCATCATCAGTGCATGTATTACTATTTGCACGAATTATCAATTCTAAAAATTTAATAAAGAAACAGGATTTAGCACTGAATTTGAGTTTATGTATGATAGTAGTAATAGAAAGGAAATACAAGGTTACAACTCATTAAAAAAAACAGAATACTTCCCACAAATACACAATCACTCACTACTCTTGGTTCTTTTTCTCCTAGTACTACTCAGAGGCGGACACCGACAACCGATCCGGATATTTTGACAACTGGAGTGGATATAATCTATGTCTTCAAGACTTGGACGACGAGGCCACTTCGCGACCGCGGGGACAACGCTGAGGTGAAGGACAAATACGGCGGCCGAGAAGATGAGGAAGATAGAATTTGGACGTGGGGTTTTCATGCTTTATCAGCTTTAGCTAATTTTCTTCAAACTTGCGGATGAAGACTTCTTTTTATTATTTCTTGTTTTTGGACGTTGGATGCTGAGCGTCTAATTATGTAGGCATGCAATTGGTCTTGGAGAGAATTGAAATGACGAAAAACTCAAATCTACATCACTACTAAAAAAAACATTTGTTTACCGACGCAGCAGTACGTACCGACGGACTTTTTTCCGACGCTATTCCGAAAGACTTTCCGGCGGAGTCCCTCGGTACTTTTGAACTTTTTAATTTCTATTTTTTTAAAAATATAACCGACGGACAACTCTCGTTAAATAATGATACTTTGACTAGTCAAAATTTAATTGGTTGTACCGATGCACTCCGTCGGTAATTTACTGACGGACTCACTCGGAATATTTTGTATTTATATTTTTGAATTATTTTTTTAGGTACCGATGGTGTCTCTCGGTGCTTTTAAAAAAAATTAAAAAAAATAAAATAAAGTTATCAATCCTACTGCATTTACATAATATTTTGAATTTTGTTCTTACAGTACTGATGAACTTCCGTCCGTAACTAAAATATATAATCTTATAGATAATTATTTTGTATTTTTTATTACAAAATATCGAGGGAGGCCGTCGGTAAGTCCCTCGGTAAGTATTTACTTAATTATCTTAGTGGTTGATTAGCCTATTTATTGAAATTTACACTAAGTGGAGGTAATACACTACTTAAAATATATTAGTGGTAATTAGCTTAGTAATTTATAACTACACAAAGTAAAAGTGAATTTGTAGTATCCTTAACTACATTGATTAACCTATACATTAATAATTACACACTAAGAAGAAGTGTATTAGTCGTTTCCGTAAGAAATATTAGTGATGGTTTATCTTATAAATTAATAATTACTGTAAGTAGAAGTGTATTAATGGATGTCCTTAAGTAACGTTAACAATTGATTATCATACACATTGATAATATACTAAGCAAAAGTGTATTAGTTGTATTTAGCTTGTAGATTGATAATTACACGAAGTATAAGTGTATTAATAATATATCTGTAAGTAATGTTGGTGATTGATTAGCCTATATACATTGATAATAACACTAAGTATTAGTGAACTAGTGGCATCCTTATATAAGTAACGTTAGTGATTGATTAGCCAATACATTGATAATTATACACTAAATGAAAGTGTATTAATGCTATTTGTGAGAAATATTTGTGATTGTTTATCTTTAGTTTGATAATTAAAATAAGTAGAGGTTTATTAGTGGTATCCTTAAGTAATATTAGTGGTATCCTGAAGTAACGCTTAGTGATTCATTAGCATATACATTGATAATTATACTAATTAAGTAGAAGTGTATTAGTATAGTCTTAAAAACTATTACTGATTGATTAGCTTATGCATTAAGAATTGCACTAAGTAGAAGTGTATTAGTAATATCAATAAGAAATGTTAGCGATTGATTAGCTTATAAATTGATAATTACATAAAGTAGATGCATTAGTGGTGTGCTTAAGTAATATTAATAATTGATTAGCCTATCTATTAGTAATTACACTGATTAAGTAAAAGTTTATCAGTAGTAGTCATAAGAACTATTACTAATTGATTAGCTTATACACTGAGAATTACACTAAGCAGAAGTGTATTAGCAATATCAGTAAGAAATATTAGCGATTAATTAGCTTATAAATTGATAATTACAAAAAGTAGATACGTATTAGTGGTATCCTTAAGTAATATTAGTGATTGATTAGCCCATGTATTAATAATTATACTAATTAAGCAAAAGTGTATTAATAGTATTCTTAAAAACTATTACTGATTGACTAGCTTGTACATTGAGAATTACACTAAGTAGAAGTGTATTAGTAATACCAGTACGAAAAATTAGTGATCGATTAGCCTATACATTGAAAATTCTACTAAGTAGAAGTGTATTAGCAGTATTCTTAAGAAATATTACTCACTGTTTAGTTTATAAAATGATAACTACACTAAGTAGAAGTGCATTAGTGATATCCTTAAGTAATATTAGTGATTGATTAGACTATTAATTGATACTTAACTACGTGAAAGTGGTTTAGTAGTATTAGCTTGTAAATTAATAATTACATTAGCTTATGATTTATTTTAAATTATTAATAGTAATTTCATTGTTAATTAATGCTAAAATAGGAATTACACTTTATCAGGATTATTTATATTTCATGGTCAATTTTATTGTTAATTAATGTTAAAAGATAAATTTTTTAATATATGTTAAAATATCTAAAAACTCAATTAAAGTGGATGGGAGGGAGTAATAAAATAATTAATCACATCTTGTTAATTACTACATTTGCTTGAAAATATTACAATTATAGGCATAATATTTTTAGAATTAAATATTTTCAGAAACTTAAATATTACACATAAATTCCACAACATAGAATTAAAGCATTTGATAATTAAGATTATTGGGTGGTTTACCTCTTTCTTAACGGCGCCGTTTCAGCCTCTAACCCCACCATCATTACACTCTTTCTTGGCCCTAAGTTCCACAACACCTTTTCCTCTTTTTGCCATTCTTCTTCTTCTACTGGGAGCTTGTCTTTGTCTTGTCTTTGTTCTTCTAGACTTTGTTCTTCTACTGGGAGTTTGCCGGAGTCAGAACCACCATTCAAGTCGGTGGTTTGGGGTGTATTGAGGTGGTTATCGGCTGTAGACGAAGGAGACTCGCGGGGGCGGAAGCGGTGGTTGGTGTTAGTGTGGCTTTTTTGGCCCCATTTCAACTGGGTAAAGAGAAATAATGCAGTGGCTGTGACTTGACCGGTGACGTTGCCATTCTAAGAATTGGGCAAAAGAGCAAAACCCTACTAAGACCTTCAGGCAACTTGATCTCGGTGAGATTTTTTCTCTCCATTTTCGAATTATTTCTACCCTAAATCTCAAAATTAGGGCAGTGTTTCATTTTTTTGGGAGGAATTCTAGTGTTATGGAGGCTTATAAGAGATGGATTAGGAGGAATAAAGATTTTGTCCGTCAATTTGATTCTCTTGCCAATGTAATCCCCTCTTAGTTATCAATATTTTTTTTATGTATATATTTTAAGCATCTTTGCAATTAAAAAGCTTTTGAATGCCTTCTGCTTGTTTAGGGGTGTAAAAAGTTACTCTAGTTTTGAGTGGCAACAAGAGTGATAATTGGACTTAATTCTGATATGGTGGATGAGTGTAGATGATGAATTCAATTTTTATTCTAAGCCAAAAGTAGAGTCCATTTATTTACAGTGTAGTGATAGTATATTGTCCTCATTTACTAAAAATGATAATATTTCAGAACTTTTTTAAATGAGTAAGAATAATAAATTTGTCGTTTGTATATGTAGATGGAACATCGTATGTGGATGTACGATAGGAATCTTCCTAATTGGCGGGGTTTAAGAGATGAATTTATACAAGGTGTTGATGAGTTTACTAACCATGCTAAGTCATTTAGCCAAAATAAGAGGATGATTAGATGCCCTTGTGCGAAATACAAGTGTAGAAAATAGTTGAAACTAGAGGATGTTAAGACTGATCTATATAGTAAGGGCTTTATGGATAATTATTATGTGTGGACTAGTCATGGAGAGACTGAGGGTAGTGATGGTAATATTTACAATCATAATTTTGATATTGGTGAAAGTAGTCAAGATCCTAGATTACATGAAATGGTTATGAATGCTTTTGGAATGTACAATGAGGGTGACAACCAACAATATATTGATCAAGCTCCCAATGAAGAGGCAAATCATTTTTATGCACAGTTAGAGTCTGCCAGTTAGAGTCTGCTAGTCGTCCACTTTCCGATCTGTAGCGACTAGACTACTAAGTATTAAACCAGATGCCAGTGTTTCTCAAGCGGGCATGGACTCTATGATTGAGCTTATGAAAGAACTTAATCCGAACCTAGACATACCCGATAATTACTATAAGGTAAAGAGATTGGCTTCCAAGTTAGGACTTATTACGTAGATGGCATCCGGTGAGAATAATGATCGACATCAGAGTAATAATTCTCGTGAGAGTGTGACGAAAAAGAAAAAAGGAAAAGAGAAGGCTACGGTGTCTAGATCGAGTCAACCTCGTTCTTCCATTCCATCATTGCATTCTCGCTCACAAGGCCAGCCACCATTATCACATCCTTTTTATGATATGCCTCCCTCGAGCTACCCACCGATGCCTCCCCGGTCTATTCCGGGATGCCTCAGTCGAGCTATCCATCTATGCCTCCCGCAGGTTCTAGCTCGATTCCTCCCTCGGGCTATCCCGAGATGCCATCCTCTGCTCCTTTTCCCAATATGTCTCCCCCGGGATATAGCTCGATGAAAGCTACACGGGGCATGCACTCAGCTTATCTCGCTACCATAGAGCAACGTTGTATGTTCGGGCGTACGACAAGTAGACCATCTCCAGAGTCTCCATCATCAGAGGGTACTCCATCTTCACGTATTTCTAGGTTGAATATTAGAGCGAGTAGTTCTGAGGCATCGCCTACTCCTTCGAATCCTTCTTCAGTTCATGGTCCAAATCCTCCACCACCTGGACATGCAGATAGGATTAATAGAATATGTATCATTGCTAAAGGGGAAGGGTAAGCTTAATCTTTTATGCTATTTTAATGTCTATCTAATATTTTAATTATTGAATTAACAATTTTGTAAATGTTTCTATCATTGTCTTGCAGGTTTTATCCTTCTAGACCGGCTGCAAATGCAATTTCAACTGCCATTAAGCTGATTTATAATGGTGCCTACCCGACTTGGGGGCATATTCCACATAGTCAACAGCAAGCGATACTTAATGAATTTATGGTACGAATATATTATTTGTAGAAAACTATATATCTATCTAACTTCATTTATCTACTAACACTATATATTTTGATTGCAGAAAAGGTGCACATGGAGCCCCGATGAAGATCATGTTATTAGAGAAAATTTTCAAAAGAGGATTGCTCATTGATTATCAGACATGTTCTCTGATACTCGTACCAAAGGTAAAATGCCCGGTTGGGTTCTACCAGATGAGTGGAAAGAGCTTCTTAAATATTGGTCCACTGAGGATGTTAAAAAGAAGAGCGAACAGGCAAAAGCCGCTCGTAATTCTGAGAAGGGTGGCTCGTTACACACTTGTGGTTCAGTGTCTATGGGGACTGCTAAGAGGATATTGGTAATTATTTAAAGATCTCAGTCTTGATTTTTTCTAACATTACTTGAACTTATTAACTCTTTTTGTTTCATTTGCAGGAAGCTGCTCTTAAGAGACCCGCGAAACGTGATGAGGTTTGGAAGAAGACCTACACAAAAAGCAAAGTCGGGGAAGAAGCTTGGGTTGAGCCACGGGCTGAGGAGGCTTATGTAAGATCAAGATTAACTTAAAATTCTTTTATAATGATTGTTTATATACTAAATTTTACTTTTAATGAAGAATCGGTATAAACAAGCAGTGGAAGAGCTCGTTAGGAGTCAGCTGACCGATGAGCAAGGCCAACCAATCATGCCATCGGAGGAAGAAACTCTCCCATTGTGGTTGAACGTGGTTGGAAGCGTGTATAAGGGTAGAGCATACGGCCTTTCCTCCGAGCGTAATTTTTATCGCATCGCGTGTGGACTACAAGGTATATACTTTCGCTTAGTATGGAGATTTGTCAAATGGGGTTCTTGTATGTTTGGAAATTTTGATTATTCTTACTTAGAGATAATCAATGGAAATTTTTAGTAATAGAATCTTGACTGCAATAATAATTTGTGTACAACCAGCTGGAGTTTTTTAGAGTTTCTGCTTCTATGCATTATCATACACTAGGCTCTTGCAAAATGTGGATACTTGACCTTTCATTATTGATAATGTTTGCTGATTTTCTTTCTGAAATGGTGATGGTTGTTTTTATTTATTATGTGGATGTGGATGTGGATATCGTAGCAAAGGTATTTTCTTTAGTTCAGCATAGTACAGAATTTTGTGATTTGTGGCAAAAACTGATTTGCAAGTAAAAACAATGGGGACCTTTAGAGAAATGCAATTTTTAACTCTCAGATCGAAGCTGAAGATTATCTTTGGTTTGCCATTTGGTAAATCCATGCTAATCTCATCTCACGATGAGAAACAACTTTAGGACTTCATTAATAGGAGGCAAATGTGTCATAAATCATGTATAGCATCAAGGTAGACAGGTTGCAAATATGTCAAAATATTTTTCCCCATACTTTCTTGATTCCTATCTACCATAATCGACTTAAAGAACCAAACCCCTAATCATTTTCTTTTTCTGTCCATGTTTGTTTTGTCTTTAGATCCAATTCACTATCTTATTTATTTATCATTTTGAAATAACCCTAATGAACATTTAGTGGTGAAATCAAACATTGATCTTGTCTATGCCAAACAATAGTGATATCATCAATGATTCAATAGGTGTTGAATTATTCAATTCTAACTCTTCGTGTATTTTTTTCACTTCTCTTTTTTGGATTACAAGGTATTGGGACATCTGCCACCATGCAAAATGAGGAACTTGAGGAGATGCGGCGAATGATTCAACAACTTTCTAGGAATTATGCGGATGAACGAGAAAAAAGAAAGCATGAAGAGAAGATGAGAGACGCACTTAGGAATGACACCGACTCCCTCAAGGCTCAAGTGAACCACTTAATCGGCCTGCCCCGTTCTCCGCCAAAAAGCCACATTTATGAAGAGGATGAAAGTGATAGAAATAATATAAATGATGAAGAAGATGAGGAGTGATTTTATGTTTGGTTGGATTGTTGTTTAGTTGGATGTTAACTTTGAATGTTACATTTTGAAATTTGGTTGGATAGTTTTGATGTTTGATGGGATAATTTGGATGTTTGGATAGTTTATAAAGTTTTATTGTTGTTACGTTGAGTTTTATTGTGGTTGCATTTCTGTTTCTATTGTAATATTCTGGCTGGCAGGTCTATTGTAATATTCTGGCTGGCAGGTGGTGTAACAAAAAATAGGCACTCCCTGCCAAAAATATACCAGATTTATCGAGGAACTTACCAACAGCGTCCGTCGGAACACTTATTCATTTTCAATCCATAAGTCTTAATTAGCGAGGGAGTCCGTCGGTAGACTTAAACCAAATTTTCAAATTTTGTTGAAAATACCGACGGATATCCATCGGAATATGAATTTATTCATATTTTTAATTTTTGAATTACTAAATTAAAATTCTAAATTTATCGATGGTATCCGTCGGTAATATTATTTTAATTTACCGACGGATATCCGTCGGTATTGATATTATTAATATTATATTATTTTATAATATACCGACGGATATCTGTCGGTAAGTAAAATTATTTGACCAACTACTATCAGAAATGTACCGATGGATTCTGTTGGTTTAGTTTATCGAGGAAGGTTTTACCTACCTATCACTTACCGACGGACTTCCTTCGGTACACCCTTGTTATCGAGGGAATTGAAATGACTTTGCCCCTTGAAAAACTCAAATCTATATGGTTTTTGCTAGTAATAATTGACTGTCCTAATTATAAGAACCATAGGAAACTTGTAGTCACAATTCTAGTTAGACTACATCTCTTTTTGTCATATTAATTAGTGTTTATTTGAAAATCCTATTATTTTTCGTTTTCTCCTTCAGCAAGAATCACTACTAGAAAATTATCAAATTTCGTCCACCAAAATCGACCGAAATTAGACAGAATTAAAAGAAAAGAAATCGATTTTCGACCTCTTTTAATTCGTCGGAACAATAATGGTCTCTAAGATGTTGCGACCGAAGTTTGTCGGTTAATTCAACCTTTGGTTGACCGCTTTGACTGACAACTTTTGTTGGAAAAATAAATATACCGACCGAAGTCGGTCGGTATTATTTAAAATATTTTTTATTTATTTTCAAAATAGCGACCGACTTCGGTCGGAATTATAAATATATAATAATTTTGTATTTTTTTGTAAATTTTAACAGACCAACCGAAAACGGTCGGAATAATAAAAAAAATAAAAAAAAGTTATTTCCGACCTACTTTGGTCTGAAATTTCAATATCTGCAGATTTCAAATTGAAATTACGGACCGACGTTGGTCAGAAATTATGAATTTCTGGGTTTTAATAGGAGAATTCCGACCGAAATCGATCGGTTTTCTGGGAAAAAATCTGGCAGACTATGCGTGTTTTTAAGCTACACCACCTGCCAATTACAACCAATATCCATCCTATAATGGAAGCATTACATTGTTGTCATTCAACCACAATTAACAACAACAACAATTAACCAACAACAACCACAACAACAACAACAACAATTAACCAACAACAACCACAACAACAACACTAATAACAACAACAACGCCAACCACAACAACAACTATACAAATGTTCAATAACAAAATAATATCAACAATACAATCATCATTCAAAACTATTACCAACTAAATATTCACAAGTTCAAAACTTTGTTTAGCAATACACACCATTCAATGAGTGTTTTGTATTGCACCATCTCTATCTACAATACTAGAAGCTTCATCGTCGGCATGGTTTGAAGGATCACGACGAGAAGGATTAGCATTTGGGGAAGGCTCACGAGACCGGGGAATGGGGAAAACCACCACTAGCAAGAAGATTGGCTATCTGACCTTGAAGGAGATTAAATTGTTGGTCCCTCTTTTCTAGTTGAACTTGAAGGGTATCAAATTGTTCATCTCTCTTTTGTTCTCTAGGCTTTGTCTCTTCAAGCTCTGTTGTCATCTTTGCGATCTTCTTCTCCATAGACGGGAGAGTCGACCTATCAATTGCCTCGTCTTGGGCGGAAGTCCCTATACCTTGCAATCCAACCTTGTAGCGCCGAAATGATCTCTCTAGAAGGCCGTATGCTATCCCTTTTTAGGACCACTGACAACATCCAACCATATCTTCTGCGCTTTTTCGTCTGAAACGGGTGGTCGGTCGCCTTGCTCATTCGGTGGCAAGCTCTAAGTGTACTCCTCCACATTAATCTTGTAGCGACCCTTTATTTAGAAGATATAAAATTATTAACCATATAATATTATAAATATTAATATCAAGTTATAGTAGTTATGAAACTTACATATGTAGTCTCTGCTCGGTCCTCGACTCATCTACTTGGATCTGTCGGTGCCTTATTCTTCCGGAAGTGAGTCTCCATGAAGAACTTATCATGAGTCATCTTCCTCCCATACTTTTTTTCCTACAAATATAATAAAATATGTTAACTAAATTAAAATATATAAATATAGTTCGATAAATATTGAATAAAATATTTTAAGGAATTATCAGTAGTCTCCTCGCAATCCCCATGCTCCTTGCGCCCACACAGTGCAAGGAGCCACCCTTCTCAGATGCTCGGGCCTTCTTTCCTTGTTCACTCTTTTTCTCGAACTTTTCAGTGGTCCACTGCCGCTGTAGATCCTCCAATATGTGTTGTAGAACCCATGCAGGCTTCTTGCTCTTTTTCCGAGCAAAATAGAAGGAATCGGATAGTCTCTTACGGCATTTGAACTCAAAATTTGCAAGAATGGCACTGTTGTGTCGGTCCTCCCATGCACACTTAGTCTGCAAATGAAGTGTGTAACATTAGATGAAAATATTGTTAATATAATGCTTAAATAGATAAGAACTGTATTAAAACCTTAAATTGGTTGAAAATTTGCTGGGTGAGCTCCGGTGGAAAGTCACTCCAAGTCGCATAGGGTGCATCATACAACCGGCCAAGAGCTTCAGTGATTATCTTTGTAGTTCGATGATTAGATATGAACCTGCAACATAACAATTACATTAAATAAACAAGACTAGCTATTATAATTCAACAAAAACAAAGAAGTAATAAATAAATCTTACCCATTTCCCTCAGGCTTGATGATCATCTTATGATAACGATCATTCGCACTTACTTTGGATCATCTTCCTCCGATGAATTTGAAGCATGCGCAGAAGGGGAGGCATCTGGCTCAGCGCTACTATCCCGAAGGCGAAGTCTAGAAATGCTAGGAGACGAACTCTGTGGAGAGGGAGACAGGGTCGCTGATGAAGATGACTGTAATCCACACCCCTGCAGCGATCTAGACCCCTGCTGCGATCCAGACCACTGCTGCGATCCAGCTGGTTGACATCTAGATGGACGCGATCCAGCTAGTGATGTAGCAAATAGAGCAGATGACGGGCGTATCACCACATGGCCATGTGACTGCTGACTTCGATGGATCCATGTAACTATATTCAGGATCATGTGGAGGAAGCCGGGGTATAGCCCTGTGGTGGAGAATGGTAAGAATACTACTGGGAGGGCGAATGGTAGATAGTCTGATGAGTAGATGGATGTGGTGGAATAGATGTGTGCCTAGAAGATTCCCGTCGGCCATCAACAGCGGAGGGATGCAAGTGTGGAGTGGAAGGACGAAGCGAGGGTGTAGCACCATCATCATGATCAATAGGCCTCTTATCCTTCCTAGACCTACCTCGACCCCTACCGGTCATCTGCATAAATTAAAGAAAATGTTAAAATTGAGAATATAAATCTATATAAGTTGAGAGCGCTTGAAAAAACTAACATGCTAGTCGTCTTCGAAGTATCCTTCCTCGTCCGAAAATTCTTCCTCTTCACTTATTTCATTTCATTAGATGATTCTTCACCCTCATTTTCTATGATTGTTATTTCCTCCATATCAAATTCTTCTAATATGCATTGAGGATGCTCCAAGTCATTTTCTAACTGATCATTTGTCACGACCCAAAATTCATTAAAGGTCGTGATGGTATCGGACACCGCTGTCAGGCAAGCCAACAATACATACTTAGCTTAATTACCCATTTTAGTATTTTTAAAATTAAAATTTCTTCAATAAAATAAATAAAACTCATAGAGTAAATGATAAATACTTTTAGCAACTAAATTTCTAAACAATTCACAACCATTCCCAAAATACGGTGTCACAAGTGCATGAGCATTTACTAGAGAGTTAAAATAAAATACAACATCTGTCCGGAATACAAATTAGACATAAAAAATATAATAACTCTAAAAGAGACTATGTTGGCTGCGGATCGTAATACAGAATGCAGCTCACCTATGTCCCCACAATTGTAACCTCACTTCTGCGCCCACAAAGCCTCTAGACATATATGTACATGCACAATAAAATATGCAGCAAGTGCAGCATGAGTACGAAAAACAACGTGTACCTAGTAAGTATCAAACCTAATCTCGAAGAGGTAGAGACGAGATGGTAGACTTTGACACTCACTAAGAGTCAATAATAACAAATGAAATAAAAATAGCAATATCTAGATCAACATGATTGATAGAATTTACAATGATTTTCTTTAACTAGCAGAAATAATTAAATTCCTTCAAATGCAATAATTCTCAACATATTAATTAAATTCCTTCAATTCCAATAAATTTCCAATTTATCAATTAGCCTCATTTACAAGAATAACAATAATTTCTTAACAAGCAGAGATAATTAATTCTTTAAATTCCAAAGATTTTCAATTTATCAATTAGCTTCAAAAGCTGCAATAAACTATCAAAGTATCGCGTAATTATTATTATTAGGCACGATTTCTGCCAAAGTCGTACGGCATGATCCAGAGTGTCGTGTACACTGCCGAGGGACGTGCGACACGATCCATAGATGCATTTATCCTGCCGAGGCGTTCGGCCCGCTCCGCAAGAAAAGAGGACATTTTCTTATGTACCTCCGAAAGGAGAGTATATTTATTATAAGATAAATTCGGGCGAATGAATAATTTTTTTTAATAATTAATTAATTTAAATAGAAAATTAGGCATATGAGATTTTCATATTTTAATATCTTCCCTAACCATTCACAATATATATACATATATATCAAATAATTTAATTAGGTAAAGAATACAATTTACACAAGTAATTCATGCTTTTGAGTCCTAAACTACCCGAACTTTAGCATTAATAATAGCTACGCACGGACTCTCGTTACCCCGTACGTACGTAGCCCCACAATTAACAACAATTATTAATTTAATCACCTATGAGGTAATTTCCCCCTCACAAGATTAGACAAGAGACTTACCTTAATTTGCTCCAATTTAATCCAATAGAAGGACTTTTCCTCGATTATCCAACTCTGAATGGCTCGAATCTAGCCAAAATAAATTCGATACAATCACTAAAAATTATAGGAATTAATTTCATAAGAAAAAACTACATTTTTTAATAAAATCCGAAATTAACTCAAAAATCGCCCATGGGGCCCATGTCTCGAAACCCGCCAAAGGTTACAAAATATGAACGCTCATCCAACCACGAGTCCAACCATATAAATTTTACCAAATTCCGACATCAACTCGACCCTCAAATCTTCAATTAAAGTTTTTGAAGATTTCTATCATTTTCAACCCAATCTTTACCCATTTGAACTCAGCACTCTTTCCATAAACCTTATTGATACGTATAAATAATACTCTTACACCCAAGAATCATACTCTTAATCACCCATCATTACCCAGACTCGAAATTGAAGATTAGGGGTTAGAACCTTACCTCTTTGATGAAGAACTTGAGGGATTTCTTGTTGGATTTCAAGGCTTGGACAAGAATTTGATGAACAAGATACTTTATCTACTTTCTCTCTCTATAACACTCTCACTTCTCTCTAAAATCATCAGATAATTGCCCCAAAATAAGCCCCAAAACCTATTTATCAAAATAGGGTCGGGTTATGAAAATAGAAAAATTACCCCTCCGAAAACAGGTAGGCGATCACACAATGCACCGCTAAATAGGTATGCGGGTCGCACAATGGATCGCAAAACTGATACCCATAAGTGGTGTGCGTTGGGCATATCGGCGACCATTTTGCGGGTCGCAAACCTATTTTGCAACTCGCATAATTGATTTGCGATCGCACAATTTGCCGCATAATCGCATATTTTCAGCTTTTGGTAATTTGGTCATAACTTATTTTAGGAATGTCCAAATGATGAACGGTTCGAAGAGTTAGAAACTAGACTCAAATATCTTTCATTGAATAGGTAATAAACTATATAACACTTCGTATCATGAGAGTTATGATCATTTGAAGTTAAGACTTGTGCGAACTCACTTGAAACTTTAGTCTTATGAAATTTCCAACTTCTACATTCGATGCCGAAACCTATCGAATCAAGTCCGATTGACCTCAAATTTTGCACACAAGTCATAAATGATATAACGGAGCTATAAAAATTTTCAGAACTAGATTCCGACTCCGATATCAAAAAGTCAACTCCCCAGTCAAACTTCCAAACTTAAATGTCCTATTTTAGCCATTTCAAGCCTAATTTAATTACGGACATCCGATTAAAATTCTGAACATTCTCCTAAGTCTAAAGTCACCATACGGAGCTGTTTGAATCATCAAAATTCTATTCCGGGGTCGTTTTCTAAAAAAAATATTGACCGAAGTCAAACTTAGCATTTTTAAGGCCAACTTAAGGAACCAAGTGTTCCGATTTCAACCCAAACACTTCCAAATTCCGATCCAACCATCCCCGCAAGTCATAAGTCAATAAAAGCACGTACAAGAAGTTTTATTTAGGAGAACGGGTTTCTAAAAGTTAAAACGACTGGTTAGGTCGTTACATTCTCTCCCACTTAATTATACGTTCGTACTCGAACGTGCTAAGGACGGTTCCGGAGTTGTCCAAAATCACTATTTAACACCTCGTGCACCTACCCATGCTACCACACCCAGTTGAGCACATTAGCTCGAGCCAATCTGAATATTCTCTCCTTTATTTAGGCAAACAAACCTTAGAGTCCAATTCTAACATCCAGAATTCTCCACCATACATGTTTCCAACCTATGAACACCGTATCAATCACTACACGATGCACAAATACAGGATTGCATACCTTGGTTGAATTTAGACCATGTACCGCACCATTCACATGCTCATAATAACATCCCCGATAACAATAGTCGAGATTTCCACGAATATGATGTCCACAACACATCTCATGAAAAATATAAGTCCTATTCCAACTCTTGCAATGCTTCCACGAGGGAAGAAATGTGTATAAATTCATAACCAACTGCCGAGTCAACAAACTATTGAGTTTCTCCTTCTGACAAGGACCATTACTTCATTCTGAACTGAACGACGATATTTATTCTTTCATATACCTTATATAAATCTGATTGCACTGATCTCAGGTCCAATAATCTCGTCTCACCCCAGTACAAGTGCTCAAGCAATAAGCCACCTCAGACACGGCAAAAGCCTCATATGACGCCACAATGAGCTAATAAGCTACGGACTCGATTGCGATACATAAGGAAAACGAACTCTGGAAAGGATTACTTAACCCACGTGACTAATTAGACAACTGAAAAGGTGTCATGAACCTTCCTCGAAAAATGGGATACAAACACACAAAATAGAATATAGGGGATTGTACTCAACATCACACTGTTACGGCGTGCAACCCGATCCAAACAACATACTCGTGGCGGCGTGCCACCCGATCCGCACAAAAAGAATCTATAAGGAAATACTTACCGAGCTAGAATGCTCATTACTATAAAATATCTGAATATCGGACACAAGCACGCTAAGTGCATAATACCATCCCTGGAAGGACCGACAACGCCATATGCTACAAAACTCAAGCACAACTAAGGTGCGATATATGATCTGAATCTCGAGAGCCATCTTGCTCACATAACACCATCGCTACGCGAAACTTCAACACATAAGAAATTTATCAAGCCGTTTCACAACTCACACGGCACAATATAGTATTACATGAAATAACTGACGACGAAACGACATCCAACGTCCGAATACTCCTCCATAGGGAGAGCTTATGCTGAAATGAATACATTCGGCCTGATATAGAGCCCATATTCATATTCAAATCCATCCACAGACCCCAAGCCGATTTTGATCGCATCGTACTAGGCTAATAACCTTTCAAGGATCCATAATAACCCTTTTTCCCATAACACACAAGAACAGCCATCATAACCGAAACAAACTTCCACAGTCCACAACCAAATAAACTGAGCACCCTCAATGCATAAATTCTCAAATCAGCGATATTACCATAATCTTCATACTTGGTTTCAATCTTCACTCAATCAAGTGACTACATGTCACTCTTACACAATCTTTCCGTGAGACACGCTCCCACGACCTTCCGCACCAGGTAACAAGTCTGCACATCCATGATACCGGTTACACTAATGTTGTAAAGCATATCGAGAATCTACCAATCAATACACAAGGTCTCTTACACCTGACATCGACATTAGGTGATGCCGAAAACAATACCATCTTACTTTAAACATCTAAATCCTTTTCTGCTCATCCGAGTTCATGACATCCTTGTCAACACCAAACCAAAATCTTGAATCCTCAACTTTCAAATCCCATGCTACTTAGTGCACTTAACCACGCAAATGCGCAGGAGTACAAGAATTCTATCGTAACTCCCGAACCACTAATAGGGTAAACACTTCATCATATAGAAACCTTCTACTTAACTCATTTCAAAAGAACCATTGCAACACGTAACTGAATTCCCATATCCGTAGAAAATACCGGCCTCCAGTAGTGGTCTAAACCACCATAACTCTTCTGGGATCCCTCTACACATAACATGCCATAATACTTGAATTCCTCCAAATAAAATCAATTACGGCGGTCGTCAAGCCTCGCACGTACCGCCACAAATCACATGCATAATTCAATTCGCTGAAGGAACTGATCATTGCCGGCATCATGCCAATTCAATAATTGTTAGCTGACCCGTCTTTTCTCAATTTATTCTCAACTTGCCTTAGAAATAATAATAGCTACATTCATTACATCACGAACTCAAATACGCACTCATCCCGAGTGACCTTATTTCACGAGACCACGCTATTTCAAAACCCACAAATCATCTCATACCCCTCCTTGTGCGCACTTTTACATCTTTAACTGTTACTCCCATTCTGATACTTCTTTTATGAATCCGAAGTTATTTTCTTTCATTTCTCAAATGCTACACCACAACCTGAAGATAACTTAGAGTACTCCAAGCCCTGTTTTATAATCTATTGCGAAAGCTCGATACTCAACCATACTACGGACTCGAGATCCTTAGGCACTGTACTTTAAATTTTTGAACCCTCTAAGACCGTTATCGAGAGTCACTTGCTCTGACTTGTTTCCAAACATGATCAACTCCAAGGCCCTGCTAGCACATAGACACTTTCTCAAAGAAATACCCGACTGTCTCACTTTCCCTGTGCATTACATCTACACGAAGCATAAACTCTGAGTCTTCCAAAAAAACCTGAATATGAATCGATAAGGCCAAATATGACACACATTTCCCAAATCCTTTGCTCAAATTACCACTGATATTTTTTTTAGTTGCAATGACACACCAATACACTGATAACCAGGAACCTCACAAATAGACAACCATGCAATCCAATTGTAGATGGTGGGGCTCTCCCACTTAGCTTGAAGCTACAATTACATAACTCTGGAATCCACCGAGATTCTTTCTTCATCGTTGACATGATCATGCACACGCATCTTGCCAAATTTCTCGAAATCCTTCTATTAACCTTTAATAAACACTCCAAACCACTAGCCACATTTACATATTAAAACTCATACCGGATAGCCAGTAGAATTCATCGCAGAAGCTTCGTCAACACCACGCGACCGCTAACCTGCTCACAGGAGATAACCCACATGTGGAAATTATATGCCGACATATTCCAACATCGCTGCACTGGGTGCAATAACTACAAAATCAGTAGATCATCCTGAGTCCGAGCTTATTCATCAGTTGCACCAGTCCGTTCACTCCTCATGGACGTCAACTAGAGGTGCGACAATACATTCCAATCCAAAATCATGTTGTATCCTTCTTCATATCAAGAAAATCCCTCCTGTTGTATCCAATCTTCCTCAATATAGCAGCTAATATTACAACTCAAGTCCGTAGACCTAGTCATTGTCCATCCTAAATCCCAAATCACTTCAAACTTTCCTCAAGCCATGTAGTTATCCTACCACGTAACTCATATTCTACCTTGCTACTCTCCTTTAAGCAACTACTCGACTTCTGTTTCTCACACTTGGCCTCCTAGGAACTTAACCACCATAAGACACCTTCCACATGTCCTTCCTCATCCTTCGCTGTCCAGTTGTTGCCTTAACTAAAAATCCATCTCTGTAGCACTTGAACCAATAGGTCGTTACCAGCTTTAAACATTTCTGAGGGTCATCTTTCTCGAACCATCAATACTAGGAACACCGCTTCAATCCTGAACCATTGCACACCGCGATCTCTAACAACTGCTTCCCTTACACCAATTCCTAACACCCCGCCGTGAAGGCGAGTTGAAGAATACCATAACACCGGTGAACCTTAACGCATTTAACAAGGCGATGATACCACATCACAATTGAGAACTCTACCACGCTCAAAAATATCAAGCTTCATTATTCCACTAACCCCAAACCTGAACATTCATAGTACGATTACCTTTTCCTTGCTGGGAATAAAACATGGAACCTCTGAATCATGTACTGGGAAAAACATTCTTTCAAGTCGTTTACTGCTCTGACACAAAGACAGGCATTCTACCATTACATAAACACTGTGCCATAACAACGCATGAATCGTCATAACAATAAATGCCAAATCTCAAAATATTAGGTAGTATTGTTACTGAACTGAAACGACAGAGCGACCTTCCACAAGGCGACGACAATAGCCCAATTAATTACACAGGGAGAAGTATCTTGCACTATATCTGTAGTACCATTTTAAAAATTTCCTCGATCCCCAGTTTATAACAAGTGTTTCACGTTGCATAGGATTGAATAGGAAGGAGATGAAGGCATAAGTCTCAAAGGAATCAAATCGCACGATGAGGAATCAAAAAGGAAAGTATTCCTAATAGCCCTGTAGCCTCTCAAAGATAAGTACAGATGTCTCCATACCAATCCGCTAGACTATACTAGACTTACTCATGACTCGTGAGACCTAAGTGAACCTAGTGCTCTGATACCATATTGTCACGACCCAAAATCCATTAAAGATCGTGATGACGCCGGACACCGCTGTCAGGCAAGCCAACAATACATACTTAGCTTAATTACCCATTTTAGTATTTTTAAAATTAAAATTTCTTCAATGAAATAATAAAAATAAAACTCATAGAGTAAATGATAAATACTTTTAGCAACTAAATTTCTAAATAATTCATAACCATTCCCAAAATCCGGTGTCACAAATGTATGAGCATTTAGTAGAGAGTTAAAATAAAATACAGTATTTATCTGGAATATAAATTAGACAGAAAAAATATAATAACTCTGAAAGAGACTCTGTTGGCTGCGGATCGTAATACAGAATGCAGCTCACCTATGTCCCCACAATTGTAACCACACCTCTGCGCCCACAAAGCCGCTAGACATATATGTACATGCACAATAAAATATGCAGCAAGTGCAGCATGAGTACGAAAAATAACGTGTACCCAGTAAGTATCAAGCCTAATCTCGAAAAGGTAGAGATGAGATGGCTGACTTTGACACTCACTAAGAGTCAATAGTAATAAATGAAATAAAAATAGCAATATCTAGATCAACATGATTTATAGAATTTACAATGATTTTTTTTAACTAGCAGAAATAATTAAATTCCTTCAAATGCAACAATTCTCAATATATTAATTAAATTCCTTCAATTCCAATAAATTTCTAATTTATCAATTAGCCTCATTTACAGGAATAACAATAATTCCTTAACAAGCAGAGATAATTAATTCTTTAAATTCCAAAGATTTTCAATTTATCAATTAGCTTCACAAGCTGCAATAAACTATCAAAGTATCGCATAATTATTATTATTATTAGGCACGATTTCTGCCGAGGTCGTACGGCCCGATCCAGAGTGTCGTGTACACTATCGAGGGACGTGCGGCACGATCCATAGATGCATCTATCCTGCCGAGGCGTTCGGCCCGCTCCACAAAAAAAGAGGACATTTTCTTATGTACCTCCGGAAGGAGAGTATATTTATTATAAGATAAATTTGGGAGAATGAACAATTTCTTTTAATAATTAATTAATTTAAACAGAAAATTAAGCATATGAGATTTTCAACTTTTAATATCTTCCCTAACCATTCACAATATATATACATATATATCAAATAATTTAATTAGGTAAAGAATACAATTTACACAAGTAATTCATGCTTTTGAGTCCTAAACTACCCGGACTTTAGCATTAATAGTAGCTACGCACGGACTCTCGTCACCTCGTACGTACGTAGCCCCCACAATTAACAACAATTATTAATTTAATCACCTATGAGGTAATTTTCCCCTCACAAGATTAGACAAGAGACTTACCTCAATTTGCTCCAATTTAATCCAATAGAAGGTCTTTTCCTCGATTATCCAACTATGAATGGCTCGAATCTAGCCAAAATAAATTCGATACAATCACTAAAAATTATAGGAATTAATTTCATAAGAAAATACTACATTTTTCAATAAAATCCAAAATTAACTCAAAAATCGCCCGTGGGGCCCACGTCTCGGAACCCGACCAAAGTTATAAAATATGAACGCTCATCCAACCACGAGTCCAACCATATAAATTTCACCAAATTCCGACATCAACTCGACCCACAAATCTTCAATTAAAGTCTTTGAAGATTTCTATCATTTTCAACCCAATCTTTACCCATTTGAACTCAACACTCTTTCCATAAACCTTATTGATACATATAAATAATACTCTTACACCCAAGAATTATACTCTTAATCACCAATCACTACCCAGACTCGAAATTGAAGATTAGGGGTTAGAACCTTACCTCTTTGATGAAGAACTTGAGGGATTTCTTGTTGGATTTCAAGGCTTGGACAAGAATTTGATGAACAAGACACTTTATCTACTTCTTTTCTCTAGAACACTCTCACTTCTCTCTAAAATTATCAGATAATTGCCCCAAAATAAGCCCCAAAACCTATTTATCAAAATGGGATCGGGTTATGGAAATAGAAAAATTACCCCTCCGAAAACAGATAGGCGATCGCACAATGCACCGCCAAATAGGTATGCGGGTCGTGCAATGGATCGCAAAACTGATACCCATAAGTGGTGTGTGTTGGGCATATCGGCGACCATTTTGCGGGTCACAAACCTGTTTTGCGGCTCGCATAATTGATTTGCGGTCGCACAATTTGCCGCATAATTGCATCTTTCCATCTTTTGGTAATTTGGTCATAACCTCTTGTAGGAATGTCCAAATGACGAACGGTTTGAAGCATTAGAAACTAGACTCAAAGATATTTCATTGGATAGGTAATATACCGTATAAAACTTTATATCATAAGAGTTATACTCATTTTAAGTTAGGTCTTTTGCGAACTCACTTGAAACTTTAGTCTTATGAAATTTCCAACTTCTACATTCGATGTCGAAACCTATCGAATCAAGTCCGATTGATCTCAAATTTTGTACACAAGTCATAAATGACATAACGGAGTTATAAAAAAATTTTAGAACTGGATTCCGACTCCGATATCAAAAAGTCAACTCCCCGGTCAAACTTTCAAACTTAAATGTCCTATTTTAGCCATTTCAAGCCTAATTTAATTACGGACATCCGATTAAAATTCCAAACGCGCTCCTAAGTCCAAAATTACTATACGGAGTTGTTTGAATTATTAAAATTCTATTTCGGGATCGTTTTCTAAAAAGAATATTGACCGAAGTCAAACTTAGCATTTTTAAGGCCAACTTAAGTAACCAAGTGTTCTGATTTTAACCCAAACACTTCCAAATCTTGATCCAGCCATCCCCGTAAGTCATAAATAAATAAAAGAACGTACGAGAAGTTTTATTTAGGGGAACGGGGTTCTAAAAGTCAAAACGATTGGTTAGGTCGTTACATCATCCACCAATTGGTTAACACTTGAGGTATCGTTTTGGTAAGCAACATCTAGCACATTCTCAACTTTCACCCTACCAACAGGCTTAGTTTTGATTTCAACCAACCAATCAGCCTTATTCCTCTGCAATGGATATGGATCATAATACACATGCCTAACTTTTTCTGTAATTTTAAAAGGATCATAACGATCATACTCCCTCTTTTTATTAACCTCAATTATGGTGTACTGCGAGTGTACATTTGTACCTCTTCTAGGTGTTGGGTCAAACCACTTGCATCGGAAAAGTATGATCCTCTTATTTGGCAAACCTGAATATGATAATTCTAGAATCTCTTTGATCACACCATAATAATCACTGTCCCCATCCTGGTTGCCTTCACTACCTTTAACATACACCCCACTGTTATTTCTTCTTTTTTTTTTATACTTGGGGCATTCCTCGGTGTGAAATTTATAACCATTCACAAAATACTTAGACATAGTTGTAACCGTAGGTGCAGGTCCCCAAGATATGTCTTTCAAAATTGATTAACGCCGTTGTTTGGATTATTGACCTATATATATTCTCCAATTGGGTAATTTGACCGATATATATGTTGTTGTTGCTACAACTTATGTTTACTATAACATTACATCTTATAGCACTATACATTTTATTTTTAAATAAGTTACCGATCGAAATCGGTCGGTATTAGTGGTCAAAATGGTCAAACACTTATACACACACGCGCCCATATATGTGTGGTGTGTGTGTGTGTGTGTGTATTTAAACAAGATTTGTGTGTATATGTATATGTGCATATGTGTGTGTGTATAAATATATATACAATTTAGGATGTTATATATATGGAGATTGTAAGTAACAATAATGTACGATCATTTGGACAACTAATACCGACTGACTTCAGTCGGTATTTTTATAATTATATTAAAAGTAATTTTTTATTATCAAAAAAAATAATTGACGCATGGCAGGAATAAATAAATTAGTATTTCCGACTGATATCGGTCAGTATTTTTATAATTATATGATAAATAATTTTTTATTATCAAAAAAACAATTGACGTAGGGCGGGAAAAATGAATTAAAATTTCCGACCGACATCGGTCGGTATTCTATAATTATTTTAAATTAATCATTTCTTTTGTAGATAGTATGCAAGTCTGACCAGGCTTTGGTCAAAGATTGGCGAGTTTCCAACCGAAGTCGGTCGAAAATTTCAACTGTGTCAGATAGAGCAAATCTTTTTTTTGTGGGACCACATTAACCGACCGATTACGGTCGGTATTCTTATTTACAATTTTTTATTTAATTTTTTCGATCAATTTATTTTGTTTCCGACCGATTTCGGTCGGTATTTCTTTCCGATCAATGTCGGTCGGTATGATTTGGACACTTTTTGACTGGTTTTTAGTAGTGAATCTTCCTTTTCTTCTACTAGTATATGTTGTGTAACAATTTAGAAAGTACTACTTAAGGATTTACTGTCGGAAAGACTTCAGTTTTGCGAAATTCTTGACCATTAAATATAGGGAAGAACTCCTCCTTGCCGATCTTCAAATTTTACAATTCATATACTCTATAGTAATTCTTCTGAGCCTCATTTCCAAAATTGTAGTATCCACTGTTAAGGAACCTTCACTCTTAAAGGTTTTATATGAATTACTGCAATAAATACTTTTCTTTGCCTTATTTCAATCAAACAATTTACTAAATACCCTTAATTATTGATGAGACAATTTTAAAGTTCAACATTTGAGAAACTTCCAATAATGTCAATGGTTCTCGATCGAATTAGACCTAGTGACTGTTATATACTCTCAAAAGTCCAATTTTATAGACATTAGACCTAACTGACAGGTCTAATGTCTACTTTCGAGAGTATAGAATTCATTCTGCTATTTCATCAATTGCTTCCACCAATAGGAATATTTTAAGTAAGAACATCATTAGAAATAATTTAAAATTTGAAAAAAATTCCTACATTTACCCTTTTCTTCCCATTTTCTTATTTTATTGTATTTATTAAAATAATGGAGTAATATATATGTGTTCAAAAATAAACGTAGAACTGATTAGACGAGGCGCGTAATATTTTCGTACCGTCTCAATACTTGAGGCAAATTCAAAGCAAGAGGGTTTCTACTCTCAGTATTATGCACAAGAATCTCTCTTTGTTCCTTCACTCTTGAGACTATCCTCTCCTCTCAAAACTCTGTACGTTTGTCTTTCTTTTCTATTTTCACTTTGTAAACAAAAAAAAAAAAAAATCTTTTTTTTGGTTTTTGAATTTGCTGAAACTGTGGTTTTTTCCTCCTAAATCTTAGCTCTTTTTTTGTGTCTATATTTTTGGGCAATGCAGGATATTAAGAAAGTTTCTG
This sequence comes from Nicotiana tabacum, assembly GCF_000715075.1. NCBI lineage: Eukaryota > Viridiplantae > Streptophyta > Magnoliopsida > Solanales > Solanaceae > Nicotiana > Nicotiana tabacum. The sequence goes on along the minus strand of NC_134103.1, from coordinate 70,013,840 downwards.
ATCGATATAGCTCAAAGCTGCTTCATAACCAAAGCATCTCAGGTAAGTTTTATGGTTTAGAAAAGTTTTTGGTTGTTTGGTTACTTGCAATCGTTAGCGAATGAGCAAAGACCTAATTTTTGTCTGCATGGAATGTTTCAGCTCCAATTTGACGTTTTATTTCAAAATTGTTAGCCAATAACAAAACCTAGTTTCCCCATTGCAGAAGTAGACTCCAAAAAGAAGAAGAAAAAACTGATTTTGTACTAAAATTTTGGCTAAAAGTTGATATCTTTTTAAAAATGGGAAGGCAAATGCTTAAGCTGAATGAGACTATTGGCACCTACTGGCTCATTCTTATGCACTTTTTGCACTAATACTTAATTCAACTTTCTCGAAAGCCTCTGTTCTTCGTCTGTGTATCTCCATAACCATTTCATAATTAAATTCTGATTATGGTGCTTCAGATTTATTACTCCCATTCCACCATGTTTTTGATTAAGCAAAACAACTTGTTAATCACCTTGCTGGCCTTGGGTATATTGACATTAGGTAAGTAGGGAGAGAGTCAAGCACACTATTACTTAAGATCAATCTACCTACTAATGATAAATACTGTATTTTCCATGTCGCCAGCTTTTTCCCCACTTTTTCAATTACCCCCTGCCACATAATTTAGAGACTTGCAACTACTACCTAGGGGGATTCCCAAATATTTGGTCGGAAGTATACGAACTTGATACCCGGGATTTTCTACTAACCCCTGTGTATTCTGTACATCATTCATGGGATAGATGCAGCTATTCATCAATTTAATATACCTAGTCCTGACACCAACTCAAAAACCAATAGAATCACCCTCAGGTACCTCAATTGTTATTTCTCTGCCTCACACATGATAAGCGTATCATTCGCGTAAAGTATATGTGAGATTTGATTAAGTGTCAATTATGAGTTGCCACTGTAAACCCATTTATCCACCCGTTAACCAAACTGAGCTTCTCAGTTTGCTTGTGCCTTCTATGCGTGTTTGCCATCTTTTGGAAAACCTTAGTATTTTTGTATCCTTCTTTAGCCACAAGAATCTAGATTTTTGTCTCCATGATATCTCCTCCAATCTGGCCACATCTTGTGTTTGCATTACAATATCAGCTTTTTCAGCCATTTTCTGATCCGTTTAATCTCTTTCCTCAGCTGTCCAACTCGGGTAATTTATTCAGCAGCAGAGATTTTCTGTCATCCAGTCTACCAAATTTCTTTCTGATCCATTCCTTCAATTTCTGCTTCAATAAAAACAGTTTTTTGGCTTACGCGAAATCTTAACGCCCTCTCACTTCAAAGGAATTCCACCAGCTGCTGATCAGATTCATAAAGTCTGCTTCCTAGAACCATTTGTTCTCAACTTGAAATAGGAAGTTCTCCTTTGCCATTGGCCACAGGAAAACTCAATAGGATTGTGGTCTGACCAAGTTTTTGGAAGCATAGACTGCTTAATATTTTTGAATTCCTCATTTCCAGACATTTGAGTAAAGGTACCTATCAATTCTGAAGACCACTATAGATCTGTCATTTCTCTCCTCTGTATAGCTGGGGATCAATCAATTCCAACTCTTGTATGTACTTGGAAAATCATCTGTAGCCCGTGTGCTTCTGTTGTTACCTTGTCTCTCACTGAGGAACCTAACCACATAAGTGTTGAAATTGTCATAAGTCTCACATCGGTGGATGACAATTTTGAATGGGAATTTCACCCTACAAAAGGAGGCCTAATGTTTAGGATTTAGACACACCTCTCATTTGCCTTTTTTATCTTCTTAAGGCATTTGTATCTTCTCTCTTTAGTATTATTTCACTTGTAATTTTGGAGTGGAATAAAATATTGATTGTGTCCGAGGAAGTAGGCAAAATTGGCCGAACCTCGTAAATTCTGGTGTTCTTTTATTGTTGTCTTATTGTCTTGTTTATTATTTAGTGGTTGTCATCTATTTTGGTATAGTAGTTGTGACTCATTCACACTATATACATTTGGCTTCCGCAACAATTGGTATCAGAGCCAAGGTACTGTCTAAGTATGCTCTGTGGTTGCAGCATAGTCTGATCTTCCACATCAGAAAAGATCTATCTTGGTAACTGAGTCAAGGTTCTGTTTGAGTATACTCTGTGGTTGCAGCTTAGTCTGATCTTCCACACCAGAAAGGAAATAATCTTGATTTGTGTCGTCAGCTACTAAATAATATTTGTGTCAAAATGGAAGACAATAAACAAGAAGAATCTACATCAAGTGTCAATAATACGTCATCGTTGGCATCTTCGCTTATGACAAGAATTGTGTCAAATGCGAAACTTGCGGTAGAAATTTTTGACGGGTCAGGACATTTTGGGATGTGGCAAGGCGAGGTTCTAGATGTTCTTTTTCAACAAGGGTTAGATCTTGCCATTGAAGAAAAGAAGCCAGATGTTAGTGGAGAAGAAGATTGGAAAATTATCAATCGTGTTGCTTGCGGGTACCATTCGATCCTACCTTGCTAGAGAGCAGAAATATCCATACACAAAGAAAACTTCTGCAAGTAAATTATGGAAAGCACTGGAGGATAAATTTTTGAAGAAAAACAGTCAAAATAAATTGTACATGAAGAAGAGACTGTTTCGCTTCACCTATGTTCCTGGTACCACAATGAATGAACATATCACCAGTTTCAATAAGTTGGTCACAGATTTGCAAAATATGGATGCAACTTTTGATGATGGTGACTTGGCCTTGATGTTGTTGGGGTCACTTCCTAATGAGTACGAGCACCTTGAAACTACTCTACTCCATGGAAATGACGAAATTTCTCTCAGAGAAGTTTGTTCGGCTTTGTACACCTATGAACAAAGAAAGGGAGAAAAACAGAAGGGCGGAGAAGGAGAAGCACTAATTGTGAGGGGTCGTCCTCAAAATCAAACGAGGACTAAGAAGGGAAGATCCAAGTCGAGATCTAGACCTAGCAAAGATGAATGTGCCTTTTGTCGAGAAAAGGGGCACTGGAAGAAAGGCTGTCCGAAGTTGAAGAATAAGGCCAGACATAACAATGGAAAGGCCATTATGGATTCAAATGTATCTGATTGTGATGATTCAGACTTCTCATTAGTTACAACAGAGTTATCAACATCATCAGACATATGGTTGATGGACTCGGCTTGTAGCTATCATATGTGTCCCAACAAGGACTGGTTCGTAAATTTTCAAGAAGGAGAATATGGAGTCATTCACACAGCGGATAACAGCCCTCTTACCTCATATGGCATTGGTTCAATAAGATTAAGAAGACATGATGGAATGATCAGAACATTAACAGATGTTCGATATGTACCGGGTTTGAAGAAGAATCTCATCTCTGTGGGAGCCCTAGAATCAAAAGGGTTTAAAATCATTGCAGAAAATGGAGTGATGAGAATATGCTCCGGTGCACTAGTGGTAATGAAGGCCAATCGGAAGAACAATAACATGTACCGCTATCGTGGTAGTACAGTTATTGGGACAGCGACAGTGACATCCAGTGATGACAAAGAGGCAGAAGCAACCAGGCTATGGCACATGCGCTTGGGACATGCTGGAGGGAAATCCTTGAAAGCTCTATCTGATCAAGGATTGTTAAAAGGCGTAAAGACTTGCAACTTGGAGTTTTGCGAGCATTGTGTCAAAGGGAAACAGACAAGGGTTAAATTTGGTACAACGATCCATAATACTAAAGGCATTTTGGATTATGTACACTCTGATGTTTGGGGTTCTTCCAAAACACCTTCATTGGGTGGGAAGCACTATTTTGTAACCTTTGTTGATGATTTTTTTCGAAGAGTGTGGGTGTATACAATGAAGAGGAAAGATGAAGTGTTGGGAATTTTTCTCAAATGGAAGACGATGGTGGAGAATCAAACAGGCAGGAGGATCAAGTGTATTCGCACAGACAATGGAGGTGAATACAAAAATGATCATTTCAATAAGGTCTGTGAAAATGATGGCATCGTCCGATACTTCACTGTCAGACATACACCACAACAGAATGGAGTGGTAGAACGTATGAACCGGACTTTACTGGAGAAGGTACGGTGTATGTTGTCCAATGCTGGCTTGGGCAAAGAATTTTGGGCTGATGCAATTACATATGCATGCCACCTCATTAATCGTCTACCATCTGCTGCTATTGATGGAAAGACACCATTTGAAAAATGGTATGGAAAACCTGCTGTAGATTATGACTATTTGCACGTGTTTGGCTCAATTGCATACTATCATGTGAAAGAGTCAAAATTGGATTCGAGAGCAAAGAAGGCTATATTTATGGGGATTACTTCTGGAGTCAAAGGATACCGCTTATGGTGTCCAGAGACAAGGAATATTATATTCAGCAGAGATGTTACCTTTGATGAATCTGCCATAACAGATAAGGTGACAGTTGAAGATGTCAAACAAACTGGTGGTGCATCAAAGCAGGTGGAGTTTGAGGGAAAATTTATTTTTCCTACACAAGAAGCAGAGGAGGAAACTCATGAAGATTACCCTCTGGAAGAAGAGCCAGTAGAGAGGGAGATTCCAACTCAGGAACCTCGACAACAACTTGAATCAATAGCAACCAGCAGGCCAAAAAAGACAATAATGAAACATGTTCGTCTCATAGAGACGGTTGCTTGCGCAACCTCAATTGTAGTTGATGGTGTTCCTACCACTTATAAAGACGCAATCCAAAGTTCAAAAGAAGATAAGTGGAGGATTGCCATGAATGAAGAAATGCAGTCCCTTCATCAGAATCATACATGGAAATTGGCCAATCTCCCGAAGGGAAAGAAAACAATTGGGTGCAAATGGGTATTTGCAAAGAAAGAAGGATTTCCTAACCAAGAAGATGTTCGCTACAAAGCAAGATTGGTGGCCAAAGGATATGCTCAGAAGGAGGGAATTGATTACAATGAAGTATTTTCTCCAGTTGTAAAACATTCCTCCATTAGAATTATGTTGGCTTTGGTAGCACAGTTGGATTTGGAACTAGTTCAGATGGATGTAAAAGCTGCGTTTTTACATGGAAACTTGGAGGAGGAAATCTACATGAATCAGCCAGAAGGATTCAAAGTTGCTGGAAAAGAAAATATGGTATGCAAACTTGAAAAATCGTTGTACGGATTGAAACAATCTTCTAGACAATGGTACAAGCGATTTGACAAGTTTATGTTGCGGCAAGGGTACAAGAGAAGCAAATACGATCATTGTGTGTATTTGCGCAAACTTAATGATGGTTCCTTTGTATATCTTCTCCTATATGTTGATGATATGTTGATAACTTCCAAGAATTCGAAAGAAATTGATAAGTTGAAGATTCAACTGAAGGAGGAGTTCGAGATGAAGGATCTGGGTGAGGCAAAGAAAATTCTTGGCATGGAGATAATAAGAGATAGACGTTCAAAGAAACTCTGTTTATCTCAGAAAGAATATTTGAAGAGAGTACTACAGCGTTTTGGCATAGATAAGAAGACTAAGCCAATTAGTACGCCACTTGCTCCCTATTTTAAGCTAAGTACTACTATGTCGCCAAAGGATGAAACTGAACAGGAGTATATGTCAAGGGTACCATACGCAAATGTTATTGGTAGCTTGATGTATGCAATGGTTTGTACGAGACCTGACATTTCACAAGCCGTTGGAGTTATTAGCATATATATGCATAATCCAGGAAAGGAGCATTGGCAAGCTGTGAAATGGATTTTACGGTATATTCATAGTACTGTAGATGTTGGGTTAGTTTTTGAGCAGGAAGGCAATCGGTCTGTAGTTGGATATTGTGACTCAGATTTTGCGGGTGATCTGGACAAACGAAGGTCAACTACTGGTTATGTGTTTACTTTTGCAGAGGCACCAGTTAGTTGGAAGTCTACTTTGCAGTCAACAGTTGCTTTGTCTACAACAGAGGCAGAGTACATGGCTATTACAGAAGCTGTGAAGGAGGCAATTTGGCTTCAGGGGTTGCTAAAGGAGCTTGGTATTAAACAAAAAAATATTATAATTTTTTGTGATAGGCAAAGTGCTATTCAATTAGCGAAGAACCAAGTTTATCATGCAAGGACGAAGCACATTGATGTTCGGTATCATTTCGTACGAGAAATCATAGAAGAAGGTGGAGTCACGGTGAAGAAAATTCATACTACGGAGAACCCTGCTGATATGCTGACAAAAGTGGTGACTGCGGTCAAGTTTCAACATTGTTTGGATTTGATCAACATTGTTGAACACTAAAGATTGAAGATGAAGACACAACCAAAATTTGTTATTGAGAGAAAATTGAAGATGTGAGATTTTGCCAAGGTGGAGATTTGTTGAAATTGTCAAAAGTCCCACATCGGTGGATGACAATTTTGAATGGGAATTTCACCCTATAAAAGGAGGCCTAATGTTTAGGATTTAGACACACCTCTCATTTGCCTTTTTTTATCTTCTTAAGGCATTTGTATCTTCTCTCTTTAGTATTATTTCACTTGTAATTTTGGAGTGGAATAAAATATTGATTGTGTTCGAGGAAGTAGGCAAAATTGGCCGAACCTCGTAAATTCTGGTGTTCTTTTATTGTTGTCTTATTGTCTTGTTTATTATTTAGTGGTTGTCATCTATTTTGGTATAGTAGTTGTGACTCATTCACACTATATACATTTGGCTTCCGCAACAATAAGAATCTCCAGCTATTATTCCAAAGACCTCTTGCAGCAGCAACCTCAAACCATAGATTTTTCCTCCCTGTTCTTCTGTTTGGTATGTATACCCCAGGCATAAGCCATTTCAAATCATTCTGTGTACTTGAGGAAAGTGCTGATTGAGTGTGGTCACCAATAACTGGGTCGATACAGTCTTAATCACTTTCATCCCTAAGAAGTAAAACATCCCCAGTACGTCCGCAGGAGCCTATTCTATATGTCCAAGCTACCTGTTTGGCCAAAGTTGTCTAAAATGCCTCTCTTCCCCCTCTTCAACTTTTGTTTCTTGAAAACAATAAACGTCTGGCTCCCATTTCTGGATCAGCATCTTGATGAGCTCTTGCTTCACTATTACAAGCGCTAAACTATTAGTGTCTCCGTCCCAATTTATGTGCCACCATTTGACTAGACACGGAGCTTAAGAAAGAAATGAAAACTTTTGAAACTTGTGGTCTTAAAACAAGCCTTAGACATTTATGCGGCTATAAATCATCTCATTGATGGTAAATGGGGGAATTTTAAGTTAAATTGTTTCTAAATATAGAAATGTGACATTATTTTTGGGACAGACTAAAAAGGAAAGTGTGCCGCATAAATTGGGATGGGGAGAGTACTACACAAAAACATAACTTCTCTCCTCTTTCTTTTACTACATATCATGAGATGAATGTGGCAGCGAGAAACAAATTTGTTCTTCTAAGAAAGATATTTCATTCTATCAAGCTAGGAGGAACATCTTTAGATATTCGGAAGAAAAATGTATAGCATGGGCGGCAGAGATGAGAGTTAAATAAGAATATACAGAATTGTATTTATACTATTGTGTCCATATTGGCTTTTTCCTTTTCTTGCTAAAGGTATGGGGTTTGGTCTTAATGTCAAGAGATGAAGAAACTTATGTTTTTGAGTTTTCTGTGTGAGATTTGATGGAATATCTTTTTGCTTTGATGATTGCCTTGTGGAACTTTTGGCAGTAATTCAGGTTTACCTTCTCGTGTTATGTAGGCTGCTGAATTATTCTCCTTGCTGAACAAGTTGGAGTTCTTTTTCAGGCTTACCTGGAGAAATGGTAAATTTATCTTGTTTCTCGATTGTCTAATACAGTGCAGTTTTTTGACTTCCTTCTGGTCTTCTAGATCAGAAAAGAAAGTTTATCGCCCTTCTTTATTCATATTTTTGATAAACGGAGGAAAAGCATTTAATTTCTTGTTCAATCCCATGCAGGACGAAAGTCTTTCTGGAGAAGACAATGACAACATTGACTGGGATACTGAAGATGAACTAGAAATACGGGACACACCATTTTCCTCATGCACAGATTTAAGAACTACTGGGCAGCATGTTCTTAGTGGTGATGGTGAGGTAAATGCTTCGAGCCTATATTGATACCTACTGATCATCTTTTGGAACCCCCCCCCCCCCCAAAACAAACCCAAAAAAAATTGTTCATAACATTGCATCTCAACTTATGATCTCTTGTGGTCTTCTCTTACCTGAAGGCGAGCTCGTCATCAGTGCCCCGCCAGTTCATTTAGCAGTTTGTAATGATGGGATTTCCTGAAGAATCTATTGCAAAAGCAATACAGCAAAATGGTATTTGAATTTTCTAAGTGTGGTATTTAATGTTATTTGATTTGAGACGCAGGAGAAAAAGAAGATCTGGTGCTGGATGCACTTTTGGCATTCAAGGTACGTAACATCTGCCTCATTATTTGACTTGTGAACACTGGATTCCTAGGTGTTGACTTGACTGTGCAATGAATGATGCCAATTGTTCATTATCCGGTCTGCACGGCTCTGGGATTGAATTGTGTTAAGAATATGCATGGTTTTTCTTTGTCCTTTTATTTTTTACACAGTAATGACCCTCTAATACTAGCAACCCCCCCTCTATAAAGATAGAAAACTTATGATTTTTTTTACAGACCCCTGAAGAACAGCCCTATACTAGCCCTCAGCTGGATCCCTCCAATAGTTCTGATGATAGCTCTTTTGAGTACAACGAGAACCTTTTGGATGATGTTTATGCGGAAGATAGTTGGTCCTCCGACTTGGACAGCTGTATAGTATGTCATCCTCTATCATACACCTTTCTCCATTTTTCTTTTCAGTGTCTAACTGTAGCATAGATTATAGTCAATCTGGTTTCTCTTTATTCGAAGTGATACATTTAGTCACTTTTTTGAAAGAGCACCCTTTTTATATCTGTAACACATCATTTATGTAATTCAACGTTAGTGATATGGTATTTTTGAACACCCATGGCTTCTCCTACTAAATTTTATGTCTAATATGCGGTGGTTTAGTTTTACAAATTTGTGGAGAACTACAAATAAAATTAAAGGTATCTGTGATTTTTACTAGTTGTCTTTGACTGTCATCAGGTTCTTCCAGTTGAAACACAAGATTTCCTTCTCCTTTTTTTAATTTGGGATTTGGGGGGTACAGAGAAATGGTTTGCCAAGTAATTTCTACAAACGAGGACATGTTGACCTGTAAATGTACTGCTGAAAATTGGACGACTGATCTAAAATTAATTTTTTACTGCTCACTACTTTTGGGGCTTAAAGGACATTTTTCTCCACGTATTTATGCATCAACTAATACTTCTTTTACCATTCAGGATTTTTGGTGGTCCTGAATCTTGTTATAAGCTGCTTCCTGGGCACTATTATATAAGGGTTTTCTAACATTTTCCTTTGCAACGTGTGACAGAATTCTGCTAAACAGTGCTACTTGAATGACGAGAGCAGTTCTTTGTCTGAAAAAAAGCAGATATTATTATACCTGGCAACTATGGGATATTCAGTGAGGGTTCCATAGCAATGGAGAGATGTGGTGCGTATATGAAATTATATTTTGTCTTCTACCTTACTAATGTTATCTAAATTTTTTATCGTTAGACATTTAGTTTGGCTTTTGATATGTAATAGTTATGCCAAGGTTTATCACTCGATGAAGAAATCTTATTCATGCAAGTTATCTAGTGGATCATTTGAATAAAAAAGATGTAGCCAACCCAAATTAACTTGGGATTGAGGCTCAGTAGTAGTAGTGGGTTAGTTTCTGTTTAGTAGTGGTGGTGGGAGTAGTTGTTATATAGGAGTAGTTGTTGTTCTTTCCAGGTAATTAATGTACTCTTCAGTCTTCACAACTTTCTAGGTCCAGAAGCAACGCTTGAAGTATTGATAGATTTCATCAGTACTGCTCAAATGTCAAGAGCAGAAGATGCCTATCTACCAGAAGATGTGAAGGTATGCTTTCCCTGCGGTATTTGAAATTGACTCGTGTGAACTAACAGTTTGTTCAACTTTGTTCGCATTTATAACTGCAAATTAGCAATATCATTTTTCATAGAATTGATGCCTCCCTTCCATTGTGACAGCCAAAACTGAAGCATATATCGAATGATAGTGGTGGATACAAGAGGAAGATGTACAATGAGTTGAGCAAAAGGAAAAAACAAAGGTCGATTCTTGATAAAGGGACAATTCGTTTGCTCAAATACATGATTGGATTTGGAGTTCCTACAGTATCTCTTCCAACAATAGTCCAAAGAAAACTTTCGAAGCAAGCTGTCGGCCCCCCTTTCTTCTACTATGAAAATGTTGCTCAAGCTCCAAAGGATGCGTGGAACACCATTTCCAGACACCTGTTTGATGTTTTGCCTGAGTTTGTTGACTCGATATACTTTTGCACTGCTGCAAGGAAAAGGGGATATATTCATAATCTGCCAGTTGAAAAAAGATTTCATTTGTGTCCACTTCCCCCAAGTACCATTCATGAGGCACTTCCCCTAACAAAGAAATGGCGGCCATCTTGGGATACACGAACAAAGCTAAATTGTTTGCTAACAGCCATTGGGAGTGCAAAATTGACAGATAGGATCAAGAAAGTTTTGGAGAAATATGATGGTGAGCCACCTATGGAAGTGCAGAAGTATGTTCTTGCAGAATGCAAAAAGTGGAATTTGGTGTGGGTTGGAAGAAACAAAGTTGCTCCTTTGGAGCCTGATGAAGTTGAAATGCTATTGGGGTTTCCAGAGAACCATACTAGGGGTATAAGTAGGACTGATAGATACAAATCCCTTGGTAACTCGTTCCAGGTTAGCCTAACATTCTTTCTTCTGATTTTCACTGTATATATCCAAGTCTTATTTTGCAAAAGTGTAGCTCTTCCGTTGGCTTATTGAATTTTTTTTTCTTGTTAGAATAATCTTTAATGGTACTTGGATCAATATTTCTATTAGGTCGACACAGTGGCGTATCACTTATCGGTGTTGAAAGACAAGTTTCCAGCTGGTATTATCGCTATTCTCTGGAATTGGCGGTGCCGAAGTCGCTCTTCGAATGAAGAATGTTGTTTCAGTTGAAAAATCTGAAGTCAACAGGGTTATTTTGAGAAGCTGGTGGGATCAAACAGATGAGGAAGGGAAGCTTGAAGAATTTGAGGATGTGAAGGAGCTGAGCCGAGACTGCTTGGAGAAACTGATGGATTCCTTTGGAGAATTTGATCTAGTAATTGGTGGAAGCCCGTGCAACAATCTTGCAGGTGGTAACAGGGTGAGCGGGGATGGGCTTGAAGGTACAGAGTCTTCTCTATTTTTTTTACTATGTTAGGATATTGAACTTAGTCAAATCCATAATGTCTAGTAGACGTAGATAGTATTTCAGATTATCTTATCCTATATCTTTTTCTCAATGTTGTCAATGCTAGGTTTATTCTTTGTAGGGTATAATGAAACAAGATAGTAATTGCACTTGTGCATTGTGCATTGTGCATGGCTATTTTAGTTTACTATGAAATTAATGGAATTTTCATGGTAAACAAACTAATCTGATTGTTGTTGGTTTAGTTGTTTCGAAACTAGGTTCTTACAAACAGAAACAATCTTTTGCTGATAAAGGTGCTGAAATTGTTTGTCATTTGAGTGCCGCGTTTTCCTGGATTGTTACCTAGTGATAACATCTCTATATTTGTTTGGGTTAAAGCCAAAGGTTCTGTTTGATACTAGGGGAAAATATTGTCTGGTGCCATTTTAGAATCTTGATCAGTGTCAACTGATCTCTTAATTAGGACAAGGACGGAGAACAGTCTTGTCATGCTTTTAATTTTCTCTGTCCTTTGGCAATGGGAATAAATTGATTTAATTGAAATCAATAGATGTCAGGAGGAGAGAATATACTCAGAATCATTAAAGGAATTTATCTTTATTGATGAAAAAACAATTCTAAAAAGGAAATCAGAAAATTTCACATTTCATTCAAGAAATTAAAAGCACTCAAACTTTAACTTATCTAGAACAATTTGGGAGGAGCTATCCCTTAAGAACGATTGAAGATTTGCTCTTATTAGTACATAACAAGAACCTTATTCGCAACTTGTTTAATCTTGTGTCATTCTTTGATAGGGAAACTAGCCTTGAGAGTTGCATAAGTTAGCAGCTCTGTGTTCTTCTCAAACATTTTCATATCTTGTTCACTCAAAGTAACCCTAGCTTCCACTCCACCATCCTTTGTATCTATTAACATTATCATGTTCTTGAATTTTCCTTCAACTGTACTAAACATAATTGGCTTCCCCCATCCAAAATCCACATCATAAAATGAGTAACCACACCAGCTACTGAAATGGTAGAAATCCACATCATCTTTTCTACTAACCAAGCTTACTATATCCCTTATGTGCTCTAGGATAGTTCCTATGGCCTCATCCCCTTTCAATCTTTTCCCATAGTCATTATCAAACTTGACTAACCCTTTTCTTATCAAAGCCACCATGTTATCTATATCTTTTTCAGTCTCATCCTTAGATGCCTCAACGAGCCCAACAAAGTTTCCAATATAATGAGCATGCATTGAAGGATCAACTCGTTTCCTCATGTTTACCATATGGGCTAAGGTAGACGGCCTTTTGGAGTGCACAGTCAAACACTTCCACATGACACTTGTCACTACATCGACACGAGAAGGTTTAGGTATGTTGTCACTAGCTGCCTTCGTCTTGAGAAGTGCTATTCTAGAAGGGTTATAAACATAAACATTCGTAACACAGGCCTCCTTTGAAAGCGCGGCTTCAGTGCTAGGTGAGGGCGGCAATGCATTACTTGGTGGTAAGAATTTCGCAATGGGATCAATTGGAGATAGTACAAAATTTGGATCGTCTTGGCGTGCCAAAGATGTCCAGTCAGTTAAGAAGGTGATAAAGGAAGAAGTATCCAAAACTTTGTGTGTAGCTGAAATACCAACAACCATTCCACCACATTCCAAGAAGGTAACTTGAACAACAAGTAAAAGGGTCGATGAAAAAGACTCCATGTTTAGTGGAATTAAAGATTTCCTATGTGTCTAATCAATATAAGGGTCGTTGAGAATGTCTTCCAAGCGTTGATTGTGCACAAATGCTTCGAGAAATGGCACACCTTCATCGTTGCAATCGACAGAAGCAGTGTCGTTTCTAAGTCTTCCTGCCAAAAAGTAATAACGAGCAAGAATTTCAGACAAGGATTTCTTTAAGTGTTTTAATCTTGATGAGTTGATCATATGGTTATTTTCCTGAAGTGATGGAGGAGGAGGATGATAGTATAGAAGTATAGGGATGTAATTTGATGGAGCAAACTGATCGAGAATAGAATATTCATAGGATTTGAGGTGATTGGGAGTGGGAGAAACAGGTTTGATGAATTCTTTGGAAATTATCTCCATCCTTAATAGTATGTTTGATCCTTCGTTGGTTGTAGCTTGTTTTTTTTAGAACGACAAGCACATGCAAGTATGATTTATACTATTGGGGATGTTTCTAACATTTAAGGTAAGTCTAAAAAAAAGTTGGTACTCTACTAATTCATAGAGTTGTATAATCAAATCCTTGCCTAACCTCTAACATTAATGTGGTAGGCATACCTGGTGTAGCTAAGGCTGAACTATTATGATCTACCACACGCCCTAGAAGATAGGATGGATTTAAGTTATATATCGTGAATCGTTATAGCGTAAAAAGTTTTCTTAATTTTACTATCAGTGAATTTAACGTGCGATAGCATATTATAAGTTGGAGTACATTAGCCAAAATCTTCCTACTCCATTGTTACCATCAGATCTGAAAAATGAGAAATCAATCAAAATGGATCTGAATTTATTGCTAGTTATTCCCTTCGTTTCAAAAAGATAGGCATTGTTTCTTTATTGGTCCGTTTTAAAAAAATTGGCACCTTTCAATATTTTCTTAATAGGAAGTATTTATAGCAATACAAATATTATGGCAAGTTTAAGACCACGGGTTTCAAAAATTTTACAGTCACATAAATGCTATGGTTATTTAAGATAACATATCTCAAAAGTCTTCCCTTCTTTATTAAAACTACTGCCAAGTCAAACTAGGACAATCTTTTTGAAACGGAGGGAGTAATATTTATCAAGAGATTTACCTGTAATTATACCTAATAAATCTGCCTAATTATGTACTCCCTTCGTTCCATAATAAGTGACCATTTTACTTTTTTATTTTGGTCCAAAATAAGTGTCCATTTATATAATCAAGAATGAATTAATTTTATTTTTCGAAATTTGCCCTTATTTATATATTTCAATGTGTCAAGGGAATAATTAATTAAGGTTAATTTGGTGAATATATCTTTTTTTATCTAGGATTTTATATTTTCTTAATGAATGTGTCAAAGGTAAAATTGTCACTTATTGTGACTAGAGGGAGTAAAAGACTTTTACAACCGACAATTGCATAAAAGTATTTACTCCAATGCAGGCGGCGAAACGAATGGAGGAATATCATTTGCTCTTTTTATTATAAATTTCACAAATGTTCTTCTTTTCTTTCTTTTCGCCTATTATTGCAAATCCATATATTAAATCTTCAATCAAAGTATTATTATCGTCCGTGACAATATTGTTTTTAATTTATCCTGAACAAGCTTCATGTATAAAATGTCAAATTTGCACATAGTAACTAACCAAGTAAACTAGCAAATACAATCAAACTAATTAAGACCATCGATTCTCCTAGCAGTGAAGATAGCAGAAATCATTAATCGCACAACAGTTGGCACACAAAAAAAAAATTAAAATTGCAAACTAATATTGAAAGTTCAAAGCTACAGCTGTACGTACGTGGTTCACACCTTCTTTTCAAGCCGTAGATTAGCACTAAAAATGTTAAAACAACCTAATTATAACCATATACTATAGTCACTTATTAAGTTGACATGCATCTTCTATGTGAGTTTTCCTTCATTTACAGGCTGTTATACTACATAAATATTTCGCTCAATTGCCAATACATAAATTAGGAATGTACATGGACCGAGTTGGTTACCATCTATATCAGTTTGGATTAGTTCGGTTTTCTCGGATTTTTCGGGTTTTTTGTTACTTAAATATTATTTCAATCTTACTTTGTTAAATTTTTTATAAGTAAATATATCTTTAGTAAAAATATAAAAAAATTGACAAACATATTATCTATTAAAATATTTTTATGGGATAATTTTCTTAGTAACACATCATAGGTATTTTTTTAGTCGTCTGACAATAATCTTTTGTTGATGTACGTAAATAATAATAATCACTTTACATTCGAAAAAAATATAAGAATTTAATAGATCTTAACATATTATATGAATATGGAAGAACAAAGAGATTGGCGCATTTCAGTAACACTTGATAAGTAAGTGTATCATACAACCCATTATTTAAGGTTAATAAATATGGAGCACTTCATATTCTATTAAATATTATATCCTGCAAGATATTCCCAAATATTCTTAGACATTTTTTATAAAACAATTCTATATAAAATCTTAAAAGTATATATAAAAATTATACTCCATATTTATATGTCGGTTTGGTTCGGATTATTTTACTCAATACCAAACCAAATCAAACCAAACCTAGTCGGATTTTTTAATCGGTTTAGTTTGACTTTTCAGTTTGATGCGGTTTTCCGGTACGATTTGTAGAACCCTAACATAAATTCGATATCTTTGCAATTTGCTTCCCTCTACATAAAGCTATTGAGTAGGATTAGGATGTGTTTTATTTTCATCAATATGTAGCCATTCTAAGGCTGGCAAGTGGGCCGGTCCAGGCCCGGGACCGGCCCGGGACCGCGGGCCAGACGGGCCAAACGGCTAAACGGGTCAGGACCGTTTGGTCCGGTTTTAGCGGGCCTGGTCCGGTCTCGTGGGCCGGTCCTATGATTTGGGCCCGTCAGGCCCGAGACCATTTGGCCCGCCAGGGCCTGAGACCGGTCCGGTCCCTTAGCGGGCCAAACGGTCCCAACGGCTATTTTTAAAAATAAAAAAAAATAGCCGTTGGGCTGTCAAAAATAGCCGTTGGCTATTTATAAAATAGCCATTTACCTCCCCCCAACTTTGTTTTAATCCCAAACTTTTTATAATTACACTTTTTCTCTATTTTCAACTATAAATACCCCATCATTATTTTATTTTTCTTACAAAATCATCAATCTATCACAATCTCTCTCTAATTTACTTCTATAATTGCTACTATTGCTTACTTTATTGTTACAATTTGTGAAACAATTGTGAAGTTGGTGAATTGAAGTCTTCAACGATAATCAATTTCCAACAAGTTGTTCGTCAATTCGGTAAACTCGTTCTAACTCTTAAGTTTTAATATTATAATTTTATTTATTTTATTTACTTTGCTTGATTAATTAAGATGGCTTATTCCTTAAAAAATATGATTAGTAAAAATAAGGAAAAATCGAAGAGTGGTGAATCTAGTGGCCAATCTGTTCCTCCTCCACTTCCCCCGGCTCCCCGACCCAAACCTGTTACCCGTCCTACACCTCCTATTCTTGATAGCGATAATAGTTTATTATAATTTACCGAAAGTTAATTTTGCCATATTATTTTACCCGGTGAACAATTAAACCATGAATATATGAATGCTCTTTATGGTAATCCAACTATTGATGAAAATGACGATGAAGAAATAGATTTTGATGAAACCCAACCGGATGACAATACACCCACTAGTCCTGCTCCTGAAGTTAACCCAACTAATAATAATCCAGATGATCCCCCATCTGACCCTCCTATTAGTGCCCCTACTTTTTCTAGACAACCTTCTAAACGGGCAGAAACATCTCTTGTTTGGCAATTTTTTACTCAACTAAGAAAAAAAAATAGGAAGAGAAAAAAATAGGGCTAAGTGTAAAACTTGTGGCAAAGAGTTAGTTTTTCAATATGTTAGAAGTCGGGGGGGACGGAAAGTTTGACTAGACACATATTGCTACACCCTCAAGATAAAACTAGATATTTTCGTATGAAAGCTTTGGCTGAGGGGACAAGTGCACCTAGTCAGGCTGACCTTAGTATCGGATCAAATCAATTTTAACCGGAAATTAATACTGTTACCGGTGGTATTTTATATTATGATCCAAAAAAAGATCGGGAAGAATTGGCAAAAATGGTTACTGTTATGTGCTTAAAATATAGTTTTCCTTCTAACCCCCACTTTGTGCATTATATTAGAAAAGTTTATAATCCTACTTATAAAGGTTTTCCTCGCACAACCGTAAAGAGTGATATTTATAAAAATAAACATGAATATGAACAATATTTGCGCTATTTATTTACTCATATAAATTGTCGTCTTGCTATTACAACTGATATTGGTAGAAGTGGTAATGACTGTGATTACCTTACTGTTACCAGTCATTGGATTGATGAGCATTGGATAATGTAAAAGCGCATTATTGCTTATAGAATAATTAATTCACGTCACACATGACAGTTTATTTCTAGCACGATTGCGGATATTTGTAGATATTTTTACATTAGTGATAAAATAATGTCAGTTTCAATGGATAATGCTACTAGTAACACAAATGTTGTAGCCTTGCTTACCACTACACTAAGTCCTGTATTTAGTAACATTTTTCATGTTAGATGTATTTGTCATATTTACCATTTAATTGTGGGTGATGGTATGAGAATTTTAAATGTTGAAATTGAAAAGGTTAAAATGGCTCTTAATTGGCTTTTTTATTCAAACCGTAGAAGTAGACTTAGAGAATATTTTAAAAGATGCGATGAATTTGGCCTAAGAGAAAGAAAGGTTCCTAAACCTTGTCCAACTAGATGGAATTACATGTATGAAAGTTTAGTTGTTGCATATGAATATAGAAACCCCATAAACTCAACGTTTAATGCTCATGTAAGTGATGATGATGAGCACCTTACAAATGCGGATTGGGCTAATGTTAAAATGCTTGTAGATTTTTTAGAAAAAATCTATATTGCTACAAATAAATTTTCTGGGCAATATTATCCTACTATTTCTAACTGTTTAGTTTATATTGCAGAAATTGCAAATTTGTTTGATCATTTTTCAGAGGGTGGAAAAATTTATCAACTTGCTATTGATTCCATGAGAAAAAAGTTTAAAAAATATTTTTTCCCTATTCTCCCTATTTATGGTATTGCTGCATTGTTAAATCCTACTATGAAATTAGGAGGTCCTCAATTTTGGTATGAAACTGTTTATAATGGTTTAGCACTTGAAGATGAGGAGTTGTCTAAACTTCCGAACGCAATAGCCTCAATTAAAATAAATGTTCAAACTATTTATAATGCTTATCAAGTTGCATTAGATCATGCTAGACCAAATGTTCCAACTCCTTCTTCTTCTAGTTCTCAATCATCTAAAAGAACTGCGGGAGTAAGAGCACTTAGTGCTTGGGCAGGGTTCAGGGGTTCTCAAGGTTCTAGTACTAGTGATTTTTCACAACTAAATGAGCTTGAAGTTTATTTGTCACAGAGAATTGAGGAAGTGAATCCCGACGGCTCCTTTAATATTTTGGAATGGTGGAAGGACAAAGAAAAACACTTTCCGATTCTTTCAAGGATGGCCCGAGATATTTTAACTATTCAAGCTTCAACAGTGGCATCAGAGAGCGCTTTCAGTCAAGCAAGACTTCAACTCGGTGATTATAGAGCGTCTATGAGGGAGAGCTTGAAAAAATCAGTACTTTTTAGAGATTGAATCCGTTCGGAAAGAAGAAATTTTGGACTTGCTGAATCACAACCAGAGGTAGACGAAGCTTACGAAGAAATGCTAGCTGAACTTGCGGAGGATGATGCTTCGCCTGGAAGCGGTGATGACCAAGCTTCATTTCCGCCACCACCAACGGAAATTCCTCCGGACCTTGAAGGATTTATGAAATTTGTAAGAGATACCATATAAATTAATATGTAACTTGTATTTTGGCACATCTTGATTAGTTTCTTTTTCTTCTCAATGGTGGTATTAGCACCTTGTTGTGCTCATTCCATGGGGGGAGGAAGACTAAGAAAGATATTGCCATGATTTTTAATGCTATAATAAAAATATAACGCATTGATTTGAATATCTCTTTACAATATTTTTGTCTTTTTATATATCTTAAGCTATACATATAGTATAATATAGTATAGTATAGTATATAATATACTATATATACATATAGTATAATATAGTATAGTATATATATATAAGCTTATATTTATACTATACTATAGTCTATACTATATATACATCTCATAAGATATATAAGCTATATTCGATATACATATATATATATATAAGCTTATATATATACTATACTATACTATATATACATCTTAAGATATACTAAGTATACTAGATATACTAGATATATATAGTATAGTATAGTAGATATACATGTATATATAGTATATCTTAAGATGTATACTATCGAATATGGCTTATATACTATGTATATATAGTATAGTATAGTATAGTATAGTATAGTATATATATATATATAGTATATCTTAAGATGTATATATAGTATATAAATCGAATATAGCTTATATATAGTAAGATGTATACATATAAGCTTATATTTATACTATACTATAGTCTATACTATACTATAGTCTATACTATATATACATCTCATAAGATATATAAGCTATATTCGATATACATATATATATAAGCTTATATATATACTATACTATACTATATATACATCTTAAGATATACTATATATACATAGTATACTAGATATACTAGATATATATATAGTATAGTATAGTAGATATACATGTATATATAGTATATCTTAAGATGTATATATAGTATATAAATCGAATATAGCTTATATATAGTAAGATGTATATATATTATAGTATACTATAATATATATACATCTTACTATATATATTATATATATCTTAAGATGTATACTATCGAATATGACTTATATACTATGTATATATAGTATAGTGTGTGTATATGTAAGATATATATAGTATATCTTAAGATGTATATATAGTATAGTGTGTGTGTGTGTGTGTGTGTGTATATATATATATATATAATATATCTTAAGATGTATACTATAGAATATGACTTATATACTATGTATATATAGTATAGTGTGTGTATATATATATATATATATCTTAAGATGTATATATAGTATATAAATCGAATATAGCTTATATATCTTAAGATGTATATATAGTATAGTATAGTATATATATATAAGCTTATATATATATGTATATCGAGTATATCGAATATACTCTGAAATTAGTGCAATCAGACTTATATAAGGTACATTAAAGATAAAATAACGTTATTTAGTCCAAAATGAGATAATGGTTCTTGTCCGGAGGAGAGAATCCATGAATTATTGATTCAACAGGTAGTTATGATTTTCTACACGTCTCTTTTGTCGTGGCAGTACTGCGAGAATTGGAACAGGACATATATGTCATGAGGTGTGTTGTGGGCATTGGATTCGTGAAATTGCAGCTATTGTGGTCAGGGGATGTTAATATGGGCAACCGACTTATGTGGTGCATGGTGTGATTTCAGCATAGGTGCATGATTATGTTTTGGTACAGTGTGTGGTGATTGGTACGATGTTCGTATGTTAGAATCAGGTCTTGTAAATAAATTCGGAGGTTGGAATTTTGTTCTAAGGCTTTTTGATTAAATAAAAGGGAGGATATTCAGTCTGACTCGAGCTAATGTGTTCAACCGGATTGTGGTGGCACAGGTAGGTGCACGAGGTGTTAAACATTGATTTTAGACAACTCCGAAGCAGTCCTTAGCATGTTCGAGGACGAACGTATGTTTAAGTAAGGGAGAATGTAATGACCCGGCCGGTCGCTTTGAGCTCTAGCACGTCGTTCGGCGGTTTAAGACCTTGAGTAGCTTCACTTCAAGTATTATGACTTGTACGTAGGGTCAGAATTGAATTTTGGGAAGTTCGGGATTGATTTGGAAAGAAAATTCTAATTTCGGAAGCTTTAAGTTGGAAGAATTTGTCTAAGGTTTGACTTTTGAGCAAAAGACCTCGGAATCGGTATTTAAAGGATCCAATAGGTTTGTATGTTGATTTCGAACTTGGACGTCTGTTCGGGTTGAGTATTGGATCACCAGGGAGCATTTTGGCGCTTATTATGAAAAATTTGGCATTTTAAAGGTTTAAGAATTTCTTAAGTTTGGTTTGAGGTGGACTTTAGTGTTATCGATGTATGTTTGGGATTCCGAGCCTTGGAATAGGTTAGTATTGTGATTTATGACTTGCGCGCAAAGTTTGGCATTGTTCCGGAATGTGTTGATATAGTTCGGATGCGTTCGTCGAAGTTTAAAGGTTTGAAAGTTTAAATAAGGGTTTTGATCACCGATCCATGTTTTCGATGTTGTTTGGCGCGATTTGAGGCTTCAACTAAGTCCGTGTCATGTTTTGGGATATGTTGGTATGTTTGGATGGGGTCCTGGGGGCCTCGAGTTTGAAAGAGATTGAAATTTGGATTTGAGGCAATGCTGGAAACTGCTGAAGTCTGGTGTCACCGCACCTGCGGTGGTTTGGTCGCAGGTGCAATGGGGGTTGTCGGAGAAGCGGAGAAAAGTCAACCAGGAGGTGGGCTGCAGGTGCGGAGCTTTGGCCACATCTGCACAAACGCAGGAGCAAAACCTTGGGCGCAGAAGCGGGTGAAGGCGCAGAAGTGGAGGAATATCGCACTTGCATGCCGCATAAGCGGGGTATGTTTCCGCAAGTGCGAGGCTTCGTGTTGGGGGATTTTCCGCAGAAGCGGATGAGTGGCCGCAAAAGCGAGGCCGCAGGTGCGGCATTTTGTCCGCAGAAGCGGACTTGGCTGGGTTTAGTGGAAACCGCACCTGCGATGGAAATTTACGCAAGTGCGAAGCCGCAGAAGCGACTAAGGTAACGCAGGTGCGTAAGGTCGTTGGGCAGTGTGTTCTTTTAAATCAGGGGTTTGGCTCAATTCCACTTTATTTCGTCCATGGGAACCGATTTTGGAGCACTTTTGGAGTGCCATCTTCATCAACTATTATGGGGTAAGTGATTTCTTCACCTTGTGAGTTAAATACATGGTTTATACATGGATTTAAGCATGAGAATTTGTAGAAATTAGGATTTTGGTGGAAAACCTAGAAAATTGGTATTTTTAGATTTTGACCACGAAATTGGACATGGGATTAGGAATAAACTATATATTTGAGTTCGTGATATTATGGGTGGGGTTTATCTTCAAAACATTTCGGAATCCATGCACGTGGACCCGAGGGTTGACTTTATCGACTTTTCGAGCGTAGTTGGGAATTGTTTATATTGATTAATTATGGGTATTAAAATATATTTTGATTGGTTTGCACATTATTTGAATAGTTTTGAAGAGACGGGCATCGGGTTGAGGTGCTTGAGTGGCGTTGGAGCCGGTTATGGAATTTCGGAGCGAGGTAAGTCTTCTGGCTAACCTTGTGAGGGGGAAACTACCCCTAGGTGATATTTATCGTTATGTGCAACTAGTTGTGGGTGCTATGCACACACGAGGTGACGAGAGTCCGTACGTAGCTAAAACATGTTTATGTCCGGGTAGACTTAGGATCTTATCCTGTAATATTTGAGTTATTTGAACTCATTTTTGTTGGCTTAATTAATTGAAGTCATAAATGAAATTGATTTAGAAATACATATATGTATACTAGGCCAAGCCTTAACACTTTGTGTTGTGGGCGAGTTATTTGAAAAACGGTAAAGATTATATCCATTTTGTACTCATGTATGATATTGTAAACACGTGTCTCGTAATTTGGTAACTTCTTTCCTTTTTCTGTGGAGCGGGACGAACGCCTCGGTAGTATATAGATGCATCTATAGTTCTTTCCACTCGAACCTCGGCAGTGTACACATTATTATGGATCGGGCCGAATGACCTCGGCAGAATCGTGCGTTATATTGCTAATAGTCCGAATATTTACGAGCTAATCTTTCCATTGATGCCCCACATTTTTATATGGTATTCCTTATTTATTTGATATCGACCCTTGGCATTTTCTGAGCCGTTAAGGTAGAATAAAATATTTAGAAATTTACGCTTGGAAAGAAAAAATTGGAAGATTATGTAACTTGCAGATTAACCCCATCATTTCCGTATACCTCATATCTGTTTATGTTTTATTATATTTCTTTATTGGACCTTTAGTAAGTGTCGATGTCGAAACCTCATCACTACTTCTCTGGGGTTAGGCTAGATACTTACTGGGTACGCGTTGATTTACATCCTCATGTTGCACTTCTGCACTAAATGTGTAGGATCTGACAGGTTCATTTGATGATCACCTTGGCGCGTAGGCGCACCTATTGAGGAGACTTTATGTGAGTTGCATTCCAGGCTATGCATCACAGTCCACCGAGTCTCCATTGTACTATTTATTTTATTCTGTCTTATTACATTCAGGACAGATGTTGTGTTATTATTGTACTCCTTAGAAATATCTCATGCACTTGTGACACCAGATTTTGGGGGATTCTACTGGTTGTTCGTTATTATAGATCACGTAGTTATTATCATTTTACCCTAGTAAATTCCATTTTTATACTATTTAAGTAATGGAGATTATGATCTCGAAAGTAATGAAATGAGTAAATAAATTGATAAATCAACGTTGGCTTGCCTGACGACGGCGTTAGACGCCATCACGACCTATAATGGATTTTGGGTCGTGACATGGGGAATACCTTCCGCATCTGCGCTCCTCAGTCCGCACCTCAACCTCCGCTTCTATGCTTCCCAGCTCGCACCTGCGACCAATGTTCCGCAGGTGCGATTGCACCAGAAAGCTTCAGCTACAACAGTCTTTCAAACTCAAACTTTGACTGAAAACCATCCGAAATTAACCCGAGGCCCCTGGGACCTCAACCAATTATACCAATAAGTCCTAAAATATGATACGAACTTAGTCGAGCCGTCAAATCACCTCAAACAACATCAAAAACACAAATCACACCCCAATTCAAGCCTAATAAAAATTAAGGAATTCCAACTTCTACAAACGACGCCGAAACTTATCAAATCACGTTCGATTGACCTCAAATTTTGCACATAAGGCACATTTGACATTACGGATTTGCTCCAACTTCCGGAATCTGAATCTGATATTGATATCAAAAAGTCCACTCCCGCTCAAACTTTTCAAAAATCCAATTTTCGCCATTTCAAGACAAATTCAACCACGGACCTCCAAATCACAATCCGGACACGCTCCTAAGTTCAAAATCACCCAACGGAGCCAACGGAACCATCAAAATTATATTCTAAAGTCGTTTACTCATAAGTCAATATCCGGTCAACCCTTTCAACTTAAGCTTCCAAATTTGAGACTAAGTGTCTTAATCCATTTCGAAATCTCTTCGGGCCCGAACCAACCACCCCGCAAGTCAGATAACAACTAATAAGCATAAAAGGAGTAGTAAATGGGGGAACGGGGTTACAACTCTCGAAATGACTGGCCGGGTCGTTACAATCAATGTGCTGCAAAAAAACAAATTACATATTTTCTCACTGCAGTAGACAATTTAACTACCATTTTTAAACACAAAATCTATGGATATCTAAAATAATAGAATACTTCAGCTTATCATTAAATTTTGTCGGGGTATGAGTGTACCGTGTTGTTCAGGATTTCCCCAGGATGTGCCAAAGTATAAAACCAATCCTTTTTGTCAACTTTCTCCACTCCAAGATCAAACCACAGGTTGAGATGGTTATCTTTTACAGTATAAGGCGCCTTCTTCCTATTTAAAGACATAGAAAGTACAATTAAAATGTAGTTGCAATTGAAAATTCACAAATTCGAAGCACTCGATAATATGAAAAAGTGTAGAATCTAACCTCTTTGAAACCGTGTCGGTACCTAAATATAATCACTTATTGAATTCTTCCAACAAATCAAAATCAACATCATTGCCAATAACCCCAGTAAATGGATGCTTGATGTTGAAAATTGGAGGAGGTCCAATAGAAGTGCTTCCACTAGAACTGAAATAAGGGAGAAAAGGGGATCTGGCATGCTTTCTGTCATGACCCAATTCCATATCAGGCCGTGATGGCGTCCAGCACAGTTGCTAGACAAGCCAACAATGAATAACCTAATGATATCCCATTTTAGAGATTTTTCCCACGTAGTGATCTTTTCTTTTACGTAAAAGATTTAATGAAAACCAATTTAAATGATTAAGTAAAAACAGCTAGAAACATTAATAACTGTAAGAACATAACCCAAAATTACAAGTCTACTATTACGTACCAAGATCTAGTGTCACAAGTATATGGGCAACTTAGTAGAATATAAAAAAGATATCTATCCTACTGCCTGAATAGGAATAGACAGAAACAAAATAAATAGGGGGGACTCCGGCATGCTGCTGAACGGCTCGGAAGGGCAGCTCATCGTGGAATCTCGAACCCAGATCAAGAATGCGCGCCAGAGGGATATCCAGATGCACCTGCCTCAGATCCTGCACAGTTAAGAGCGGAAGTGTAGCGTGAGTACATAAAATAACATGTACCCAGTAAGTATACCGCCTAACCTCGAAGAAGCTGTGACGAGGGGTCGACTTGACACTTACTAAGGCTAATGATAATGAATTTAAAATTTATAACTGAGCAAGGATTACAATAAATATACTAAAACTCAACAGTAAGTGATGGAAAATACCCCTTTTTCACAATTATAAATCCTAAATTTATCTTCCATTTAAACATTGGAGCAATATCAGTTATGAGTATTCAATCCCAAAATATTCATGCGCATATAATGCCGAGGACGTACGGCCCGAACCAACATAACGATATTTAAATTATGCACTGCCGAGGGTCGAACGGCGCGAACCATAGATGCATCTATTTAATTTGCCGATATACTATAATATATATATATATATACATAGTTTATAAGTCATATTCGATAGTATATATCTTAAGATATACTATATATACATCTTACTATATATATATATAGCCTATATATCTTAAGATGTATATATATCTTAAGATCTACTATACTATACTATATATATATCTAGTATATCTAGTATACTATGTATATATAGTATATCTTAAAATGTATATATAGTATATTTTAAGATGTATACTATGTATATATAATATAGTGTATATATAATATAGTATATATATATTTTAAGATGTATATATAGTATATAAATCGAATATAGCTTATATATCTTTATTACTATTTTTTTTCTCTAACTTCTATAAAAAAAAATTAAAAATAGAAAATTTCTGTTGGGCCCGTTTAGGCCCACTTAGGCTCGGGACCGGCCCACTTAACCCGAGACCGTTAGTTCGTGGTCCCGGTCCCGAGCCGGTTCCAGCAATAAGCCCGCGAAGCCCGGGATCGTTTAGGACCGGACCGCATAGGACCGGCCCACTTAGGACCGGGCCCGCGAAACTTACCACCCTTAAGCCATACTTTTCAGGCCTAACATTTCTTCCGTTTTATTTTTGTTTTATCCGCTTTTATTGTAAAGTAACTTTCTTCATATAAAAAAAAATCGCTTCTTATTATCATATAGTCCTGTTTCATATATTTCAATTTATGTTTGAAAAAGACATAAACAGAAACCAGATTTCCATCCAATTTTGGATCTGGGAAGTAGTCTGATGGAATACATAATTTCCCACGCCGCGCTTGCATTTTTACGTTCAGAACAAATATGCTAGTAATGCTTAGTATGGTATTGGTAGGAAATAAGATATTCAAACAAATTTTTACATTCATCTATTATATTTTCATGCAAATAGGGGGCAAGAAGACGTGTATTATATTTTCATGCAAATAGGGGGCAAGAAGACTTCGTAGAAAGATGATACTTCAATTCGCTGTTGTTTTAAGAATGAGTTCAAACGCAAATGTGAACCAAATAAATTAATGAACAGTCTTGGTCTTATTAAAATTTTCAAAACGAATTGAGTCGAGAGTCATGATCTCCATAACCATAAGAGTAGAATAACTTTGAGATAATACAAAGAGTTGCTATACATTAGACAAAACTTTGATCTATGAATGCTGATCCACTGTATAAACATCCTCACAGAGTCAAAATTTTGGTGATCATCCATTGAAGAATACTCGAACAGCTGTTGATTCTAAACTACTTTGGCATGCCCTACTTGTTAATTGTTAGTTGGAATTACTCACTGAAGATGCACCCAAAAACAAAAAATAAAAGCGGGGGAAAAGAGAGACATCTTCAATTAACAGAAATGGATAAAATCAAGGACTGGATGATGCACCAAGTAGGCAGAAATATAACTCGTTACACAGCAAAATAAGTAGTTTTAAAGGTTAACTCTCCCATAATGTACAGGAAATAATGAACAACACTTTGAAGGACACTAACAACTTGGACAATTACCAGAATCCATTCTTACAAATTCTGCAACATATTTGAGATATCGAAAAGGGAAATAGGGTAGAGCAGAATATGGTAGGGGTTCAAAATCAATCCGGAGAATAGAGTTACATGGTTTCCTTCATATAAATAGTGGCTCTTTCACCAATTGAAGTTGTGGCAAAATTTTTTAGAGACATGAATAAGGAGAGAGAACATAGGATCTAGCTGTGACAGCCTGAAATAAACTTCTCTCCTCGGATCAGAATGTCTAATCTTGTTCAACAGAACTAGCTAGATATGCTGCTTCAAAGCACAGAAGACATCTCAGGCATGATTTTCCTGCATCTGCCTTTTGTGGTCCCTCTCAGAATAATCAAGCCTCCCAGCCCCGTTTCTATCATCTGGAAAATCTTGGTAAGATTGATTGTGGCTCCCTGTTACATACTCATCCCGCTTACCCTCCATCAGTTTCTCTGAGGGGCTACTTGCCTTCCTTTTCCTACTGTTCAACTTTGGTGACCGATAAACCTTGTCAGCATCATCATATGGTTCCAGTTCCCCTTCTTCAACATAGTCGTAATCTTCCCCACGTGAAGACTGCCGTTTTGACCCTTGGTGATGCCCATCCCCAGCTTCATCTTGAGGCTTTTCATGATATGTGTTCTCATGCTCCGGTCTGTTTGAAGGCTTGCTCCAGCTTTCTTTTCTTTCCCGTTTGATTTTCTCATTCCCAGCTGCCAGTTCTATTCCATCCTCCAATTCCCTCTCAATGAGATCATCGTCATCCATAACATCAGTTTTCCTGGTTACATCCCCATGGGATTTTCTGCGTTTCTCCAATGCTGCCTTGACCTTGTTCTCAACAGCTGCTTTGACCTTGTCTTTATCAATCTTTTTAACTCCTTGCGGTGACTGGCCAAGTCTGCCATCCTTGTTCTCCAGGGCTCGACCATGGTACCTCTCCTTTGGTTCCCCTTTACGCCTTGTTTCAGCTTTCCCAGTGTTCTCTTCCTGATCATCTTCATCATGGCTTTCAGAACCATACTTTGATCTACTTTGTACCTCTGCTGCATTACCCTGATAAGCCAACTGCTCACTTTCAAGCTTCTGCCTATCACTAATCTCATCATCTCCAATACGATCTGAAGCATAATTTTCAGTACTTCCATAGTTATTAGTGCTAGTTTGAGCTGCCTCAGAGGGCCCACTGTGATTATCAGCATATGGTTGATCAGGAATTGCCCTAGAAGATGCGCGATTAGAGGTTCCTGCATTTGAATTTGCAGCTCCACCCAGAGAGTTACTGTTATTTGCAGCATGCTCTTCATTTGCAGCTGAAGCTTTTCCTGCAGGCCTTTGATTTCCACCAGCACTTCCTTCTGCTTCACTAGCCTGAGAAGGTTGTACTCTATTTTGTTCATACAATTCTAGCATTTGGTTGCTCACCTCTGCAAGGGTAAAGAATGCAAAGTAAGATAGCGAAGAGCTATTGCTTTCATTGTTTGCACTCTACACCCCCCCCCCACCCCCCAACCCCCAACCCCACCCCCAAAAAAGCCCAATTGTAAATTAGTCCTTTATTAGGAAAAAACAGGAAGTTCATTTCAGAACGTTTCCATGTACTGATGTGGTCACAGAATCCCTGAAAGTAAGCCAAACTGGGTTCATCCAATACCACAAATTCACATAGTATACATATCCAAGGCAAGACACCAACCCTCCAGTTGGCGTGGGGTGACATCAAACTCCTGCCACCAAACCTTCTCGCCATCAGATGGGAGCTTTACTCTGAGAAACTTGGCTGCAAGGAAAATGGCACCTGCTGCAATGTGATGGGGCTTAAATTGCAAGCATAAGGACGTCCGAAGCCTGCACGCGGCTCTCCCACGTCAACAAGAGATAGGTGTGACCATCAATTGGTACATACAAATATTAAATAGAAGAGAAACATATCATACCCATCATTCACAAAGTTCCATGCAACTTGAGCTAGGGCATTCTGAGCAACCTTGAATTTCTTTATCGCCTCAACAAGGGGTTTATATGGATGATGTACATTAAGATCAAAACCAAGAGTTGCAAGAACAACCCTCTCTCCCTGCAAAAGTAGTTCTTTTTGGTGTTCGTATACTTCCTGCATGACCACACAAAATTTTTGAATTATTTTAGTATGTAATAATAAGACACTAAAAATGATTAAAGGTACCAGAGGAAACAGATGAACAGAAACTGAACGGCCAGTAACTATCCATACAAATTAGCGAAAGGCAAAATCTTCCACATATAAGCAGTAGGAAGAAAGTTTTAAGGTCAAATCTAGAAGAGGACCTAAAAGTAGAAGATGGATTTAATAGATACGTACAGAGCACAACCACCAGGCCAATTGGCAATACCTTTTGCTTAATCCTCTGCGCTGCTGCAGCATCTTTCTTATGAATGATCTCATAAGAAACAAGTATAACATCTTTCAGGGGACGAGGAGTTTCTTCAACCTTTCCTGCAAGGAACATGCATACTGTGGCAATGCTCTGCAAAAGGTATGGAAGTTGGGTAGAATATTAGTTAGTTCTATCTACCACAAACTTTAGCTAATTAGTACAATTACTTGTAAAGATGTTCTCTTACCTTATCAAAAAAAATGCTCGTAAAGATGTCCTTTTTTCTTTTGATAAGTGGACAGCCATTAGTATTTACCAGTAATACAAAATTCCTTCACTATTAGCTAACTGAATTGTTGCCCGTCATTCTAGAATCTCCCCTCAATTAAGTTATGTTTATTATAGTTTTTAGTACCATAAAGGACCAAGATATCTAACTGAATTCCTCCTTAAACCTTTCCTACATTCATTGTTCTTCACAAACCTCACAATTTGAAAACGTAAAGCATCATTTTGAACTGCTTCTCCAAATGATGTACTAACTGGAAACCTGTGCATAATACTCATGAGAAAATGCTTACAGGTCTGATGATTTTGGGTCCACATACTTTTTTTAATAAGTAAATATTATTAAGGCAAGTACCAAGTACTGCAAAATACAAGATTACAGCAGTACAGAGGTCACCATATAACGATAAACACACTCATCTCAATGAATCTAAAAAGTTTAAAACATCTGATAACTCTTCTACCCGAATACATTTTTAGTAGGTATTGGAGATTCAATCTAGTCACATAAAAGGAACCGGTTTTCGGCGTCAAAAGTTGGTGGCCCTCTATTGGACCACTACATGCTAAAAGATTGATGGTTGCTCTATTGCTGGGTGATATAAAAATACATCTAATGCCCCCTTGTGTCTTTTTCTTTTTCCTTTCTTAATTGAACCTTTGTTTCTCTTGAATTTTATTAAAAATGCAAGGTAGCATAGCTGATAAGAACATATACCAACGCTTGAATTGCAAGGTATAAACTAAATGCAAGGTATGATAAAATATAAAGTTCTATGGGTTAGGCGCATGTCACAGGTCCGAACCTGTGACATGCGGAGAAGGGTAGAGGGGCGGGCCCATTATCCACTGAATTGCCACTGGCGCTCGGCAATTTTCTCCGTTATCAGAAAATAGTAATAGAATACATAATCCTACTTACAAAACCAATCAGAGACCATGCAGCTTTCATTTTCCATGCAATTTAATCAACCAAACCCAACTAATGGCACCGATCGTTTTTAGCCAATAGATGCCAAACCCAACTATATGGCATATCCTGTAACTTGGTTAGGCACCAAAAGATCTTTTGCTCATCCACAAGCTTACACGATATTCAAGGAAATATGTTATGCAATCACTGCTTTCATTTAACAAATATATACAAAAGGTCAAGCAGCCATAGATGCAATAGATGGTAAAACTGAAACGGATCGGAGAGTTACTTACCCTCCTATCATTCCTTGTATGAGATTGCCGGAGAAAGAACCGATGACAAAATATTATTGCAGTGGCAATTGTTACCTGAGGCCTGCAAGCACCCAACAATTGAACCATGAATGATAATGGTTTATTTCATACAGTGAAATAGGTGTGATACTGCATTTATGACAAGCCTGAGAAAGCGCAAATGAGAGTTCTTAAAAGAAACAACTGCTAATGCTGTAAGCCGCTGTAACATCAAGAGAGCTCCAATCATCGTATCTAATATGATATTGTATATCAACAAAGGAACAAGACGCGGACTAGTCCTCTAAACTATGTTTATATATTTACACATGCATAAATATGCATTGGCATATGCATTTATCAGTAAGAAATGACACTAGAAAATCTTAGTGCAGATATCCCTCCTTTTTATCTAGTTTGAACTTATATCCGCAGTCAAAAGAAGAAAGGGAAGAGAGAGCAATACTTAAAAAATCATATCTCTAAAGAATTTTGAAACATTTAGGGGACACAAGAGGTCATATTTGGCCATATTAAAAAAAAAAAAAAAAAATTGGGGGGGGGGGGGGAGGAGGAGGTGGGGAACAAGCAAGAAAACATTGTGTTATTAAGAGCACCACGGGGTACAACTACTTGTTGATTAGCATGATTCAAGGAGATTTGATTTAGGAGTGTTGATTAGCATGATTTCAAGAGATTTGACTATATTTAGGAGATCCGACTTAATTTGATAGATGGGTTGATTGTATAGATTTATTTTATTTCCTTGTTGCGGACTAGGAGAACTGGAGAAAGAAAGGACTGGTGCCCGCTCTTATTACTCCATCTTTGAGCATATCCGACACCAATTGTTCCATAACATGCTTCTGAAAATATGGATACCTATATGGTTTGACATTTATCGGACCAGCCCCAGGATCCAAGTGTATCGCATGGTCCTGTGGCCTGCTAGGAGGCAACCCATCAGGCTTCTGGAAGACATCACAAAATGAATCTAAGAGCTGGCGCAGTTCAGGGGAAACAGATTTGCTGGTGGCGGTGCTGGCGCAATCTGATTAACAGTGGAAGTAAGAACATCTTATGGTACCACTTGTAAACAAAAATATGCGGAAATGGCATTTGTAGTTGTGTACCGCCTCAAACTATGCAGTTGAACTGGTTGTGCTTCTACCGGCTCCTCACCCTTCCAACTAACAACGGCTCCATTGAGCGTGAATTCAAATAGACGATCAGCATAGTCTATCACCACTCGCCCCAAGGTAGCTAGCCAAGAAACGCCGAGGACCACGTTTGCTCCATGAACGGCCAGCAAATACAAGTCCAAGTCGAGAACACTTCCTTGAACAGACAATGATACTTGGCGTGCAACACTATTGCAAGGCAGCCGCTAGCCGCTGGCCGCTTCCCACCACCACCGAGAAGGTGGGTACAGAGGTGATCAATAAATGTAGGAATTTCGCGGCCCTTGCTTGAACTAAATTATGGGTGTTGCCACCGTCGACCAACACCTTGACCGCTGATCCATTCACATGTCCGGTAAAACGGAGGGTGGTACCCGAACTGCCAACGGCGAGAGCATGGTAAGAAATAGCAGAATGCTCCTGTACCTCCAAATATTGCAGCTCCTCGGCCAAAATATCATCGGAAACAAAGGTTTCTGGCATCGTTGGGTCAAAATCGGAGCCATCAGTGAGAAGCATCAATTGGGGAGGAACCTTGCACTTGTGGCCAGCAGTATACTTCTCATCACAATTGTAGCACATACCCCGCTCACATCGGCTCTGGAGTTCAGCATGAGTCAATCGTTTTAGGGGTGGTCAGTTGGGTGTTTGAGGAGTCAAAACGGTGGACACATGAGTCGTGGGTGTTTTGTGAAATGACGACAGGCTAGGGTTTAGTAATAATGGGGGTGTTTTGTTGGCAAACGCGGGTCGGGTCGGTCCTTTTTCACTGAGAATCCGCTGCTCATGGATGTGGGCTAAATTTAATGCATCCTCATACGTAGTGGGCCAATGGGCCAAAATCGAGTTCTTAATGTCATCACGCAGCCCAGAGATAAACAGGCGGCCCATGAGCCTATCGGAGATGTCATCAGTCTCGTTCGCCACCTTCTCAAAACGGCTCTGCAACTCCGATACAGTGGTCAATTGTCGGAGCTTAGCCAGTCGCCCCTCAGCCGATTCAAGCCCCTTTGGAAGGAAACAAACGCGTACCTTCTCTGCAAAATGTGTCCATCCCGCTAGCTGCTTATTCCGAAACAACCAGCGGTACCACACTAAAGCTTCGTAGTCGAGGTGAAACGATGCTATAGTGAGCTTCTCATCTTCAGCAATTCCATAGTGATCAAAATAGTGCTCCGCTTGAAACAACCAGGCTTCCGAATTCTCACCACAAAAGCGACTGAACTCCACTGGCTTGTGGCGGAGGGTGGTTGTCGCCGGTTCTCATCCTGCCGGCGGTCTGTTAGCAACAACCTCCATGAGAAGACCACGAATTCTAGAGAGTTCCTTAAACATTGAATCTTTGACTTCCTGAACCGAATGGTCGACTAGAGCCTTGAGTAACTTTTGGTCCTCCATGAGTGACCTCTCAATGAAAGCACCAATGAAACAAACTGAAATTCGAACAGCACAATCCACAACCAATAAACTCGATAGTTGTATTCCTCAACAGAAATTACAAGTAACTGAATGCTTAAAAAAAGGACAGCCTGGTGCACTAAGCTCCCGCTATGCGCGGGGTCCGGGAAAGGGCTGGACCACAAGTGTCTCATTGTAAGCCAATTTCACCACAACCTAGAGTAACCTCAGATTGACAGTGTAATGATAAGGCAGAACTGCAGTACAGATTATACGAAGTCATCTTTATCAAAAAGGTATAGATTACACCAAGTCACGCATTAGCAATTCTAGCAGTGTGTAAAAAAATGCAAACATTGCACCTGCTAAAAGAAAAGACTAAAAGAACAATCACCAAATAGCACAAAAAATGGAATCCAATCATAAGAAAGCCACAATGACGACGACAATAAAAAAAAAAGGACTTACACTTTAAGCCTCATGCCCAAATCTTGCAGGAATGTACAATATGACTTGCGTAGATAAGTCTCTTTCTTCAAATCTATACCATCTTGTCGCGATGGGGAGTTCTCTTCAATTTCCTTCCTGGAGAAATACCAACGACCACCACTGTCATCTGGCCTTTCTTGAGAAGCCCTAAAACTTCCACCTTCATAAGCTCCATGATGCGTCAAGGGATCACCAGACATCAGACCAGCCATAAGAACCTCTTCAATCCCCACGAAAGTTATCAATAAATTATGAAAATGGTCTCTATGGACAACAGCAATTATTTACATGATCATCACCGAGCAACATCCTATAAATAAATCAGCCAGAAAGACAGAGGATTTGAACAGGAAACATAACTGCATAGAGGCAGTCAAAACCCAAAATATAAAAGCATAAAACCCAAAATGAAAAACATTGTCAATTTCACAAGATGCAAGTGACATTGAGTCTGTATTAACCAATTTAAGTTTTCTAGCTTACATTAACTATTTCTTTGAGGAGGCATTTATATGACTTACTTTCCCAAAAAGGGGGAGAATGTCGCATCATAACACTTAGCATCTGCTGAGAGCCGTAAAATGGTACGTAACACTTTTTTTGACAAACAATTGGCATATGGTACTATCCAATGGCATTAATAAGTCTGAACATTCAACTTCCACACTTTCAAATCCATGATTCTAGTCAACAAGATTTTAACAAACACATAAACAGGCCAAGAATATGTTATCCATGAGACAAAGAATGTTGCTTCTTCCTCCGCAACTGATTTTGGGGGTTGGTGGACACAATCTTGAGATCATTTAAAACTTCATTTGGAAAAAGACGTAGATTGAGCAAAGAGAAAAATTGATGCCGCCACCAATCAATTCCCAGAAGAAGGTTACAATTAAAAATACTACTACTACTATGCCTCCGTCCCAAACAAGTAGGGGTCAGCTATATGAATTCTCATTGACCATGTTTCTCCATTTAACTCGGGGGTAAAGCAGATAAAACTTTACAAGCAGGAAAAATCCACATGAACAGTTTCTTATAGGTCAAGAAGAAAAGAAAAAAATGCAAACAAGAAAGCAGATACATGCTTTGAGCAAATTGTGGAAGTTCTTTTTTAACAAAAATAACATCAACTTACTTATCGTTTGGATTCTATATTATTATATATTTCTTAAGAAATTCAATAACTTTGATAAATTCACCAAAATAGTTAGTACAATTAACAAGCTCAAAAATCAAGAAACTAAGTGTCACCAAAAATCAGATTTTTACAAGGTAGGTAAGTCTATTTGCTCAAATATATAAGAATGATACTAAAAATAAGCAAATCTCTCATGCTCAACGCAAATAATAATAATAATATTAGTAAGAGCTTAAACTCCTCAACTATGAAAACAAAAAAGAACCCTTTTTTAAAATAATTTTTTCATTTAGCCACTGCAACGGAAAATCAAAAACAAAAAAGAAATTCTACAAGATAGGGTTAGAAGAAGAACAAACAGATACGACACAAGACTTAGAGAAAAACCTGTCCGTTACAAGGAACTGAGGAGATTCTACTTCACCGCCGGCGAGATTTAACGGCGAGAGACGGCGAGGATGACGGCAATTCAGAAAATTGAAGATTCGGAGGGTTTGGGTTTGGGAGAGGACGAGAGAGTGAAAGAAGCGCAGGGAGGAAAAATGTGGGGGCTTTATGCAAATTGGAGAAAGACTATTCCTCACTATAAGTGATTTTATTCCAATTTGCGGTTCACTTAAACCGTCCGGCTTTTGGTTTAATTGTCCGGTTTGCTTAACTTTATTGAGTTTTGCTATAAAAAATAAAAAAATAAATTGATAACCGAGACATTGAAATGACACCAGGTAACCGGTTTTAAGGGCATTGTTTAAAACACATTCAGTTTTTAAAATTTATTTTAAATTTTAAATTTAGTTAAATTTGCTGAATTTAAGACAATTCTCCTTCTCATCATCCTTCTTAACTTTATACTATTGGGTGACTTGTCACAATTACTTTCGCTCTCTAAAGTTAGAACTTCGAAGTTTAAAATATCAAGTTAAACGTTGCAGCTCGAATTTCTGACCCAACAATCCAAAATTTGAATCTTCAGGCCCATAACTAAAAAATTAGAGTCTTGTAATTTGATTCCGATGTAGCTAAATTTTAAATACTTTATTAATTTTGATTATTCATGAAGGAGGCCAAAGCATGAAAATTATAAAATACCAAGCATGATATAAATAATAAGGTCCCGTTTGGTCATAGATTTTGTCTTCATTTATTCAAAAAAATTGAATATGTTGTTTGTTTATTAAATATGATCATATTTTTTTTGGATGGGGTGGGAGGGGGGGATTCAAAAAATTTCAAGTTTCCAAAATTCCAAGTTTTCTTCCACTCACAAAATTCCAAGTTTTTTTCAAATAAAATGTATGTCCAAATAAAATTTCAACTTTCAAAATTATTTTTTAACACAACTTCAAAAATTATTTTTTTTAAGTTTCAATCAAATTTATATCCATACGCTAGCTAAGAGAATTAATGATGTATTCAGAATATTTTGGAAATGGTCTAGACAATGCTTAAGATAAACGATGGTCTATGAAATCGAAAAATACTCTTGCCTAAACATTTTGTTAAAGTCTTTATTAGGCTACTAGCTATTTAACCTAGGTGGCACCCAACTGGAAGCTCTCATAAAATTCTAGCAATTATATGATTTTAAATACTTTTTTTGCTTCTCATTCGATGTTCTATACCCGTATTAGGACGTCAACTTCAATTCGAATTCACATCGCGTGAAACCTATTCAAAATGGACGGATCCTGTGTGTGTGTGTGTGTGTGTGTATATATATATATATATATATATATATATATATATATATATATATATATATATATATATATATATATATATATATTGATCCCAACTCAGAAGCTAACTTGAAACCATTCATGTCAACTAATTATATTCTTTGTAAATCTACCTTGCCCAAGAATGCACACGTCATACAAGTAATAAAAATTCAATATCCAATAACATATTGTCATATTGATAATCAATTATTTTCTTCATTCGTATAGTAAATATGTTGTAATGACTCGACTTGTTATTTTAAATATTTACGCTCCTTCCAACTATTTGAAGTCTTGAATAGTTTCGTTGTGTCATTTACTTCTTGTGTTTAAAATTTGAGGTCATTCCGGATCGATTTATTATGTTTCGGCAAAATACCTAACTTAGGACGAGAGTATCTACATATATAAGGAGTTATGTGATGTACAACCTATCAAATGAAAGATCTTCTAGTCTAGTTTCTAACGCTTCGAACCGTTTGTAATTTGAACATTTCTATAAGAAGTTATGACCAAATTTACCAAAGGCTGACAGAGGAGACTACGGATGGGAAGCATCCGATGCTGCATCCGAAAGAAGGGATGGCAGTGAAGTGCTGCCATAGCATCCGGGGAAGCATCCGAAACCCAGAAATTTGGGCCTATAGATATAATTTTGGGATTCATTTTCCCCACTCCATTTGGACGAATTTTGGAGCTCTTCTCCACTCTCTCAAGACCACCAACTCCTCTCTTCTTCAAGGTAAGCAATCCTCATTATCTTGATGTTAAATTCCATTATTTCTACACTAGTATTGATGAAATCTACACATAAAATACTTAGATCTTCAAGAAATATTTTCAAGAACACAAAGGAGGGTTTTGCAATATTTCTTCCAAAAAGGTAATCCTACACCCTTAGACTTACATATATGGATATATGATGGGGATATGAATTTAAGTATTAGAACTTATGGTATGGTGATTGGAAGCCATATGTTCCCAATTTAAATACATAACCATTGTAGAGATTTAAAGGTGATTATTTGATGGAATTTTGTTTGTCGGGTATGGATGGATGGTCATGTATGTGATGTTGGAAGTTATGAATTATTTAAGAATGATGGTGGGATAAATTATTAGTAAATGGTAGTAGTTGGATGAACTAATTCTATGGTTAAGATATGTAGAGATTCATGCCTACTAGGTATTTGATAAAATGCCTAAATGACCAAAAATCTTGAAACTTGTTTACTAATATTGGTGCAATTATTTTGCATTATTGTAGATTGAAATTTGTTTAGTGTGGTGGACCATCGTAGTATTATTAAGGGGCGAAATTCAGATTTGAGCCGTCCGAAGGTGGCTTCACTCACGAAGATCATTCAAAGCATTGACTTAGTTTCGTCGAGGTAAGTGTCTTGCCTAATCTCGAGTGGAGGAATTACCCCTTAGGCATCGAGTCTTATATGCCATTTGTGAAATGTGAAATGCCGTGTACGTGAGGTGACGAGTACGTACTCGGGCTTATATGTACAAAATTCATTGAGTTAAAGTCTTGGGCAAATTGTATAGTAATTTGGATAATTGTTAATATTTATTAAATCATTTATTTGCCATGCCAAAATCCTTGTTGTTGAATTTATTTTTGTATGAAAATTTGATGTGATTGTTACTTGAAAATTTATGTAATTTCGTAAGTATTGTTGGTTTGATATTTCTTGGAATTCAATTTCAATATGAATTTTTCTATGCAAATAATTAATTAAGCAGGTTTAAAAATAAGTATTAATATAATTATCTAAGTTTAGATTAATGAAGGCTTTGCTTTATGGTGAGTAGTTTCTATCTCTGTTGATTATTTTTGGAGTGTTATACATATTGTGTGGGGCATTCGACTATTTGTTGTGAAATTAATTGATTTGGTTGTATCTTTGGAAATTTGGTTGTGGCCATTGGGCAAAATGTGATATAAATTGATTTTTGTTATGTTGTTGTGATAATTTCCCATGTAAATTATTGTGTTGTGTGAGTTATTATTTTGGAGAGATAAGGGTGGCATTTCACCGTTGATATTATATGGGTATAAGGGTGGCATTTCACTGTTGTTGTGTTTGTTAGAATATTGTCTGGGCGGAGCGATAGGGGTGGTAATATGAGCGATAAAGGTGGCAATAGGAGCAATAAGGGTGGCTATTGATATTGTCTGGGCTGAGCGATAAGGGTGGCCATAGGAGCGATAAGGGTAGCAATAGGAGCGATAAGGGTAGTTATTGTCAGGGACGATATGTGATGATGTGGAGTTGTGGTGTTGGTGATTTTCATGTGATGTTGTGATTTTCTTGTGCTTGTTTTTATACCTTGTGTAATTTGTCTTGTTGTTGGTAAATTGATAACTATCTGATTTATGTTGAAATTGAGAGCTTATGGCTATTGCTAGCTGGATTATAAAATAAAATGTGGGCACGAGGTGCCGTGAGTAAATAACGAAGATGTTGGCACGTGAATTGTCCGTGCAATTATGATATGAAATGTGGGTACGAGGTGTTATAATTTAATGATGATAATATTGGCACATGAATTGTCTGTGCAACTGAAAGATGAAAAATGGGCACGAGGTGCGGGAGAAATATGATGATATAATTATGGGTACGAAGTGCCATAAAAATATAATAATGGGCTGAGACCGTATTTACGAAAAATATAAAAATGGGCTGAGACCCGTATTTTTATGATTATTAAATGAGGTGCTACATGGTGACTTTTTAATTGAAAGAATTATATTCAAAATATTTATTTGGAAGGATTTTTATTCCAAAAGAATTATATGAAAGAATTGTATTTGAAAGATATTTATTTGAGGAAATTATATTTGAAGACATTTATTGAAAGAATTTTATATTCGAAAGACGTTTATTTGAGGAAATTATATTTGAAAAAGAGTTTTGTTAGTAAGAATTATGTGTGAAAATGTCTAATTGAAGAACTTGATTTAACTGGGTGTAATTATATTTATCAATTGTTGAGAGATATTAATGGTGATTTTATTGTCTTACTGTGCACATCACTGGTTGTTTTGTGTTGGCCTTATTGTTATTTATTTCCTATTATTTTGTATATTATATTGCACAGGTTATTAGACTAGTGAGTGTCTTGACTGTACCTCATCTCTACTCCATTGAGGTTAGTCTTGATACTTACTGGGTACCGACCGTGGTGTACTCATACTATACTTCTGCACA
The DNA here is from genome assembly GCF_000715075.1 of Nicotiana tabacum. Lineage (NCBI taxonomy): Eukaryota > Viridiplantae > Streptophyta > Magnoliopsida > Solanales > Solanaceae > Nicotiana > Nicotiana tabacum. The sequence continues at coordinate 69,973,394 of NC_134103.1, read as the reverse complement.
TTTTTGTGCAGATCCAGGTATTGGAGATATCGGATTTGAGCAGAGTTAAAGCGGGATCATAAGGATTCAAGGTAGAGTTGCTTGGTCGTCGCAGTCCCTTGGAGTCTTTTCATTTCATTGTACTGTTAATTTTAATCAAACAATATTGTATATTCGGTCCTCGTAATTATTTCATATATTCAATTAGAGTTCGTGACTCGGTACTACCAGTCTTGGGAGGTTCTATATTCATATTTGTTCCGCTGTTAGTTTTGATTACTTATTGTTTTTAAAAATGGCTTCAAAATGTAATTGAAATCGGCTTACCTAGTCTTAGAGACTAGGTGTCATCACGACGCTTGTGATTGGATTTTGGGTCGTGACAAGTTGGTATCAGAGCTCTAGATTCATAGGTTCTACGAGTCACAAACGAGTCTAGTAGAGTCTTGCGTATCGGTACGGAGACGTCTGTACTTATCTTCGAGAGGCTACAAAACTGTTAAAAAATTTCCACTTCTTTCATTCCTGTCATGCGAAATTTGTTGAATTTGGAATTTGAGCCTTTGTATCTCTATTCTCTCACAAATGGTGAGGGCACATGCTACCGGGTTAGCTGAACAGGCATCCGCATATACTGCTAGGGATGCAAGAGGCCGGGGCCGAGGTAGAGGCCGAGGTAGAGGTCGAGGAAGGGTACGTGCTGTGACTGGAGCACCTATCAGAGCAACAGTTGAGGAGCCACCAGTAGCTCCAGTTGGGGGACAGGTGCCAGAAGCACCTGTTGTTACCCCCAGACTTCAGGAAACTTTAGCACAGTTCATGAGTATATTTGGTACATTAACCCAGGTGGGATTGATCTCTGTTGCACCAAATATTTCGCGGATTGGGGGAGTGGCTCAGACTCCTATCATAACTCTAGAGCAGCAGGTTCACGTTGGTCAGATTCTGGGTATAATACCGGTACAACATGTTACTCCGGTTTGGCCTGAGGTCAGGCTAGAGGCATCATAAGAAGAACGAAAGAGACTTGAGAGGTTTAATAGGTATAGCCCACCTACTTTCAGTGGTACAGCTACAGAGGATGCCCAAAAATTTCTAGAAAATTGTCACTGTATTCTCCACACCACGGGTATTGTTGAAGTGAGCGGAGTTGCCTTTACTACATTTCAACTGTCAGGCGCAGCGTATAGGTGGTGGCAAATCTATAAAGAAGGTAGACCAGCCGATGCAACACCACGGACTTGGGCTCAATTTTCAGAAATATTCTTGAAAGAGTTTGTTCCCCAAACTCTCTGAGATGCGTGGCGCACAAAGTTTGAACGGTTGCGTCAGGGCACTATGACAGTGTTAGAATATGCTATCAGGTTCAGTGAGTTAGCCCGTCATGCACCTATCTTGGTTCCTACAATCAGAGAGCGGGTCCGCAGATTTATTGAAGGGCTCGATTATGATATTAAAATATGCATGGCTTGAGAATTGCAAACTGATAATCCATTTCAACAAGTAGTGGAGATTGCGAGAAAGATTGAGGGTTTTTAGGCGAAGAAAGAGAGTCTTAGGAGGCTAAAAGGTCTCGAAGATTTGGAGGGTTCAGTGGATTTTACTCTTCAACTAGGACCCATTATAGCGGAGGCTCGAGCAGTCGACCAGCTCAGTCCGCACATCAGATTACTCGGAGTGCTCCAGTAAGTTCTTACAATGCACCACCAGCACGGGATTCCTATAATGGTTATTCCAGTTCTCCGGTACAGATTTGGTATGAGCAACCGCAACCCCATAGGGGCTGTTATGAGTGTGGTGACACTAGGCACATTATGAGATATTGTCCCAGACTTGGGAGGGGTGAATTTTATCAGAACACTCAGGCGATAGACCCCAATGCAGTTACTACTCCACGTACACAACCAGTTAGAGGTGGAGGACAAGCAGGTAGAGGATGCCTAAGAGGTGGAGCCCCGACCCGTTGATATAAATGCTATGATTTGGCTGAGGCCGATACACTAGATGGTGTCGTTACATGTATGATCTTGACTTTTGTTATAAAAGGATATTTTCCCTTATTTTGATTCGGTTCTGAATATTGAGGTGGATCCTCCTATTATGCTCCGCTTATGGGCGAGCTTCATAATTTTGTGACTCACTTATATGTTATCCCTGTTGGGAAATTGAGGATGTAAGCCCGTGTCTGTCATTTTTATGTTGTGCACCATTGAGGGCTGTAAGTCCAAAAGCAATTTTTATTATTAATTACAATGAGTTTAATGTATTTCGGAATAATTGATTCTAATTTTTATAAATTATATGCCCTACCGGTACGAGGGTTCGTTATGTGTTATGAAAAAAAATATTTACAAAATTTATTGAAAAGAAGAAAGAAAAGAAATTAAAAATTTCAGTTGGCACAATATGCAAAATACTTGCAATTCGGAATTGAGGACGAGATCCTCGCATTTTATATATGATGTGAAATATTTAAACCGGCTACAAGCCGCGGTGAAAGTTATATAAGGACGAGGTTCTTGTGGTGAAATATTTATGAGTTTAAATTCTCCCTTTGTGAAATTTAATTTATACAATAGTATTAATAGAGAGTCATGCCTGTTAAGCTTATTGGATAATTCTTGTATATTTTTATGTTCATATTCAACCATTTTTGTGCTTTAATTATTGGAAGCTCTCATAAAATTCTAGCAATTATATGATTTTAAATACTTTTTTGGTTTCTCATTCGGTGTTCTATACCCGTATTAGGACGTCAACTTCAATTCGAATTCACATAGCGTGAGAGCCATTAAAAATGGAGGGATCATATCAATCGCATTACCGCCCGGTAGATATATATATTTTGATCCCAACTCAGAAGCTAACTTGAAACCATTCATGTCAACTAATTATATTCTTTGTAAATCTACCTTGCCCAAGTATGCATACGTCATATTAGTAATAAAAATTCAATATCCAATAATATATTATCATATTGATAATCAATTATTTTTCTTCATTCGTATAGCAAACATATTGTAATGACCCGACTTGTTATTTTGAACATTTACGCTCCTTCTAACTATTTGAAGTCTTGAATAGCTTCGTTATGTCATTTACGACTTGTGTGCAAAATTTGAGATCATTCTGGATCGATTTGTTATGTTTTGGCACAAGACATATATATAAGGATTTTTGTGATGTACAACCTATTAAATGAAAGATCTTCGAGTCTAGTTTCTAACGCTTCAAACCGTTCGTCATTTGGACATTTCTATAAGAAGTTATGACCAAATTACCAAAGGCTGGCAGAGGAGACTACGGATGTGAAGCATTCGAGGCCGCATCCGAAAGAAGGGCTGGCAGTGAAGTGCTGCCATAGCATCCGGGGCAGCATCCGAAACCCAGAAATCTGGGCCTATAGATACAATTTCGAGGTTCATTTTTCCCACTTCATTTGGACGAATTTCGGAGCTCTTCTCCACTCTCTCAAGACCACCAACTCCTCTCTTCTTCGAGGTAAGCAATCTCCATTATCTTGATGTTAAATTCCATTATTTCTACACTACTATTGATGAAATCTATACATAAAATACTTAGATCTTCAAGAAATTATTTCAAGAACTCAAAGGAGGGTTTTGCAAGATTTCTTCCAAAAAGGTAATCCTACACCCTTAGACTTACATATATGGATATATGATGGGGATATGAATTTAAGTATTAGAACTTATGGTATGGTGATTGGAAGCCATATGTTCCCAATTTAAATACATAACCATTGTAGAGATTTAAAGGTGATTATTTGATGGAATTTTGTTGGTTGGGTGTGGATGGATGGTAATGTATGTGATGTTGGAAATGAGTTAAAGTCTTGGGCAAATTGTATAGTAATTTGGATAGTTGTTAGTATTTATTAAATCATTTATTTGCCATGCCAAAATTTTTGTTGTTGAATTTGTTTTTATATGAAAATTTGATGTGATTGTTACTTGAAAATTTATGTAATTTCGTGAGTATTGTTGGTTTGATATTTCTTGAAATTTAATTTCAATATGAATTTTCCTGTGTAAATAATTAATTAAGCAAGTTTAAAAAGAAGTGTTAATATAATTATCTAAGTTTAGATTAATGAAGGCTTTGCTTTATGCTGAGTAATTTCTATCTCTGTTGATTTCTTTTGGGGTATTATACACATTGTGTGGGGCCTTCGGCTATTTGTTGTGAAATTAATTGATTTGGTTGTATCTTTGAAAATTTGGTTGTGTCCATTGGAAAAATTGTGATATGAATTGATTTTTGTTATGTTGCCGTGATAATTTTTTGTGTAAATTGTTATGTTGTGTGAGTTATTATTTTGGGGAGATAAGGGTGACATTTCACCGTTGATATTATGTGGGTATAAGAGTGATATTTCACTATTATTGTATTTGTTAGAATATTGTCTGGGCGCAGTGATAAAGGTGGTAATATGAGCGATAAGGGTGACTATTGATATTGTCTGGGCGGAGCGATAAGGGTGGCAATAGGAGCGATAAGGGTGGCTATTGTCAGGGACGATATGTGATGATGTGGATTTGTGGTGTTGGTGATTTTCATGTGATGTTTTGATTTTCTTGTGCTTATTTTTATACCTTGTGCAATTTGTCTTGTTGTTGGTAAATTGATAACAATCTGATTTATATTGAAATTGAGAGCCTGTGGCTATTGCTAGGCGGATTATAAAATAAAATGTGGGCACGAGGTGCCGTGAGTAAATAATGAAGATGTTGGCACGTGAATTGTCCGTGCAGTTGTGATATGAAATGTGGGTATGAGGTGCTATGATTTAATGATGATAATATTGGCACGTGAACTGTCCGTGCAACTGAGATATGAAAAATGGGCACGAGGTGCCGGAAAAATATGATGATATAATTATGGGCACGAAGTGCTGTAAAAATTTGAAAATGGGTTGAGACACGTGTTTACGAAAAATATGAAAATGGGTTGAGACCCGTATTTTTATTATTATTAAATAAGGTGTCACATGGTGACTTTTTAATTGAAAGAATTATTTTTAAAATATTTATTTGAAATAATTTTTATTCAAAAAGAATTATGTGAAAGAATTGCATTTGAAAGATATTTATTTGAGGAAATTATATTTGAAGACATTTATTGAAAGAATTTTATATTCGAAAGACATTTATTTGAGGAAATTACATTTGAAAAAGAGTTTTGTTAGTAAGAATTATGTGTGAAAATGTCTAATTGAAGAACTTGATTTAACTGGGTGTAATTGTATTTATTAATTATTGAGAGATATTAATGGTGATTTTATTGTCTTACTGTGCACATCACTGGTTGTTTTGTATTGGTCTTATTGTTATTTGTTTCCTATTATTTTGTATATTATATTGCACATGTTATTAGACTAGTGAGTGTCTTGACTATACCTCGTCTCTACTCCATTGAGGTTAGTCTTGATACTTACTGGGTACCGACCGTGGTGTACTCATACTACACTTCTATACATTTTTGTGCAGAGACAGGTATTGGAGATATCGGAATTGAGCAGAGTTAAAGCAGGATCATAAGGATTCAAGGTAGAGCTGCTTGGTTGTCGCAGTCCCTTGGAGTCTTTTCATTTCATTGTACTGTTAATTTTAATCAAACAATATTGTATATTCGGTCCTCGTAATCATTCCATGTATTCAGTTAGAGTTCGTGACTCGGTACTACCAGTCTTGGGAGGTTCTATGTTCATATTTATTTCGCTGTTAGTTTTGATTACTTATTTTTTTAAAAATGGCTTCAAAATATAATTGAAATCGGCTTACTTAGTCTTAGAGACTAGGTGTCATCACGACGCTTGTGATGGGATTTTGTGACGTGACACATGTGGCTCGAAAATTCTTTGGTGCGACTTTGGCAGAGATTACTTTTCGACCTATGTTTTGAACTTATGTTGTTGTAAAGAACTATTACCTTCAAATTTTTGTTTAGTAGAGTAAAATAACAAATGAAGGGTGGGAAAACTTGAATACACTAGTTTTAGGATATATGCATACTCGATCTCAGTGATAAAAATGACACGAATATTATTAAACTATATGATAGAGTTATAAAATAAAATCTTTAAATAATTTCCCAAGCTCTTAAAAATATATATATTGATGCTATTAGCCAACTTAATAAAGAAAAAAATGATGTCACACAAAAGTATTCTAATACTTTATCATTACTTTGATATATGAGTTGTGCAATTAGTTTAGTAGCTCAGACAAAATTGAATAATATGTTGACTTGTACTCTAATATCATGCAACAATACTATATTTTGATGACCTTAAAAATAAATTTTATTTGTTCAAGTACCTAATACTCCATAAAATTCTATATTATTTGGTTTAGTTATCTTACGGAGAATTTAATTGGATGAGTACTATTTTTTTATTTCTAGGAAAAAATAAAATGATTGTCAAAAAAATTTAAGGTAGAAAATCAGTACTTCTATTATTATTATTATTATTATTATTATTATTATTATTATTATTATTATTATTATTATTATTATTATTATTATTATTATTATTATTATTTATTTATTTATTTATTTATTTATTTTATTTTATTTTATCCAACATGAAGTGTATCGTGGCGTCATATAATTCTCAAAAATATAAGGTCTATTAACATTTCATGTATATTTTGATGTGTATAAATAGTTAAGATAGTGTTTATGTAATGACTCAACCGGTCATTTTAACTTTTAGAACCCCGTTCCCTAAAATAAAAATTTTTGTATGTGCTTTTAATGATTTATGACTTGCGGGGATGGTTAGTTCGGGATTTAAAAGTGTTTGGGTTGAAACCGGAACACTTGGTTCCTTAAGTTGGCCTTAAAGTGCTAAATTTGACTTCGGTCAATATTTTGAGAAAACGACATCGGAATAGAATTTTGACGATTCCAACAGCTCCGTATGGTGATTTTGGACTTAGGAGCGTGTTCGAAATTTTATTTGAAAGTCCGTAGTTAAATTAGTTTTGAAATGGCTAAAATAGAAATTTAAGTTTGGAAGTTTGACCGGGGAGTTGACTTTTTGATATCAGAGTCGGAATCCAGTTTTGAAAATTTTCATAGCTCTGTTATGTTATTTATGACTTGTGTGCAAAATTTGAGGTCAATCGGACTTGAATTGATAGGTTTCGGTACATAGTGTAGAAGTTGGAAATCTTAAATTTTATTAAGCTTGAATTGAGGGATGATTCATGGTTTTAGCGCTGTTTGGTGTGATTTGAGGGTTCGACTAAGTTCGTATGATGTTTTGGAACTTGTTGGTATAATTGGTTGAGGTCCCGAAGGGCTCGGGTGAATTTCGGACGACTAGCGGATCACTTTTGGCCTTTGGAACACTGCTGATAGCTGCTGGTATTTTCTTCTGGTATCCTTATATGCGATCGCGTAAGTTGGTCTGCGATCGCGTAGAGTAATTTAGGCAAAGGTGGATATGTTCTACGCGATCGCGGGAATGGGGTTGCGATCGCGTAGGGATAATTTAGGCAGTTGGAAATTTGTTTACTGCGATCGCGTGGATACGTCCACGATCACGTAGGATTGGCCAGTGTGTGTATCGCGATCGCGTGTCATTGGATGCGATCGCGTAGAGTCAGAACCTGGTGCATCGCGATCGCGTGGGATTTGATGCGATCACGTAGGGTTAATGTTTGGGCAGAAAATTTGTGCTCCGCGATCGCGTGAGGAAGTTTGCGATCGCGTAGAAGAAATCACTCGGCAGAGAGTTTAAGTTTTGAAAATGAGATTTCGTCCCATTTTTTATTTTTAACGATTTGGAGCTCGGATTTAGACGATTTTTAAGAGATTTTCAGAGAAAACAACGGGGTAAGTATTCTTAACTCAATATTGGTTAAATTATCCGAATCCATCACTATTTTTATCATTTAATCGGTGAATTGAGTTGGAAAAGTTTGAAAACTCTCTTGGAGAGATTTGAGGATTTGAGAGGCCGAATTGTTATCTAAATTTAGTGATTTTGGTATGGGTAGACTCGTGGTTGAGTGGGTGTTCATATTTTGTGGTGTTCATATTTCGTAACTTTTGCCAGATTCCGAGACGTGGGTCCCACAGACGAATTTTTAATTAATTTTAGAATTTTTATTGAAAATGTAGTATTTTCTTATAGAATTGATTCCTATAATTTTTAGTGATTGTAACGATTATTTTTGGCTAGATTCGAGCGAGACAGAGTTGGATAATCGTGGAAAAGGCCTTATAGTGGATTAAATTGGAGCAAGATGAGGTAAGTCTCTTGTCTAATCTTGTGAGGGGAAAATTACCTCATAGGTGATTTAAATTAAATAATTGTTGCTAATTGTGGGGGCTACGTACGCACGAGGTGACAAAAGTCCATGCGTAGCTACTATTAATGCTAAAGTCCGGGTAGTTTAGGACTCAAAGTATGAATTAATTGTGTAAATTATATTCTTTGTTTAATTAATATTATTTGATGTATACATATATTGTGAATTGTTAGATAAAAATATTAAAGGATGAAAATCTCATATACTTGATTTTCTGTTTAAATTAATTAATTGTTAAGAGAAATTATTCTTCCTCCCGAATTTTATCTTATAATAAATATACTCTCCTTCCGGAGGTACATAAAAAAATGTCCTCCTTTCTTGTGGAGCGGGCCAAACGCCTCGGCAGGATAGATGAATCTATGGATCGCGCCGTACGTCCTTCGGCAGTGTACACGATACTCTAGATCGGGCCGTACGTCCTCGGCAGAAATCGTGCTTAATAATAATAATTACACGATACTTTAATAATTTATTTCAGCTTGCGAAGCTAATTGATAAATTAAAAACAAATGCTTAAAATTTAATGAATTATTATTCTTGCTTGTTAAAGAATTAATTGTTATTCCTGTAAATGATATTTAATTAATAAATTGGAAATTATTTGAATTGAAGGAATTTAATTAATATATTGAGAATTGTTGCATTTGAAGAATTTGATTATTTTCGCTGATTAAATAAATTATTTTAAATTCTGTAAATCATGCTGATTTAAATATCCTAGTTGTATTTCAATTATTATTATTGACCCATAGTGAGTGTCAAAGTCGGCCATCTCGTCTCTACCACTTCGAGATTAGGCTTGATACTTACTGGGTACATGTTGTTTACGTACTCATACTATACTTGCTGCACTTTTTGTGCAAGAACTGAGGCAAGTACTAGTGGGGGACCTATCGTCTTACACCCACATTATCCAGGAGCATAGTGGTGAGGTGTTTCTCTTATCCGTTCTGCAGCTACTAGTGTCTGTCTTTGTATTTTTTTTATTATCTATTTTTATTTCAGACAATATTTGAGGTTTTGTATAATCTACTAGATGCTCATACACTTGTGACACCACGTCTTGGCACACATATTGGTAGAATTTGATTTTTGTTATTTCTCTTGGTTTTAAATTTTATCAATAAATGATTAATTTATTAAGTTGGCTTGCCTAGCCGTAGTGTTGGGCGCCATCACGACCTATAGGTGAAATTGGGTCGTGACAATATGGTATCAGAGCACTAGGTTCACTTAGGTCTCACAAGTTATGAGCATGCCTAATAGAGTCTTACGGATTGGTACAGAGACGTTTGTACTCATCTTCGAGAGTCTATAGGGTGTTAGGAAATTACCTTTCTTCATATTCCATCGTGCAATTAATGTAGTACTAAATATCCTTCTCTTATTCTCTCACAGATGGTGAGAACGCGCTCGAATGAAGTTCCAGACCAGGGAAGAGCTACTCCCCTAGTTGCTAGGGGCTGAGGCCGAGGCCGAGGGAGGGCTTCAGCCCATGGTAAAGGGCGAGGACGTCCCAGGACTGTTCTAGTTATGTCGCCAGTGGGTCCAGCAAAGAATCCCATTATTGAGGAGCAGGGTGAGGTGCCTATGGCAGAGCCAGCTCCGGTGGATTTCATATCTGCACCGGGATTTCAGGATGTCATGGGTCGTATGCTACAGTTCATGGACAATATGACTCAGACCGGTTTATTTTCGGCAGATCCAGCCACATCTCAGGCGGGCGGGGGAGCACAGACCCATACCGCGCAGGTTCATGGACAAGCAACTGCTGTAAATCAGACCCAGGGTGCACTACCCGTGGGTGGAGCCCAGCCAGTAGCAACAGCTACACCTGAGCCCAGGCCAGCTGTAGCCGCCGATCCTCATAAACTATTGGACAGATGGACTAGACTACATCCTCCTGTCTTTGGGGGTGAGCGGCATGAGGATCCACAGGACTTCATTGATCGTTGCAGGGACAGACTGCACAACATGAGGATATTAGAATCTTATTGGGTTGACTTTGCTACTTTTCAGCTAGAGGGCAGAGCCCGTAGATGGTGGCAGTCTTATGCTCTTGGTAGACCAGCAGATTCTCCTCCCATGACTTGGGACAGGTTCACCCGTATCTTTCTAGACAGGTATATTCCACCCTCCCAGAGGGAAGAGTTGTGGTTTCTATTTGAGCAGCTCCAGCAGGGTCAGATGTCAGTGACTGATTATGAGGCGAGGTTTTCTGAATTATCTCGCCATGCACTTATGATACTCCCTACTGAGGTGGAGAGAGTGCGGAGGTTTGTAGCGTTTTACATACTGGTATTCAAGCCATTATGGCTTGAGAGGTTGAGATGGGTACTTCTTATGAGTGAGTTGTGGAGATAGCCCGGAGGAATGAGAGTGTGCGTCAGCAGAGCCAAGAAGAGATTATGAGAGATAAGCAGTTCAGGTACTCTGGAGAGTTCAGGGGTGCTCCGTCTGGGGGCAGAGGTCAGTTTGTGAGGGGGCAGTCCAGCAGACCCCCATATCCAGTACCATCACCTCCTCGAGGTGCTCTAGTGCGACCTTATCTCAGTGCTATACCAGAGAGTTCTTACCGCCCATCAGCTATTCAGGGTCCTCCCAGTGGGTATTCAGTTCCCCAGGGCCAGACACTTAGTCAGCAGCCCATCGCACCGAAGAGTTATTACGAGTGCGGGGATCCCAGTCACATGCGGAGGTTTTGCCCCAGGCTTCGGGGTAGACCAGTACAGCAGGGTCAACAGCCTATGCTTACCGGACCAGTTGCTCCACCAGTAGTCCGACCACCGAGAGGCGGAGGACAGGTGGGTAGGGGCCGTCCTAGAGGTAGAGGTCAGCTAGGCGGAGGCCAGACAATTGGCACTCCAGCTCGGTTCTATACTTTTCTGGCTAGACCAAATACAAAGGCCTCAGATACTGTGATTACAGGTATTATTTCTGTTTGCGGCAAAGATGCCTCAGTATTATTTGATCCAGGATCCATGTATTCACATGTGTCATCTCTATTTGCTCCATTCCTGGGTGTTTCTTATGAGTCCTTGAGTACTCCTGTTTATGTGTCCACTCCTGTAGGCGATTCTGTTATTGTGAACCGGATCTACCGGTCTTGTATTATTACATTCTATGGTTATGAAACTAGAGCAGATCTCTTATTGCTCGAGATGATCGATTTTGAAATTATTTTGGGTATGGACTAGTTATCTCCATATCATGCTATTCTAGATTGTCATGCCAAAACTGTTACCTTGGCTATTCCATCTTTGCCTAGGCTGGAGTGGAAGGGTTCGTCGGTTAGTTCATTTAATTGGGTTATTTCTTTTATAAAGGCTTAACACATGGTTGAGAAGGGTTGTTTGGCTTATCTAGCCTATGTTCGGGATACTACTGCAGAGACTCCGGCTATTGATTCAGTGCCAGAAGTTCGGGAGTTCTCCAATGTATTTCCTTCAGATCTTCCAGGTATGCCACCTAATCGTGATATTGATTTCTGTATTGACTTAGCTCCAGATACTCAGCCTATATCTATCCCACCGTATCGCATGGCTCCAAAAGAATTGAAAGAGTTGAAAGAACAACTTGAAGAATTACTAGCTAAAGGGTTCGTCAGACCGAGTGTATCGTCTTGGGGTGCACCGATATTATTTGTGAAAAAGAAAGATGACACAATGCGAATGTGTATTGATTATCGCCAATTGAACAAAGTCACTATTAAGAACAAGTACCCGTTTCCACGTATTGATGACCTATTTGACCAGTTGCAGGGTGCTAGGGTGTTCTCTAAGATCAACTTGAGGTCGGGGTATCATTAGTTGAAGGTTCGAGATTCGAATGTTCCGAAAATTGCTTTTCGTACTATATATGATCATTATGAGTTTCTGGTAATGTCTTTTGGTTTAACTAATGCCCCGGCAACATTTATGGATTTGATGAACAGGGTATTCAGGCAGTATATTGATTCATTTGTCATTGTCTTCATTGATGACATTTTGATCTACTCGCGCAGTAAGGAAAAACATGAGCAGCATATGAGAGTAGTACTTCAGACATTGCGGGAACAAAAGCTATATGCTATGTTCTCTAAATGTGAGTTTTGGCTAGAGTCTGTAGCATTTTTGGGACATATTGTATTGGGCGAAGGTATTAGAGTTGATCCTAAAAAGATTGAGGCAATTCAGAATTGGCATCGTCCCACTACGGCGACTGAGATCAGGAGTTTTCTGGGTTTAACAGGTTATTATCGTCGGTTCGTGGAAGGTTTTTCATCTATTGCAGCACCTTTGACCAAATTAACCCAGAAGGGTGTTCAGTTCCGATGGTCCAATAATTGTGAGGCAAGCTTTCAGAAGCTCAAGACAACATTGACTACAACACCAGTATTAGTGTTACCTTCCGGTTCGGGGATGTATACAGTGTATTGCGATATTTCACGCGTTGGTTTGGGTTGTGTATTAATGCAGGAAGGGCGAGTTATTGCATATGCTTCATGTCAGTTGAAGCCCCACGAGCAGAATTATCCGGTACATGATTTGGAGTTAGCTGCGATTGTTCACGCCCTTAAGATTTGGAGGCATTATCTTTATGGGGTGTCTTGTGAAGTTTATACTGATCATCGCAGTTTGCAGCATTTGTTCAAGTAGAGGGACCTAAATTTGAGGCAGCGCAGATGGCTGGAATTACTAAAAGATTATGATATTACTATCCTATATCATCCAGGTAAAGCAAATGTAGTTGTAGATGCCTTGAGCAGAAAGGCGGAGAGTATGGGTAGTTTGGTTTTTATTTCAGTAGAGGAAAGGCCATTAGCCTCAGATATTCAGTCCTTGGCTAATAGACTTGTGAGGCTGGATATTTCAGAGCCCAATCGAATTCTTGCATGTGTTGTAGCTCAGTCTTCACTATTTTAACAGATCAAGGCTCGTCAGTATGATGATCCACACTTGATGGTTCTTCGAGAAACGGTACTACGAGGTGGTGCCAAAGAAGTTGCTATTGGAGCGGATGGTGTTCTGCGACTCCAGGATCATCTATGTGTTCATAATGTGGATGGACCGAGGAAAAAGATCCTGGAGGAGGCACACAGTTCTCGGTATTCTATTCATCCAGGTGCTACTAAGATGTATCGTGACTTGAGGCAGCATTATTGGTGGCGACGAATGAAAAAGGACATAGTTGAGTATGTAGCTAGGTGTCTAAATTGCCAGCAAGTTAAATATGAGCACCAGAGGCCGGGTGGCCTACTTCAGCAGATGACTATACCAGAGTGAAAATAAGAACGAATTACTATGGACTTTGTAGTTGGGTTACCGCGGACCTTGAGGAAGTTTGATGTAGTTTGGGTGATTATTGACAGGTTGACCAAGTCGGTACATTTTATTCCTGTTGTGACTACGTATACTTCAGAGAGGTTGGCCAAGATTTATATTCAGGAGATAGTTCGGTTGCACGGTGTGCTAATTTCTATCATATCAGATAGAGGTCCTCAGTTTACTTCACATTGCTGGAGAGCGGTACATAGTGAGTTGGGGACCCGTGTAGAGCTCAACACAGCCTTTCATCCGCAGACCGACGGGCAGTCAGAGCGGACAGTTCAGATTTTGGAGGATATTCTTATGGCATGTGTGATTGACTTTGGAGGTCAGTGGGATCGTTTCTTGCCTTTGGCCGAGTTTGCTTATAATAACAGTTACCAATCCAGCATCGAGATGGCTCCATTTGAGGCTTTGTATGGTCGGTGATGTCGTTCGCCCATCGGGTGGTTTGAGCCCGGTGAGGCTAAGTTATATGGTACTGATTTGGTAAAGGATGCATTGGAAAAGGTAAAGTTGATTTAGGAACAACTTCGTACAGCACAATCCAGGCAGAAGAGTTACACAGATCAGAAAGAGCATGATTTATTCTTTATGGTAGGTGAAAAAGTTCTCTTGAAGGTTTCGCCGATGAAAGGGATTTTGAGATTCGGAAAGAAGGGCAAGTTGAGCCCAAGGTTTATAGGCCCATTTGAGGTGTTGAGACGAGATTGGGAGGTTGCTTATGAGCTTGCATTACCTCCCAGTCTATCGGGAGTTCATTCGGTTTTTCATGTATCTATGCTCCGAAAGTATCATGCCGACCTATCATATGTGTTAGACTTCAGCACAGTTCAGCTAGATAATAGCTTGGGTTATGAAGAGGAGCCAATTGCCATTGTTGATAAACAGGTTCGCCAGTTGAGGTCCAAGAGGATTTCTACAGTAAAAGTCCAGTGGAGGGGCCAACCAGTCGAGGAAGTGACTTGGGAGGCCGAGGAAGACATGCGGAGCAGATATCCACACTTATTCAGCACTTCAGGTACAATTCTAAACCCGTTCGAGGACGGGCATTTGTTTAAGAGGTGGAAAATGTAATGACCCAACCGGTCATTTTAACTTTTAAGACTCCGTTCCCTAAAATAAAATTTTTTATATGTGCTTTTAATAATTTATGACTTGCGGGGATAGTTGGTTCGGGATTTGGAAGTGTTTGGGTTGAAACCGGAATACTTGGTTCCCTTAAGTTGGCCTTAAAGTGCTAAATTTGACTTCGGTTAACATTTTGAGAAAATGATCCCGGAATAGAATTTTGACGATTCCAACAGCTCCGTATGGTGATTTTGGACTTAGGAGCGTGTTCGGAATTTTATTTGGAAGTCCGTAGTTAAATTAGGCTTGAAATGGATAAAATAGGAATTTAAGTTTGGAAGTTTGACCGGGGAGTTAACTTTTTGATATCAGAGTCAGAATCCAGTTCTGATTTTTATAGCTCTGTTATGTTATTTATGACTTGTGTACAAAATTTGAGGTCAATCGGACTTGAATTGATAGGTTTCGGTACATAATGTAGAAGTTGGAAATCTTAAGTTTCATTAAACTTGAATTGAGGGATGATTCGTGGATTTAGCATTGTTTGGTGTGATTTGAGGGTTCGACTAAGTTCGTGGGGCTTGTTGGTATAATTGGTTGAGGTCCCGAGGGGTACGAGTGAATTTCGGACGATTAGCGAATCACTTTTGGCCTTTGGAACACTGCTGATAGCTGCTAGTATTTTCTTCTGGTATCCTTATATGCGATCGCGTAAGTTGGTCTGCGATCGCGTAGAGTAATTTAAGCAGAGGTGGATTTGTTCTACGCGATCGCATAAATGGGGTTGCGATCGCGTAGGGTTAATTTAGGGAGCTGGAAATTTGTTCACTGCTATCGCGTGGATAAGTCCGCGATCGCGTAGGATTGGCCAATGTGTATCGCGATCGCGTGTCATTGGATGCGATCGCGTAGAGTCAGAACCTGGTGCATCGCGATCGCGTGGGACTTGATGCGATCGCGTAGGGTTAATGTTTGGGCAGAAAATTTGTGCTACGCGATCGCGTGAGGAAGTTCGCGATCGCGTAGAAGAAATCACTCGGCAGAGAGTTTAAGTTCTGCTCGTCCCATTTTCCATTTTTAATGATTTGGAGCTCGGATTTAGGGGATTTTTGGGAGATTTTCAAAGAAAATAACGGGGTAAGTGTTCTTAACTCAATATTGGTTAAATTATCCGAATCCATTACTATTTTTTATTATTTAATTGGTGAATTGAGTTGGAAAAGTTTGAAAACCCTCTTGGATAGATTTGAGGATTTGAGGGCCGAATTGTTATCGGAATTTAGTAATTTTGGTATGGGTAGACTCGTGGTTGAGTGGGTGTTCATATTTCGTAGAGACGTGGGTCCCACGAATAAATTTTTAATTAATTTCAGAATTTTTATTAAAAATATAGTATTTTCTTATAGAATTAATTCCTATAATTTTTAGTGATTGTAACGATTATTTTTGGCTAGATTCGAGCCAGACAGAGTTGGATAATCATGGAAAAGGCCTTATAGTGGATTAAATTGGAGCAAGACGAGGTAAGTCTCTTGTCTAATCTTGTGAGGGGAAAATTACCTCATAGGTGATTTAAATTAAATAATTGTTGCTAATTGTGGGGGCTACGTACGCATGAGGTGACGAGAGTCCGTGCGTAGCTACTATTAATGCTAAAGTTCGGGTAGTTTAGGACTCAAAGCATGAATTAATTGTGTAAATTGTATTCTTTGTTTAATTAATATTATTTGATATATACATATATTGTGAATTATTAGATAAAAATATTAAAGGATAAAAATCTCATATACTTAATTTTCTGTTTAAGTTAATTAGTTGTTAAGAGAAATTGTTCTTCCTCCCGAATTTATCTTATAATAAATATACTCTCCTTCCAAAGGCACATAAGAAAATGTCCTCCTTTCTTGTGGAGCGGGCCGTACACCTCGGCAGGATAGATGCATCTATGGATCGCGCCGCACGTCCCTCGGCAGTGTACACGACACTCTGGATCGGGCCGTACGTCCTTGGCAGAAATCGTGCTTAATAATAATAATTACACGATACTTTAATAATTTATTTCAGCTTGCGAAGCTAATTGATAAATTGAAAAACAAATGCTTGAAATTTAATGAATTATTATTCTTACTTGTTAAAGAATTAATTGTTATTCCTGTAAATGATATTTAATTAATAAATTGGAAATTATTTGAATTGAAGGAATTTGATTATTTCCGTTGATTAAATAAATTATTTTAAATTCTGTAACTCATGCTGATTTAAATATCCTAATTGTATTTCAATTATTATTATTGACTCATAGTGAGTGTCAAAGTCAGCCATCTCGTCTCTACCACTTCGAGATTAGGCTTGATACTTACTGGGTACACGTTGTTTACGTACTCATACTACACTTGCTGCACTTTTTGTGCAGGAATTGAGGCAAGTACTAGTGGGGGACCTATCGTCTTACACCCACGTTATCCAGGGGCATAGTGGTGAGGTGTTTCTCTTATCCGTTCTGCAGCTACTAGTGTCTCTCTTTGTATTTTTTTATTCTGTCTATTTTTATTTCAGACAATATTTGAGGTTTTGTATAATCTACTAGATGTTCATACACTTGTGATACCAGATCTTGGCACACATATTGGTAGAATTTGGTTTTTGTTATTTCTCTTAGTTTTAAATGTTGTCAATAAATAATTAATTTATTAAGTTGGCTTGCGTAGCCGTAGTGTTGGGCGTCATCACGACCTATAGGTGAAACTGGATCGTGACAGTTTATAACATTTACTTTTATCTACATACACATTTTAAAATATAATTTTTTAAGTTAACTAATTAATATTTATTTGTTGATAATATTTTAATGACACAATATTGGGTTGAACGGATTGAATCTCATTTAGTCATGAATGATGTTGTTGATATATGTTCTCTTTTATCACATGAATGACTTTATCACGACCATACAGTTAATACTGATATTTATCACAAATTATAGTTATATCTCAATTAAAGAAAATAATTTAGTAAAATAATCTTACTTGTTTTCAAACTTTTAATTCAAGTAAGAAAATATAATAAATAAAATTTTATTGATTTTAAAGTTTTAAAATATTAGAAAATAAGTAAATGACCCTAGTTATTCTGATCTTATACTTAGGAAAATAAGACATTCAAGAATAAGAGTGAAAATATCTACTATTTGATAAGAGAACATTTAAGTCAAAGCCTATTTTAATATTTAGTTTAGAATTAGTTTAAAACTTTGGTGCTAGAATTACTAAATTCTAAGAGAAAATAATTTTTATAACTAAAAGTTTGCTCGATTACCCAGATATAGATGTTTGTACCTAATTTGAATAAGGAAATAATCAATATACAAAATTTTGTTTGATTTCAAAGTACTAAATATTAGGAAAATAATTCAATTACTAATCCTAAATATTAGAATTAATTAAATGAATATTCCTAATAAAAATAGAATAATAATGACTATTTTGTCTAGTGTGAACTCTATTTTTAAAGGGTAAAAAAGACGAACGACATTTCACTAAGGGCTTTCGTGCTTTTAATATAATATAACCGGACCTCCGCTATGCTGTTAATTATGACTGTCAGTTTATGGCCAATCCCATCACTGTTCATGATCAGTGTGTTAAACGCATTTTAAGGTATTTGAAAGGCACTCTCCATTATATTATGGTCTTAGATTTCCTCATCGCCCTATCTCAACACTTTTTTTGATACTCTTATGCGGGGCTGGTTGTCCAATAATTCGTCGCTCACTGAATTCTGCATTTACTTTGGTGACAATCTAATTTCTTGGGGCTCTAAAAAGAAACCAACAGTTGCCCGCGCTAGTAATATGTATTTTAGACAGGGCAACTAAAGAAATTAAAAAAAAATGACAAATAAATTATGTAGCTAAAAGGCAAATATTCATTATTGAGTAGAATATAGCTATAGGTTTGTGATGGATCCTATTAGCTATGTGAAGAATTTCAAAGCTAATTCTTATTTTTTAAAGTCAAATTCTGTAATAAATAATTTTTTCCCAAAAAAAAGTTCTTTTCATCTAGTTGACGGAAATATGCATTACATAAATTAAGGTATTGCCTTGGAAACAATCTAGGTAAAATTTTAATTATTTTAAAGTCCTAAATATAAGGACTTCTTACTTAATTAAGATAAGGAAAGGTTTAAAAATAATAAATTTGATTTTGATTCAAACACCTAAATATTAGCTACGAGAATAATTAAATGACTATTTTGTCTAATGTGAACTCTATTTTAAAAGAGTAAAAAAGGCGAACGACATTTCGATAAGGGCATTCGTGCTTTTAATATAGTACTAGTTTTAGAGTACATGCTTTTCACGTGTAAACGACTTCTGTTAGTGAGAAAATAGTATACGATGAGAATAAACTATGTCTAATAGCAATTAATGTTCAAATAGATTCAACACGCAATTGGAATGAAAAAATAAGTGTAATTACTTTGATGTAATAAGTAAAGCCAAATATGTTAAATATCTTCTAAACTTGCAAACGCCAACACTTTGATTAATTAAGGTAGTGATATAACATTTGTATGCATTAAAATAGTAATATATATGCATTTATATGCCTACTTTCTCCACATCATACACAAAAATACTGAAAGTTATGAAAGAAACAATGAGCTATCAACACAAAAATAATCATGAGCTAGATTAAATTAATTCAAATTGCAGTTAATATTCTTTCATGTAGTATCTTCTTTTTATCCTCGCTTACTGATCTTGGCTTTATTTTGGTGGTAGTTTTTCAAGCCCCATTAGTTTGCATATGCGGTTAGTTTTTTCCTCTTTACTAGCTATTCTTTTAAGCCCTACCTAAGTATTTTCCTCTTTTTACTATCTTAATAATCATAGTCACTTGAAGAAAATATCTCCATTACTGAAAGTCCTAAACCCATCATCGCACAACATAGTCTTTACATAAGCATCAATTCTACTTAAATCCTCGTGTCCATCAGATAAGAGATCTTAACAAACTTTTTTCTCGATAATCTTTGCTAGGCAATCTCTTAGATGATCTGGGATATCAAAATTCTAGTAACAAAAAAAATAAGAATAAAACAAAAGCAAAAGCAAAAGCAAAAGAGAATCACATATTGAATACGTTGCTATGGTGCTACGAGGATAATGAGTGAAATCATATTAGCATTTTTGACTCAAAATGTGTATTTACAATAAACTTCTATTAACTTGCAATAATATTGTTTAAAAACTAAATTTTCATCACTGAATGTTGCCAATATCTACTCCTTGAAAAATCACCGAAGATAATTAAAAATATATGATAAATTTACAGAAATTATAGTTTAATGGTTATGTCCTCGATCTCAAGATTTTCAATTTTCTTTTCATCTCTAGTCTCTTATCAAAAATTTTTTTGTCTCTTCTTCTTAGTAAAAATTATATCAATCGACCAGCTATCAAGGGTGGTAATTGAAATCTAATCTAAAAGGCCACCAACGAATTAATGTAGTTCTAAACCCTATATCTAATCTAAAAGGTTAAACATATATAGCCATCAACGAATTAAAGTAGTTCTAAACCCTACCAAAAGTTAGAAAAATATAGTTCAGAATCGTACCAAAAGTTTGAAATCCTTCAAGTTATTTTTCATAAGGATAATATCAACGAATTAAAATAGTTCTAAACCCCACCAAAAGTTAGAAAAATGTAGTTCAGAATCGTACCAAAAGTTTGAAATCTTTCAAGTTATTTTTTATAAGGACAATATCAACTGCTTGCTTCTTCCTACCCTTATTTGCTTTTCAACATCTGTATCTTAAAGTATAAGCGGGTCAATGTTTCAGCTTCCGTCATTGCAACAAAATTCTCCAAAATCCTATTGATAGATATGGATTAAACACCAACATAAAGAAGAAAATAGTGTTAGAAAACTATGAGCCGCAATTAAAGAAGGGCTGCTATCTAAATAAATCAACCTCAAAAAATAAATTATGGAATTATTATTTTTATAAAATATTACTAATCTGTTGCGTCAAGCCGTTAATCTGCAACTTATGCACATTTGCGGCAATAATTCATAACTTACAGATATGTTTGGCAGTTTCCCTAGATTATTAGAGTTTAATAGGTTCCAAATTATGAGAGAGAGAAAAACGACTTCTAAATCGAAAAGGAACAAAGAGAAGTCTCCATGTGAATTTAAAGTTTCGTAGGTTTCGAATTATGAGAAAAAAGGTCTCCTAAACCTAGAAGAATAGAAATAAGTACTAAATATTAGGGAAATTATTAAATATTTATTTTTAAATATTAAAGAAATAATTAAATTATTATTTTATCTAATGTGAAATCAAGTTTTGAAGGGTATAAAAGGCGAAAAACATTTCGATAGGCCTTCGTGCTTTTAATATAGTATATATATAGAGAGATTAAAGTTTTCCTCCTACCTTAAAGTGAACTCTTTTCTCCAATTTCCCTTGTTTGGCCGTCCTCCAATCTTTTTAATATGTACACAAACTTTCGTTATGATGTTATTATATTTTTTAGTATCAGCAAATGCTTCATTTATGCATAACTCGAATAGTCTATTTAGATAATTCATCAAATTTAAAAGTTACTTAATAAGAAATTCAAGAAAATATACTTTCGAGTTTTTTTTTGAGACTTCTCATTTTTACTAAATAAATACTAGGCGGTGAGATTCATACAATGAGAAAAATACTATTTGCGCCTGATACATGTACTGATCACGCCCAATTCTAGTCCTAAAAAGGATAATCGGTCG
This sequence comes from Nicotiana tabacum, assembly GCF_000715075.1. Lineage (NCBI taxonomy): Eukaryota > Viridiplantae > Streptophyta > Magnoliopsida > Solanales > Solanaceae > Nicotiana > Nicotiana tabacum. Next base: position 69,951,905 of record NC_134103.1, on the reverse strand, counting down.
CTGCAAATATAATCCGGTCTAAAAGTCCGGAGTCGAATCCCACAGAGAACTAAGGCTTAGCTACAATTGTTCAATATTGCTAAGAAATACAAGTTCAAATAATTTCTTAGTTATAAAGATTGTAATTTTTATTTTAAACTAAGTAATTAACAAATACAAAAGTAATAAAATTATCAACTAACAAGACTAAGGAGGTCTAGAGTTATGATTTCACCAATTGTCGGAATTCTCCCGCTATGTTTTCTATAATTTCGCCTAAGTATTCTCTACCGATCATGAGTACTTCGGGTATCGTAATTCTCTTCCGAGCAACTATAACAATTTACTAGATATATTCTTCCGAACTACGCTAGCGGGCACTAATTCACCGCTCACTAAGATCGCACCAAGATTTCGTTATTCATAATCCCACCTTTAAACCCTCTGTATTGATTCCTCACATACGTTAGGAGTGATGTTGTTCAACAACTATCTAAATATATACCCTTTTCCAAGCAATACACATTAAATAGACACAGTCAATTGATGGCCATTCAATCAACAACAATAAACATGTAGTTGAACAAGTAGAGAAATCCAACGGCTCAATTATATAAACACGTAATAAGAATTCATCCTACAAAAGGTTTCATCAAAACCCTAAATGACAAGTTAGTTACTCGTAATAATATGCAAATTTACAATATTAGAATTCATAACCAATAATGAAAATAGGAAGAAGGAAGTGAAAAACTCGTAGAAGAATTCTCCGCCTTGCTCCTAGTATGTTCTTGCCTCCTTCAGTCGATAATCCTCTCTAGAAACGTCCAATCCCCTTCAAAAGTGAGTTTAAGGACTATTTATATGTGATAGGGTTTGCATGGGGCGAAATAATACAAACCGACTTCGGAACAACCTTTTTAGGTTAGCTCGTTCACTCTCTCGTGCGCATGCAAGAATGAACGAGCAAAGTTCTTCTTGTCTTTTGGTCCCAAATCAACTTCTTTTGCTCACTTTTGTCCAACTTGTTCCTACACATAAGAATGCACGTAATGCGCATAATTCACTACAAAAACTCATGTAACCTACCGTAACCACACAAGTTATGAGATAAAAGTACATCGAAAAATATTTATTTTTGGCCGTTTATCAACACCCCAAACTTAAACTCTTGCTCGTCCTCGAGCAACTTTCAAAATTAAGCACAATGGCAAGAAATACATTTTCGCAATATACTCAAGCATCATACCAATGACAATGGCTTATACCAACACTTAGAACTCAACATAAGAACTATTGTCATCTTTCTTCAAAAGTAGACTCATGCCAAGACTATTTAAAATATTTGTGCGACTTCTTCTAACATCCTAACCTCAAGAGATGACTCCAATATATTCCTTACTATGACTCACTTGTTGTGTCAACTCAAAATGCCTGAACTTTATTAATCCTTTGTAAATTATGTGCCTTCACCACAAACCAAAGAGAGAAATTAGTCCACACACTCAAATATGCATTCAAGTATAATTTAAGGACTTACAAATCGAAAGAATTCGCTTACTCTCTCAAAGAACTTCATGTGCATCCCGAGGCCGTTTCATAGGCTTGCCCATAGTGTATGTCTCTACTAATTTAAGCTTGCGAGGTCTAGGATCAATTAGGTCTTTCCAGATTGTAATGTAGGCTAAGGGATGGATAGGATATATTTGAGTATAGTGACTAACCCTCTTAAGCACTTTAATACACTACACTTAACTTTCAAATACATACTCTTTCATGACCAATTCAAGCAATGCCACGAAATCATATACAATTTGGCCCTTCTTTTTTAAGCACAACTATGCATTCACTAGCTCAGATTAAGAGGAATAGGGGGTGTATTTTCTATTTTTTTAATTTTATTTTTTCTCTTTTTTTTTTCTTTTGCATTTTCTTTGATTTTTTTCCCACTCTCCATAGTTGGGTTGCCCGACTAATGATCTTTCAAAATATACGTGCACCTTTTGGCCTTTTTGTGGTTCCACTCAAAAGCTACCCCTACTCTCACCTTACTCTTCTAGCAACTTATGTGCTTTCGGAGGTAAAGGTTCAAAAAGATCTAATTAAGAACAAAAAGGGAATCGGCTTGTCATGTAGGTGCCAAAGAAAAAGTTTATAGGCTCAAATGGGCTATCTAAGGATAATTTTATTTATGTTGGCATACTAGCTCAATGGACAATCAAAGAAACGCCTACATCATATCCAAGACTCACAAAGCTTACTTATTTCTTTTCGAATAACACACAGGGCAAGTTCAAGACTAACACAGGATAACACAGAATATAATCAAGACCTCATATCACACAATGCACATGATTCACTCCGGACGGCTCAGACCCGACACTCTAGTTAAACAACTAAGCACAACCATCCTATTAATTCAACACATGGAAAGTAATAATAGGAGTCAACAAATGAACTTAAGCGTCAAAAGAAAGTCACATATATTCTCAAGGCATGTGGCCACATAGAACACGAAAAAAGATAATCAGCTCAAATGTTACAACTCTAAGTCCGGACATAAAACATGTCAAAAAGTGTAGATACTCAAGTTCTTCCATTCCATTATCAGTTCTACAAAAGTAAGAAAAAGAAAAATCTTTTTGTATTTTTTTTCCTTTAGACTTTACTCCCTCAAGAAAACTGTCTAAGAAATCTATCGTCCGGAAAAGTCCAAAATCTTTATGAAAATTCTACCTACAAAAAAAACTACTACCCGATTCAAAGAGTCATCCCTTGGAAAAGAACCATGGCCATAAGAAAAATCAAGAGGGATTATTACTACCTAATTATTTTTTTATTTTTTTCAACACACATACAATAACACAACTAAAATAGCACAGGAATACCTAAACAGTCTCTTCACCCACACTTAAAATAATGCATTGTCCCCAATACACACCCATAAATACAAGAGGGTAAAAGAAACTCCCTGGTAGACCAAAGGCCGATGCATTAGCAGCTCATGGGGTACTCAGACTTCTCCCATATGGTTCTTTGTGCGGGCACCCCATACTTAATTCTGACCATCTCCCTTGCTTTTACTTTCTTCCAATAGCCTTACTTCCCATGTTCCTAGAGAAATCAAAAGCAACACTGCAATAATAATAAAATAATAAAAAATAAAAAATAAAAAATAAAAGCAACAGAAAACAGTAAAGCTGGGTTGCCTCCCAACAAGCGCTTGATTTAACGGCGCGGCACGACGCGAATCACTTTTTGTCTCCACCTCGAGCTTATGAATTGAATCCCAAGTTTTGCTTCAAGTTTATGATTATGCTCCTGGGGAGGTACAAATTCTTTCGAGCCAAAGTTTAAATGAATTTTCATGCACTTTTTGGCTCTCGACTGAGGAGTATTACCTTGCTTAGATGGCCTTACAAATTTCAAAATATAAGGTTCATCGACCTCTGCCCTTGACTCCTTTTTATGCTCATAAGGATTAATTTTTATTTTACCATCTGAACATAATATAGAGAAGTGTTTGGAATGAGGTCCAACGCGCTCAAATACATGAACTTTAAGATTTTTGACCTCCTCTACACCAATCACACTAGAGTCAACTAAATTTGTATCTTCAATATCCTTGGCTGACTCTAGTATTACTTCTTCAATATCGGCATCCTCAAATTCTAGTTGGATAGATTGTTGGTGTTCTATTCTCACCTCCTCCATTAGCACCTCAATTTCTGCATCTAAATCATGCTCCTTTTGGCTACTATCCACAATATCAGCTTGTTGAGCATTAAATTCTTCAACTAGTTGACTCACTTGTGCCTCCAGGTTGTGAATAGTAGCATCTTGCCTTTGTACGTGCCATTGTTTCTCATTATTTTATTCCACAAGGCACCTTATCATATCCGTGATCTCTTTCACGTCATCATCCCTGAGTTCTTTATTCCTATTAACTTCACAAGAAAAAGAAGAACTATCAAAGTAAGGGGCTGGGGGGAGGGGGGAGAGGGAGGGGAATAAAAAATATAAGCACAACCATGAAAGTGACCATCTTGACCACCACACATATCACACACATTCCACACATAAAATTGAGTTGGTATACATAATTCGCTCTCGGGAATATTTTGATAATTTAGCCATGGGTTGTTTCCTCCACAATATGCATAAGGAAGATCAAAAGTAGAATTACCAACATCAAAACTCTCATATTTCAAAGATGCCATGTTTCTCAAATCATCAAGTAAAACTAAAATAAAAAAAATCAATACAAAAAAAAATAAAATAAAAGTTCAAACTTGAAACCTAGCAATATGTATAGCTACAGCTACACCGTTAGTTCCCCGGCAACGACGCCAAAATTTGATCACACCCAACTCTAGTCCTAAAAAAGATAAGCGGTCGCTGCAAATATAATTCGGTCTAAAAGTCCGGAGTTGAATCCCACAGAGAACTAAGACTTAGCTATAATTGTTCAGTATTGCTAAGAAATATAAGTTCAAATAATTTTCTAGTTATAAAGATTGTAATTTTTATTTTAAACTAATTAATTAACAAATACAAAAAATAGTAAAATTATCAACTAACAAAACTAAGGAGGTCTAGAGTTATAATTTCCCCAATTGTCGGAATTCTTCCCGCTATATTTTTTATAATTTCGCCTAAGTATTCTCTACCGATCGTGACTACTTCGGGTGTCGTAATTCTCTTCCGAGCAACTACAATAATTTACTAGACATATTCTTCCGAACTACGCTAGCTGATACTAATTCACCGCTCACTAAGATTGCACCAATGTTTCGTTATTCCTAATCCCACCTTTAAACCCTCCGTATTGATTCCTCACATACGTTAGGAGTGATGTTGTTCTACAACTATCTAAATATGTACCATTTTCCAAGCAATACATATTAAATATGCACAGTCAATTGATGGTCATTCAATCAACAACAATAAATACGTAGTTGAATAAGTAGAGAAATCCAACTGCTCAATTATATAAACACGTAATAAGAATTCATCCTACAAAAGGTTCTATCAAAACCCTAGATAACAAACTAGTTACTCGTAATAGTATGCAAAACTACAATACTAGAATTCATAACCAATAATGAAAATAGGAAGAAGGAAGTGAAAAACTCGTAGAAGAATTCTCCGCCTTGCTTCTAGTGTGTTCTTGCCTCCTTCGGTCGATAATCCTCTCTAAAAATGTTCAATCCCCTTCAAACGTGAGTTTAAGGACTATTTATATGTGATAGGGTTTGCATGGGGCGAAATAATACAAGCCCACTTCGGAACAACCTTTTTAGGTTAGCTCGTTCACTCTCTCGTGCGCACGCGAGTATGAACAAGCAAAGTTCTTCTTGTCTTTTTGTCCCGAATCAACTTCTTTTGCTCACTTTTCGTCCAACTTGATCCTACACATAAGAATGCACGTAATGAGCATAATTCACTACAAAAACTCATGTAACCTACCGTAACCACACAAGTTATGAGATGAAAGCACACCGAAAAATATTTATTTTTGGCCGTTTATCGTGTACTAATGTAATAAGTGCATAATTTGTGTTTTTATATAAATATTACCACTGCTTAACTATTTAATAATAGTTAAGCAGACTTCATTTTATCAATTTAGTATGATGAATCAACGTGAAAGACGGGAATGTGAGGAAGTTATTTTAACTGTTTTACCAGTTTCTCAAAAGAGAGAGGGAGAGAGAGAATTGCTAAAAGAAATTACTCCCTAGCTGGGGACATGCATTGAAGAAAAGAAAAAAAGAACAAAAAGAGAAAAAAAAATAAGGACAGAGAAGAACTTTGTAATTAAAAAGATTTTTATGTTCTCTCTGTCTCTTTCACGTTTAGGCTTAGCCATTGTTGTTCATCTCTCCGAATGCCTCAGCATCATTCAGGGTACTAATAAATTGTCTTTCTAATAGAATTTAAGGTTTCTGGAACAGAGTTAATGTTGATATTCTTTAAAATTTTTATTTTTTTGTAGTCAATTATGGCGACTATTAAGCAAGGAGCGAGGCAATCAACAGGAAAATTCTGTAAATTTCAATTCTCAACCTTGACCAATTATTTTTCTGTATATATATGTTTTGTTTTCTAAATTCCTAGTATATAATTTTTGGGAAATTTCACAGGTTTCAGAGATAGCAATGTTATTATTTGAGTTTTGCAGCCTCCTTTATGCGAATTTGAGGCAAGTCTTTAAAATCATTCCTTTTAGCAGAGATGTATATATTAGCAAAGCTTAACATAATAGAAACTTATGTAGTAGCAAAAGTGGTTCAAAATTTGTTTTAGGTCGCATGTGTGACAATGTGTTTTATTCTTGCAGTTTTTCAAATTCTCTTGTTAGAATTCATGGTGCTACACCGATCCGACGAATCAGTTTCCACAATCAAGCACAACAAACAATGGCTGCTCTTATCCTTGTTAGAATTTATGGTTCTACACCGGTCACACGAATCAGATTCCGCAGTCAAGCGCAACAAACAATGGCTGCATGTATTTCAAGTGGATCAAGATATTGCTGATTTGAACCAAAGAAAGGATAGTGAATACAACAACATCTAAGAGAAGACAATGGTTGAAAGGAGGATATATCTGATTAATAGCTAGCTATAATCGATGGACTGCTTAATTTTATGAACAAAACTGAGATTGAGGAAATTGTAAGAAGCCTTTGAGAAATTTTATATGCTTGAGTTAAATGATGAGATTATTATTGCCGTTTGAAGTAGTGAACTACCTAGAATTTATATTGTGGCGTGTTTGTTTTTTTGTGGCAAATTTAGTTGACACAAAGGCTAATAAGAAAACAATGATAACAGTGCAAAAGTGGATATACTTTCACATTGAATATAAAACATATAATTTTTGTGAAAAAATTTAGCTAAGATTTGGACCAATGTGAATGTGCATCCCCTATTGCATTGTTATTTTTCTTTAAGTCAAAAGTAAAAAAATTATTTCAACCAAATGTTTCGTTATGTACAGCAGTACAAACTAGCTTTAATTGACTCTAAAATGTTTCGTTATGTACAAACTAGATTTATTTGACTCTAGAAACTAAGTCTAAAAAATAACCTTTGAACGACAATGACCATAACAAACCGGTAGGCTATCAGAGGTTCAACATATCGCCTTCTAGGCAGTGGCGTAGCTGGTGCCAAGGAAGGTCGAGCAAACACCCTTCGTTGAAAAATTATATTATTGTATACGGGTAAAATCGAGCCCACTGAATGACTCGATTTTTCGGTGAATCAAACGGAGCAGGAATGTGACCGTAATGAATCGGAATCAGAGCGAGGAGCCCCTCGTATCGGGGCTCGGGCAAAACATCTGCCCTCGGGGATATCGGGGCCATATCCTCCGAGTCCGGTTAGAGGATTGAGACTTCGGAGAGCATTACCAAACAGCTGCACATGACTAACAAAGGACCGCGATGTCCGTGCCCGACCGGATATCACGGCGTGAATCTCAGCCCGTATCAGCAGAAAATCAGTGATTAGCGAAACGGAAATTTTTTACCTTTCTTAGAATTGTACTTAGGGTAAAATTCTCTTACTATATAAAGGGGAAAGCTTATTATTCATGGGACATATTATAATACGCATATCAATGCAATTTATTTCAATCCTTTTGGTTGTTCAAAGTTCTTATTTTTGTTCTTAATTTCTTCATAAGTGCAAGCTTGGAATGGAAGGCAGGTTCCTCATCAAGCCACCAACCGAGCTCTGAATTACCCTTATCGTTGGTTTGGTCCTTTATTACGTCTTTCATTTGCTTAATCTAATATCATTAATTACTTATATTGAATTAACCCACATATTGTTAAAACCACAAATAAATTTAATTGTTATCCGTTTTTAAGGATAAATAGTTTGGTGCCCACCGTGGGACTAAAGATAATAGTGGCGATTTGATACGAATTTCCATAACGCACTCTATTTTACACTTGTTCTTTGAGATTTTTTAATTTCAGGTCAAATTAAAAATGTCAAACTCTCAATCTGCTCATTCGAGCGTTGATGCTGAGTCTGGCCACCATGACGAGAACAACAATGTGGTGCCCAGCAACTAGGTGCCCCTTGTTGACCCCAACGGAGTTCCAGTCGCGGACCCGATCGATGCTAACTCACATGTGGCTATCGACGCAAACTTGCCTACCGACCCCGAAAACAACATTTGCAGGGAAGCCTGATTGATAGCCCGGAGTACACATGACAGCGAAGGTGATGGGATCAATCTGCGGGTGATCTTTGAAATGTTACAGGCTCAACAGAAAGCAATAACCCAATTGTAGAACCAAAGTCGCGCCCCCAACAGAGTTGAACCCGAACAATCCCGGGAAAGCACCCGTAGAAATAAACCAGCCACGGAAAGGCCAGACGAAGTTGAACCCGAGACCGACCCCGAGATAATAAAGATGCTAGAGGAACTGACAAAGTGGGTGGAATCAGGAGAAAAGAAAATCGAAGCCAACGACAAAAAGTGAAAACCAATAACTCCAGGGTTGATCAAATCCCAGGAGCGCCTCCGATATTGAAAGGCCTAGATTCCAAGAAATTTGTTCAAAAACCTTTCCCTCCGAGCGCAGCTCCGAAACCGATCCCGAAGAAGTTTAGTAAGCCCGAAATTACGAAGTATAATGGGACCACGAATCCAAATAAATATGTGACCTCCTACACGTGTGCCATCAAGAGAAACGACTTAGAAGATGACGAAATCGAGTCGATTCTACTGAAAAAGTTCGGAGAAACCCTGTCTAAAGAAGCAATGATATGGTATCATAACCTGCCCCCTAATTCCATTGATTCATTTCCTGTTCTTGCAGATGCCTTCGTGAAAGCTCATGCTGGGGCCATCAAAGTCGAGACCAGAAAATCGGACCTCTTTAAAGTGAAACAAAGAAATAACGAAATGCTTAGGGAATTATCTAGGTTTCAAAAAGGATAGACCTGCCCCCGGTTGCGGACGATTGGGCCGTTCAATCATTCACTCAAGGACTCAACCCCCAAAGCTCCTTGGCTTCACAGCAGCTGAAACAGAATTTGATAGAGTACCCGGCTGTAACTTGGACTGACGTCCATAACAGGTACCAATCAAAAATCAGAGTCGAGGATGATCAGCTCGGCCCCCCCTCTAGGTCCGTGTATCCCATCAGAACTAATGACAGGTCTAAAAGAGTCGTATAGCGGATATCGAAGGGGAAGCAGATCCGGACGTAACCCTGCAAGGAATGAAAAAAGAAGCGATCGAGGTCACAATAGGCGGGGACTCATGAGCAAAAACGGTTTCGACATGCCAGTCGGGGCCAGGGAGGCACCGAGGCTATCGGAGTACAACTTCAGCGTCGATGCTGCCGATATCGTGTCAGCCATCAGACACATCAAATATACTAAGTGGCCTAAGCCATTGCAGTCCGATCCTACCCAAAGAGACCCCAACCTGATGTGTAAGTATCATGACACCCACGGCTACAAGAGCGAAGACTGCCGATAACTAAGAAAAGAAGTGGACCGGTTATTCAATAACGGACACCTCCGGGAGTTTCTAAGTACCGAGTCAAAAGTCACTTCAGGATTAGGGACTCCAACAAGCAGACTGAGCAAGAGGAAGCTCAGCACGTCATTAATATGATCATCGGTGGAGTCGACATCCCCCATGGGCCAATGCTGAAATGCACTAAGGTGTCCATTACAAGGGAAAAGCAAACTCGGGATTACATGCCGGAGGGGACCGTCTCTTTCAACGCTGAAGGCATCGTGCAACCGCATAACGATGCCCTGTGTAATTTTCTGTACTCATAAATAAATCTCGAGTTAAGCGTGTGTTGATTGATCTAGGTAGCTCAACCAATATAATCAGATCGAGCGTCGTAGAGCAGCTGGGTCTGCAAGACCAAATAGTGCCCGCGGTCCGGGACTTAAACGAATTCAACATGGCATGTGAAACTACTAAAGGGGAGATAACCCTGCTAGTGAACATCGTCGGAACCATTCAGGAAATGAAGTTCTATGTCATCGAGGGGGATATGAGGTACAACGCTCTATTCGGAAGGCCATGGATTCACAACATGAGGGCAATACCCTCGACACTACACCAGGCATTGAAGTTCCCCACACCGGAAGAAATCAAAACAGTTTACGCAGAACAACCGGCCACAAAAAAGAATGTTCACGGTCGATGAGGTGATCCCGATGTCCCTTCTCTCGACATCAAAGAACCCGAAGTCGGTTAGGAAGGAAGAAACTAAATAGTAATCATCGATACCGACCCCGACCGAACCGGAGAGCAAAAGGCAGGTGAGGATGTTGATTACAGAGTTCCCGGGTCGTTCATCGCCCTTTACGATTCTGATGCCACCAAGTTAACGGTCGAGGAACTGGAGCAAGTCATATTGATCGAACACTTGCCTGATTGGAAGGTATACCTGGGCACAGGGTTAACTCTCGAGCTCAGGAAAAAACTCATTGCATTCCTTATGGCTAACATAGATTGTTTCGCTTGGTCCCATCTTGATATGATAGGGATCCCGCCATAAATAACTACTCATAAGCTGAGCTTGGATCCGAAGTTCCACCCGGTTAAACAGAAGAGGAGGCCTCAGTCCGAAGTCAAGCATGCATTTATCAAAGACGAGGTATCCAAATGCCTTAAAATAGGTTATATTCGGGAAATTAAGTACCCAGATTGGTTAGCTAACGTAGTGGTAATGTCTAAAAAGGGAAATAAATTAAGAATGTGCGTAGATTACAAAGACTTGAACAAGGCATGACCTAAAGACTCTTTTCCTTTGTCTAACATCGATCGCATGATCGACGCGACGACCGGCCACGAGATACTCAGTTTTCTCGATGCCTATTTCGGGTACAACCAAATCCAGATGGACCCGGGCGATCAAGAAAAAACTTCATTCATCACTAAATTCGGCACCTATTGCTATAACGTAATACCGTTCGGACTAAAACATGCCGGTGTCACTTACCAACGCCTAGTAAACCGAATGTTTGAAGGACAAATAGGAAAATCAATGGAGATTTACATTGACAACATGTTAGTTAAATCCCTGCAAGTAGAGGACCATTTGGACCTTTTGCAGGAAACCTTTAGCATACTGAAGAAATACAATGTGAAGCTGAACCCGAAGAAATGTGCATTCAGGGTCGGGTCTGGAAAGTTCCTTGGATTCATGGTTTCCAACCGGGGGATCGAGATCAATCCCGACAAAATCAAAGCTATAGAAGACATCACGGTGGTGGACAATGTCAAGGCCGTTCAAAGGTTAACCGGGCGTATAGCCGCCCTGGGTCGGTTCATATCAAGGTCCTCCGATAAGAGCCATCGGTTCTTCTCATTATTTAAGAAGAAGAATAACTTTTCGTGGACCCCGGAGTGCCAACAAGCTTTGGAAGAACTCAAACGGTACCTTTAGATTCCACCTTTGCTTCATACCCCGAAGACAGACGATTAGTTGTACCTGTACTTAGCGGTATCCAAGATAGATGTAAGTGGAGTCTTAGTCCGGGAAGAGGAAGGTATGCAATTTCCTATCTATTATGTCAGCAGGACTCTAGGCGAGGCCGAAACAAGGTATCACGACCCAAAATCCAACTAGTCGTGATGGCACCTAACCCAACCCGCTAGGTAAGCCAATTAACAACTATCCAAATTCCAATGATATTAACAAGATAATTAAACGAAAGTAATTTATTGAATCTCATACATTTTCCAAGGATTGGTAGTATAAATCATGAGCTTCTAAGAATATAATTCACAAAGCTGAAATGAAATAAATACATCGTCTGTTTGAAAAGTACATAAATAGAGTTTTATAGATCTAAGGCTACCACGAATATGAGGCAGCTACAACCGGGATGCACGTACATCTTCAATCCAGCTCCCATCGATCACAGCAACATCAGCAGCCAACATCTACACGCAAAGTGCAGAAGTGTAGTATGAGTACAACCGATCCCATGTACTCAGTAAGTAACAAACCTAACCTTAGGTTGAAAGTATGGGTGTTTAACGGGCGGGCTGGACACAAAAAAAATTAGCCCGTCCGTTTAACGTTTCGGGCTGTTAGCGGATTGTACTTTTTTGGATTTTTTTGTCCGTCCGGGTTCGGACTTAGCGGGCTGGATCGGGCCGTGCAATTTTTTTTTAAAGTAAATTTTATTTTTCTTATTCAATGTTATTGATACTTAAGTGTTTACAAACTTTTAAGGCTTAGAATTAAACTTTGAAGTTTAAAGTTTTAAATTTGAAATTTGAATTTTATAATTTTAAAATTGAAATTTGAAAGTAAGTGGCTATAAAAAATTATTTAATAAGACCAATAGGCAATATGTAAGGATCAAGCACTGAAGACTTTCATTTGATATTTTTATTGAATAGTATATAATACTTCAAATTAAGTTGCAAGTTCTTTTTTGATTTTGTTATTTTTGAACTTGCAAATTAAAAGTTTACAACAATTATAAAGAAAAGAAATAGTACATCACATGCTTTGCATCATTTTTGTAAGTTCATCCATGTCAACATGAGGTTCTTGGTTTCCGGCATTGGTTGAATCAGAACCATAAACCATTATATCTCCAATTTCTTGGTCCTCCGCTTCATCTACCTCGTCACGCCCTTGATTTCGCCGTTCTGATCTTATCCAATCTCTGAAGCACATTAGAATTTCCAAAGTGTTATTGCCCAATGAATGACGGGTATCTCCTAGTTGCTGCCTTGCTTGGCTAAATGCGCTCTCTGATGCGACTGTTGAAATCGGCACATTTAGCACGTCTCGAGCCATGGCCGAAAGAACATGAAATTGATTTGAGTTGCTCCTCCACCAACCTAGTAGTAGAAATTCCTTTGTGCGGGGCTCTGCTGACTTTTGCAAGTAGAATTGAAGTTCATCAATATTCCTGCTACTAGTTTGTTGATGCTCCCATAGTGTAGACCAAATCAAATAATCTTCAACACCATCATTATCATCCAAAGAACTAGTCCCAGATGTTGAAACTGAACTTGAAGGAATATTTGCATCGACAACAGAAGAAGCATCAACAATGTTGGCATAATAATTATATAATATTTCTAAATATTTGTGTAGATCAGAAATACAAGTGTCAATATCAAAAGTTTCAATTGGTCAAATATCCATATAAGAATATAAAGCACTGATTAATTGGGGACAAGTGGCCATTTTGATAGAAGGATTTAAAATAGCACCAATTAGGTAAATAGGGGGTATTGGGTAGCCATATTTGAATTTGACCATTGGCAACGATCCAGAAAAAAAAAAAAAACCCGTTAAAAACGGGCTGAACCAGGCTGTATCCCGTTAAAAACCCGTTAGGCTGAACCAGGTTGTAGCCCGTTAAAAACCCGTTAACGAGTTAACTGGCTTAGCGGGTTCCGGTGCACCGGTATCAAAAAACTATTCGTTTGAAACCCGTTCCCCGCCCAACCTGTCCCAGCCCACCCCCACGCTACAGTACCGGGCTGACCCGGGCTAAATCGGGTTGTAAATGGGTCAGCCTGGCCCGATTAACAGGTATAGTTAAAACTAGTGACGAGCTAACACAAAGGTCGGGTCCAACACCAATATTCCACAACAGTTCATAACAGCATAGTACAAGTAATAAAAAAGTTATCTCAGAAATAAAATGCTCAGTTCGTTCACAGTTCCAGGAAAATAGGCGTTTCTTTTCAAATATCTCAGTGAAAACCCAAATCTTTTACCGAAAATACCAAAATACGAGTAAGTATGAAAACTGTGATTTTTTCCAAAAATCCTTTCAACAATAAGTAAGATGCTTCAATTTCAGATAGCACGAGGAAAGTACGTCTCTATGCCTACATGTCAAGATACAGGTAAACTCATAAATGTCCCAAAAACTAGGTAGCAGAAGAAAATGCATCTCTATGCATGTATCTCAAGTACACAAATGCAATGCATCTCGATGATCAGCTCATGTACTCACACTCCTAGAGTACTCAATCTCACTGTCTCGCATTCTCTCTCACTATGCTCAATGCTCAGCACACTCAATCACTCAGCGATGTACAATACCTGATGCGGCGTACAACCCGATCCATATATATATAGTCGACTGCGCTCACTGGGGGTATGCAGACTCCGGAGGGGCTCCTACAGCCCAAGTGCTATAATCCGCACTGACAACTCATGTGCTGCACGAAAAACTCACGTGCCATAATATCAATATCTGGATCCGTACGGACAACTCACGTGCTATAGTATCAACATCTGGATCCGCACGGATAACTCACGTGCTATAGTAATGATATCCTCACAAACAGGCCCCAGGCCTCACTCAGTCATCAATCTCTCCAGTCTCACTCATGGGCTCATAATGTCATGAAACTATCCCGACAACAATGATATGATGTATCAATAAATAACAATTGAGACTGAGATATGATATGAATGCATGAATATGAATGAGTACGAAATATCAAAGAAATCAGTGAAATGACAGCAAGAAACGACCACTATGGGTCCTAGCAGTATCGTCATAAAGCCTAAACATGATGTCTAGCATGATTGACAGCTTAACTACTTTATCACATGGTGGAAACACGGATATCAACAAAGTAGGACCACTATACAGTGCCAAAGAAATAACAGAGTCCCAATTCACATGGTGCACGCCCATACGGCCGTCACCTAGCATGTGCGTTACCTCAATACCAATCACATAACACGTATTACGAGGTTTCATACCCTCAACAATAAGTTTAGAAGAGTTACTTACCTCAAACAAGCCAATACCAATGCCGAGCAAGCCAAGCGATGCTCCAAAGATTCCATCACGTGCTTTCTGACCTCCGAACGGCTCGAAACTAACCAAAAAGACTCAAGTACATCAAACAATGCTAAAGGAACCAACCCCGATCGAAAAAGATCAAATCTTGAATCAAAAGCCCAAAATCGGCCAAATGCCCAATCCGGGCTCGCACCTCGGAACCCGACAAAATTTACAAAATCCAACAACCCATTCAATTACAAGTCCAACCATACTATTTTCATTCAAATCCGACTCTAATTCGATTCAAAACTCAAAAATTCACATTATGAAACTTTAGGCCAAAACCCCCAGTTTCCTCTTTAAAATTCACAATCCAATTACCAAAAATAAAGATAGATTAAGGAAATATAACCAAAAACGAGTAGAGAACACTTAACCCAATTCATATGGTGAAAATTGCTTCACGAATCGCCCCAATTCGAGCTCCATAGCTCCAAAATGAAGAAAGAACCAAAACCCTCGATAATATAGCTTCTGCCCAGCGATTCCGCATTTGTGAACAATTCGTCGCATCTGTGACCACCGCTTTTGTGGTAAAACTTCGCTTCTGCGAAAACAACTGACCCAGCAATCCCTCGCACCTGCGGTCTTTAAGCCGCTTCTGCGTACTTGAACCACAATTGCGGTTGCGCAGGTGCGTCCAAGCACTCGCACTTGCGATCCTCACACCCAGCTCCCCTTCATGCTTTTGCGACTCCTCTTTCGCTTCTGCGACCATTGCACCTGCGCAAACCAGCCACAGGTGCGATCACACCAGAACCAGCAGCTAGCAAAATCCAAAAAAGCAATAAAATGATCTGAGCCTCGTCCGAAACTCACCCGAGCCGCTCGGGACCCCCTCCGAACATGCTAACAAGTTTCATAACACAATACGGACCTACTCGAGGCCTCAAAACACACATAACAACATCAAAACGACGAATCACGCCTCAACTCGAATCTATGAACTTTGAAATTTCAAATTTCCACAACTGATGCCGAAACCTATCAAATCACATTCGATTGACCTCAAATTTTGCACACAAGTCACATTCGACATTACGAACCTACTCCAACTTCTGTAAATCAGAATCCGACCCCGATATCAAAAATTCCACTCCCGGTCAAACTTTCCAAAATTTTAACTTTCGCCATTTCGAGCCAAATTCAACCACGGACCTCTAAATCAGAATTCGGATGCGCTCCTAAATCCAAAATCACCCAACGGAGCTAACGGAACCATCAAAATTCCAATCCGAGGTCAAATGCTAAAAAGTCAAACTTAGTCAACTCTTTCAAATTTAAAGCTCTCTAGTTGAGAATCATTCTTCCAAATCAGTCCCGAATAACCTGAAAACCAAACCGATGATTCACACCAGTCAAAATACATCATACGGAGCTACTCACTCCCGTAAACTACCGAGCGAAGTGCAAATGCTCAAAATAACCAGTCGGGTCATTACACAAGGTATCCCCACCTAGAGAAATTGGCTCTCGCATTGCTAAGTGCCTCTAGGAAGTTAAAGCCATATTTTAAATGACATCCTATATGTGTCGTAACTACTTACTCGATGAGGAACATAATGCACAAACCCAAGCTCTCGAAAAAATTGGCCAAGTTGGCCGTGGAAATTAGCTGGTATGATATCGAATATCGACCCCGAACCGCCATCAAATATCAAATTTTGGCAGACTTCGTGGCCGACTTCACATCGGCCTTAATACCCGAAGTCAAAAAGGAATTATTGTTAACCTCAGGGACCTCCGCGGGAATCTGGAGCCTCTTTACGGACGGTCCCTCGAACACAAAGGGGTCCGAACTTGGCATCGTGTTGAAGCCTTCTGCGGGTAACTTAGTTAGGTAATCTATTAGAAATGTGAAATTGACTAACAATGAGGATGAGTATAAGACAATGATTGCAGGTGTCGAATTGGCTAAAAGCCTGGGGGCCGAAGTGATCGAAGCTAAGTGTGATTCCCTCCTTGTGGTAAATCAAGTCAATGGGATGTTTGAAGTGAAAGAGGAACGAGTGTGAACATACTTGTATAAACTACAGGTAACGCTGCATCGATTCAAGGAATGGACCCTACAACACGTGCCCTGGGATCAAAATAGCGAGGCTGATGCTCTGGCTAACTTGGGGTCATCGGTTGATGACAATGAGTTCAGCTCGGGAACGGTCGTACAACTTATGAAGTCAGTAGTGGAAGAAGGTCATGCCAAGATAAACTCAACGAGTTTAACTTGGGACTGGATAAACAAGTATATAAACTACTTGAATACTGGGAAGTTGCCCTCGGATCCCAAATAATCAAGAGTCGTGTGCACGAAGGCAGCCGGGTTTAGCCTGTCTGAAGATACTGCGTTCATAAGAACGTTCGATGGCCCACAAGCCATATGTTTGGGGCCGAGAGACACCGAATATGTTTTAAGGGAAGTTCACGAAAGGACCTGCGGAAACCATTCGGGGGCAGAATCGTTGGTTCGTAAGATAATCAGAGCCGGTTATTACTGGATCGACATGGAAAAAGATGCGAAGGACTTTGTGTGAAAATACGATGACTATCATAGGCACGCACCAATGATCCATCCACCCGGGGAGTTACTACATTCGGTCCTGTCGCCTTGGCCGTTCATGAAATGGGGAATGGACATCATCGATCCCCAACCACGGGCACACGATAAGGCTCAATTTATACTATTTATGACTGAATATTTCTCTAAATGGGTCGAAGCTCAAGAGTTTGAGAAGGTCCGGGAAAAAGAAGTCATTGACTTCATTTGGGATAACATAGTATGTCAGTTCGGTATACCAGCCGAGATAGTGTGTGATAACGGGAAGCAGTTCATCGATAACAAGGTAAATAAATTTTTCGAGGATCACAAGATCAAAAAGATATTGTCAACATCCTATCACCCTAGTGGGAATGGACAGGCGGAGTCGACGAACAAAACCATCCTTCAAAACTTTAAGAAACGGTTGACCGATGCCAAAGGAAAATGGAAGGAGATTCTGCCCGAAGTCTTGTGGGCATACCGCACGACCTCAAAATCCAGTACCAGGGCCACTTCATTTTCGTTGGTCTACAGTGCCTAAGCACTAATATAGGTTGAGGTGAACCGAACCTCAAGTTCCAATATGCAACCAAAGAATCGAACGGCGAGGCCATGAGCACGATCCTGGAACTACCGGTTGGCCACCCAGAAATAGCAAATAGAAAGATATTACAACCGAAGAGCCAACCTCCGACACTTCAATATCAGGGACTTGGTGTTAAGAAAAGTAACACTGGACACCCAGAACCCAAACGAAGGGAAGCTAGGACCGAATTGGGAAGGTCCATATCGAGTCATCGGGATTACCAGTAAAGGTTTGTACAAGCTCGAAGTACAAAACGGTGCACAACTACCGATCAACTAGAACGTGACCCACTTAAAATGATACTACTACTAAGGTACAACCTCATTCACTTTTTTTAATATTACGAATTGGACTAATACTTGCAGGCAACAACTAAAGGAGAATGTAGTTGTTAGGTCTGAAAGCACGCATTGCACTCTTTTTTTCTTGAACCGGTTTTGTCCCAAATGGGTTTTCCGACAAGGTTCTTAACGAGGTAACAGTAAACCGTGCTAACTTAGAGTCGAAGACCGGTTTTAAATTGGAGTCAATGGTCGCATCAACAGTATCCGAGCCCTCTCGAAGATCGACCTCGAATACTGGGGGTAATCACCATCGAGCAAAGATTCTTAGCAAGGAAGAAAACTTTGTGCTCGAACAGTCTAGGCTCGGTGGTTAGGATTTATTGTAAGGGCCAAACGGTCAAGTGAACCGTGCCCGCATAAGCCACCTCAGCCTTAATACGAGTTTTTACACGCTTAAAATCTTGTACGTTACACACAAAAATGAAAGAAAGTTTCTACCTTGCTAACAAACATTTTTTGCTTCTTAAAAGTATCGAGTCTAAGAGCTATTCCTACCCGGAAACTGTCGATCCCAAGGGCCACCCTTATCCGAGCCCAAAGGGCCACCCCCACTCGGGGACTTCTGTCCGAGACAACTTTAGGCGGCTCAGGTTATCGAAACTCGGAGGCACTAAACCTATTAGGCAGTGCCTAAACCTAAAAGGCTACGACCATCCTAAAAATGGTTCGGAGACGTCCGAAGCCCGTAATCAAAATTAAGGCCTTCAACAAAATTTTAAACCTATTCAAAGGTTACCCTCGACAAAGACATAATCTAAAAACATTTAAACTAGCATCTTGGGGAAATTTCTGGTACTCGAGCATCCATAAGTTCAAATAAAAATTGCATTGAGGACAGGTCTTGTTTGGACCTCCGGAAAATGACTTATTACTACGTTTGATTCTTTGCTAAGGCATTAGAAATGTTTGCAATTGTAAAAAGATGCTGAAGATAATAGACTCAAAAATTTCCAAAGGGGAAAAAACTCTATATATTCTGGAATATCTTTACAAAGGCCAATAAAAGCGGCCTTAACAAAATATATATACAAGATACAAAAACAAAAAAGTAAAGTCCTAAGGCATCTATGCCTGGTCTTCATTGGAACCTGACTCGTCACCAGAATCATCGGGGCCTTTAGATTCTTTAGAGCTCTCGAAGCCCTCTTTACCTCGGAGTTCAACTAGCCTCTTGGCCTCGACCTCGAACCTTTTTTTGCCTCTTCGATCTCAGCAGATAGATCGAAGCCTCGGGCATGTATTTCTTCAAGGGTCTCCCTCCGGGAAAGCCACCTCACAGACTCAGCAGTAGTCTTTAGACGGGCCTCGGATGCTTCAACATCAGCCTTATATTGGGTCACCATCTCATTAGCATCAACCGAGGTTGCTTCCAACCTGGACCTCATTATTTTGAGAGCTTAGTTGAGCTTGGAGGTCCTCATTTTATTGAGCCCGTGTATCGGCCTTCTCCTTCGCCACCCGAAGCTGAACTTCCACCGAAGACAGCTTGTCCTGGGCAGTCTCTTTCTCTGAGGTCAACAGGTCTATCTTGTTCTTCCACCCATCGGCCATCACTTGGATCTCATCTATCTTCTTACGGAGTTGGTTGATTTGGTCGATCTTCTGCTAGACGTGTGAAGTATTGTTCTTAGCCTCTGCGACTGGACCTTCGTTTCTAATTTCGAAAACCTTTACCTTTTCCACCGAGTCTTCATGCTCCTGCCTTAAGGCCGGTGCCTCTTTCTGAGCTGCATCCAGCTCGGCCTGGAGGTTCTTGGTGACCCCCTCCTGCTACTCTTTAAGAAGCTTGTACATGTCCCTTTTTTGGGCAAGCTCCTTGATCTCGAGCTCGAGTTGATTGACTTCAACCCGATATCGGAGGAAGATCTCGTGATGAAGTACCGAGGCCTGCAAAAAGACAAAGAAAACGTAAGAAACATTAAACACAGATAACTATAGATAGATGGAAAAAATGATGCCTTACCTGGTTCAGTGCATGTTGCACCTCATTGAAAAGGCATGTCACGTTCACCGCATTCATTTTTGCCTGGTCCTCTTCGGTTACCAGGCATCGGAGATAGCTAGCTACCCTCATAGGAGCGGACAAAACTCGGGCATCCTCCAGGATGGTTAGTATAATCGACCTCTTGCGGCCAGGGTCTACGCTTGGAGCGGGGAACTGATTGACTAATTTCGGGCTCGAACTCGGCCAGCCAGCTTCCGAGGAAGTGTCTTTCTTTAGAACTTCCAGGTCACCCAGACCGGAGAAGTCTTCCAAAGCGGACGAGTCCACTCTATCAAAAAATGAGTGAAGGGGATCTTTCGCAACCTGGTCCCCCTCGTTGGATTTCTCCTTTATCACTTGGGCCTCCTCGAGCATAGAATCAGTATAGGAGGGTGTCCCTAAGATCTCGATTACGTCGGGCGCTTCCTTTGGAGCAGAGCCATCGACTTGGGAAGTTTCACCCCGGATATCCGCGTTGGTCTTTTGAGTTTGAGGGGGGTCGATCTCGTGAGTCTCCCCCTCGAATGCATCCCAGTCCCCGTGATACGTTTTCACGTGGGTTACAAAAATAGATTCATCCTCCGGCTCGTCCCTAAGCCGGAGGAAGGAGTCGGAGCCAGGCACCCGAGAAATGGAGCCCCTCCTAGGCTTGCAGAGCACCCACTTTTTTGGCTTCTTCACCTCGGAGCCCGGGGAGCCCGAGGGTTTTCTTTTCCTCTTCTTTTTTCCTTCCATGGCAGAAACGAAGGGATCAACGGACGGGGGCACGTCTTTATCCCCTTCCAAAGGCCTAAGTTCAGTGGTCTTAAGCAAACCTGCAATAATAAAGAGGGAAGAGGAGTTAGTAAAATAAAAGGTGAAGACATAGTGTTGGCTACTCGGAAAGAGGCCTTACCATGAGAACGGGCCTCCCATCGGCCCTTCAAAAGTCTACGCCATGTGCGCTCGAAGTACGACATCTGAGTACAGATACCCTCGATCCACTCCTGTAATCGGGGGACCGCATTCGGAACCTGAGCAACAACTGCACAACCACAAGCATGAATGAGAAGTAATAGAGCAGCCCCGGGGAATGAATGCCGACAAGGGAGGCTCGGGGGCCAATGCGTTAGCAGCCACAATGTGAGAGGCTGTTTCGAGGCAACCACCTCAAGGGCGACCGCTTCAGTACTAGCGGCCGGTTAAGAAGATGAAGAGGCAACTTATTGAGGAACGATTTTCGATGTTTTGGCCATTGTCATCTGGGGGAGTGATTGAAAATTTGAGAAAAGAACGCAAAGTTTTGGAAAAACGAGTTTTGAAGATGAAGAACATGGTATGAAGATTTGAAGAAAATTTGGGCAGAAATCTGGAGATTGAAGAACAAGGATGAATATATGAAGGTTTGAAAAAGGTTTTGATAATGGCTAGAAAGCTCAAAGATAGCGGTTTGGTCGGAAAGTAGAAAAAAGGACAAAGAAATAAGGCTTTTATAGGGAAACAACCGACGCTTTGCATTCAGAGGCAACTTGCCAGTGAGCGACACGTGTCCGAAGTCAGAACGATGCGATTGATGGGTCGTTTCAGCTCCCTCGTCGTAACGTACGAAGGAAGGAACCAGTGTTATTTGTTGTTTTCCATCATTTTGGCAAGCTTACTCGTTGAGAAATGAGGGGACTATCTGTATACGGGTAAAACCGATCCCAATGAATGACTCGATTTTTCGGTGAATCAAACGGAGCAGGAACATGACTGTAATGAATCAGAGTCAGAGCGAGGAGCCCCTTGTATCGGGGCTCGGGCAAAACACATGCCCTCGGGGATATCGAGGCCATATCCTCCGAGTCCGGTTCAAGGATTGAGACTTCGAAGAGCATTACCAAACAACTGCACACGACTAACAAAGGGCCGCGATGTCCGCGCCCGACCGGATATCATGGCGTGAATCTCGGCCGTATCGGCAGAAAATCAGTGATTAGTAAAACAGAAGATTTTTACCTTTCTTAGAATTTTACTTAGGGTAAAAATCTCCTATTATATAAAGGGTAAAGCTTATTATTCATGGGACACATTGTAACATGTATATCAAGACAATTTATTTCAATCCGTTTGGTTGTTCAAAATTCTTATTTTTGTTCTTAAGTTCTTCATAAGTGCAAGCTTGGAATCGAAGGCAGATTCCTCATCAAGCCAGCAACCGAGCTCGGAATTACCCTTATCGTTAGTTTGATCCTTTATTACGTCTTTAATTTACTTAATCTAACATCATTAATTACTTGTATTGATTTAATCCACATATCTTTAAAATCACAAATAAATTCAATTGTTATCCATTTTTAAGGGTAAATAACTACAATATATATATAAGTCAAATATTACTTTATTTGAGTATATATTATATAATTTAAACACCCCTAATATAACTGAGATAGGGAACCCAACGGCAAACCATGTTCTAAATGAGATAGAGTTCATGGGTTCGAATTCTTGTGTTACTAGTAGAATTTGTTTTTGTTGTCTTTTTTATGTTAGTTTTGATTTATAAAATTATAGTTCTATTACAAATATTAATATGGTTTAGCTATATATTGCATAGTTTAATTTAAAGGTTTCGGTGCATATTGAAATCTTTAAAATTTGAATACCCTTGGCGTAATATTTGGTTACGCCACTGTTTCTAAGATGGAAGGATATATACCTCTTGAATCTCTTCGTTTAGCCTTCTATCTCTAGTTAAATTGTTATACTAATTATTTTATTATTAAATCTTATTGAAATTATTCTATATTTATACATTGATGAGTCAGCATAGTTGTATTCCAGTTGTATTCCAGTTGTCAGCTTAGTCAGTTTAGTTGTATTCTTTGTTGCTTATGAATATAAAGAGGACAATACTCAGTAATAGATATTTTTGAGTTTCATTTTTCAAATCAGAGACTCCTTACTGCTCATTTCTCTCTCTCTTCGAAATACGTATTCTAGAACATTCTGAATCCTCCATTGAAGGAGGAGTGGAGCTCACTCAAAGCTCATGATCTTGTCATGGTATCAGAGCGGAGGTCTTCTTCAATGATCACGTCGTTGAATTCAATTTCTCTTCTTTCGTTTTCAATCACAAAGTAATCTAGGTTTTTTTTCTTTCACAAATAAACAATTTGGGGAAAAGTTTTGAATCGACACATCCACCAACAATTGCCAGTGAATACAGGTTTCTGAGCTTAATTCCGGCTAGTCGAGCAGCAATCCAACTGATTCAATATTCTCATGGCGGTTCTGGACCAAACCGACGAGGAGACGACGGCAACGACCATGCAAACGGTAATTGATATAACTATTCCACTCTATATTCATCCATCTGACAGTCCAGGTTCTACCTTAGTACCTGTTCCTTTTGATGGAGTTGGCTATCGCTCCTGGAGAAAAGGGGTATTAAGGTCCCTTTCAGTGAAAAATAAGCTAGGTTTTATCAATGGAGAGTGTGTGAGACCTGATGTAACCTCTCCACAGTTTCATCAGTGGGAGAGGTGTGATGACATGGTTACTTCATGGATTCTGAACTCTTTAGCGAAGGACATTGCAGACAGCGTTGAGTATGTAAATAACTCCGTTGAATTGTGGAAGGAATTGGAGGATCGATATGATCAGACGAATAGAGCTAAGTTGTATCAAATCCAGAAGGAGATTAACGATTTGAGTCTGGGAGTTCTTGACATCACAGGTTATTATACAAAAATGAAGAAACTCTGGGAAGAGTTGAACACATTAAGTGCTAAAACTCACTGTAGTTGTGTGTGCACTTGTGGAGCAAATAAAAACATGCACAGGGCAGAGCAGGATAGAAGACTCATATAGTTTCTAATGGGACTGAACGAGGCTTACACAGTTATTCAAGGAGCATTCTCATGATGAACCCATTGCCTTTTATGGCACATGCATTTGCTTTGCTGATACAGGAGGAGAAGCAGAGAGAATTCAAGCCTAGAAATCAATTGAATTTTGATTCTTCTGCGTTGAATGTCAATGTAGGGGGAAGAGCTTTTAAGACAAATTACTCACCTGGTGGGAATCAGACTTCCAAAAACAGTCTTAGGCCATTTTGTGACCATTGCAGATGACCAGGACATACCAAAGACAGATGCTACAAGCTACATGGATACCCTCAAGGTTTTGTCCAGGGTACACAGTAGTACATGCAGAATTCACAAGGGTATAACAACAGTAACAACAACATGAGGTCCAACAAAGGGAAGAGCACTGTGGCAAATGCAATTGCAAGTATGCAGGGAATGTCATCAGATATGTTATCAATTAAAACAATTGAACCAGAACATCAGGGAGACAATCAGAACATGAGCCTTTCAAAAGAAGAATATGGACAAATTCTCAGTTTACTGCAGCATTTTCAAGTTGGAAGTGGAGGAGAAGGCACTTCAAGTATTTCTGGTGGAGCTTATGTGAATTTTGCAGGTATGATTGCTTGCACTTCTTCTATTGATTTTGATAATCCATCATGCAACTATTTCAATGCAAAAGCTGACTTGTGGACATTAGATTAATGAGCTTCACACCATATGATCTTTGATAAAACTCACCTACAAAATATTATAAATCTACCATATCCCTTGCTTGTTAAATTGCCAAATGGTTACAAAGTTAAAGTAACCCAAATAGGAGATGTACATTTAGCCCCTAAAATCATATTACATAAAGTCCTATTTATACGATCCTTCAAGTTTAATCTAGTCTCCATTAGTTCATTAGCAGTGCATCTTAAATGTGTTGTTTCTTTTTCTGACACTTCCTGTCTACTGCAGACCCCTTCACTGAAGAGGCCTCTGGAGATTGGTAAGATGTATGATGGACTTTACTTTCTATGTTCTCAATGTCTCAAGAAAGGTAGCCTCGTTTCTGTTTCTAAGTGTGCACTTCCTTGCTTGTCCAGTCATGCTATTGATATGAATGCAGTACGCTGTCTATCCCAATCCCACCACCCTACTATAAATAATTTTCATTCGCAATAATAAAGACAATGATTCAACTCTACTTTCCTCTACCTCTCTCAGAGATAGTGTGGATCTACTGTGGCATTATAGACTTGGTCATGTACCCTTCAATAAAATGAGAGGCATTCCTACTATACATGCATCCTTCTCTCCTAAACAACCATTTATTTGTTCTATCTGTCCCATGGCACTCTAGACTCCATTTCCCTCAGAAAACAACCAGTACTACAAAAATCTTTGAACTCCTTCATATTGACCTGTGGGGCCCCTATCATGTAGCAACACACAATAATTTCAAGTATTTCCTCACCTTAGTGGATGACTACAGCAGGTCAACTTGGACACATCTTCTAAGCTGTAAAAGCAATGCTCTTCAAATTATAAAAACTTTTGTGAACATGGTAGAGAACCAATTCAAAACCAATGTTCAGTGTGTAAGGACAGATAATGGCCTAGAATTCACTAGCAATGAAGCTTCTTCCTTCTTTCAATCAAAAGGAATAATTCATCAGAAAATATGTCCTTACACACCCCAACAAAATGGGGTGGTGGAAAGGAAACACAAATACCTTCTTGAAGTTGCCAGGGCACTTCTTTTTCAGTCCAAATTACCACTAAAATATTGAGGAAAGTGTGTCCTTACAACAACATTTTTAATCAATAGACTACCAACAGTTCCTCTAAAGAATAAATGTCCTTTTGAACTCTTGTATGACAAGAAACCAACTTACTCCCACTTGAGAAGCTTTGGTTGCTTGTGTTATCCTACTGTGCCCAAACCCTTTAGGGACAAGTTTGAACCAAGGGACACTCCACATGTATTTGTAGGTTACCCATTTGAGATAAAAGGTTACAAAGTACTAAGTCTGGCCACTAAGAAAATCTCTGTCTCCAAGGATGTCTTGTTTCATGAAACTATTTTCCTTTTCACTTTCACTTCAAATGTATAAAATCTACCCTCATATTTTCCTACATCTTCTTCTACAGATCACCTACCTGATTGTACCATTATTTCTCCTACATCTTCTACCACTGATCAAGGGGACATAAATTAGTCCACCATTTCTTCCTCCAGCACCAAAACTCCTCTACCTGATATGTCACCCATTTCTCCTTCTAGTACCTATCCTTCCTCTGAATTACAAACTCACACTGAACACTTCCATCTTCCCACATCACCTTCAACCACTCAGTCTCACCCTTCTTCCATAGAACCTTTAGCCCAAAGAAGATCTAGTAGGGAATCAAGACTCTCGTCTCACTTGAATGATTATGTATGTAATCTACCCAATTTGAAATGTAATTCCATTCTTTCCCTCAATGCTTTATTTTCACAAAATAACCATATTACTACTGATGACTTGCACCCTAACAGTCAGCATGTTGTAAAAAATATTTGTCATGATAGAGAGCCAATTTCATATGAAGAGGCAGCCATGTATCTTACTTGGCAGAATGCCATGACTCAAGAGTTTGAAGCCTTATATGCCAACAGTACTTGGGACTTAGTCCCTTT